>NC_139220.1:202603258-203803258 GCF_055691185.1 Crinia signifera | reverse complement strand
TGGTATGTTACTACAAATAGCGGCCTATTGTATTGGCTAAATGAGTTCACTTCATTTACTACTGAGATTATAAATCATTTGCATCCCTTTTGGAGGTTAGAGGGTAATTTACTGTGGCAGCAGAAGTGAGTCAGATTGTCTATCAATGCTATAAACAATTATGAACATTGGAACTTCCAAGCACAACATAGCACTACCAAACAGTGATATTATAAGGATCACAATAGATGCAGTTTTGGGACTGATCACTATTGTACTGTACTTTCTTCTTCAGGCTTTATCTGTGGTTCTGTAAGAGGAACATACTGTAGCCATGTTCTGCAAATCTAAAAATGCTACAAAGGGATAGACATAATGACTGTTTCTGTGTATGGCTTTTGGTAAAGTGTTCATATAGGTCTGAGAAAAAAACCCATTAAAAACCAGCACACTGTAGAATGTGAACACATTTCATATAGTGATTGGAGCTTTTTGGAGCTATAATATATGCTTTGGGGTTGCCAAGGTGGCAAGTTCACATTGCAACTGCATAGAAATGGCAGCTAATGTCAGCCAGGCTCATTGATTATTGTACGCAACTATATTGGGCTGTAAATAAAAATCTGTAAATCTGGTGCGCATACAGTATAGCCACAAGTAACACACATGTAACTGATTCAGCACCACACAGTTTATACCTGAAAGTCAGCCCTGGTTGTACTTGGGTATTATTTGGAACATAAAACAAATCCTAAATATGTGTCTAACAAATGATAAGTGGCTGCAGTTTATTAGCTGTGATATAATGGAGGATACAGTATAGAACAATATATTAATACATGATTTGCAAAAGAGGAATAGTAAGGCAACATTTGCACTGTTCTGGGTACAGTATAGGCTGCACAGATATATAGGTGCCCCAGGTACACGCTTTAACTTTGACTGTACAGTATATGACAGAATGTGACGTACAGCACACAGGGAGTATACAGTAAATGCACTATATAACAGTAATAAGCCTATAATTAAAGTATACCTATATAGACTCAGTACGTGACATACATCTACTCTTGGGTAAGATAACATTGTAGTATCGGGGCGGCAGAACAAACCCCCACCACCCCCACTCCAGGACTGGAATCTCTTCTCCCACCCTGCAGTGTGCCCCCACTATTTAGGAATGATGCTACCTCCTGCAATGGCATAATGACATTACCCCGGTGTATACACGATACGGATCTCCTCTGAGAATAGCACTTACCTCCAGGAGTAGTGAGTATGATCCGGAGAGAGTTTAGAGAACTTTCAGACTGTCTCCTGCTCCCTCCCACTGACTGCTGTCTGTCACCGCACATACACTATATCACTGCTACTGCTGTCAGGGGGCGCTCTCCCCCTCGCCCTATTTACTGCAGTCACGGAACAACAGCGCCGCCCAGTGGTCATGCCAGGTTTTGCATGACGCTTCTGTTATCCACTAATCTGAAGCACGAATTACTGTGTTGTAGGAAGTTGGCCAATAAACTAAAATCCCCTCACACATGGACGTTCAATATTGTAGCTATTGAACCCAAATACAGATAATTATTGTGAAGGTACTTGTTTCCTAGCACGGCGCCCATCGCATCGCATACCATCATACATATGATGGTATGCGATGCGATTGCAGCCGATGTTATACAATCATAAATATGTTTTCCAAACTCGATAATAGTTTTTTGAAGAAACCGGTTTCCTTGCATTTATCATGGTAGATATAACAGCATCCGAAAATCCCTTCTTTTTCAAGCTAGAGGTTTCAAGAGCCAAGCCGTCAAATTTAGCCGAGTTAAATCTTGATGAAAGAAAGGACCCTGTCTGAGCAGGTCTGGCCGTAGAGGAAGACGCCACGACTCTGCAAACAACCTCAGAATGCTGGAGTACCAAGATCTCCTTGGCCAGTCCGGCGCTATCATGATGACACACGTCCCTTGTGATCTCACCCTCTTCATCCCACTGGCAATCATGGGGAATGTAGGGAATACATATGCCAACTTGACATTCCAGGACACAATCATGGCATCCATCGCCCAAGCCAGTGAATCCCTGGTCCTTGCACAGAATCTGCGTACCTGGTAATTGTACCTGGACGCCATCAAGTCCACTTCTGGAAGGCCCCAGCGAGCTACAATCTCCTGAAAGACTTGCAGATGTAGCACCCATTCTCCTTCCAGAAGTTCCTCTCTGCTCAGGAAATCCACTTCCACATTCCGGATTTCTGGCATGAAGAAAGCAGAGATGGCCGGAACATTGCTCTCTGCCCATTGAAAAATCCGGGAGACTGCCCTCATTGCCATCCTGCTTCGCGTGCCGCCTCGGTGGTTCAAATATGCCACAGCCGTAGCATTGTCTGACTGAATGCGAATGGGTGAACCTTTCAGCAACTCTTCCGCTTGTGACAACGCCATCCAGACTGCACGCAATTCCAACACATTGATCGGTAATACAGATTCCTCCCTGGACCATAGGTCCTGCAACCTCAAGTCCAGAGCCACTGCTCCCCAACCCCTGAGACTGGCGTCGGTGGTGACCACCAGCCACTCCCAAGACTGAAGAGAGCGACCCCACCAAAGCAGAGCTGTCCGGGTTTCTGGAGTTAAAATCACTTTCTCTATTTTCATGGGTCTTGGGATTTCCCGACCAACATGTCAAAATGTTCCATTGAAACAGTCGAGAATGGAATCTGGCATACTGAAGGGTCTTGAAAGTTCTCACCATCTTTCCCAGTAACTTCAGGCAATTACACACTGATGGGCCGGGTGACATCAGAATTGTCCAGACTAACTGACAGATGTCCCTGGCCTTCAATTCTGGAAGGAATACATGATGTAGATGTGTATCCAATATGACCCCTAGAAACTGAAGTCTTTGAACAGGGCACAGGTGAGACTTTTGTAGATTCAGAATCCACCAGTGGTCCTGTAAAAACCGAATGGCTTCTGCCAGGTTTTGTTGTAATTTCTCTGCAGACTCTGCTTTGAACAGAAGATTGTCCAAATATGATATGTCCACTATACCCTTTAGTCTGAGGGCAGCTGCCATGACCGCCATAATATTTGTAAATACCTTTGGAGCTGTTGCCAGTTCAAAAGGAAGTGCCTGAAACTGCAGATGTAAGTGCCCTATTGAAAAATGCAGTAAGGATTGATGTTCTACGCAAATAGGAACGTGTAAATACGCATCTTGGATATCCATAGATGCTAGGAATTCCCCTTGTTCTAGGCTCAACAGAACCGACCTCAAGGATTTTATTCTGAAAGGATCCACCCACAAGTGGAGATTTAGTGACTTCAGATTCAAAATTGGTCTGAATGTATTGTCTGGCTTTGGCACTAAGGAAAAAACGGAATAAAACCCCTTCTTACTTTGCTCCCATGGTACAGGAACAACCACGCCGCCCCTAAAAGGGCTGTTCTGAGGCGAGCCTCTCTGGGCAACGGTGTAGGAAGGAACCTCTTTGGAGGAACCCCTTTCAGGTTTATCCTGTACCGGAACTGCATCCCTGCCATATACCATCCCTTGCTGGCTCCAAATACCCTTAGGGGTAAGGAAACATCCTGTTATTTTTTAGAAACATTATCTTTTATAAGTATCTTTTTTTACCAGAATATGATTTTTTGTATAAATAAATTGGAACTTTATTTTTAACCTATTGTCTGGCGCCTGTTGAAATTATCACACCTATCCACTTTCCGTATACATCCAAGGTCTGAGGGAGACCTTAAAGTGATAACGAAAAGGCAGCCTAAAGGTGGCCATACACATGCGGATTTATCTTCAGATCTGGCTGGTTGGAACAAAAACATGGTTATGGATGAGAGCAAATGACAGTTGACCATTTGCTTGGAAATGCTGGAAAACTGAAAAACTGTCACTCATCCATAACCATGTTTTTTGTTCCAACCAGCCAGATCTGAAGATAAATCTTACTAGTGTATGGGCACCTTAAGAAGGCGCACAGGACATTTGATACTCAAATCCACCTCCTCTAAAAGAGGGCCAAAAGGAAGAACGAAAGGCAGCAAACCTTGCCGAACTTTGTTTGGCTGTCGGACTGAGAAGAAAAGTGCTCTTCTCACCAGTTGCCTGTTTAACATTGACTTCCATTCTGACCATAAATTAATTCACCCTTAAAGGCCAAAGCCTCCAAGGACTTTTTGGATTCATTGTCAGCCTCCCAGGCCTTGAGCCACAAGACTCTCCGTGCATTCACCAAAACGGCAGATACTTTTGAAACCATTTTGATTGCCTCTCACAAGTATACTCTGCAGCCGCCTTTAACTTTTCCGCGAAAGCAAAGGCTTCCGAATCTGGTTGTAATAAAGTACACAACGTATTGGCCCACACTATCATAGCTTTGGACACCCATGCAGAAGCAATCACCGGTCTTAACCACACCTTCAAACATTGCTTTTAAGCAACCCTAGCTTTTTGTCAACCGGTCCTTAAATGCAGCACCCCCTTGCACAGATAGAACCGTGGCTTTTGACAACATAGCAACTGGGGCATCTACTAAGAGAGAACCATTTCCCACAATTTAACATGTTCCTCCGGCATGGGATACAGGCTCAAAAACCTTTTTAGCATAAGGAGTTTTTTTATCGGGCGTCTTCCAAGTAAATCCTGCAAGCCCTCATCCGAGGAAAAAGTGACCACGTCTCTGCACTGCCTTTTAAACACTCCCAGCATCTGAGTTTTATCCACATCAGACAAATGTAATGCCCGTTTAACAGCCAGAATGGAATCCTCTATACCATGGACAGACATTTCCATATCTTCCCTCTGGTCCCAGGACATCTCTGCCCGACACTCTCCCTCCTTCTCAGACTCCACATTAAGGATAGGAAGAGAGGCTAAGGAGTGCCTAGAAGACACTTCAGGTTCATTAGAGAACTGCTCAATTAGGGTATTAAACTTTTGAATCCCTTGTGCAGTATCCTGCATTACTTGTAACAGTGCAGGTTCCACTTGGGAAATGGAATAGAACCAATAGACTGTTGAGAGGATGACAATGGTCTGGAAATCTCAGCAACTCATCTCTCTGTCTAACACCTGCACCCCCCCCCCCCCCCCCCCCTTTGAGCATGTGCTCCACTGGGTACAGCATCACATACAGGACAAATATCCCCTTGTGTCATCTGCTCAGGAGTTAAATTTAGCCCACACAATTTGCAGCAATTTAACATAGCCAGCGCTGCCTCCCCTCTCCCAGCAGAAATCCTTTCTGTCATGTTTCACAAAAATAAAACACACAGTGCAATGTCAGGCTAAAGTACCAAGCTAATGTATGCCAGAGTACTTATCTGTCTGCTGGGTGACCAAGTCAGTGAGGTAGCGTGGCTCAGGAGAAAGCAAGGTCACTCTGCAGTTTCCAGAATCTTCTTCTCAGCTCCGCGCAGCCAGGAAGGAATGGTGCCAAAACAGTGTGCAGGAATAGACCAAAGTTCCTGCTACAGCGGGGTCTGAGGCTTGTTGGTGCCTTCTACCCCGTGAGCTGCTCCTGTGGTAGCTTCTCCTCCTCCTCCCAGTGCCTCCCTTTGGCTGGGGATCACTTGGATTTGCCCATGCCTCTGGGCTCCTGTGACAGGCTGCAACCTCCGCAGAGTTCAGCCTGTAAGCCTGAATCCAAGATGGCAGCTGAAATTGCAGGGTACCCCTTACCCACAAGGAGCCGGCGCCTGGATCCCCCAGGGCCCAGGAAAAATAAGTTTTTGAAGGAGGTCAAAGAGCAGTACAGAGAGACCAGACACTGTGTGAGGATTCTATGCAATAGTGTAAAAATAAAGAAAAAATAAACATCTTAGCTAACTCTCTTCGGGCTGCAGCGGCAGCCCTTCAGCATAGCACACATTTCTGTGGGCACGTAAACCGAACTGAGGAATCCTGGGATGCGGAAGGGAGGAGCCTGCCTCTCTGAAACTTTAGCATAGGTGCCTGGCTCCTTTGGGCCCCTCCTACATCCCAATGTGTAGCTGTGTCACCACTATGCGTAGCTGACGCTCATACCACATGCAAACGTGTGTTCGCAACGGTACCCAAATGAGAGTGGTCTTATACTATCTGCACACTTGCACAAGCTCAACAGATGTGTGTGTACAAACATCCTCTGTGGGTGAATTAATTTGCAACTCTAACTATACGCACGCAGCCAACCCATTCTCCAACCATTACTTAATGAAATTTGTCTCCTAAAATGCTGTTTATTGGAACTCATTTACTTATTTAGTGGGCAATTATAATTATGCACAAAGTTTTACTACATGGCTGAGTAATGTGTTTTACATGTATTAATTCCAAAACTCAAATTAGATGTGTCCTACAGATGTTGTGGATATGAATGTTAAAAAAAATAAGTGCATGTTTTTTTTTTATAAATGTAAAAAAAAAAAAGAGTTTTTATTGGGCAGATTTATTGATCCGTTTGTAAAATAACAGGTCCCGCTTCTCCTGCATAACGTGGAGAAGCGGGCACCCATTATTGCCTGATGTATTAACACCACCAGCGCCGCCAAGGAGAGCAGTTATCCCCAGCGTTAACGGCTCTCCTTATCGGCGCCCCCACAGCACTGAGTATGTGCATTTAAAACCTGCTCTCCCTTCTCATTGGGCATGCGTGACATCTCGCTTTTATTATGAGTTCTCCTGCGCAGCCCGGAGCCAGCAGCAGGGCTAGCATTGTCCCCGCAGTGGGATAGGACAACGCTAGCCCTGAGCTGCTAAAGCGGCCGGGGGAATTTAACACCTAGGCAGCTGTTAATACATAGCCCTGGATGCTACTTACTGGGGGGGATTGCAAAGGTACGCTTTTAGTACATCTACAAAAACATAATCCCCCAGTAAACTATTAAGTGCATAAACGCTAGTTCATACATCAGCCCCATGTTTGTAATCTATATTGGCATAGTTAAAGTGCAATAGTGTGCTTACCGTGGGCCTGCATTGAGTAGATGTGGTTAGGTAATTGGTTAAGGAGAGAAACTTGTATGGTGCATGTGTGAGTATTGTATGCAGGTACATGTATTTTAGCTATTGTGTGTGCGGATTGGTCTTGCGAACGTAGGTCCACTAAGCTGTTGCCCTGCGAGGCTTGAGAGTCACTTTTTTCTTGCGAATGATTTAAAGCTCAAGCACTGAAAGTGTTCGCATAGTGCTGCGAAGCCACCACCCAGCACTTGTGGGCAACACCCTTGTAAAAGGTCGACATGGTTAAAAGGTCAACATGAAAAGGTTGACATGGACACTGTCTAAGTGTACCGCTGCGCTCGGCACACTATTCTATTCTTCCTCCACGTCCTAGTGGATGGTAGGGCATGAAATACCGGCACATGACGGCTGAAAATTTATTTTAAAAAAATGCATGTCAACATTTTGACCCTGTTGACCTATTATGTGTCGACCTTTAAACTGTCAACCATAAGATGATCTATGATGTGTCTGTCTACGACCAGTCTGGATACCCTGCCACTATATCTATCTATCTATCTTCTAGAGTCCGTGTGTAGCCAAAACACTGCCATCTGCTGGAAACGAGTGAAACTACATCTTTCACACATACAGAAACAGAGGAAATCACAAGGAAGCACAATAGCTATCGAAGCTTTTGCATACCCATGGGAGGCATATCGGGACATCGTCTCCAAATAGCGGGACTGTCTCGCTGGAAAATCGGGACAGTTCAGAGGTATTTGCCTAGGGCATCTGAGATGTATTCACTCCTTTGCCATCAGACACTCCTCATATGTGCAAAAGTGTCATCAGATTACAATGAGAAAAGATTGCAGCAACCACACTAGAGAGATATCAGGATGCACGCAGTCAGCCAAATGTGGCAGCCTGTTGTCATCATTGCTTGTACAACACCAACAAATATGAAGCAATGTACATCAGTCCCTGCTTGTATCTAGTTTATAGTTTCAATTCCTTTGCCTTTTTTATGGTAGTGTGTGAAAAGCCAGCATACTGTATAAAAAACTACCACAAACACATTGAGAACATACAATCTTTAAAAATGGATAGGGACAGGAATTTAAGTCTTACCCCATTATAATAATCCAGAGACTGAGCACCCACAAGTGATATACCTGCTGATGGGCCAATATGCATCTTTTCTGCAGTCTGACTGGGACACATTTGGGTTAACGCACATCCCTTCCATCTTTGTAAGGAGGTATAAGCACAAATCTACAAAGACATAGGGGTATATCCAATTCCAGTCGGAACTGCCGTCTTGTTGAAAAGACGGCAGTTTCCAACTAGAATTGGTCGGAAGGGGTTCCAACCTATTCTATTCTGGCTGCTTTTTTTATTTTATTTTTTTAGACAATGTGGAATGTTCCGACCTGTCCAAAACTAAGTGGATTGACTGAATAGCCGCCAATCCACCTGCTTTTGTCAGAAACTTGGCCAAATCCGACAGGTTTTAGCCCCGTTTCCAACCAGCTCACCCTGCCGCACCCTCCCACATCAATCACCGGTCCTGTTGCCGGGCCGGGTGTGGGCAGCTTACCCAGCAACCGTGGACGTGCTCACCCAGTCCCAGGCTGGTGAGCATCAATCAGCGGCCAAGTCCGACAGTCGGATTTGGTCGCTGCATTGAATAGTTAGTGTCTGATCTGACAATAATTGAATATACCCCATAAATGCGCAAAAATGGGGTGTACAAAAAAAAAACATCAGCCCCTAGCGTTTCTAGACACACCTATAGTAATCTAAGGACATTTTAGTCTTTCAGTTGTCTTGTGTCTTCTTCATTCTGATTTTGCATGATCAGAAATGTAAACATGTTTTTAAAGAAGGCAAGTGTAGGACACAACTAAATACCGGTTTTGTTTTTAAAATAAAATAAATACTATTAAGTAAGAACCATACCTCATCTGTATAATAAAAACATTCACAATCAACCTTAGAATTAAAACATTTTCAAAAAGTAATTCTCAGCAAAGCAATTTAGCCGTCCATTTCTAACGACTGCTGGAATTTTATCTTTGATATCAATGCCCTGTAATATCTACAAATATCTAAGGAACAGACATTGAATTGCATAGATGTGTATGCAGTGTCAATGCAGGAGTAAGCTGATAAACTGCTTAGAACACTCTTGCAATGGTAGTCGAATCTCACATGTGGGTTTGATATTTAACAGTTCTACCATCCAATCCCATAGAAGCCTATACACCCTTTGCTATGTCTGCAAACTGTATGCTGCTTGTAGAAATGGGTACCAATGAGGGACACCTAGCATGGCTGATCTGGAGAGTTTACTCCAATCATGTGCTGAGTGAGTGTGTGTGTGTGTGTGTGTGTGTGTGTGTGTGTGTGTGTACCTACATTTAGGGAAGAGATCCTTATTTTCAAAAAGGCATGGCTTCATACTCCCTTGCAGTATATCTGGCATTGGGAAGTGGAGTAATTGCCATTGTGTTTAAACACAAGTCAAATGCAGTGTGGTCAAAGGAGACGAAACCAATGACCTCTGGTATGCAAGTAAAAACAACCACATGTGAAATGAATGCAAGATGTAGTTTAACTAAGGTTTTTAATAAAACACAAGAAGGTACCCAGCCCTAAAGTGAAGAAAGAAAGAAAGAAAAAAAGAAAGAAAGAAAGAAAGGGATAATGGTCATCAGAATTTGAAAACTAATAGATAAGTCCAAGACCAAAATTATGTAACGATGCACCATTATATCCCCCAGATTGCCATGACCAGAAATAAATCTGTTACCGACATGTCTTTATAATACTGCTTCATTTAACTGTGATTACAGAACAAGGTAACTGAATACAAAATATCAAATTGAGCACAATGTAACATACAAAAATACTGTTATAGTAACAAAAAGATAGTAAAACAAAAATACTGTGATTAAAAAAAATAAAGAAGCATTGGAATGATAGCAAAGTATACCACCAGACGATTAATATGTCCGTCCAAGTGCTTGGATTTATCAATTGTAAAATAAAAATAAAGATTTTCCCAAAAAGTGCTAGTGAAAAACAATGGCCACTTGCCTCTGGATGTCCTGCCTAAGGGATACGGTCATTAGGTCTACACCAACTAGGTCGAAAAGCATTGGGTCGACACCACTAGGTCGGCAGGCGGCAATGTCGACATGGGTTTAGATCACCATGGCACAAGCATTAGGTCGACATGGGCTAGGTTGAAATGGGGTTTTTCTCTGTTTTTCGAGCCAACAGGTGGTATATTATGCCCTACCATCCACTAGGGCGTGGTGGGAAAATAAAATAGTGTGCCGAGAATAGCGAGCGATGCACTTCAAACCGTGTCCATGTAGACATTTGGGTAAAAAAAACTGTGAAAAAACCCCATGTCGACCTTTTGACTGTCGACCTAATGTCCTGTCGACCTAGTTGGTGTAGACCTAACAACCCACACCCCTGCCTAACATGGCATTCTTACTGTACAACAGGAATACCGCTTTATTTTCGCATAGAAATCAAGGGACAGTATTCACGCATAAATGAATTGTAACCCATAGCAACATAATCCTTTACCACTAATAGCAGATAACCCACAATGCAGTTTCAACACCTGGCTCTTAGAAAGGTCTCAGATTTTGACCAGATACCTAGAGCAAAATGTTCTTTGTGTAGAAATACGCCCAGCGTTATTTCCAAAGTCTACTCAGGACACTGCAAGGCAAAGGATCTAGTCTGTGTGTAGTCCTTCAAATAGCAAATGATTTCCTAACTATCCTCGTCATCATCACTGATTAGGTCTCTCCCGACAGAGTTGGTCTCTCGTTCTCTTATGAAGTCTGCACGGATAGCATCCAGCTCGGACAACTCCAGCCTGACTTTCTCAAGGTGGTACGCACGGCGATTGCGGATCTGACGTAGTGGGAAGGGATTCATATCCAAGAATGCCATATTGCCTAGTTTCCTGTAGTGCACAAAACGAAAAAGGTTAAAACAGGCGTGACACAATAGGATATTTGTAACAGTGTCTATACTGATCTGGACGCTAGTTCTACTTAAGGGAAGGGGCAGACTGGAGGGAAACAGAAGGGGGTAGAAGTGAGCCTAAATAGAAAGTTAGGATGACAGATGGCAGGGTATAATGAAGAAGTGGGTCTTAAGAGCCCATTTAAAGTTGTATAGGAAGGTGTAGAGTATTCCAGAGATACGGAGCACAACAGCCAAAATTTTGGAGGTGGGAATGGGAGGAAGTAATCAGTTCACAGGAGAGGCAACATGCATTTGTGGAGCGGAGAGGGCGGGTGGGAGCATAAGAGAGAGAAGGTTAGATATGTAGGTGGGAGAGGAATGGGTGATGGCTTTGTAAGTGAGTGTGAGGAGCTTGAATTGTATTCTGCAGGGGAAGGAGAGCCAATGTAGGGCTTGTAAGAGAGGACATTTCAAGAGAAAGAGGAGAATGGCAGCACCATTGAGGATAGATTGGAGTGGAAAGAGGTGTTTTACAGGGAGGCCAGAAAGTAGGATTACAGTAGTGCAATCTGTAGAGGACTAGTGAGTGGATGAGGCTCTTTGTAGTATCCTGGTGCAGCTCTCAAAGGAGCTGCTCCTCTGCGAGAGAATCGTCAACCGACGCTGTGCACCATGCGACAAAAGTTCCCTGTTCTGTCGGAGCCCGCCACCGCCCTCCGCACCCCCCACTCACTCGGCCCCTCTCCCTGAAGCAGTGACGGGTAGGGAATCTGCTTCCCATGCTGACGGGAATGCGTGAGCGTGTGAGACTGCAGAGTCTGATCCTGGAAATATTTTGTGAGAGCTGCTGAATGAGTGGCGAGAGAGGCATCAAGAATAATGCCAAGGCAGCATGCTTGGTGGATAGAGGAGATAGTTCAATCAATAGATTGTGAAATTGTGGAAAGTTAAGTTATGCGGATGGGATGGAAGATGATCAGCTCAGTCTAAAGCTGGGGTAGCCAACCCTAGTCCTCGAAAGCTACCAACAGTGCATGTTTTGCAGGTCTCCTCACAGAATCACAGGTGAGCTAATTAGCTCCACCTGTGGATCTTTTAAAATGTGTCAGCGATTAATGAGTGCAGCAGCTAGGTTGTCTGGAAAATGTGCACTGTTGGTAGCTCTCGAGGGCTAGGGTTGGCTGCCACTGGTCTAATGGAACCATATACTAGTGAGATTTGGTCTGATTTGACCAGATTCTGAAAGATTGGGTTGATAAACCGGACCAAATCTCATGTTTGACATTCCGTGTGGATCAGTGTCGGAGGTCGAACAGGCTGCACATACTCATACAATTCATACAGTATAAAGATTAGCATCTGGAATATGAGGGCATCAGGCATGTATAGATATAGCCATGCTCATCTAGCCTGTTGGGCTGCCATCCTGGCTTCCTTGTCCTGCCATGAGAAATGTTCCATTATGGTGCCCTAAGGCATACTACGGTGAAAGCATGTAATTGCACTGCTTCGCAGCTGGGTGGCGAATGCTCCGCTAATAGTACAGTATAGTGCCACAGATGGTTATGTGAAGCACCATTGCCATTCACCGGCCGCCTTTGCTTCCACTTTCTGTTCACAGCATGCCTAGCTTAGCTCCATACGGGTGCACTCATGTGGCCAATATTTAACCATGGCATACACAAAGTGACTGACACAAATGTGGCACATACTATTACTTTCGCCTACAGTTATCAGCGGTGCAATTACTTGTTAAGGAATTTTGAGTAGAACGTATAAAAGTGGGAAGAAAACGTAGTGCAGTCAGCCAGGGAGGATTGTGACTTTGGGCAGTATTGAATGATAAATTACGAGATGTGCAGCGAATCCTGTTTAGGATTCGCTGCACATTCGCAAAAAAAGAGCCTTTATTTTAAAAGATCACTATGGGCTTCTCTCCGCAGCACTGTGTGAGGGATCCATCCCAGCATGCCCCATGAGCGGGCCATCACTCTGCACATGCACAGAGGGACTCCCAGGTCTCAGACCCGGAATTCCAGGGATGGCGCTGCATCGCATCACATGGGACAGCTCTTGTCGCCTGCCCCGCCCCCTACTTGCTGGAGCTGGCTGCCCGGAGAGGGCAGCTGAAAAGTCAGCAACCCTGCTTTATATTACTGACCCTTTTTACAAGGACTGGCTGCTGTCCTGGAGCTGGGATTGCCCTAAACAGCTCTGTCACTTTGTTTAAAAGTGCAGAATAGGATGAAAAGGACACGAGGCTGGGTGTGGTATAGGGTTCCGACAGTCGGGATCCCAACAGTCATTAGCCCGACATCGGGATCCCGACTGCCCGGACTCAGACAGCATGATGAGCGCAACAAAGCCCCTTGCGGGCTCGCTGCGCTTGCCACGGTGGCTCACTATGCTTGCAACCTATTCTATCTCTATGGGGGTCGTGGACCCCCACGAGGGAAAATAGCGGGTGGCCGTCGGGCACCTGTCTGTCTGCCATTTGACAGTCGGGACCCCGACGTCGGGTAAATGACTCTCGGGATCCCGACTGCCGGGACCGTGTCCGGCACCCCACGAGGCTGAGGGGAGAACTGGGAAAGGGGATAACAGGTGAACAAGGAAGAATAGCTGGTGGGAGGGGTTACATAAGAACAGAATAATAGCTGTGGGGTGGGGTTACAGAAGAACAGAGTAATAGCTGTGGGGTGGGGTTACAGAAGAACAGAGTAATAGCTAGGGTGTGGGGTTTCAAAAGAACAGTGAGTAATAGCTGGGGGGGGGGGGGGAGAGATTACAGGAGAACAGAGTAATAGTTGGGGGCAGCAGCAGGGGGTTACATAAGGGGGGGGAGGGGTTTGAGGTAACAATAGGGTGTTAAAAAGGGGCAGAATAGATGGGTTAGTGGTTATAATCTGCCACCAAATTCTATGTTACTATGCATCCGCACGCTGCATCGGGGCTAAGCAGATAGCACCTGGAATCTATGTGCAATGGTAAACTACTGCTATTCGGGTATGACCCTTACTTTTTTTTTTATAGCTGCTCCTATTAATCTCCCTACACCTGTACAGATTATACACATTTGCTCCACTGCAAGATTGCTGGCTCCATCCTTGTAATCCTTTGCTCATACATTTGTGTTGCTCTTTCAGTAAACTACTAGTTATGTAACTTGTACATCTCATACATAACCAGAATTCTACATACCTTGCATCAAGAATAGTCCGACTGAAATAACGCAGATACTTAAAGATGGACATAGAGTCTTGTAACTTCAGAATTTCTTCTTCTTTATATTTAAATAAACCCAGAGCAAAACGAAAAATCACCTACATAAAGAGATGTAAAAAGGAATTCATTCTAACTACACACATAAGAACATACACATTCATATACAGTAGCCTACACCAGGGCTTGACAAATACCGGGGGCCAGGTCGCCATGGCGACCAGATTCTGCTTCCTGGCGACCAGATTTTTTTTGCAGGAAGCAGAATCTGGTCATGGGCAAAGCTAGGACCACGCAGGCAGCGGTGCCCGACCCACGTCTCCCCCTCCTGATAGTTACAGTGCGGGCAGCAGTGTCTGACCCCCCTCCCCTCCCGAGCAGCGACAGTGCTGCCCGACTCCTCATCTCCCCCTCCTGATAGTGACAGTGCGGGCAGCAGTGTGTGACCCCCCCCCCTCCTGAGCAGCGGCAGCGCTGTTCGACTTCTCATCTCCCCTTCCTGATAGTGACAGCACGGGCAGCAGTGTATGACACCCACTCTCCCCCTCCTGGGCAATGGCAGCGGCGTGTGGCCTCTCTCCTCACTGACAGGTCTTGTGCATTGTGTATTGATGGGTGTGTGAGGGAGGGGGATATGTGATGGGGCTATTACAGTGATTGGTGGTTTCACACTGAGGAAGGGGTGTGCAGTGATGGTTGGGGGGGGGGGGGAGGGGATTCAAATGCATTGTGCAGCTGGATAAGGGGCAGTGGCCAGCCTGCTGTATTTACAGGACTCTGTGGTCCATATGGTTTTCTACCACTGGCCCCCTTACAGCTGCCACATTGCACCCTCTGGGTACCCCAGATGTCCACCAGACACCAACACCCGGCTCTCATCATTGCCACCCTGCTCTCATCCCCCCTGTTGGAAAGTGGGTAATTGGTGTGGGGAGGGGTTGGGCAATAAGCAGAAGAAATGCCGAGGGTGCTAAGAACCCTTGCACTGGGCCTGATTTGCCGATACTTTTATCCCTCTCCACTTCTCTTTCCATGACTGTCTTACCACATTTACATCAGCACTAATAACCAGGTGTGTAGGTGGCGTAAACGGTCTTTCAACCCGGCAAGTGTTCTGAGTTGAACATGGGTTCAACCCAGATCGCATTGCAATGTAAATCGACCCGTTCACTGCAATGAAAAAGCTGGCGCTGGGAGATGCTCTCAGCTCCCAGCACCGGCTCAGGCCCCGCCTACGGTGATGTCACCCACCCAGCAATGATCTAAATCAAAATGCATGGTGTGCATCACACTGTGTATGGGCACCCTTAGTTTGCCTGGCTCCTACACTTTCATCCTGTCTCCTAGATTTTATAAACAATTGTCATGCCCTGGCCTACACCTCTATAGAGATACAAGTATGGAAAGAATGGCTGACTTCATGGTCAGTTACACGAGTTCAAAAAGTTCTTTGTCACTCCATAGAGTTGCTGCTAGTGACTTGAACTTACATAACCTATTTCTATCCAGTGCAGCCAATCAGTGGAAGTCAATGATCACCTAGCATGCATTCACTATAATTGGATGACCAGTTATTCCCTTTTTCATAAGATATTGGGTAATACAGGGCAAAGCATACACAATAAAGGTTGTTTCTTTGTATTGAACCTTCGATAGGAGGACAGATGAAGAAAAAGCAACAGTTTCTACTTATTTTACTTGCATTTGATAAATAATAGTTATAGGCCTACTGGTTATAGGCAACCCATTTTTGATATCAGGCAAAAACAGGATGAACTCCTCCTACAGCCAAGGGTAAAGAATAGCAGCACTACATACCAAAGGGCTTTTATTTTTACCTTAGATCCCTCATAAAGGAATGTGTCCCATATCCTGAAGAAGATGTCACTAACCACGCTGTCCACAAACACCACCAGGAACCAGTTAAATGTGATTAGCGTGTAGTCCACCTTATACTGCTCAAAGTGAGAGCTGAGGCGCGGCAACTTTTCACTCATAAGGTCTTTGAAAACTCTCTGATCCACCTGTAGATAATAAGACGAACAAGTTGGTTTCCGGTTGATCTACTGCAGGCATATTCAAACTATGGCCCGCCAGCGATTGTGAAACTACAAGTCCCATCATGCCTTGCCACAGTTTTGCCATTAGGGAATGCTAAGATTATGGCAAGGCATGCTGGGATGTGTAGTTTCACAACAGCTGGAGAGCCTCAGTTTGGACATGCCTGATCTACTGTGTCTAGATAAAAAGTAAACAGGTTGACAACAGAGGTCGACATGGTGAAAGGTCAACAAGGTCAGCATGAGTTCTTCAAAAGTGATTTAATTTTTGGGGACTTCTTCATACTTTACCATCCATGTGTACTACAACTCCGAACAGTAAAGTGTGACGAGCGAAGCCCCAGGCCCGTAGCATGGCAAGGGCACGTGTTACACTAATTAGCAGCCACGTCGACATTGACACACAAAAAAACCATGTTGACTGTCTTATGTCTAGAGGTTATTCATGTCGATCTTTTGACCCTGCCGACCTACTGACTGTATTTTATCATCCCCAGCCATGTAACACATATGGAAGAGTCCTTATTTTAACCATTCTGGAAACATGTTGCAATATTATATATACAGTTATCATATACAGAGAAGTTTGACAATAGTATTATGGCGTTTTAATTTCTGATTGAATTCTTGTTTAGAACGGAGTAAGAGCTTATTGAAATATGTGGAATTACCATTTCCGGTTTAGTCCAGCTTGCGGTGGTAATGGTGCATTGGTGGAGCATTTATGTAGATTGTTTATACAATGGTGGTCACATCTTGAATAGATTGAATGCCCTGTGGCCTGAGTACAAATAATGTTTGTGCACATCATTTGAATTCAGTTTGCCTTAAATACTACAATAGACTGAGCTTCCTCTCTAACCGCTCCACATCCCTCGCACAATTTGCAAATGGCTGCAATAAATGTCCCACAGAAACTAAACCACATTTCTCATCCTCACCTATAAAGTAGTCTACAACACAGTCCTTCTTAAGTTTCAATCGCATAACAATACTCTGCTTTTGCTCTCTCGCTTGTGCTTTGGCTTCTCTTGTCTCTGGAAACCACCAACGTCCAGGATGCCAGCTCTTGTGTGCACCTGATCACACTCTCCCATGACTCGCAAAGCTCTAAATGCTTTCTGAAAACACATCTCTGAAATGGAATCGGTACATCTGTCAGAATGAACTTAGGTCTACAGTCATAAGGTCGACCCCATTAGTTCAACTGGCAGGAAGGTCGACCTGATTTAAGGTCGACATGGGCCAAGTTTTTTTTATCCGAATGTCAACACAGTCGACATGGACACAGTTGGCAATGAGAATCGGACCCTCGCATCGCTCGCGATGCATCGGGCACGGTGGCTCGCTTCGCTCGCCACAGCTTTAATAACCTCCTCCACGCCCTAGTGGATGGTAGGGCATGAAATACCGCCTGTCGGCACATGTCGGCTCAAAAAACAGTGAAAAACCCCATGTCGACCTTATGACCAGTCGACCTTCCTCATGTCGACCTTTATGCAAATTCGACCTTAAGTCATGTCGACCTTGGCCCATGTCGACCTTAAGTCAGGTCGACCTTCCTGCCAGTCGACCTAGTGGGGTCGACCTAATGACTGTAGACCTAAGTTCATTCTAATAGATGACCGCTTCCCTCTGAAATACAACTTACCCGAATAACTATACTACTCGTCCAAATGCACCTAACAACTGCTCCAATCTTCATTCTGAGCTACACTACAGTGTGAAACTTGGCCTGCACTTGTGTGAGTAATATAAGAAGTAACACAATATAAATATAAACTGCTAAGTAAGACTTTTTGCCCCCAAAAGGTGAACAGACTGCAGTCGATACCTGGGATCCCAGAAGAGTTTTGGTGTAGTAATCCCGTGGCATGAACACTTCTACAATGGTAACAAGGCACCAAAAGGCATCTTCTTGGTCAAGGTAAAGAAGTGCGATAGCAACAAGCCTGAAACAACACACAGTCTTTAGGTTTTTGTTTGCACACAAGGGATTTACACACACACATTGCATGGTGGACATTCAGCTACCTTGGGCGCATAATCATTGGATGCTTACTGAAGGAAATTGGATGGAACACAATTACTAAAGGAAATCCAGGTGAGAAGCTGGTTAATATTCTCATCACAATAAAAGGGTCAGACCCTGCATAGTGGAATTATCTGTATTTTCTCATGCCAATAGCAAATGTGATCACTCAGCCTCCAGTATGCTCTGTGCTACAAAATAATCCTCTACTAAAAACTATATTCTTTTATATATACACAGGAAACAAACATCCCCCCCAGCATCCCTCACCTATTCAATCCCTGACAGTAGCCAATGTCAGGATTCCTCCAGGAATAAGCTAGCAGGACATTGCGCAGTTTCTGTATGCCTTCTGAGGTCAGCGAGGTGTAGTGCTTGTTATTGGGCAATGTTCTCATGAGGTCCAGCTCTATCTGTTTTGATGCTGGGTTCTGCTTCTCAAGAGCGTTTTGGAGAAGGGTTTGGAAATACCCAGGAGCAGTCACTTCCTTTACTTTCTTGATGTGTAGGTTTACAAATAACTTCCACATTTTTGAGCGATGCTGGTGTGGGATCCCATTCCGGACAAGACTTTTGAGCTCTGGTGATCGGACCATCTCCCGGTTTACTGTGCTTGCAAAATAATTTTCCCACTTCACCACTGTTGAAATCTCTTGGTTTTCAGAGAGGGACAAAGATTTCAGATCAAGAGCCCGTACTCTTGCCACCAGCCTCTCCTCGTCATCGTCCTCTGGGAGGATCTGGAAGCCATATATGTCAAACTGGCTGCATAAAATATAGAATCACAATATTAAGTAACTGAACAAATAAAAACAGAATGATAATTCTTGCAGGTCTGAACACTCATTTACCCATACAGCTCCTGAGGAGCACGCAAGTCAGATTCGCACAATTTTTGAACAAACTGCGCACATGCCACGTCCAACAGACAACTTACAGCAGCTGTGGGTGAGTCCTATGTTTGCATGTATAGTACAAGAAGCACCCTATGGGGGTATTTTGGGCCAGAGCTGGATTTGGACCCCATGGGACACCTCTAGCGTCCTTCTTCAAATAGGTGGCAGCCATCTTTTGAGGGTGCAGGGTCTCTGTATGCTGACCGACTCCGCACTCCTGCCTGAGGCGCCGATTTCCCCCGCCAGCAGCTCCAACAGGGAATAGGATGGTCCAGTGCACCCCCAGAGTGCCCAGCAGGGCCGCAGTCTATGCTGAGCGGTATTTCAGGGGGACTGTTTACAGGCCTCTTGGGATCCACCAGGCCCTAGGAGAGTGCCTAGGTTGCCTAACGGTAAATCGAGCTCTCATTTGGGCATGTAGTCAGAGTTGGGATAATTTCCCAGTTCAGTATGGACTGCATACACCATTTTCAGTTGCATATTCCGCACCAAGCAAGGGGTAGGGGATAGGATCTGCTACTATTTATGACCGCTGCAGGATGGCTGAGCAATTTCATAGATCTTTGCTTTCTAACTACAGTCTTCTGGGAACCTTAAGGGGGGTATTCAATCTTCGGGTCACGGCAGACGAGATTGCTCGCCTGCCGTGACCCAGTCCCGTTCTCGGTCAGCTCGACCGAGAACATGCAGGCGGGATTCAATGTCCCGCCTGCAGCGGGACGAGAAGGGGGCGTGGCCGCGAGTTGCGGCCGGGAAGTGACGAGATGCAGCCGGCAGCTCGTCACTTCCTGGCTGTTCTCGGCAGAACGAGCCCGACAGCTAGAGATGTCGGGCTCGTTCTGCCAGGAAACCCTGTTCAATGCTGTCGGGGAAGACAGCATTGAATAGGGCCCGTCGAGCATCTCCCCACACGGGAGATGCTCGACGGCGATTGAATAGTGACTTAAGAGTGCATGTTTTCCAGGTCTCCCTGATGAAGAACAAATGTAGGCATTACTGTCTGGCATATTTTAAAAGATCAACAGGTGGTTCCTCATTGTAATCCTGTGAGGAGACCTAGAAAATATGAACTGTTAAGGTTCACAGAGTTGGGAAACATTGGAATAGTCACCGACTCTGGCAGATAGCCATGTAGGACTAATATGTAGTCATTCGGCTGTGGCGACCCACGGTAAGGAGATACAGATCAACAGAATGTATCAGTATCGTACAAAAAACATCAATCCTAATAAAATCTCCTTTCTGAAGATATCTCGTCTGGTCCTTTTCTCTGTATATTTTCCTCATGGTCATGTAATGAAAAAAAGGAAAGGGATATAACATGGTAAGTCCTCAACTGTAGAACAATACAGAAGCGCCTCTTAATAACCAGAGGATCCCTTTCTTATTTAGAGTTGTGATCCACTGGACTTCTAAGGGGTCACCTCCTGTGATTTCATATATTGCAATGTGCTTACATAAAGCTTACATTAGGCCTAGGATGTATGTTCCTATAAAAGGTATCTTTGTCTTTTGGAAATACTAGGTCGATTCAACCTCCATTTCACCTGAAAGTGTTGTTCTTATACTCGGTTATGCAGAGGACACTGGAGAAAATATTCCTTCCATTCCTGAGATAATAACCTTGTACATAGGGTTACTATTCCTGCAATAGTGTTATCGTCTGTCGGAGAATAATTAGATTTAATCATATAATAGCTCGTTACCAGGTGACAGCTGGATGTAGAGTTTGGTGTCCCAGATCTGCAGAGAATATCTGTTCTGCAGTTAAGGATGTATCAGACTATACCGCTGTCTTTCCTTCATTCATTACATGACAATGAGAAAATATAAAGAAAAGGACTGTAGGAGATCTCGTCAGAAACAATATTTGAATCACAATTGACGTTTTTGTACAGTAAGGATACATCATCTATACATATCCCTATAGTGGGGTGCCACAGTCATATGGTACATATTTGCCATTGTGTCACTATCTCCTTTGTAAAGCGCAACCAAATATGCTGCGCTATATAAGAAACTGTTAATAAATAATAAATAAACAATTATTGATTTACCCAAGGTGATAAAGGTTGGGTGCAGTGCTAAAGAGTTACATCTGTTTGGGGTATATCATGTAGGATCAAAATTTCTGTAGGCCGTATTACATGTATTGAATACCCCCTTAATAACTTAACTGGTGGTAATAGTGCTTCCTCCATTTTAACACATTTATAATAAACCCCAAAGAACATTAACTCCCCCCACCCCCCCCAAACTTTGGTTACAGAACGGCGGGGATCGCTGAAAAGAAGGGACCCTTGCCGTTTAACCCCTGGGCTAGCCACTCACCCTATTCAATGTTCTGGGGGAACCCTTGCTGTCAGAGCTCGCTGCATTTAGAAGCAAATAGAGCAACGTTTCAATACTAAACATATTTTGTCAGGCATGCTCTGTACAAATCTATCTATATATCAAGAGACAAATACAGTATATATTATAGCGATAACTCGATATTTGTCTGATGACTTTGCTCACCACTGGACATGATTCCACATTGTTGATTGCTGTTGCATCTGATGGCTAAGCTCCTTGATTTGGACCGAAACGTCGGGGCAGGCATACATCTCATTGTGATGTGTTTGCTGGATATTTGACTATATTACAAAGCTTTCATTTTTCACAAGGCTGATTTGTGAAATTGGAGAGTGCTCTACACTGCTCACCTACTGGTGCGGAGTACTTGGACTATTTTTGTGCACATGTTTTTGCATGTCCCCTTTGTTGAGCACCCCACTGCTGTAGAATTGGGCGAGAGTGCGGTCCTCTTGTGTAAATATAATCCAGGCGCTTACAATAAGAAGCACTCCGGAGACAATGATAAAAGTAAAGAATGTATTAGAGGGATAATGGGGGAACGTTTTCGGGGGAATGAACCCCGTCCTCAGCCCCAGACCTACAGCAAATAGGCACCCCAAATGTAACATCATTATATTTACCAGCCTCTGGACTTCCCGCTGTCACCGCACGTACGAAAGCCGCCACCCGTCACTTCTGGGTACGGGCACAGGATGCGGCTGCTTAGCAACCGCAAGCCTGCGTTCCACAAATACCGGAAGGTCAGTGCTTAGACTACAACCAGCCGGGGGAATCAGCGGCAGTGAATAAAGCTGGAAGCCAGGGTCTGGTTTACAGTAAATAACAAAAAAAGATACCATTAAACCAGTATGGTGAAAAACATCTGGCTCCATCTAGTCTGCTACCTTCTGGGTTTTTGCATATGCGAGAGAGAGATATAGATCGATAGATAGGATAGATAGATAGGATAGAGATTTATAGGTTCTGATAATGCTGAAATCTTTAAAAGCATATTCCGGCAGTATTCCATACCTTATACTGCGTGCTCTGAGGTGTGCATGCTGCTCAGCAGTCTCCCCCTTTAGAGCATCTTCTAACAACTCATTTACATATTCCTGGGCCGGTCCATGGCCATCAGAACAGATTGGTCTCTTCATCTCTTGAAGGAGGAGGAGGTACTTCCTCTCGATCTGGCATAGATCTGCCTCCAGGTTTGCATACTACATGAGGCATATCAAAACAGTGCACGATCAGTAACAACACAGACATTATGCACTTTGATAAACACTTCTTTGGTCACAGAAATGTATTACCAAGTATCCCTGACTAGGAGCTCACCTTTCCTTCCAATTCTTGTTCCCTTCTCTCAGAGTTTCTTCTTAAGGCAGAAAGCTCTAAGATTTCTTTGTTTAGGAATTTGTTTTGTGCTTTATATCCCTGCAGGCAGTCCTGTGGATAAATAAATAACCAGGCAAATATAATGCACATTTGGACCACTTCACTATACAGGTAAATATGATATATGATGCTATATTAAGGGAAAATTCTATTATTTAAAAACACATTTGCGGATTTAAAAAAAGGTATTGAGTGTTTTGCCTGTGATGTTAATTGGTGAAATAAAAAAATAAATAAAAAAAACCTGTAGAATTTAAAAAGGTGCAGTTTAGATTGGTGCCAACTCCTCCAGCAACCTGAAATCCCATGGTCCAGTGTTCCCCTGCCTCGGTGGGAGGGATATACTAATACAGACCATACCTTTCTAAATCCTTGTGGGAAAATGTGTAATGTGACTGAACCATGGTTGTAACTATAGTGGGCGCCAGCAGTGCCTGCTATGGGGCCCGGAGGCATAATATGAACTGTGGCACTGTAACAAGGTATAATGTGAACTGGAGGGCACTCCATAATGTAGTACAGTATGAACTGCAGTGTGATATACAGTGTCCACAGTTCATATTGTCAATGTTAATTTGGATTACTGTGTGGCATCATTTATACTGGCAGCCCTACAATGTAACATCACATAAACTAGAAAACTAGAACATTCATAAAATAAACCAGGTCACTTATGTGGAATAATATTAACTAGGGTCCTACGCGGACTCAGAACCATTAATAAGGGTACTATTTCAGGGCATAAAATTAAGAACTGCTGCCCGGAGGTGTCTCTCAAATAGCATTTGGACAGGGGCCCTAGCAATATGTTGCTAAGGCTGTGAAGAAGCTGGGAAAGATTTTCATATAGATTATCCAGTGCCAGCATTGATCAATGTTCAACCATTCCCTATAGTAGGAGACCAATTTCCATTATGGCAGTTTCATCATTGGAATTCCTGATTAGACACACAGGTCATAAGTTGTGAAACACAGAATAATCAACGTTACAAGGTAATACAAGTTACAGAAAATGATATTTGTGCAAGGCCTCTCCCAGTGTAAAGACTGAACGAACGGTCATTCAGCAGTGCACAAAATGCAACTGTTGTCATAATATAAATGTTCCAAGGTTGAAACAATTATTTACACCAAACAATCTATTTACCCATAGTGTGCCTGCTTGTGGAGGCATTACCCTGTTCTTTATCATTCAGGTCTTGCTTTATGTTGAAAAACCAAACAGATGTATTCCACCTCTTGCAGCAGGACTGTAGCATTGTCAAGGTTATTGAAATCCAATCAAAGTTATCTATGAGTAACTAATCAGTGAATAGATTGCACACTGTAGTGCATGGGGCGGCTAATAAAAAGGAGGACACATACAGGGCCCAGTCATGTTAATATGTTACATTCTGTTTAATTTAGGAATCCCATAACAGAACAATGTTATTGGTCGAAAATTAATGGGTGGTTCAATAAATAACGTAACAAGAACTCTCATGTGTGTATTCTCTGCTAGATTCTAATTTCACACTAGGCCACAGCAGGTAGATCACAGCTTTCCCTCCTGGCCATTAGAATGCACCTTATATCAGTCATAGGCAGGTATTCAATGCTGTTTGCGAGTGGTGACAGCAAGCAGGTCTTCCTACTCGCTGTCACCACTTACCCTGACAGCATTCAACACAGCCTCCGCATCCGCCAATTCCCCCCTCGCTCCGTTTTTTGAGCGAGGGGGAATTGGCGGATGCGGCTCCAGAAGCAGCGAGACCCGCGGCTAAAAACTGAGTTTTCTGCATTAGCCGCAGGTCTCGCTGTTTTGGGGAATTCTCGCCGTCCTGTGACGGCGAGGATTTCCCCAGTACATTGAATAGAGCGAGCTGCCGGCGCGAGGGTTAAACAGCGAGGATCGCTGGTTTTCAGCAATCCTCGCTGTTTAACCCCCTCGCCGGCCGCTCGCTGCGGCATTGAATACCCCTTATACTGTCCCAACCTCTGTTGTAAGATGGTGAGGCTGGTGGAAACATGACCAAATATTGAGGGTTGCGATGTGATTAGAAATAGAGGAGTTTTGTGCACTGCCTGTGATGCAGTGTGGGACGGCAAACTAACGCCTTTTAGAGCCCTTAATTGCAGTAGGCCCTAGTACAATGTACCAGCTGCGCTACTAGTTCACACACTGCAGCTATAGTGGAATGTCATGCTAACATTGTACAATGTATTTATTAACAGTTTCTTATATAGCGCACACATATTCCGCAGCGCTTTACAGAGAATATTCGAACATACACATCAGTCCCTGCCCCGGTGGAGCTTACAATCTATATTCCCTACCATATGTACACACACACACACACACACACACACACACACACACACACAGACATTCTAGAGTTAATTTTGTTGGGAGCCAATTAGCCTACCAGTATATTTGTGAAATGTGCACCCGGAGGAACCCCACGCAAGTACGGGGAGAATATACAAATTCCGGCAGGGCCATGGTGGGAATTGAACCCATAACCTCAGTGCTGTGAGGCAGTAATGCTAACCATTACACCATCCGTACTGCCCCATAGCTTTAAAAGTACTAGAACACAAAATTTCAGTTTTGAACATTGAAATAGCGACATTCTGCAATATCTACAAACCAAAGCTACTGCCCTGGCATCCCCATTTCTGTTGACAACATGACAGTAAACCCTACCCCTCTAGTTGGCTAGGTGTCATCCTAAACTCATAACAGCCCTTTGTTCCTCTTATCCAATCTGTATCCATATCCCGTTATATGGATCTTAAGATAGGTATAATACACCTCAACAGTACAACCCAATGTTTAATAATTTGGAGAATTTTTGTGTAGCAGGTGAAATCAAACCACCTGAGCAGATAGTTGTGTACTGTAAACAAAGATTAACAGACATGAAGCGGTTGTAGCCCACATACTGTAAGCAGTCTCACACAGGACACTGCACAACCTTTAATGCAAGAACTTCCATAGGTATGCGCATGGAATACTTCTGGGGTGGCCAGTGTCTGCAGAGCAGCTGGCCTCAGATGCCACTTAAAGGTTTAAACACACACACACAATATATAAATATATATATATTAACTAACCTGTAACCTGCTCAGCTCTTCAAGGTCTTTCTGAGAAGACAGTAGCCCCTCAGCAGTTTTGCAGGAGACCTGTTCATAGTCACTGATTTGTCTGGAGAGTCTCATGATCACTTCATCTTTTGCTTGTATGGTCTCCATCATCATGCTGAGCTGCTCCTTCAGCTCGGTGACACTGCATTTAAGATCCTCAATTTCCTGATGAAGACGTTCCTTCTCCAGAGACGCCTTCTCCAGGAGGAGGCTCAGTTCCCGCACCTGATCATCTTTTTGTTGCAACAACTTCATTTGGTCTTTAGAAAGCCTATCGGGGAACGGGCTGGCAAAATATTGATCGTATTGGGATGACCTCAAGGATTGCTGCAAAAGCTTTACAAGCTCCTGGGGGAGAAAACAATTAGACCTTTATAGAACCAATTTGAAAAAAATAAATATAATAACTCACACATTCAGGATGTATTGAGTTTACTTAAAAATTGCAAATACTGTATAGACCAGTGTCAGTGTGTTCAATATATTGTGTGGGGGTCACAGTTTCATGCATGCGGAGTCCTAGGCTTTGGACCACTTCTTAGGGAAATACTATGCAGAAATGAAGTTCCTCTTAAAGTTAACACATTTTAAAACATATTAAACAAAATTAATGTTTAAAATATTACACATTTTATTCCAAAATAGAAAAGGTAAATATGATAGTCAATCTGTATTAGTCCTGTAAACTTACTGAAGATTCACTGTCCCATCAGTTTGTCCTTATGGGCCTGATATACAGTGCTAAAGTGATTAAATAAAGAGCTATAAAGCTACCAGCCAATCAGCATCTAACTGACATGTTACAGGCAGTGTTAAAAAAAAAAAAAAATCTGTCTGTAAAAGAGCGTGCCATTTCTTCTCAAAAGCACTGAAGGTCTAATAAGGCAAATATGCTAATGACCATTTATTAACAATTTATTAATATAAAAAGGCTCACATAGGCAGTCTGCATCTACCAACCTGGATTTGCCTTGCAAATGACTGCCACTTTAAAATTACAGCCATTCTCTGCCAACATCCCGTACCTCCAGCAAACTCTCACCCTATTACATACACCCCTACAGTTGCTCACGCCTTCTGGGAGCGTTAACCCCAAGGTGCTTCTTGCCAATACAAGGCTGAAGAGAGTTGAAAATTGTGAGGTTTCAAGACACAAATATCTAAAAAAATGCCTCAATTTCTGGTTAAAAGGTTTCAAAGTACTACAATAGGGTTTGCCAGAAATGACAACGATGTCTGCATACAATGGGCTTAATATACAGGTGGACTATCCCTTATCCAAAATGCTCACGACCAGAAGCAGATTATTCTGTATTTTGGAAAATTTTAATATTTCAATGATGTATCTTGAGGATGGGGCCCATGGTGTGCACACAAAATGCATTAATGTTCTATAAAAATCAAAAGATTATACTTACGATAATTCCTTTTCTACGGAATACTTCATGGCAGCCACACAATGGGTTCATCCCTCTCGCTCTCTCTCGTATAGTAGACAGGTAGTTTTTCCCTAGGACACACCCTCTCTTCTCACACCCCTATATGAGCCAGCTCCTCCCCTCTGACACTAGTCTTTGAATGTCTCCACCACCGATCATAGGGAAAAACAGAAAAGGGGGTGGGTGGGGGGGGACGGACAAAATATAGGCTGCCATGAAGTATTCCGAAGAAAATAAATCATCGTAAGTATAATCCATTGATTTCTTCTTCCTACTTCATGGCAGCCACACAATGGGACATATCAAAGCAGTAGGGCGGGCTACAATACCTTGATTCAACACTTGCCACAGGACCTTATCTCCAAACCGTTGCTCTGACAAATCCAGGGCATAATGCTTACAGAAAGTGTGTACCGACGACCATGTTGCTGCTTGGCAAATGTCCACAATTGACACGTTAGCCTCTCTCGCCCAGGAAACTGCCATCGCTCTAGCAGAGTGTGCCTTAATTGCTTCCAGAACCTGAGGACCCACTTTTCTGTAAGTAAAACTGATCACTTCCTTAAGCCATCTTGAGATAGTTTGCTTAGATGGAGCAAATCCCTTCTTTACTCCCTGCGGAATAACAAATAAAGACTTGGTCTTCCTAAAACTGGAGGTTCTGTCTAAATAAATTTTGAGAGCCCTAACTAAATCCAATGTATGGAGATCATCTTCTCTCCTGTTGGTCGGACTGGGAAAAAAAACAAGGTAAAACAATCTCTTGATTGATGTGAAAAGTTGATCCTACAATAGGCAAAAATGACAGACGAGTCCTGAGAACTACTTTGTCCAGAAATTATTTTAAATAAAAGGTTCTTGCATTAACAATGCATGAAGCTCGCCCACCCTTCCTGCTGAAGTGATGGCTACGAGCAAAATAATTTTCCAAGTCAGGAATTTTAGGTTGGCCCTGTCTAAAGGTTCAAACGGGGCTGACAGGAGTCCATTCAGTACTAAATTGAGATCCCATTGGGGGATCACCGACCTGACCCTTGGTCAGATTCTTTTAATTGCTTGACAAAATCTTCTATCAAACTGTGCTCGGCCAGTCTCTCATCCAATAATGCCCTTCGTGGCTACATTGAAGGTTCACATTTCCGCATTGTTAGACCTTTGTTGAAACCTTCACAAAGGAACTGAAGGACATGTGAGGTGCTGGCTTTTGGAAATTCGAATTTGCCCTCAGACCATACAGCAAAGATCCTCCAGATCCTATGATAGATATGAGGATACCTTCTTTCTCGCCTGTAGAAGAAGGTCAATGACCACTGTCGAAAGACCTTTATCACTTAACTGCTTCCGTTCAACTTCCAAGCCGCTAATCGCAATTTTTGAGGGTCTTTACACAATACTGGTCCTTGTCTCCACAGGTTTGGAAACACTGGAAGGAACCACAGCTCTGCTACTGCCCTGCTCCTCACCATTGGGAACCAACTCCTTCTGGGCCAATATGGCAGGATGACTATCACCTGTGTCTGTTCCGATCTTATCTTCCATAACACTCTGTGAATGAGTGAAAACGGTGGTAAGACATTTGCCAGGCCGAACTGCCAACTGTGAGACAGGGCATCTACTCCTAAGGAACCTCGAGCTGGAAACTGGGAGAAGAACTGAAGTGTTTTCTTGTTGGCTGCTGTTGCCATGAGATCTATTTGTGGTTGGCAGAACCAGCGAACCACCAGTTGAAAAACTTGAGTCTTCCAGCTCCCACTCTCCCGGCAGAATGCGATTTCGACTTAGAAAGTCTGCCAGCTGATTGTCCTCCCCTGGTACATGGAGAGCCGAGATTGACAAAAGATGCTCTTCCGCCCATAGCATGATGCTCCGTACTTCCTCCAGCAGAGGCCGACTTCTTGTCCCTCCTGGTCAGTTGATATACGAGACTGTGGTTGAATGGTCTGAAAATACCTGAAGGTGAGAATATCTGTACTGAAGACTCTTATTGCCATACGAACCGCCTTCAGTTCTCTGTGGTTTGAGGATAGCTGTGCTTCCTGAGGGGACCAGACACCTTGCCCTGACTTGCCCGGGCAATGTACCCCCCAACCTGCAGCACTTGCGTCTGTTGTAACCACTACGTAGTGTGGGCTTGACAAGGACAATGTTCTGGCCACCAACACAGGGAATAGTTTACGGATTGTGGCAGTTAGATTTGACTTTCTAACGGTACTTGATTTTTGGTGCATTCTAGATGCCACTGCAATGCACTCATATTCCACCTGGCCCAAGGAGAGACTTCTACTGTCGATGCCATCATCCCTAGTAAACTCATCGCCATTCTGAGCGACACTCTTCGATCCTCTTGTACCTTGCAAACCAGCTTCTGAAGCTTCTCGCATCTTTGCTCCATTAGGGAAATCTGGAATCTCACTGTGTCTATGACTATACCTAAAAACTGGATTCTTTGCATGGGGACCAGATGGCTCTTTTCCCAATTGACCAACCAGCCATGGAGAAATTGAACAACAAACTCTTTTGCGGTGATGGCTTCGCTTTTTGATCGTGCATAGAATAGTAGAACGTCCAGATAGGCCCATATCGCGACCCCTTGCTGTCTTAAACATTTGATTAATACTACCAGAACCTTCGTAAAAACACTCTTGGTGAGGACGTGAGTCCAAATGGAAGGCAGGTGAATTGAAAGTGGCTTCTTCCCACGGAAAACCTTAAGTACTGTCTGTCTTGCACTCCAATAGGGACATGTAAATAAGAGACTTTTAGGTCTATGGAAATGAGATAATCTTTCCTTCTAAAGGTGGCCATACATCAGAAAGATATTGTACCCAATCATACAATCTCAATTGATTGTAAGATGGATTGTATGCAGATTGTGTGCACATCTTGTGTACACAAATCATACAATCAATCATCAGATGGATTGTATGACTGATTGTATGATGGATTGTATGCACATCTTGTATACACAATCATACAGCAGATGGATTGTATGACTGATTGTAAGATGGATTGTGTGTAGATTGTGTGTCCAAAAACCACCAAGGACTGCTGGGGATTTCAAGGGAAATTGTACACAATCATGAGCGCAATCGATCTTAAGATCAATCTTTCTGATGTATGGCCAGCTTTAGGCCCATTATAATGGACTTGACTGTTTCCATGTGAAACTTTTGTTTACAAATTCTGTCGTTTAGATACCTTGGGTGAGATTTAGTAGGACGAGAGACTCAGAAAGTGAGTAATTTTGCAGTGTAAATGATTGCCACTTTAAAAAAACTGGAGATTTCTTACCAAATCTCTCACTTTCTGAATCTCTCATCCCATTAAATCTCACCCCTTAAGTCTAGGGTGGTTCTGAGTCCTCCAGAACTTTTCCTTATGACAAATAGACGTAAGTAGAGCCTAGCCTAGACTCTGCTTCTGGAACCACTTTGACTGCTCCTGAGTCTACTAGGTCCTTTATGCTTAACTTTGAAGCTTCCCTCTCTGCCCCTGGGCTGGGGAGCCTTGAAACAAAAAAATTTCCATCCTGGTTTTTGAAAGAAATTCCAACCGATAACCCGTGTAGACCACCTCCAACACCCATTTGTCACAAACAGTCTGCTTCCACTTTTGAGCAAACTTCAGCAGCCTTCCTGCTACTAGGACCATTTACATAGGATATAGATTGTCACTGTTTGTGGGTGCCTCGTTTAACAGATTGACGAAAAAAACGCTCTGGATGTACCAGACGCGTATCTCTCCCGAAATGGCCTACCAGGCCTATATGACCTAGCCTGTCTAAAGCTTTGCCTCTGGAAATAATTTTCCGCTCTTCCTCTTCTATCTTGTGGCTGTCTTTTCATGCTTTGTACACACTTGTACAATCTGCATGAGATCCAGATGAGATTTTGACTATGTATACAATTTAGACTATCTGCATACATATAGTGCAGATCTGCACTATATACTATATGCAGCCAAAACTTTCTGCACTATATAGTCAAAATCTTATCTGGATCTCATGCAGATTGTACAAGTGTGTACACACCAAGGTGTGTACACACTTGTACAATTTAGACTATGTATACAGGAATTGGGTGGGAAACGGTTATGGAGGGAAACAATGCAGAGGAAATGTGGGATACTCTAAAAAGGTGCTTGGTTCACTAACTATTGAATACATTCCTAAAGTAACTAAAAAGGTAAATTCGACAAAAAAAAGCCACCATGGTTGGACAAAGAAGTAAGGTCAGCTATCAACAATAAAACCAGAGCCTTTAAATTCTATAAAAATAAAACTTGAATGAGGAGGCAATACAAAGAATCAAACAAAACTTGTAAAGGGGTAATCAAAGCAGCTAAAATATTATATGAAGAGTGCATAGCCACTGAAAGCAAAACCAACCCAAAGAAGTTTTTTAAATACATAAATAGTAAACGTTTAATTAAGGAAAACATAGGCCCACTAACTGATACTAGTGGAAAAAGTGTTACTGAGGACAAGGGAAAAGCAAAACTGTTAAATGAGTTCTTCTCATCAGTATTTACTAAGGGAGAGCAGACTGTGGAACGAACATTTACCACAAACGGGACAAATAAGCCAGATCTCATTGTGGATTTCACGTCGAAGGAAATAATACTGAGGCTAAGCAAACTCAAAAACAAATAAAATCACCAGGGCCAGATGGGATTCATCCGAGGGTATTAATGGAATTAATAGCAGAGGTAGTGCCAATATTCAAAAAAAGGAAAAAAAAGGAAGCTCCTGCTAATTACAGACCCGTTAGTTTAACATCAATTGTGGGTAAACTATTTGAAGGATTTTTAAGGGATGGTATCCAGGAATATTTAGATCATCACCGTCTACTCAGTACTAACCAACATGGGTTTGTGAAAAATCATTCATGCCAAACTAATCTACTAGGGCTCTATGAAGAGGTTAGCAAAAACCTTGATAATGGAAATGCTGTAGATGTGATTTTCCTAGATTTCACTAAAGCATTTGATACTGTCCCACACAAGAGATTGATTAATAAAATGGAGAACCTAGGATTGGGTGAAAATATCTACAGATGGGTAGGGAATTGGCTATGTAATAGAGAACAAAGAGTGGTTGTGAATGGTGCCGTATCAGATATGATACCGGTACTAAGTGGAGTGCCCCAGGGTTCGGTTTTGGGGCCCATTTTGTTTAACATTTTTATTAACAATATTGGGATAGGGTTACTCAGCAATGTATCAATCTTTGCGGACGATACAAAACTTAGCAAAGTCATCAAATCATCAGAAGATGTCACCATGCTTCAAAATGATCTTGCAATTCTAGATGAGTGGGCAAAAAAATGGAAGATGAGGTTCAATGTAGATAAATGTAAGGTTATGCAACTTGGGAGACACAACCAGTGTGCAAGTTACAACCTTAGCGGAGAGGAATTGGGTAATTCCATACTTGAAAAGGATCTAGGAGTCCAAATAGACAGCAAACTGGGATGTAGTGCCTTATTGTAATGTAGCTACAAAAAAGGCCAACAAAATTCTGGCATATATTAAGAGGGGAATGGAAACTAGGGACTCAAGGGTAATTATGCCACTGTATAAAGCATTGGTGAGACCTCACCTCGAGTACGGAGTGCAGTTCTGGGCCCCACACTATAAAAAGGACATCATAGAATTAGAAAAAGTCCAAAGGCGAGCAACAAAGCTTATTAGGAGAATGGAGAATTTAAGCTACGGGGAGAGATTAAGCAATTTGTGACTATTTACATTAGAAAAGAGACGTTTAAGGGGGGACATGCTCAACATGTACAAGTATATCAAGGGCCAATATAAGGAACTGTCACACACCCTCTTTTCTACTAGAAAGGAATCTAGGACACGAGGGCATGAGTATAGATTAATAGAAAAAAGATTTCATTCAGCTAGTAGAAAGAATTTCTTTACGGTCAGAACAGTCAAACTATGGAACTCTCTTCCCAGAGAGGTGGTAACGGCTGGCTCATTAAATGCGTTCAAGGCCAAGTTGGACAAATATTTACTGGAGAAAAACATCCATGGGTACAAATAAGAAATATAATTTGTCTGTAAAATATCAGAACCTACCAAAATCAGCAATGGATATCTATACCAGGTTGAACTAGATGGACACAAGTCTTTTTTCAGCCTTACCTACTATGTAACTATGTATACAATTTAGACTATGTATACAATTTGGACTATATAGTGCAGATCTGCACTATAGTCTATGCAGCCAAGACTTTCTGCATGAGATCCAGATGAGATTTTGATTATATAGTCTCATGTAGATTGTACAAGTGTGTACACACCATAACAGATTTGCCTCCAGACATTCTCTGCATCATCTGGTCTGGTTTACTCCCAAAAAGGAAATCTCCTTCAAATGGGAGAGTGGTGAGCTTGTTCTTGGAGTGGGAGTCTGCTGCCCAGGACTTGAGCCACATGGCTCTCCTTGTCACCACTCCTGAAGTCAAAGACTTAGACAAATAATCCAGCACATCTAGTGAGGCCTCGCAGATATAATCTTCTGCCAATTGTATCTGCGCCAAATTTTTGCTTATCTGTTCTCTCTGCCCACTTTCTCTTGTAGGTCTTCCTGCAGAGAGGAGCACCAAATTATAAGTGCTCTAGCTGAGGAAGCAATAGCAACTCCTGATTTCATGGAAACCGAGCTGGAGATATGTAGTCTATTCAACGCACTCTCCATCCGTTTGTCCATGGCTTCTTTTAGTGAGGCGCCATCCTCCAAGGGAATGGTCCTCCTGGTGGTGACCTCTGATACTGCTGAATCAATCTTGGGAATATTACAACACTTAAGGAATTATTGATCATCAATAGCGTACATGCGATCTACCCGCTTGGCTGAGCCAATTCGCTTATCTGTCTTGGCTCATTCCTTAGTCAAAATTTCCTTCACCACTTTATGGACAGGGTAACATCTCCCCTTCTTAGACCTATCTTCAAATAGGGCATCATACCCAGATTTTACCGGTTGCTTGTAATTCAAGGTCTTATAAAAGATCTTTAAAAACAACTTCCACGAGCCCCAAATTAAAGAGACACTCTTCCTCAACCAGTTCACCTGATTCCACACTAGAAACATAGGAGCCTTCTTCATCAGAGCCTACCTTCTTGGAATCAAATTCTACATTATACTCCAAACTTGTCTGTGACCTAGACCTCTTGTTAGACTGAAACTCTTCCTTTGTGACAAAATTCCTCTTCATCCATGCTATAAGTTCAGTCAATTGTGATGAAGTGCCAACAGTAGTAGTGATTAATCCTGACAAAGTGATTCTTCACCCACAAAGGATTTATCACAGGCCAGACATGTTTTAGCTGACTTTTTCTTGGCTTTCTTCTTAGTAACAGAAGGCACACTACAATAAACAAGAGAAACTACTAACTAAACTAAATTTTTGAAATGAAACTAAAAAGCAGTCCTCACTGGACTTACCTGGGCAGCGATACTGTTGCTTTTTGAGAGGCAATAGGAACCAACCACTGCTGTTTAACACAGACCAGCTCTGCCAGCGCCAGTAACACCGGCCAGGCACATTATATAGGGCACTTCCACCCTTTGGAACGCACAGCGCACCCCCCTCCTTCCGTCACCCAGAAATCGGCACGGCATGTGTCAGGATAGACACACGCTACCCCCCTGCGAGCGCCATGCTTCTGTACAGACACCGCCACTGGACACTCACTGGCACCCGCTACATGGGAGGGGAACGCCACAGACCAGATATAAAGGGGATCTATAATAATATCCCACAGATTACACTTCATACAAAGCTGAAATCCTTCACATAGCTAAAAGGAACAGATTTCCACACTGCTCACATGATCCTACAAGTATTTATAGTACACAGTTAACAGTATCCAGCTGTGGAAATATCAGCATCTCTGGCAAATCCTAGCAAACAGACGTGATTAATGGTGAGTACTTCCACTGGTTTGCCCCTAGATCACAAGACACTGCCTTGGCTCGCATTTCCTAAAATGAAACTTCCTTGCCAAAAGACAAAATAACTTTTTTTAGCAATGTAGCTGTAATGTGATATCTCTACAGCGTGGGCTTTGGGATTTTCTGAAAGTAACAGGAAAAACAGGAAGGAGGACATCAACGAATAAAATTCACATTGCGACGCAGTGGTCAATGAGAAGTCAGGGTTAGTCTTAACACATGATAATCATTAGTGTCCATTTTCTCCCCTTTATCTAGGCGTCACACAAAAACAAGGTTAAGTTATCCCGTGGAATGCTTGCATAGTTTAAAAACAAAATGCACTGATCTTTAAGAACTATGGATACCAATCACTGGTAGCAATAGGATTAACAGTGTTTAATACTGTACATTCCGCTTGTCTCCTGCAATGCAGCATACATCCAGGCTTCAATACATTGACCAAAAGATGATGGGAATTGCAATTCATGCATACTGTAGATGATCGAATAATAGTAAGGTAGTGATCATGGCTGCTATTATGGTAATGGAAAGGCGGCCCTCCTTTTGACTGCATCCCAGTTCAGGTATGGTTCAGGGGTTCGATTTAATAAAGTAAGCATATACGGAAGCGATGATGTTGCTCATAGCAACCATTTATCTGGCACCTTCTAGAACATAATAGCCAGAATATGATTGGTTGCTATGGGCAACTTCTTCACTTTATTGAACCTGAAGTAAATATACCCCAAGTACTCTAAAGCTGGCCATACACTACTGTGATGTATCGCAGCAGCATATGGCCATACAACCCCCTTAAGCTGCCTGGAATGTTCCCGGGCGGCAGGATCACATGCAATCCCGATCGCCGCTGCTGGGATGGGGCTCCGAGTCGGAAGTCAGACCTGCTTGCAGGTCCGACGACCTAATCCCAACCGATGCACACGGGACCACGCATCAGATCAAATGTCCAACCCATCTGATCTTTCGGGATCGGGTCAAAACGGCCCGAATCGGACTACCCCTAACAGAGAAATACTGCATATGTTACTAACCTTTTGGCTGGTCAGTTCCTTTCTCAATCGTTCAAGTTCTTCTTCCTGGTTGTTAGGCTTTGATGGAAGGTTGCCGTCCATTTTGGAATCATTGACAGGTAAAGATTCAACAGAAGTGTTATCTGTAGTATTCCGGTTCCGGTTTACACCCAGCAGTGGACGTCTCGGTTTGGGAAATGGGAAACCAAGTCCTGGATAAGAGACAATAATAACAGATGAGCGAGAGATAAATATTTAACCTTTTCATCATATAATACAACATACTACATTTATAGGATAGGTAAAATCAATCACAGATTGCATATATTTAGCACCATGATATTCATTTACAGTATTTATTTAAAAAAAAAAAAAAAAGGAAGAAGATCTACAGAAGGAAAAGCCGAAGATGCCTTTAAATAGCTGCGGCCCAAGTGGAAGTATGAGATCTTGGGGACAATAGAGATTTGCACAAAAGTGGACAGCATGGTTAGCACAGAAATAAATGCAAATATTGACAGAATTGCAAGTCTCATGTCTCACATTAGTACAGCTGACTAATGCTGTGTATACACGGTACGATTTTGATTATTTTTTTCCTCATGATTTTGACCATATAGTCAGAATCGTAAGGACAGTTAGCCAAAATCGCACTGTGTAAGGCAGGGCTGGGCAACACCGGCCCTCCAGATGTTGATGAACTACACATCCCAGTATGCCTTGCATCAGTTTCAGCATGGCCACATAGCAAAACTAATGCAAAGCATCCTGGGATGTGTAGTTCACTAACATCTGGAGGGCCGGTGTTGCCCAGCCCTGGTGTAAGGTGTCTTGAGCTAGAGATGTGCGGCCCATAGTAGATTGAAAGGTGGGCAATGCTGCTCAATGCTCCTCTCTCTCCCTGCCAGCTTTGAAATCAATATAGATGGCCATCAATCGGCCTATGTGTACACACTTTAGACCTATGAGCAAACAAAGGCAGTGTTGCCAGCCAGTTACGCCCATTTATCTGCCCATTTATCTGCAAAACGAGTGTGATTCTGCGTTATACACTAAAATACCTGAATTAGCATGTTGTCATTGCAGTGAGCCCAGGGTTACAAAACTGGAGAGGACTAGGCATTCTTTCCTAAAAGTGAGTTACATGTAATATTTCCTCGAATTATGTACTCAAATGCAAACACACATTTCAAGATAAGTAAATTAGCTGAAACAGATGAGGATTGCATTTATATGTTGGCTGCTCTTAAGGCCCCCATACACTATGCGATTTTGGGACGATTTCATCCGATTTCGGCACTTTGGGCCGATAACCGGGTGAAATCGCCCCAAAATCGCAGGTGTGTGATATCTGATCCGATGCGCGGTCCCGTGCGCATCGGATCAGGGAGGTCGGACGGTTAACACATAAGATCACGTCCGACCTCCCTGTATGCATAGGAAAAACTGGGGTTGATGCCAGTCCCACAGGAAATATCAGTTAGGTATGCATATGCCTGCCCACCTGACAGGCATATGCATGCAGACTGACCAGGGGAGCAGTGGGGCGGGCAGCGGGTCCCTGAGCGCTTAGCTGGCGGCGCCGGAGAGTGCTGACCCGGCCGGGCGGTGTGATGATCACAGATATCATTCAGCAGCGCTGCGGAACGGGACGTGCAGTGGCGGGTATTAGATTTTTACAATAACTGACAAATGACTGGCCGTTTTCTGATTGGGTGAGAGCTCTCAACCAATCAGAGAATGACCAGTCATTTGACAGGTATTTTAAAAATCTAATACCCGCCACTGCACGTCCCGTAGCGCTGCTGATATCTGTGATCATCACACCGCCCGGCCAGGTCAGCACTCTCCGGCCCCCTGCCAGCTAAGCGCTCAGGGACCCGCTGCCCGCCCCACTGCTTCCCATGATGAGGATCACCGCCAGCCCCCTGCCCCTCACCACCCGCCCCCTGCTCCCCGACATGTGATAAATCGCAAGCGATTTATCACATGTAAAATTTGGCTCCTCAAGTGCCAAATTGTATGCGAGCCTCCCGGGGAGCTCCCGGGCGGCTCACATGAGAATTGGGTCCGACTTGTCATAAGGACAAGTCGGTCTAATGTATGGGGGCCTTTACTCTAGAAGGGAGCCACACATCACAAGAGTTGAACATTTACTTAAATATTTAGATAGATGAGGCTATAATTAGCAAAGTAACAAAAGATGCAACCAGTCTGGTTTATGTAGAAATTTTGTTTTGTGTGCTTTTTCCCTGTTCTTATAAGGTGGTGCTAAATGCTGCAACTATTGTCTACAGACAGATTTCCCCTTACAAAGCTTAACCTAATGGCTGCCATGAAAGCACACCAATAGCCATACATTTTAGTGCTTTAATGCAAAGAACAGTATAAAAAAAAAAAAAAAACCCACACACATACACCGTACAAGCAGGAAGTGTTGCCATGCCTAAGTTTTAACACATGGTGCATGCATGTAGGTTATTAGAAGTCAATCATTAGAAAAGGTATGCAGTGTATACGAAAAAAGTAGAGATACAAAAAAGAAAGAGATCTGCAGTGACAGATCAGACACTGGGGCAGATGTATTAAGCCTTAACAAGAGATAAATGCAAGGGTGATAAGGAGAGATAAACGTCCAGCCAATCAGCTCCTTACTGACTTTTTTTCAAACACAGTCTGTAACATGGCAGTTAGCAGGTGATTGGCTGGACGTTTATCTCTCCTTATCACCCTTGGATTTATCTCTTGTTGAAGCTTAATACATCTGCCCCATTAAGTGCTATATCTTAGCTCCAGCACATTAAGGGCTCTGCACCTGTGTTCCCTTTGCCTCCTTCCACAGGAGGTTTTCTCCTCTGCTCATGCAGAAGTGACTCCTCCAGCTCCTTAATGGTTGGGTTCAGCAGCTCCCATTCCTCATTGGTGTAGAAGACACTCTTCCTGCCATCATTGCCACTTCGGCCAGGTCGAAGGTTTTGCACTGAGTTTCTAACTCAACACAAGCAAAAGCCATATTAGAGGAAGTTATCATTTTAGCAGCATTTACGGGGACATTTAACGGACATGCAGGAAATTTGCAAATGCTTAACAAAAAGTTGAAGCTGAATTCCCAACAGAGAGAAAAAAAAAACAACACATTTATAAGTACTTCACTCAAGATAAAAATATGCCCGTTTTTTTTTTCATAAAAGAACACAAGACATTGTTGTCTAAATATATTGGCTGTGTCTCCAAACCTAGCGTTTTCTAACAGGCTGCAAGTATGCGCCAGGACAAAGCCCACACTTTTACGCTAAGTTGAAGAAAAAATAAAATTGTGGGCAGGACAAAGGAAGGAGCATATAGGAGATGAATGTGACATTCAATCTATGTTTATTGCCAATTTAAAATAATCACATTCAATACAGTCTTCTTTGGTTCAAAATCAATTGCTGTAGTTGTAATCATTATACTGCTTCTTTGAATGGTTTCTTTAAGCAGAGGAACGCATGCATCCTTAAAGATATCAATTAGGAACACAGCAATAGCCACTGTGGTATTAAAAACAGAACTAGAAGAGAAAGGTTACTCATTCCATTTAATTATTCATTCACATATAAGGGCTGATTCTAAATCAGACGCAGTGTCGACATTCATGCAAACAGGCAATGTTTATAGCTGTGCCCCAAACAATGACACAGTACAGATTGGAATGCAGGATCTTAATGGGTGTTCCCCTAGAGGTAACGAGAGTGGCAAAACAGATGCACGATAATGTTGTGTCTTCTGTGAGCATTGTAGACATGTTGAGCAAAAATGTAAAATAGTAGGCCATATTATCACAGAGAAAATGCCCCTGACCAACAGTGGTGTCTAACTATGCACCAGGCAGTAATGTGGCATCTGTAGACACTGAGCGGGCATCTCAGGATGTGCACATTTGGGCACAGGGAAAGGCATTTGTAGCAGCATTACAGATGCCCCTGTAGCCAAAGGCTGCATCTACAACCAACTCAGCCACATAAGCTCTTCAATCTCTAACAAGTGGGGTTATTCTGGTTCACTCGGAAAGGCACAATCACTCTCTAATGGAAAAATTATATGCACTGCAGGTGGGGCTGATGTAACATGTGCAGAGAGTGTTAGATTTGGGTGGGGGTGGGGGGGGTGTACTTCAAACGGATATCTATATTGCAGGAGTTGGAAGAACAGCCAACACAATGACACTGGCTACTTACTAGATTAATACAATAAGACATTTTAAATATTACCAACCTTGCTGCTAAGTAAGGATCTGTAATGTATTTGTTATAGGGTTCTTTAGAATGGTTGTCTAAAAGCCTTGTAAAATCATGTATATAAATGAACAGTCACAGAAAAGTGTTGCAGCCTGGTGACACTCATCATAACAAATTGACCATGCAACTACTGACACTTTATAGGTACTGAAGGAAACAAGTCTACCCCAAGGTCTAATATCACTAATAACATCCACGTAGTCACTGATACAGTTTGCTGAAATTTCCAGTGTATATGAGCAAATTTATCGAATGTCAGTGCCTTAAGTGAATCACCAGTATTCCCCCACTAAAAGGTAGAATGACTCAATGCTCAGCTATAGGAAGAGCCATTACACAGGAAACCCACTGACCTTTATCTAAACCACACAGCAGTTCATGTGTCTGTACCTGAACTAACGCTCGAGCACTGTTGTGATATTCGCTGTCTTCTCTAAGCACAGGGAGGAAATCCGTCTCATGGACACAGTGTATGTGAGATTTCACTACTTGCTTGGTGCAGATTATAAAACCTCCAGCTCAGTGTTGTAATAAACACAAGCCTCCGTGATAATAAGAGGTTTCCTAAGAAAACGGTTTCGGTTTCCAGTGATGAATTGCATTTCTTTATAAAATGACTGCAATTCCACACAATTCTGCAAAGTTGTGTCCTAAGACTTTAACAGAGGAACTATGGCCCTGCAATAAGTTTGTTGATTAACTGTCAAGAAAGCAAATGCTCTTCCACTATTATGTTCAGTCAAGTTACTGTGCATGGTTATAGGTGGAGTACCTGATATCATTACTCCACTGCCTGAGCAGACCGTGCACGGGAGCGGATTGACAGGATCCATGGTCAGGGGTTTGGTCACGGAGTACACCTGCACACATTTCAGCAAGGAACTGGGTCCGGGCCTGCTCTGCAGCATCATTAGCGTTTGGAGTACTTAGGTATTCTGCAACAAAACAGTACGAGACATAAACTGCACTGAAGGAAAGATGAAAAAACGTAAAGTGACACTCAAACACACGCATAAACAAATGCTAATAACTTATGTTATTTTTGATTATCAAAAATCTTATTTATAAAGGACCCAAATTTTGGAAGCCATACAGAATCACATTTAGGACAAACTGAGACTATACATACATATATTTATAAAGATGTGTTCCGATATATGTAGCCTTATTACGCAGCGCGACGTGCCTGGTGTGAGTGAGACGCAAGGTCCTTTGCAACTATGCCAATGTCAGGAGTCTTCTTTGTTGTTGCTGGAAAGGCATCATAGTTCCAACACAATTTGACTAGGACGCACAAAGAGACTGGTTTCATTTCATATAGGACACGTACATTTGTGACGGTGTGTACAGGGCAGTACAAACTTGTATTGGAAAAAAAAAAGATTAAAAAGAGACACACACACACACACATATATGCAAGTGTCACATCAAACTAATCAGCACAATCGTCTCGTATGTTCTAGCTGCATTTTCAGCAACAAAAGAAGCTTGATGCTAGAAGATTCTCATGCAACCTGGTGTACCAAGAGGGGCTGTTTCTCATGACTGCAGTAACAGTATAGGAGGACAGATCTGTATATATACACACACACACACACACACACCGGTAAAAGCAAAACAATATCATATTTAATACCCTGAACATTAGAATTACACATTATTGGTTTTAGTAAGCCAAACCACAACCGTAGTATTCTATAAATGTCACAGGAGGAAATGTACCAAGTAAAGGAGAGAGATAAAATTAGCAGTAAATCAGCTCCCAACTGCCAAGTTACAGGCTAGGTTAGAAAAGTGACTGGTTTATACTTCATCTTCCTTTCCATTTTATCTCTCCCTTTCGAAGGCTTAGCACATCTGCCCCACAGTCTTATAGAACTGCTATTTGACGTACTCTAGGGAAGCAGAAAATGCAATATTTCCTTCACAAAACATGAAGCAGATGGGAAAGAATGTTTTAGTAGTCTGCATTGAGCTAGTAGGGTTCACAGCGCCAATCTGAAGGTGAGTCCACAGCAGACATCAGGGGGCCCTGTTACATAGTTCCAGACTTCCTCATTTCTTTATTTTATTACACTGTACATCTCATAAGTAGTGAATTTTTGTACTAAAAAAAAAAAACATTCAAAATATTTTATATATGCATAGGCTAATCATGTGTACAATCTTTATTACATTAGGTTATTCTGGGACAGAGGAAGTTTTGACCTTCCTCTAGCCAAAAGTATGTGAAAGTTGCTGATGTAGACGTGTGTTATAAAGAAATAAAAACCCTGAAGTAAACTCACATAAAAGATGTAAATGGTTATGGTCTCTTTGGATAGAATGGACTTGATTTCCATATATGATTACATGCTAGAAAGTGATACGAGTCCTGAACGCTCACAGCCAAAAACATACAAATACCTCAGAGAGAGAGGGGCAAATCAGCTCATGACCCAAAAGTATGCTGTGCCGCTGTAAAGCCCTTGCCTTGTGTAATTAAATAGGTAAAATATGCCCACATAGAAACTAAAAAATAAGGTGATACCATGTATTTCATTGACTGTTTTCTGGAAATCTGATACCAGAGGTGGACCGGCATCTTAGGGTGTCTTGTAGGCTTTAACCCTGTTATTTGCTTCTCTTAAAAGCATTCAGAAAGCTTTCTAAGCTTCTTTTGCAGGGTTCCGCACCCTGCCCATTTTTAGAACATCAAAATGCCCCCTGTCCTTTTTGTGTGTGGCACTGTACGCCCTTACGCTGCCTCCCACCGCGCTGACATGCCGCTGAGAACTTTCAGTGTGTGCAATCATGTGTAATGGGTATTATGGTGTGTGGTATAATGTGTAAGAGGCATTACAGTGTGTCATAATGTGTAATTGTCATTACGACAGAATATGTAATGGGTATAGCAGAGTATGACAATGTTTAATGGGCATAATCCTAGTGCAGTGTGCAATTTTATGGGGGGGGGGTGGGGGGGGGGGGGTGTTTGTTTCTAATGTAAATTTTTTACATAAAATGTGCCCTCCCGACTGGAAAAAGTGCCCCGCCTGTTGGTCAGCACCCTGCCCTAAAAAAATCCTAGAGTGAACCCTAATGCACATTGGTCAATGTACTGTTACTGCACATAAGTCTGAGTTGAACTGCAATTGTGGTCGCACTGTGGAAGGAGACACAAATTTACTGACAGTGGTCGCATAAACACAGGCATGTCATGGCCATTTAGTCTATTTTGTGGACGTCTATAAATTAGCAATTGAGAATGTTGGGGCCATTCTGATTGACTCGGTAAGATGCGAAGCTCGCTCGCAGCTTACCAAGCCCCTGTGATGCCCCCAGGCAAATACTCCTCCCCCCCCCAGTGTTATATTTGCAGCAACCAGGATGAAGACAGGGCGGGCAGCTGATGTGCGCGTACCCAATCGGCCATTCGCAGTCGGGTTTTGCACATGTGCAGAAATGCGGACGTGCAAACCCTACCATAGGGGCAGGGGACGAATTCGGTTGACTATGTGTGAACCAGAATCATCCCTCTATTTGCTACTGGAGAGCTCTGCGCATCACAGGAGAGCAGCTGAGCCTGCACATTTTCAGAGGCACTCAGATTCTATGACCTATTCCAATTTGTGACAATTACGCACTGTTGGATGCTACATCAGTGGATGTCCTTATGCTTAGGCTACATTCTGCCTATAATCGCAATTGCATATGACAAAAGATTGCAAAGGCAGCAGCAAGAACAACCATATCAGAATGAGCCTGAAAGAGGGTGAAACCATAGATATGAGTGAGTTATGGGGTTCCCCAATGCACTGCTCATTCATGGGACATGTAATTGAGCTTAAAAGTTTTTTTTTGTGTTTTTGTTTGATATCTAATATTTTATTTATGGATGTTTAATTCCCCATAAAAAAAGGAAGAGTTATGTTATACTTTTCATTTATATAGCACTCTTTCTCCAACAGAAATGAGCTTTATATAATTAATTTCAAATGTAATTGCAATAGTTTATTTTAGTACAGTATATGCTGTATGATGGACTCACATTTATTCATAAGACTGTCTGCCCATATCAAAGATGGCTGCTTAGGTTTCATTTCATTTTTACATCACTTCTGGCACCAGGTCTCTAAAATTAGCCCCCAAAAAGATGTTTGTCTAATAAACAATGCTTATCATACATATGGTTTCATAAAAAAAAAAATTACAAATAATGTTTCTGATTGGTTGACACTGGTTTAAACGGTCAACTCCTCACCCTGAAAAAGACCATGTTGGTGAAGGAGCTGCTGTGACTACATGAGGACAGAGTGGAGATTCCTATTGGTTGGTGTGCACAGGCTGTAACACCTTTAACCGCTGAGGCTTTTTTGTCTCAATCATTGGTAGGAGCCTATTTCTACACACATTTTTATGCAACCTTTGTTTGAGTTTGATGTAATACACCTATTAAGCAGTATTACACAACACACATTGTTCTCATTGTTTTATAGTATGTACATTGGAAATACTCACTTCCTGAGACAAAGAGGTTGAAACTTGAGTACAGCTGGGTGAAAAAAAAAAAAAGAGAGAGAGAAGGCTGGCATACAGGTATCCTGGAGGATGTGGAATACTATCAGGAGACTAGAGCTCTGTCTCAGAAAGACTGCTGCTATACCCAAGATTCCAGTTTATTATTTACATAGCATCAGACTTTCCGTTGTGAAGTAACCGTTCTGCCCCATGCTATCCAATAGATCTTATGTTGCTAGGATCAGTAGCTCTGCATTATTGATCATGAAGTCTACATAAGAATAATGAGTAACAGAATGTTTTACCTGTGCTTTCCTTAGCTACCAGGCCAGTTGGGACCTCCGCAGCTGGAGGGATCGCCATGCTGTCTCTCTTTGCTGCACCTTGGCTGTTACAATACTCCCAGCGTTTCTGCTGCAGTTCCTGCAGCCAGTAGGTCATAGCAGAGCGGCTAAAAGCCTACAGAGACATCAGAGACAGAAACTGAAGTTAGTCTGACAATGTCATACATAAAAAAAAAATAAAAAAAAAGGGAAGGAGGGTGTTCCCTAGGTCCCTAGGTAACCGACCAGGCACCGATATGGGGGTGCATTGCAGAGTAGCTACTTGAAGGGACAGAGATCCCTTAAAACAAGAAAAAAAATACATATACAAAACATAATACTAAACAACAATAAAGAATGATTTAATACTAAAATAAATAAACAATAAAACCAGACAGAGCACAAGGCACCTTTGACAATAGATGCATTTTTGTATAAGTACAATGTCATACAGTGCATAGCATGCTGGTGAAGTGTTCATAAGATATTATGATTTATGCACCCAAGTACCATATTTTGAAATATAAAAATGGAGGAAATACTGGAAATAACCTAATCTGGAAACTAATGCCATTGTCACACATAGAGGGTTATTTTGGTTCACTCTTTCTGACCAATTCCTTCTTAGATGGACAAAACCATGTGCACTGCAGGGGGAAGATGTAACTTGTGCAGAGAGAATTAGATTTGGGTGAGTTATTTTGTTTCTGTGCAGGGAAAATACTAACTGCTTTATTTTTGCACTGCAATGTACATCTCAATTTGAAGTAAAACCCCATCCAAATCTAATTCTCTCACAAGTTACATTTGCCCCACCTGCAGTGCACATGGTTTTGGCCATCTAAGCAGGAATTTGCGAGAAGGAGTGAACCAAAATAACCCCCATGATACTATAATATTCTATGTTGGGCATGTCACACTTAATTCTAATACTCTCGTAGATGCCAAAGATGGCATGAGTACACATGGATGTCCAGATTAATATTGGAATTCAAACTGACCATACAAAACTGCTTTTTATCGCATAGCATCACATGCACAAGGCACAGTGGCGTAGATAGTGTAAGGCAGCCCCCGCTGCCGCTTGGGGGAGCGGGGGCTGCGTGGGCGCCAGCACCCGCCCGCAATGGCGTAGCTACGATTCCGCAAACCCCGCGGTGGCTACAGGGAGCCAACACTGGCAGGGTCTGCGAGGAGCACCAACAATAAACGCGCTGCTGCAGGGAAGAGACCGGCCACTGATCTTCTCTCCTGCCCCCGATGTTGGATTGTGTGGTGTGTGCGGTGCACAGTCCAAGCAGGAGGAAAGATTTCCCAGAGCTAGCGGCAGCATGTGCACAAGGTCTTTCACAGAACTGCAAACTACAATCCATGTCAGCACGCCGCTGTCACTCACATCCAATATCTGGAGTCCGGATGGTACTGCTGCTCCAGATTTGCCTGGCTGATCTCTCCCCCATGGCATCCCACCCACGGCCCGCGGTGGCTGGAAACAGATGGACGGGAGTCTGATGCCCGCTAAAGTGCCCACCCTCGCACCTGCCTGGCTGCCCACCCTCATTCTCTTGCCCCGGGCCCATTTACTTTACTGCGCTGCCTGGACAGGTAGAAGAACATGGAGGGGTGCAGCTTCATCTGTACTCTCCAAGGAGAAAATGCCCAGCACTGGCGGAAACCTGATCAGACCAGTCCAGCAGTACTAGTAAGTAGTTGGTTGTTCAACTAGTTACTTAGCAAAGTAACTGTCAGTTTATCAATATCATGGCAGCTGTGTTTCAGAAACATTTAGAATGGATATTGTTTGCTTATATTTATCAGTCTGCACTATTGTGAGATATTGCTTTTTGCATTCAATATAAAAGCTATACATCATTATTTTTTGGTTAAATGGAAAAAAAATTCTCTGAAGCGTGACCAGGCTTAATGGTATCTGCGCATGCCTCGGGGGGCTATTTGATGGGGGCCACCTCCCACTAACCCCTATGTACAGTGTCTCCTATGTATGCAAGTGGCTATCTCACTGTCATCTGTCACTGTAAGGGTCATTACAGGGGGGTGTCGTATAGTGTCATTACAGTGTGTGGCAAAATCTGTAAGGTGACTGGGTTGGGGAGGGGGCGCCAGAAACAATTTTGGCTGGGGGGAGCAAATTTTGTAGTTACGCCACTGACAAGGCATACGATGCGATGCTATGTGTGCTAATTAAGCACAGAACGAACGTCGGGATCGATGCGTCTGTGGGCACCTTAAGATGTGTATTCTACTTCACATGTGATGCGACCAATCAGATCCTGTCTACTATCTTCTAGAACAGTGATAGCCAACTCCAGTCCTCGAGAGCTACCAACAGTTCACATTTCCAGACAACCTAGCTGCTGCACAGGTGCACTCATTACTCAGTGACACATTTTAAAAGATCCACAGGTGGAGCTTATTACTTCACATGTGATTCTGTGAGGTGATCTGGAAAACATTAACTGTTGGTAGCTCTCGAGGACTGGAGTTGGCTACCCCAGTTCTAGAAAGTGCTAAATAAATAAGTAGTTTCTGATTGGTTGCCCACAGCAACATTGCATGAGAAGTAGAATACACAGGGGTAAATTTCCCCCTCTGTGTTTGAGGCGGCTTGGAGAAAGCGGGCATCCTGCAAGTTTGTACTTTTGGGGAGAATTCTAGTTATCACTAATTAGTTATGATCAAAATAATGCTCTAGCCAATCAGCTCCTACAGTCAATTTTCAAAACCATTAATAAGGAAATGATTGGCTGGAGTACTATTTACCAATGTAACAAGTAATAACAGAAACATCACTCATTGATAAATCTGCCCATTTATCTCCATTCACGTTGTCTCTATTCAAGGCTAAGCATATATACTCCAAGGGCTCCTAAATATTTGATTATTGCATTTTTTCCCCCCATCAGATGTCAATAAGTGCAGCTATATGCGATGGGCTCGCTGCACTAGTGGCGAACCTAGCCGTCCTCTGGCGACAAGGAGTTCCCCAGAACATAGAATAGGGCAAGTGGCCGGCGAGGGGGTTAAGACGGCAAGGATGGTCTTGTTTTCGGTGATCCTCACCAAAAACAAGCCGCCCTCGCCGCAGAAACCCCCTCGCCGGCGGAAGTGAATACAGCCCAAAGTGGGAAATCAGGTATGTGGACATGACTAAAACTTGTTAGTAAGAAATGAAGGAAAACTGTTGAAAGCACTACGTTTATGCTTTTAATTTAGTGTAATGGTGCCATGGTGCGATGTGCAGCGTGCGTTTTAAACTAGATCGCAAAACGCATGAAAGGTGCTGAAACACAATGCGTTTTTGAACTAGATGCAAACTAGCTCAAAAAGTGCAGGCAGCACACACTTTATGTGCTGTGTGATGGGATGTGTGCGGGAGCACGCATCGCACCGTGTATGGGCACTTTCACATATACAATTGTATTACTCTACTTCTGGGTTTTTTCTGGTATGCTCTTGCACTAGTCGGATACATACTTTCCCTTGGGAATCACAATGAATTGAAGCCTATAGTATGGAGACTACAAAACTAATATAACTGACTTTGTTCTAAATCTGTGGTCCAAGGGGTGTGGATCGTATTGCCGACCCGACTTAGGTCGACAGACAGCAAGGTCGGCAGGATTCTAGGTCTACAGGTGTCTAGGTCGACATAGGTTTTTTCACCCCGAATGCCGACACAGTTAGCATGGACACAGTTGGAAGTCAACTGCTTCACTCGCAATGCTTCAGGCACGGTGCCTCGCTGAGCTCGGCACACTATTTTATTCTCCCACCATGCCCTAGTGGATGGTAGGGCATGAAATACCACCTGTCGGCACAAAAAAGACAGTGAAAAATCCCATGTCGACCTCGCGACCTGCCTATCTAACCCATGTCGACCTAACGCATTTTTCTACCTAAATCCATGTCGACCTTGACACCTGTCGACCTAGAACCCTGTCGACCCAAGTCGGGTCGACAATACGACCGTATCCCAGTCCAAGAACGTGACATGCCTGTAAATGGTATCCTATAATATTATATTTCAAAATCATAATTTCAAAGCATCCTTAAAAAAACTAAATATATTGTATATTAAATATACAGGGTATTTGGTAATAACTGATGTACATGTGATCTCATCCCTGCTGATGTTCACACACACGTCTGTTTTACTTAATAGATTATGGCTGTGCACTTTTGGCTCTCTTCAATACATTTGTGTATGACTTGCATTTGAGCTCTTTTTATTGTAATGTAAATACCGGTGGGTATAACGCTGTGAGTTACCAGGTGGTAGATAAATATAGTGAGGCAACTCAGAAAGGAATACGGTATATGTCTGCATGTAGTATTTTGATTATTAGCACAGGAAATCTGTCGTCTCCCTTTTCATTTATAAAAGGGCTGATAAAATATATAAATACTTTTTCCCCAAACACACATTGGCCCTTATTCAGATCTGATTGCAGTACAAATTTGTTCTCAAAATGGGCAAAACCATGTGCACTGCAGGTGGGGCAGATGTTACATGTGCAGAGAGTTACATTTGGGTGGGGTGTGTTGAAACTGAAATCTAAATTGCAGTGTAAAAATAATGCAGCCAGTATTTACCCTGCACAGAAACAAAATAACTCACCCAAATGTCTCTCTCTGCAAATGTTACATCTGCCCCACCTGCAGTGCACATTTACCCATTTTGAGAACAAATTTGTACTGCGATCAGATCTGAATAAAGGCCATTATTTATTAACCCAAAGCAAATACTATACTCATATCCAGGAACTAATACCTAACAGAGGGTGTTTGTTTTACATTTAAGTTAAGATGTCTGGGCTAAGCAAGATAAAAGCTAAAGCCTGGTACAGGCTATGCACATCATATAAGGGGGCATATGCATACACACTTGCAAAGAGAAAGTGAAGAAAGAGAAAAGTACCAATTAACCAGCTCCCAACTACCTTGCTAAAGGATGTGTCTGAAAAATGACAGTAAAGACTTGGTACATACTGAAATAAAGTGTGCCCAGTCGATCAGACACCTGACATGACCCTGCATTGGCAAGAGAGTACACACTTGCATGATGCAGGGGACGACATCGCAATGTAGGATGCTCTTACCCGATATCTCCTGGTTGGCCATGCAGCATGGACAACCAGAACTCATGATTTGGCCTGAAACTACTTATAAAAGTCGTATCCGTGATATTTTTTCTAGTGTGTACCCACCATTAGAAGCTTATTGGTCAGTAGTTTAACTCTCTCCAGTTAATGGGCAGGAGGCATAAAATCAGTCCTTTTCGGTCAAACCTCCAACAATTCATTTATGTGAGTTTTGCCAGCTTACCGCCAATACACTAAGCACCGGAACGTATCACTGGACCTGGTGGGTAAGTCCATCTTTAGCCCAATGATTATTTTCCACAAGAGTGATCCAATTGGATGTGCAGCCTGGCTCCCGGGTCCTAAACCTGGAAGTCTCCACACACTAAGGACAGATCTCATGGGGAAAGCTGTCCTTTGCTAAAATCCTCAAATAAACAGCGTTAATAACTAACTATATGCATGTAATGAGCGACAGGATACATCACATGTAAAGCGAGATGCATAGAATATAATTATACAGTGAGTGGCTTTCATCAAGCCAGTTTTTCATAAAAATTATGTAGTTCTGCATAAATTGCCTGCCTAATGCAAGATATTTCATGCAGTCAGATACTTGGAGAAGTCGAGAACACAAAAAACTGCTCCAATGTGCTGGTAAGTATTTCAGAGAGACAGCCACTTGTTGAAAGTGCTGTCCCTGAAGACACTTAGTACATTATGGGGATAATAATGAAAAAATTGTTGTTGGTGCGATATTGAAAGGGGAAAAATAAAATCATGATTTTTTTGAAGCATATGTCCCACAGCCTTCATTGATATTGCAGACACAACCTGGATATAAACTTGCATGTTTAGAACATGTAAACTGAAATGCAGGGCCCAGGATTTCACTGCATTCCTGGACACCCTTAAGCAGTGCCTCATATTATATCATCTAAGATAATACATAAAAAGTACAGGAGCGCATACATGTTACATTGAACAACAAGTAGCACACAGCAACCGCATCAATAGAAATTATGGGACTAAGTAAAAACCGGACCCGGATAAGACACCGGAACGCCGGGCCAGACATCAAACTCTGCATTCCGGAGCTTATAGTGTCTGGTCCGAGGGGTGTTATAGTGTCTGGTCCGAGGGGTGTCCCATGCGGGGGGTGTCTTGTCTGGGGGGATGCCTGTGATTGCTCACACCAGGGACATGGGGAAGGGGAGATTACAGCCTCCCCGTGTGGTCTGGACCGTTCCAGTTTTTATTACACCCCCGGACCATGCGGTGAGGCTGTATTCTCCCCCCTCTCCTCTCCCAGGTGACAGGTGCGAGAGCAGCCTCATCAGATGGAGCACCCCCGGACAGGACACCCCCGGACCGGATACTACAAGCTCCGGAATGCAGAGTTTGATGTCCAGTCCGGCATTCCGGTGTCTTATCCGATTCCGGATTTTACCCATACCCGAAATTATTCCTATGCCATTCACACTACAATCGTCACCCTACAGGAGCTTGCCAGTGGTAGTTACCCGGAGCAAGGATACCCTTCCGAAGCTGTGGATCTCAAACTGCCCCTCCTCCGCTTCCAGGTCGTAGCTGAAAGAAGCATCCGCAATGTCTATGTGCCCCAGAGGCTGGGCATCCTGGGAACTTTTAAAGTAGTAGAGATGGCACCTTCGGGGATCGAACACAAACCAGCGGTTCTTGAAGCTCCTTAGTGGCCCCTTCCCGGACATCTTGGCCAGATTGCCACAGAGCCTAGGGGGCGCCTCTGCTCCAGGTGCTGAGGTCATGTGCTCTTCACTAGGAGGGTCCTGGCTGCCGCTCCTGCCCTCCTCAGCTGGCATTACTTCGGGGAGCCCGGCCATCAGGCTGCCGCTGTCACCATCAGTGGAACGCTCAGGCAGTGGCGTTAATCATGCATGCTACTCCCTGGTCTATGTATAATGCTCAGTACTGTGCATCCTCTGCCAGCGCCACATGTGTGCCCTTATGTCACATACCCTGCTGCTGGGCTAATGCATCGCTATATCACCAGCTGCAGTGCCCACTGCCTAGCATGACTGCCCTCCGCACACACTAGACTTTATAGTTTATATCCTGTCTGCTGCACATGTGATCAGCCCAGATGTCCTCAGAAGCCATGGTCTGTGCACACTACACCCCACCACGCAAGTTTGCAGTCCTCTCCTCAGGTGCATGGTCAACGACATGAGCGACCCCTCCAGGTCAGGTATACCTAGAATAGCGCCCACGGGCTCACTCACTTCTCTTGCTTACACTCCCTTCATGGTAGTGTCTAGTTCCTTCTCTCCAGGCGTACCAACATTACGTCACATCCCACGTGACCATCACGTGATCACCCCATGTGATCACTATACTGCAGCAGCGGGATTTTCAATTCAGAGTGACGCCGTTCAGTCTGCCCATGCTACACCATACACAGCGCGATACTGCGCGCCGCGGGCTTTGCAGGCGCCAGTCAGTCTGATGCCCGCTAGCTGACCTGTGTGCCGGACACTAGCTGACCCAATGCTGCCCGACTGCGCGGGATTTTCAGGCGCCAGTCAGTCTGATGCCCGCTGACCCTCCACACCATGTCACCAGCACGTGACCGACCACTATATACTTAAGCTTGTCACCCGCCAGCCACTCACTCTCTACCCGTCGCCGGATGCTGCTACATGCTCTGCCATTCTGCCACTGACTTCCCGTGCCAGCGACACTAAGGTAATAAACCTGGGACCAGGCTGCAAAGTGGGGACATGTGGAGGACACTGCAGCGGGGAGCATATGGGGCGCAGACTGCACAAGGGGGAGTATATGGGGCGCAGGGCAGGCTGGAGGGGCAAGCATATGGGGAGTAGGCTGCACAAGGGGGAGCATATGGGGAGTAGGCTGCACAAGGGGGACCATATGGGAAGCAGGCTGCACAGGGGGGAGCATATGGGGTGCAGGCTGGGGGGCCATATGGGGTGCAGGCTGGGGGGGGGCATATGGGGAACAGGCTGCACAAGGGGGAGTAGGCTGGGGGGGGGCATATGGGGAGCAGGCTGCACAGGGGGGAGCATATGGGGAGCAGGCTGCAATGGGGGGGCATATGGGGAGCAGGCTGCAATGGGGGGGGGGCATATGGGGAGCAGGCTGCACAGGGGGGAGCATATGGGGATCAGGCTGCACAGGGGGGAGCATATGGGGAACAGGCTGCACAAGGGGGAGCAGGCTGGGGGGGGCATATGGGGAGCAGGCTGCACAGGGGGGAGCATATGGGGAGCAGGCTGCAGCGGGGGGCAAATGGGGAGCAGGCAGCACAGTGGGGAGCAGGCTTCACAGGGGGGGAACATATGGGGAGCAGGCTGCACAGGGGGGAGCATATGGGGCGCTGGCTGGAGGGGCAAGCATATGGGGCGCTTATGGGGAGCAGGCTGCACAGGGGGTAGCATATGGGGAGCAGGCTGCACAAGGGGGACCATATGGGGCGCAGGCTGGAGGGGCAAGCATATGGGTATCAGGCTGGGGGGGGGGGCATATGGGGAGCAGGCTGCACAGGGGGGACCATATGGGGCGCTGGCTGCAGGGGAAAGAATATGGGGTGCAGGCTGGAGGGGCAAGCATATGGGGAGCAGGCTGCAGCGGGGGGCAAATGGGGAGCAGGCAGCACAGGGGGGAGCATATGGGGAGCAGGCTTCACAGGGGGGGAACATATGGGGAGCAGGCTGCACAGGGGGGAGCATATGGGGCGCTGGCTGGAGGGGCAAGCATATGGGTATCAGGCTGGGGGGGGGGGGCATATGGGGAGCAGGCTGCACAGGGGGGACCATATGGGGCGCAGGCTGGAGGGGCAAGCATATGGGGAGCAGGCTGCAGCGGGGGGCAAATGGGGAGCAGGCAGCACAGGGGGGAGCATATGGGGAGCAGGCTTCACAGGGGGGGAACATATGGGGAGCAGGCTGCACAGGGGGGAGCATATGGGGCGCTGGCTGGAGGGGCAAGCATATGGGTATCAGGCTGGGGGGGGGGGGCATATGGGGAGCAGGCTGCACAGGGGGGACCATATGGGGCGCAGGCTGGAGGGGCAAGCATATGGGTATCAGGCTGGGGGGGGGGGGGCATATGGGGAGCAGGCTGCACAGGGGGGACCATATGGGGCGCTGGCTGCAGGGGAAAGAATATGGGGTGCAGGCTGGAGGGGCAAGCATATGGGGAGCAGGCTGCAGCGGGGGGCAAATGGGGAGCAGGCAGCACAGGGGGGAGCATATGGGGAGCAGGCTTCACAGGGGGGGAACATATGGGGAGCAGGCTGCACAGGGGGGAGCATATGGGGCGCTGGCTGGAGGGGCAAGCATATGGGTATCAGGCTGGGGGGGGGGGGCATATGGGGAGCAGGCTGCACAGGGGGGACCATATGGGGCGCAGGCTGGAGGGGCAAGCATATGGGGAGCAGGCTGCAGCGGGGGGCAAATGGGGAGCAGGCAGCACAGGGGGGAGCATATGGGGAGCAGGCTTCACAGGGGGGGAACATATGGGGAGCAGGCTGCACAGGGGGGAGCATATGGGGCGCTGGCTGGAGGGGCAAGCATATGGGTATCAGGCTGGGGGGGGGGGCATATGGGGAGCAGGCTGCACAGGGGGGACCATATGGGGCGCAGGCTGGAGGGGCAAGCATATGGGGAGCAGGCTGCAGCGGGGGGCAAATGGGGAGCAGGCAGCACAGGGGGGAGCATATGGGGAGCAGGCTTCACAGGGGGGGAACATATGGGGAGCAGGCTGCACAGGGGGGAGCATATGGGGTGCTGGCTGGAGGGGCAAGCATATGGGGCGCTTATGGGGAGCAGGCTGCACAGGGGGTAGCATATGGGGAGCAGGCTGCACAAGGGGGACCATATGGGGCGCAGGCTGGAGGGGCAAGCATATGGGTATCAGGCTGGGGGGGGGGGGCATATGGGGAGCAGGCTGCACAGGGGGGACCATATGGGGCGCTGGCTGCAGGGGAAAGAATATGGGGTGCAGGCTGGAGGGGCAAGCATATGGGGAGCAGGCTGCAGCGGGGGGCAAATGGGGAGCAGGCAGCACAGGGGGGAGCATATGGGGAGCAGGCTTCACAGGGGGGGAACATATGGGGAGCAGGCTGCACAGGGGGGAGCATATGGGGCGCTGGCTGGAGGGGCAAGCATATGGGTATCAGGCTGGGGGGGGGGGCATATGGGGAGCAGGCTGCACAGGGGGGACCATATGGGGCGCAGGCTGGAGGGGCAAGCATATGGGGAGCAGGCTGCAGCGGGGGGCAAATGGGGAGCAGGCAGCACAGGGGGAGCATATGGGGAGCAGGCTTCACAGGGGGGGAACATATGGGGAGCAGGCTGCACAGGGGGGAGCATATGGGGCGCTGGCTGGAGGGGCAAGCATATGGGTATCAGGCTGGGGGGGGCATATGGGGAGCAGGCTGCACAGGGGGGACCATATGGGGCGCAGGCTGGAGGGGCAAGCATATGGGGAGCGGGGGGCAAATGGGGAGCAGGCAGCACAGGGGGGAGCATATGGGGAGCAGGCTTCACAGGGGGGGAACATATGGGGAGCAGGCTGCACAGGGGGGAGCATATGGGGCGCTGGCTGGAGGGGAAAGCATATGGGGCGCTTATGGGGAGCAGGCTGCACAGGGGGTAGCATATGGGGAGCAGGCTGCACAAGGGGGACCATATGGGGCGCAGGCTGGAGGGGCAAGCATATGGGTATCAGGCTGGGGGGGGGGGGCATATGGGGAGCAGGCTGCACAGGGGGGACCATATGGGGTGCAGGCTGGAGGGGCAAGCATATGGGGAGCAGGCTGCAGCGGGGGGGCAAATGGGGAGCAGGCAGCACAGGGGGGAGCATATGGGGAGCAAGCTTCACAGGGGGGGAACATATGGGGAGTATGCTGCAGGGGTAAGCATATGGTGAACAGGCTGCACAAGGGGGGCCATACGGGGCGCAGGCTGGAGGGGCAAGCATATGGGGAGCAGACTGGAGGGGCAAGCATATGGGGAGCAGGTTGCAGCGGGGGGGCATATGGGGCGCAGACTGGAGGGGCAAGCATATGGGGAGCAGGCTGCAGCGGGGGGGGCATATGGGGCGCAGGCTGGAGGGTCAAGCATATGGGGAGCAGGCTGCAGCGGGGGGCATATGGGGCGCGGGCTGGAGGGGCAAGCATATGGGGAGCAGGCTGCAGCGGGGGGGGGCATATGGGGAGCAGGCTGCAGCGGGGGGCATATGGGGCGCGGGCTGGAGGGGCAAGCATATGGGGAGCAGGCTGCAGCGGGGGGGGCATATGGGGAGCAGGCTGCAGCGGGGGGGACATATGGGGAGCAGGCTGCACAGGGGGGAGCATATGGGGAGCAGGCTGCACAGGGGGGAACATATGGGGAGCAGGCTGCACAGGGGGAGCACATGGGGGGCAGGCTGCACAGGGGGAGCACATGGGGGGCAGGCTGCACAGGGGGGAGCACATGGGGAGCAGGCTGCACAGGGGGGAGCACATGGGGAGCAGTAGTGATGGCCATCGGTGCAGTCGATGCTTGCCATCAATGGTCATAAACTATTAACTTTAAGAAATTGGATTTATTTTACTGATGAAACAATATATACTGTAACATCAAATGTTTGTGTTTATTGATTGAAATAATCATTGGTGACATTTGTAGCGCACCTCTATTCTGTTTCTATAAACTATGTAATGGATAACCATTGATTGCTAAAAGAAATCGATAGTTATACATCACCTTTGAGTGGCTGTAGGACCATTTTAAAATCCGTTCTGGGGTTGGGGGCGTGGCTATGCTCAGTGTCCCGGCACCTTGACGAAAAGAAAAAAAAAGCATTGTTTCTGCTATGCCATCGATGTAGGAAAACCATCAGTCATCAACGGCCATAAACAATCAATTATTTTGAGTCATCTATGGCTTATGGCCATTGTTAAATACTTTTGCCATTGATGCCAGATGGTTTTCCTACATCGATGGCATAGTAGAAACAATGTTTCTCTTTTTTTCTTCTCTTCAAGATGCCGGGACACTGAGCATAGCTCCGCCCCCAACACCATAAAGCCCTACCCCCACATTTTGATTGGTCCTCCAGCCATTCAGTCAATGGTGATGGATAACCATTGATAGCTAAAACTATCGATGGTTATCCATCACATAGTTTATGACTATAGATTTCTGGGTGTAGACTCGCCATAGATTGCGACTGCACCGATGACCATCCCTACTGCTCCCCATGTGCTTCCCTATGTGCCCCTACTTTGCAGCCTGGTCCCCATGTGCCCCTACTGTGCAGCCTGCTTCGAAGCAGGCTGCGCAGTGGGGGCACATATGGGGAGCATGTTGCACAGTGGGGGCACATGGGGGGGGAAGAGGGTGAAGGTGAGTGAGCACAGCTATGGACTATATATGGATTGGGGGTTACAGGTGGTGGGGACAGTAAGGCAAAATAGGGGAAGCAGGTTGCATAGGGGTTAGAGCAGGTCAGGATGCATGGGGGGGGTAGGGTCATTCAAACACTGAGGGCAATTGGTCACAGTGACGGTGCATATTGACAGCAGGTGTGCGGGACAAGTGTGCACACAAAGCGAGTGCATGGTGAAGCAGGGTAAGGCATTCCATGGAGATGTTGCGCAAATGTGGGGAATGTATTGTGAAGAAAGCTGCAGGAGTGGCAAGTCATGGGTATAATTTTTTTTAACATACGCCATTTAACACGTTATTCCTGTGTAATCTATATTTCTCTTTTGTCCAGTCCGGTGACACAGCTAACCTTGGGATGTAGAGGGGTCCGCCAGGAGCCAGGCACCTATGCTTCAAACTTTGGGAGCAGGCTCCTCCCTTCTGCATCCCATCATGCCTCAGTTTCGTTTAGGTGCCCACAGGAGTGGGTGCAATGCTGAGTGGCTGCGCGCAGCCACACTTTTATTCTTTGGTTTTTTAGTTAGGTTTTTATTATTTTCTTAATTTATAGTGCAGGTTTTGCCAGCATAGGACTTCTGTGGAAGTCATTTCATGCTGAGAGCGCAGCAGGACACAGACAGAAGCGCGTCCTGTGTGCAGAGAGGTACATTCAGGGAGAATGTGCGCTCTGCACAGCGCTGAGCTCCGCTCAGACGGAGACTGGTCCTGGGCCACGGGGGACCCCATCCAGCGCCTTGCTAGAAGGGGATCTTGGGGAAGGGTCCTCCAGCGATGGCAGACGCCATCTTTAACGGTTTGGGAGCTGAAATCCCCCAGGGGAGTTGAAGCTCCTTACAGGACGCCCAGCGTTTCTGGGCAACTCCAAGTGATCCCTAGAGGGGGAGTCACTGGAGATGAGAGAGAGACACGGTGGGTGCGCCTGAAGGGGATTTGGCGCCAAAAGCGCGACTTCCCTCACTATTAGGAAGATTGGACTCTTCCACTCGTTTCTGGCGCCATTACTCTGTGCTTGCTGCGGAGCTGAGAAAGACAGAGCCTGCTCAGAAGTTTCTCTGGAGAACGCTTCCTCCACTGTATCGCTAGCAACAGGAACACAGATAAGTACACTTGGTGCATGACTCTGTGACTTTGCCTGAACGTTGTGCAGTGTTTAATTCTTTGATATTATCATGGCAGACGAGTGCAGTTCTGTTGCTGGGGAGGGAGCGCTTGAGATGTTTTATCATTGCAAAAAATGTAATGTAAATATGTCGGTTGAACAGTTGGACCAGGGGGAATTGTGCCCTTCCTGTGAAGCTGTCCCCTGTGGAACTCGCACCACAAGTCCCAGGGAGGCTGAGCCGGCCTGGGCTGTGGCTTTGGGACAGTCTGTAAAAGCTTTGGCAGAGGCTTTAAACAGGCAGAGGGGATCGTTAGTAGGATCACCAGGTCCTATTCCCTCATCTCAGGGATCTCTTCCCCTTTCACAGGGAGACCCCATATTGCTGCAGACTATGCAGGATACTGCTCAGGGGGTGCATAAAATGTCTTCCCTTTTGGAGCAATTCACAAAGGTTTCTGATGAATTTATGCTACGGCAGGGGTCCCCAGTGGTTCCTCCAGTATATGCTGATGATGATGTGGAGGAAGAGGATTTAACTTGGTCACAGGGGGAGGAAGCAGATTTCTCAGCCTCTGGCATTGAGGACCTCATTTGGGCCGTCAAACAGGCATTGGATTTACCTGTAGAGGAAAAGTCCTCTACACAGTGTGTGTTTAAGCGGAGTAAAAAGGAACCAGTTTCTTTCCCATCAGATGAGGGCATGGTGGCTCTGCTGGGTGAGGCTGGCAAGGCCCCGGACAAGAGGCTATTGATGGCAAAAAAATATGCAAACATGTATCCCATGCCGGAGAATCATGTTAAGGTGTGGGAGAAAGTTCCGTTGGTGGACTCCTCCGTGGCCAGATTGTCAAAAGCCACGGCACTTCCAGTGCAGGGTGGCGCGGCTTTTAAAGATCCGGTAGACAAAAAGGTAGAAGGCTGTTTAAAGGCAGTTTTTGAGGGAGTGGGTTTCACTATGAGGCCCATCATTGCCTCGGCTTGGGTGGCTAAGGCCATGATCAAGTGGACTGAGTCATTGGAGAGTCATCTGCAGCATGATGCTGAAGCTTTGGCCATGGTTGAAAAGTTAAAGTGTGCCGCGGAGTACATTGGTGAGGCCAGTGAGGAGGGCGCCAAGATGGCGTCAAAAGTCTCGGTCACGTCTGTCACGGCCAGAAGGGCTCTCTGGTTAAAAGCTTGGGACGCAGATAGTGAGTCCAAGAAATCCTTAGAGAATATTCCCTTTAAAGGGGAGTTGTTGTTTGGTTCTGAATTGGATGAGATAATCAAACAGGCAACGGGTGGTAAGAGCACCTTTCTTCCTACTACTTCAAAGTCTACTGGGTCGAAGTTTGGAGTGTTTAAGCAGTCCTTTCGGCCCTCCTTTAGGGGGGGAGCATCTGGCAGAGGTCAGTCAGGCCGGGGAAGATTTCAAGCCGGCAGAGGTAGGGCTTCCAAGTCCAGGTTTGGCGCCTTTAATAAGAAGCACGTTGCCAAGGGGGAGGACAAACCCTCGGCATGACGGGGCGGAGACTCCCTGTTCTGGAATCAGGGTAGGGGGTCGGCTCCTGCAGTTTCAGGACAGTTGGAAGGTAGTCACGGACGATCCGTGGGTGCTTTCCATTGTTTCAGAAGGATATCGGATAAAACTGAGAGGCCCGCCCCCTCACAGATTCCTTCCAACGCCCTTACCAAGGACAGCCTCCCTCAGAGCTTCTCTTTTGGCAGCAGCCATATCTCTAGAGGAGAAGGGGGTAGTTATTCCAGTGCCCCTAGGGGAGAGAAGAAAAGGGTTTTATTCAATACTCTTTTTGGTTCCCAAGCCAGACGGGTCTTTCAGGCCCATTCTAAACTTAAAATCTTTGAATGCTCATCTCTGGGTGGATCACTTTCGCATGGAATCTCTACGGTCAGTGCTGCTGAGTATAGAACCAGGGGAGTTTTTAGCATCAGTAGACATTCAAGATGCCTCTCCATGTTCCCATTCACAGGGAATTCCAGTCTTTGCTAAGATTTGCAATAGGAGAGAAGCATTGGCAATTCCAGGCACTCCCATTTGGACTAGCCACGGCTCCGAGAGTATTCACCAAAGTGATGTCCATTATGGCGGCAGCTCTCAGGTTGGGGGGATAACTGTTATCCCTTACCTGGACGATCTGCTTTTCAAAGCGGAATCAGCAGAGAAGTTGAAGGTCCACCTGGAGAGGGCGACACAGTTTTTAAGAGATCAGGGTTGGATTTTAAATCTACCCAAGTCCCACTTGACACCGACGCAAAATCTGAAATTTTTGGGGGTGATCATAGACACACATCTTCCCAGAATCCAAAGCGTTGGAAATTCGGCTGATGGTTTTGGAAATTCTCCAAGCCCCGGCACCATCAGTGTGGCAGGGAGTCAGACTACTAGGGAAGATGGTGGCAACCTTCGAAACCTTGCAGTTCGCCAGGTTCCACTCCAGAATTTTTCAATGGAACATCCTGGCTTGTTGGTCAGGAGATGCCAAAAGGATGAAATTGGAGATTCTTTACCTGTCCACGGAGTCCAGGAGGTCTCTCTTGTGGTGGACAGATGTGGAGAATTTACAACTGGGAAAATCTCTCAGGTCTTGGGATTGGCTGGTCATAACGACCGACGCCAGTCTGAAGGGCTGGAGGGCAGTGACCCTTCATCTAAGACTACAAGGACTTTGGTCAGTAGAGGAGACAAAATTGCCCATAAACATCCTAGAACTGAGGGCAGTACTGAATGCCTTACTGCAGGCGGAGTCGTATCTCAGAGGGTCTCCACTGAAAATTCAGTCGGACAATGCCACGACGGTGGCCTATTTGAACCATCAAGGCAGGACTCGCAGCAAGATGGCTATGGCCGAGGTATCCAAGATCTTCAGCTGGGCGGAGATCAATGTTCCAGCATTATCGGCCATTTTTATACCGGGAGTCAAAAATGTGGAGGCGGATTACCTCAGCAGAGAATCCCTACAGGAGGGAGAGTGGTCTCTTCATCGGGATGTCTTTCAGGAGATTGTCAGTCGTTGGGGTCTCCCAGACATAGACCTTATGGCAACGAGATCGAACCGTCAGGTTCAGACGTTTTGCTCCCGAGTAAGGGATCCGACTGCTTGGGCGGTGGACGCCATGACAGTTCCGTGGGAGTTCCAGATGGTGTACATCTTTCCACCTTTGCCCATGTTGCCGAGAGTCTTGAGGAAGATAAGGGACCAAAAGGTACGAGCAATTCTGATTGCTCCAAACTGGCCCAGGAGGTCTTGGTACTCCACTGTACTGAGGTTGTCGAAGGAGTCCTGGAAACTACCTCTAAGGCAGGACCTGTTGTTGCAAGGCCCGTTCCTTCACGAGGACCCAGCTCGTCTAAGTTTGACGGCGTGGCTTTTGAAACCTCCTTATTGAAGAAAAAGGGGTTTTCTGATGAGGTTATACAGACCATGTTGAGGGCCCGCAAGCCAGTGTCTGCGGCTAACTACCATAGGGTCTGGAAAATCTACATTAGATGGTGTGAGAGACAGAAGCTGCACACCTCCAGATTCAATTTGTCTAGACTTTTGAATTTCTTGCAGGATGGTTTTTCTTCAGGCCTTAGTCTGCAATCGTTAAAAGTACAGCTATCAGCCTTATCCATATTTTTTCAAAAAAGGGTAGCTTTGTTGCCGGAGGTTCAGACATTCTTACAAGGAGTTGCTAGACTCAAACCACCTTATAAGCAGCCGGTGGCACCTTGGGATCTGTCTTTGGTTCTATCCATGCTACAGAATCCTCCTTTTGAACCGCTTAGATCTGCGGAATTGAAGTACGTAACATGGAAACTTACTTTTTTATTGGCTATTGCATCAGCCAGACGTGTGTCAGAGTTGGGTGCTTTGTCATGTAAGTCACCGTTTTTGATTTTTCATGATGACAGGGCTGTGTTACGCACAGTTCCAAAATTCCTACCTAAGGTAGTGACGTCTTTTCATTTGAACCAGGATATTGTACTTCCAGTTTTTGTTCCCCCAGAAGGGGTTAAAAATAGGGACAAAATGAAGAGATTGGATGTTGTCCGCGCCTTGTGGATATACATTGAGAGGGTAAAGGACTTTCGCAAATCGGATTTGCTCTTGGTGCTATATGATGTGCATAAGATTGGGTGGCCTGCATCCAAGCAGACCATCGCACGTTGGTTACGATCTACCATTGCCTTTGCCTACTGTAAAGCGGGTAGACCTGTTCCATCTCGTATTAATGCACACACTACCAGGTCGGTTGCTTCTTCCTGGGCGGTGCGCCATGGGGCTACGGCGGAGCAGTTGTGTAGGGCTGCCACCTGGTCCTCTGTTCATACCTTTACCAAATTTTACAGGTTCCATGAGTTCGCGTCGGAGGACGCTTCATTCGGACGGGCAGTGATGAAAACTGCTGGTCTGAGCGTACCCTCCCAAAGGACCGGCTCGTGAACGTCCCAAGGTTAGCTGTGTCACCGGACTGGACGAAAGAGAAAAGGGGATTTTTGTAAGAACTTACCGTTCGAACCCCTTTCTCTGAGTCCAGTCCGGTGACACAGCGATCCCTCCCTTACGCTCAGTTAAGTGTACCGTTCATGTGTTGCCATGTTATGGTTAATGTTATGTTGCCTTAAAAAAAAAAAAATATATATATATATATATATATATATATATATATATATATATATATATATATATATATATATATATATATATATATATATATATATATATATATATATATATATATATATATATAATGTTCAGGCATTGTTCTGAGTTATGTATCCTAGTGTGCTTTTGAAGTCGAACTGAGGCATGATGGGATGCAGAAGGGAGGAGCCTGCTCCCAAAGTTTGAAGCATAGGTGCCTGGCTCCTGGCGGACCCCTCTACATCCCAAGGTTAGCTGTGTCACCGGACTGGACTCAGAGAAAGGGGTTCGAACGGTAAGTTCTTACAAAAATCCCCTTTTACAATGTACCTGTGACCCAAAAAAAGGTTGAGCTCTAGAAATGGATCAGTTGGGTGCTAATATTAAACAGTATATTAGTATAAAACATGCATATGCATGGGTATAAAAAAAATAGACAGTTTAAAAATTATTTAAACAAACATCTATAGTACTCAATATAAAAATGGGGCAATCAAATGTTGTATACTTATAAGTTGGAATTGCGTTTGTGTCCCTGCAAGGTTAATGGATTTGTACTCTAATCACACAATGGACCCATCCTGGGTAAACTGAACATTTATAACCAACTTTGCAAAGGGACACAACGCGATTCCAACCTATATGTGTCCAAGCTTTGATTGCCCCATTTTTATTTTTACATTGAATACTATATATGTTTATGTTTTAATAATTTAAAAACTGTCTATTTTTTTATACACATGCATTAAGTAGTGTTCATTCTAGCACCCGCCATATTTGAAAACCTATGCAGTTCCTCTTCCCCGCCTAGGGTGTCGCTGTCTGCTGAATTGCTTCTAGCACAGTGTGGTCTGTATATCAGCACTGATATGCAAACCCGACATGTGCTAGAAACACCACAGCAGACGGGGAAGATTAACTGCATAGATTTCAAATATGGTGGATGCTAGAATGAACATTGATTAATTATATGTTTTACACTAATAAATACTGTTCACTAAACTGATCCATTTCTAGCACGCCACCTTTTTGATTTACGTGTACCTTCTTAGGGGTTTTGACACCCCCCCCCCCCCCCCCCCCCCCCAGTAGGAGCAGCTTGACACACCACCCCAGTAGGCGCCCGTTTTTTCCTTTAGCCCCAAGGCTAAAATACTCTATTTTTCAAAGTACCTCTGACTACTAGTGACCTGGTCTTCCTTCTCTGCACTTTTAGAGGATGTCCTCTTTAAGCGCTCATCCCTTTTTTTTTTCCTAGTACCTCAAAGAGGAACAATTTGCCCTTTGGCGGGCTTGCTTAACTCGCCACAGGTTATTTTTCTCCTCTATGTCCATGTTGATTTGGAGGAGTGAGGTTGGATAGTAACTTCTGTTTTGTTACAAAAACGCAAGTTGAGCTAGCCACAACCTCTCCATTCAGCTCCTGTTGGCTTCCATGTTTGAAGCCCCAGCAATTTCACCTCTGGTTGATCCTTTTGCACGCATTTCCCATTGGGATAAGTGATGCATATTGGCCATTCGCAGAACAAAGGTGTTTCAGTTTTACCAGTCTCTGCGTCTGATTCGATCCCCTTTGCACCCATCGTTTGCAATGTTACCAGCATAAAGGTTTCTCACAATGGTAACGTCCTGACAGTTTGCCAGGTGAAGAAATCTTCCTCCTATGCAGACCCTGGCTTGTTCACTCACAGAAAATGTAATTGACTAGCCTCCATTCCAGGATTGCAGGATGGCACTGCCCCATCCTCAAAACAGCAACATCCTTTCATATATGCCACAGCTTTTGGTCACTGCGTGCAGTCATTCCGATTTTTCTCATGCTAAATCACTATGTAAAATGTAGTTTAACTTGCGTTTGTGCTTTTATTAATCATTCCCTCTGTGCAATGTGGGTTTTATGCACATGGACCATGTTGCATACAATATACAAAATAGCATACACAGAAAAAAAAAGTATTCCCAAAACATAATTCATGTGAGTGTGAAAAATAGATCAAAAAATTTGATAAAAATTAAGACCATTTAAAAAGAAAAACAATCACCTTTTACACATAGCCGGTCCAAAGTTGCCTCTATAATGTGAGCATGGAATCTTCCTGTCTGCAATACCAAGTTATACCAGATACCACTGGGAGAATTGCAGTTGATCTTGAATTGCAAGATCTTGCTGTGAGAGGTAATATGGCGCGTCTCCATGCTTTTCCAGCACTGTATTCTCAGTTTTGTGTACACTGTGGTCAGTGATCCTGTGGACTCATCTTAGGTGCGCATGTTATGTTATTTAGGAAATTCTGGTATGTACACCAATAAATGCCTGTGTTGTTACTGGGTGGTAATATATTGCTTAGCTCTCTTTAGAGAGTAAGGGAAACTGCCTTGAATGCTTTAAGGTAGCACTTACGATCAGCCTGGTAGGATCAGCAGACTCCTGAACCAGTTCACTCCCTTGTGATACTTGTGAAAATGTGTTCTGGACCACTTTATCAGTTAATTGCCTGCATTGGATTTATTGTGATTTCCAGGATGTCAAATGATCCTGTTCAACATGTGATTCCCTTATAATCTGCATTCAGCTTTTTGTTCACAATAGATTGTGTCCATGCTGCAGCAATCCTCAAGATTTCGCTTGAGCTACTATTCAATTTCTTTTCAGCAATAGTAAATTAAGAAACTACAGCGACTTCCACGATTTGTTTTGGAAATTAGCATATTGCAGGGGACGGACACCCTCTGTTGTCCTTTCAACTATGTTGTGCAGGCAGCATTAAAGTCACAGATATTACTATCTCATTACATCCCAACTTGACTCATGCAGACTTTCCTTCTCTTCCCAGATTTCTATGGCTCTCAGAATTGAAAACCTTATCTGCTGGACGTAACGCAGAAAGTCATTGACAGAATGTCTGTACACTAACTGAAAATGAAAAACTCAACTATTGTGGCGTCTTTTGATTGGACTCCTGTTTTTTTTTTTTTTTATCAATTTTCAAGCTGACAATCATGCCGTACACACAATGATATTTTAACTACTAGTTTAGCCTGTATGGTTCAAATCGTACAATGTTGGTAAGCGCTCCAAATGTGTCCGTATTGCAAGCAAAATTTTACTATATTGCACACCCAGCCAATATTTAAAACGATATATTGTAGTATAGTCAAAATCGTCCGTATTTAAAACCGGCCATGTCTACAGGTTTAGGAAAATCACATGGCACAAATCTGGCCTACTCTAAATCTCACCGTGTCTATGCCCCTTTAGTATACCAAAATGAGCTACATTTCTTCCACTTTCAAACTGCATGTTATTACATCAGACATGAATGCCTCACCTGTACAGTAAAAGTAGTGTTCATTCTAGCACCCTGCACCTTTAAAAATTTGTGCAGTTTCTCTTCCCTGGCTGGGGTGTCACTCTGTACTGCTGATACTCAGCACACTCTGGTTTGTATATAAGCACCAAGATACAGACAAGAGTGTGCTGAGAATCACCAGAAGAGTGACACCCCAGGCAGGGAAGAGGAACTGCACACATTTTTAAAGGTGCAGGGTTCTAAAAAGATCGCTAAAAAGTAAACTTTATTTTGTCATTATTTAAATCCATAATCATAAAGTGCTCTTAATAAACATTATCTGATAAGAGTTGTTTTCGTTTTGAACACACCTGGAAAAAGTCGGTCACGCTTCACACAATCGGTTACCTGTGTTTAAGAAGACTTCATTCCATTTTAAAACCTATATAATCAAAAATGATTCCATAATTATATTAATATACAGTATTAAGTTAAACTTAAGCCTGTGCGTTTGTATTTCATGTCTGCTGTTTTTATCTTGCCAATCATTAAATGTTTACTTTGTGTAAACAAATGTGATCTATCACTGTACTCAGGCCCACAAATGGTTCCTATTTTACATGCCTCCTCACCTTGTAAAATGTTCCAGTGAACAATGAATACACCTGTGCATCTGCTGTTTGACCTGTAGAAAGTTTACTTGTTATCTTTATATTTAGATAACCAATGTTTTAGAGCAGTAGTTCTAAAACTTTTGTGAATACTGTAGCCTAATGGCCCCCATACACTATACGATTTGGGCACGATTTCACCCGATTCGGATGAATCGGGCCATGAAATCGGCCCAAATCGCATGGTTTGACAGCCCCCCCGATGCGCGGTCCCATGCGCATCGGATCGGAGTCGGGCAGTCGGACCGGCTGCACATAAGATTTCCTAAATCTTATGTGCAGCCTCCGGGCGGGGGACGCCAGAGCCAGGCAGGGGGAGAGCGGGCAGCGTCAGCGGTGACAGACGCTGGGGAGGGCGATGCTGGAGAGCCGGGCTGGGGACACAGGCAGCAGCGGGCGGGGGTGGACGCCGGTGAACAGAGCTGGCCGGGCGCAGCATGACCGGGGACGGGGAGAACGCTGCAAGAAAAAAAAACCCATTACAAATGAATTGGAAGCCAGTGATTGGCTGAGAGAGCTCTCTCAGCCAATCAGCTGAGAGAGCTCTCAGCCAATCACTGGCTTCCAATTCATTTGTAATGTTTTTTTTTTTTTTCTTGCAGCGTTCTCCCCGTCCCCGGTCATGCTGCGCCCGGCCAGCTCGTTCACCGGCGTCCACCCCCGCCCGCTGCTGCCTGTGTCCCCAGCCCGGCTCTCCAGCGCCCCCCCACCGCCCGCTGCCTATTTGACAGCTACAATGCCCGGCTCCCCCCCTGTTGCTCCCCAGTGTCCCTCACCCCGCTCTCCCCCTGCAGCTCCCCGGGAGTTTTATATGATAAATCGCATGGCGATTTATCATATGCACAACTTGGCACATCAAGTGCCTTATCATGATGGAAACCTCCCGGGGAGCTGCCGGGGAAATCGGGTCCGACTTGTCCCTAGGACAAGTCGGGCTAATGTATGGGGGGCTTTACAGTATCTGAAGTTTTTTAGTGGCACTTCTAGCCCAAAAGTTGGTTGGTTGAGAAATTGCGAAAAATATATTCAATGTGTTTTTATGTCAACCTTAGGTACATTTACATGGTGAGGGACAGGATTTGCTTTTGTTTGTCCACGTGTTTTATGATCACCATCCACCAGCACTGGATTTGCCTATTCCATTGAATCAAAATAATTAGAATTGGTCCTTGACCACAACCTGAGTTATCCCTGCAAGTTTCCCACTGCACCTCTGTGTGCCATGTCACGCAGTTTGAGAACCACTGGTTTAGACTGGAAATTTATACATATTTTGTTCTATTATATCCATTAGAAAGGTTCAGTACCTATTATTTCAAGGTTGCATATATGTCATTTCAAATTCACTTATTTTCTTCTACAGTTAATCAATAATACCATCTATAATCATGTACTGTATAGAGCAGGCATTTCTAACCATGGTCCTCATGGCACACCAACAGTGCATGTTTTCGTGATATACATGCTTCACAGGCTAAATAAAAATACCTGAGGCACTAATAGTCATCTGTGCTGATGCCTGGATATCACTAAAACATGCACTGTTCGTGTGCCATGGTTGGTAATGCCTGATATAGGGCCAACCTAGTGTCTAAAAGTCACCACACAGACTTTTTTTTCTGAAAAATTTTGCATTTTCCAGTGCATCTAAACGACAAATCGTTCATAAATGTGCAAATCGTTTGTTGTCCATACACTGTAATGGGCCCCACATACAGCACGATATTCAGGCATTTTCTGAGCGATTCTAACAAATCGCTCAGAAAATGCATGTAAATTGCTGTGTATATAGCCCACACAGCGATTTACATGCGCGCACCCGCCGTTCTGAATCTGTCATAGATTCAGAACGGACGGGCTGTTCAATTCAGAGCAGTCGCTCAGAAAGCTCCTGCTCATCTCCCGCATGTGTGGCTGCGGGCAGATGAGCAGGGCGAGCGACTGCAGAACCCGCCGCCGCCACCCCTGACCCCCCACCACCAGTAGCACCCATCCCCATCCCCACATCTCCTCTCGGCGGCAGCGCGGCGGCGTCAGGACGAAAATGTAAAAAAAAATTCAAATTTCAAAATGGCCGCGGCCAGCCAATCACGGCTCGCCGCGTCATTGCCCCGCCCGCTCGAGCTGGCTATATTAGCCAGCTCGAGACAGGGTAGGGGCAGTCAGTCCGACGGCGGAGGAGGAGAGAAGAGCTCCCGAAGTCCTGGGAGGCGCGGCCAATGCAAAAGAGCTTAAAAGGCCGCCGCCCCCAGGTGAAGAACACAGATGAAGAGGCAGAAGCCCTGGGAGGCAGCGGCCATGCAAAAGAGCTTAGGGAGCCGCTGCCCCCCAGGTGAAGACACCGCAGAAGCCCGGGGGGGGGGGGGGCAGGAGCCCCCCTGGGTGAAGACCAGATGCAGTTAATAAAATACTAAAACATCTGTGTTTGTGTTTTATTTTAATATTTCCTTTACAGGGGGGCTATAGGTACCGACTGGCCTTTAATGCCCCACATGCTGGTACCTGTGGTTCTCCCAAGTGCCAGCATGTGGGGCAGGCTTGCTGGGACCTGTAGTCCTACTGTAAAAGACAATATTATTGTTAAGCGATCAACCCTGCACCCACCGCCCAGGGGATAGCCCCGGGCTGCAGCCCAGGCCTGGGGTGCCCTGGAGAGGGGGGACCCCCTTATTTGGGGGGTCCCCACCTCCCCAAAAACTCCCGGCCTGGGCTGACTAGTTAGGGTGGGTAATGCTTTGGCCACGGGACACCATCAAGCGTGTCCCCTGGCTATGGCATTACACCCCCTGCTAGTGGAGCCTGGTGCTGGTCTCCAAAATATGGGGGACCCCTATTCATTTTGTCCCCCGTATTTTGGAAACCAGGGCCAGCTCAAGAGCCTGGTGCTGGTCCCCAAGATCCGGGGGACCCCACACACTTTGTCCTCTGGATTTTGGGAACCAGGACCACTCAAAAAGCCCGGGGCTGGTCATGCCTGGGGGGGGGACCCCATGCCATTTTTTATTTTACAAAATTATTGTCTATGACAGGACGAGACGCTGGACCCCGGACTTGGTAAGTATTTTTTTTATGTCCGTTCCCACTGTACCACCAACGTTTCTTCACTTTCTGTGACAGATTAGAAATCTCCCGTGCTGAATCTCCCATTATGAATCTCTGACACAAATCTCTCTGTATGTGGCTCATTGTCTGAAATGAGCCACAAGAGTGAAATCTCTTGTGCTGAATCTCCCGTTATGTATCTCTGGCACACATCTCTGCATATGTAGGGCCCTTAACTGTCATGCGCATTTCTGCAGATCATTCCTTTAATCCTGTGATCTTACCTGCTGCTTGTAATATTGGGGCAGATTTATTAAGCTTGGAGAAGAGATAAACTGGAGATAAAGCGGAGAAAAGGTAAAAGGAGATAAAGCACCAGCCAATCAGCTGTGTTTGAAAAAGACAGTTGGGAGTTGATTGGCTGGTGCTTTATCTCCTTTTACCTTTTCTCCGCTTTATCTCCAGTTTATCTCTTCTCCAAGCTTAATAAATCTGCCCCATTTACAGGCTCCGGTGGTATCTTAAGTCATGTATAAACTTACCACATTGTTTGTCCATGAGCTATCGGGAAGCTACCAGTGAGTTGATGGGAAATCTAATAATCTGTCCTCTGGATCGTTCTTTGTGTGGACCTTAAGGCAATAAACATTGCCTTTTTTATCATTCTAATTTTATTTATCAGTGCATGGGGCAGGGTTATTAGATATTTTTAACATGCCGAAAAATCAACACCCATCGTTTACATTTTTCCCCAATTATTCATGCTCAACAATTTTGTGAACATCTGTGCTTTCTCTCCTCCCTACCCTGTATTATTAATTTACATTTTTTGTCCTATGCTAAATGTTTTGTTAAAGATTGTATGTTTGTACATTGTTCCATTTGTATGAACGATAGTAGTTTCAGTGAAATGGTTAACAAGGTATGAAGATATATATATATAAATAAAATTTTGTTTTTATGTTAAAGGTAGCACAAAACTGTGAATGTTTACCACTTGTCTTTAACCCCTTCCCGCCGCAGCCTGTTTTTGCCTTCCTGACAGAGCCCTTTTTTTCAAATCTGACATGTATCACTTAAGTGGGGATAACTTTTTTTTGCTTTTACTTATCCCAGTGATTTTGAGATTGTTTTCTCGTGACACATTGTACTTCAAGTTAGTGGTAAATTTGGGTCGATACAGTCTGTGTTTTGTTTGTGAAAAATACCAAAATGTCGTAAAAAAATGGAAAATTTAGCAATTTTAAAAATGTTACATTTTCTGCTTGTGAGACAAATAATCATACCACTCAAAATAGTTAATAACTAACATAGACCATATGTCTACTTTATGTTTCCATCATTATTTCAACCTCCTTTTAATTTTTTTGGACACTAGGAGGCTTAAAATATGAATAGCAAATTCTCAAATTTTCAAGAAAATTTCAAACACTGATTTTTTTTAGGGACCAGTTCAGTTTTGATGTGACTTTGAGGGACTTGTATGTGAGACACCCACATAAATGATGCCATTTCAAAAACTGCACCCCTCACAGTATTCAAAACAGCATTTTGGAAGTTTGTTAACCCTTTAGGTGTTTCACAAGAATTAAAACAAAGTGTAGGTGAAATTTCAAAATTTCATTTTTTTTGCAGATTTTTCTAAGGAACACAGTAGATTTTACTAGAGAAATGTGACTAAAAATTGATTCTCCCAATTCTTTTGTTTTCATAAATATCCTATATGTGGCCCTAGTGTGCACGTTGACCAAACCACAGGCTTCATAATAGAAGGAGCACCTACTTGATTTTGGAGCCTCCTTTTTATGAGATTATTTTTTAGGCACCATGTAGGTTTCTAGGCACCATAAGATGCTAAAAGTTAGGAACCCCCCCACAAGTGACCCCATTTTGCAAACTACACCCCTCAGGGAATTCATCTAGGGGTATAGTGTACATTTCAAACCCCCAGAGGTTTCACCAATTGTGGTACAACTGGGCAGTGAAAATGAAAAATTTAATTTTTTACACAAAAATGCAGTTCTGGCTCAAAATTTTTCATTTTCACAAGGAATGAAGGAGACAAAGCACCCCAAAATCTGTGCCCCAATTTCTCCCGAGTACGGCAATGCCTCATGTGTGACCAAAAAATGGCAGGACTCAGAAGGGAGTGATATTTGGATTTTGCAGCACAGATTCTGGTGGAATGTTGGTGGGTGCTATGTCGCATTAGCAAGACCCCCAAAGCACCAATACAGTGGAACCCCCCACAAGTGACCCCATTTTGCAAACTACACCTCTCAGGGAAATCATCTAGGGCTATAGTGTACATTTCAAACCCCCAGGGGTTTCACCAATTTTGATACAACTGGGCTGTGCAAATGAAAAATTACATTTTTTTACACAAAAATGCAGTTCTGGCTCAAAATTTTTCATTTTCATAAGGTATGAAGGAGAAAAAGCACCCCAAAATCTGTGCCCCGATTTCTCCCGAGTATGGCAATGCCTCATATGTGACCAAAAAATACCAGTTGGGTGCATGGCAGGACTCAGAAGGGAAGGAGTGATTTTGCAGCTCAGATTCTGGTGGAATGAATGGTGGGTGCTATGTGGCATTAGCAAGACCCCCGAAGCACGGTGAAATGATGAACCTAATAATCCATAGATGTGTGGTATATTTTAAAACACTCCTTTATACATAGGCCGGGTTTGTCGGGGCAAGTTTCACAGTGGAAAATAGTATCCTTTCTTATTCCCTTTTTATAGCAAACTTTGCACCTTTTTTGTGTCCTGCCCTTTTTTGCAGTGGAGGGGATTTCGTTAGGAAAATGCTGCCCTGGTACAATACGGGGGCCAGTACTAGAAGTACTGGGGCCCTCTGCCTGCTGGTTCCCAAATATTAGGCCCTTTATGACTTCCTCTTGAAAGTGCATAAATGTCCCCCTCTGGCTGGTAGAACGGAATCGCACGTAAGCGTTATACAGTGCCATCTGGATGATATACACGGCCAGCTTCTTGTACCAGATTTTTGTTTTCCGCAAGGGACTGTACGGCTTCAGTACCTGATCTGAAAGATCCACTCCGCCCATGTACTTATTGTAATCTAGGATACAATTAGGTTTTGAGGTGTGGGTACTGGTACCTCGTACAGGGACGGAGGTGGTACTGTCTCCATGAATTGTTGTCAGTATAAGGACATCCCTCTTGTCCTTATATTTGACCAACAACATATTTTCGGTGGATTGTGCCCTGCTTTCACCCCTTCTCAGTACTTGGGCAATGTGCGTTTTTGGGAGGCCTCTTTGGTTCTTGCGCACAGTACCGCAAGCTGCTGTACCTCTTGAACCAAGGGCCTTAAACAGGGGGATGCTAGTGTAAAAGTTATCCACATAGAGGTGATAACCTTTATCCAGGAAGGGGTGCACTAATTCCCAGACAATTTTTCCACTAACACCTACGAGGGAGGGGGGGGGGCATTCTGGCAGTTCAATTCTTGAATCCTTCCCTTCATATACCCTAAACCTGTGGGTGTACCCTGAGGTGCTTTCACACAGTTTATACATTTTTATGCTATACCTTGCCCTCTTACTGGGAAGGTACTGGCGGAATTTAACCCTTCCTTTAAAATGTATAAGGGACTCGTCGATACAAATAAATTTTTCAGGGATGTACATCTCTGCAAATTTGGCACTGAAATGATCAATGACCGGCCTGACTTTGAATAGCCGGTCAAAGGTGGGATCATCTCTGGGTGGGCACTGTGCATTATCGGTGTAATGTAGAAATTTAAGGATTGTCTCAAAACGAGTCCGAGTCATGGCCATACAGTAAAATGGGGTGCTGTACAGAACATCTGTACTCCAATATTGCCTAATTTCTGGCTTTTTTACTATGCCCATATGTAACACCAGACCCCAAAACGTCATCATCTCTACTGCATCTACAGGGGTCCACCTAGCAAATGATGACGTGGGGTTTTGAGCAATAAACTGCTGGGCATATAAATTACTTTGGTCCACCATTAAATTTATAAAATCATCAGAGAAAAATAATTTGAAAAAGTCAATTTCTCTGAGACCTGTTGAATCAAATTGGATTCCTGGGATGGCCAAAAACTCAGGAACCTGGGGCTCAAAATTGTCTGGTGGTGGGGTCCATACGGGATCAATCATTTGGGGGGGGGGGGTCTCAGCTGCTCTACGGGGGCGTCTTTGAGGGGGTCCCTCATCACTAGAGGAGGAAGATGAGGTTAAGACGAATCCTTCAAATTCCCCGCTTGCATCACTGGCTGTGTCAGAGTCAGAGGCAAGCATGGCATATGCCTCCTCCGCTGAATACATTCTTCTGGATGACTGGGATGACATTTGGGATGCCATTTTTATTTTTGTGTTTCTGTAAGTGTAATGTTTCAACACGTGTATAGTGTAGGGGGGGTACAAACTTTATTTCAACACGGGGGTATGTAATGTGTATGTAGTGCAGAAAAAAAAAATACTTTATACAGGAATTTGATCCCAATAAAAAAAAAAAAAATTAGATCAACCCTGTGGCAAAAATGCTGATCTGTGATGTACGTCACTCAGCAACTTCAAGGCAGCTTTTGGTACAACCTTGAAGGGGTTAAAAAAAAAAAAAAGGTCCTGCGCCAAAAATTGAGCACAGATGTTGGTCAGTAACGTCCGTCACTGAACAGCGCTCAAAGGCAACAGGAATTTGATCCAAAAAAAAAAAAATTGATCAACCCTGTGCCGAAAATGCTGATCAGTGATGTACGTTACTGATCAGCGCTCAGCGGCCACAGGACACCCACAAAAGCAAAGTGGGTGTAAAAACAATTTAAAAAAAAATAAACCACAGCACTCTCCAAAAAAAATCAATTTAAAAAAACTGTAGAAAAAAAATTATATCAACCCTGTGCCAAAAATGCTGTTCAGTTATGTACGTCACTGATCAGCGCTCAGCGGCCACAGGACACCCACAAAAGCAACGTGGGTGTAAAAACAATTTACCTACAAACATCTAATGACTCGCTTCACCTGCTTACTTTATCTGATCGTCTTTTCTCTCATCATCTCTGGAAGTCTCTTGCCATCAAAAAATTGGATACCTGTCACTCGCAGCAGTGAGGACTCCCGATTGGGCTAATTTCCAACTGTGCCATCGGTTGAGTCCACTTTCTAAAATCTACAGGATACCATCATTGGCTAATACGGACTCCCCAAAAACCCCCTATACCAAGATCAGAGCAGGACTTACCTTTCTCCAAAAATTGGTGACTATTCAAACTTGGGTCCATTTAAATTATTTTAATATATGTTTATATGTTCATGTGATTATTTTTATTGTGTCATACTTCCATTAAATTTTATGCATATTTAATTCTACCAGCGCTGCTTTCTTTTTTAACTTTTAGAAAGTAAACACAGACCTAACCTGCTAATTAAGTCAGTGCATGCAGTCAAATTATCATCTGCAAAGACAGGAAATCTCTCTGTGTGTACAGAATGAGAGATAATGATCACCCTATCCCATTCCAAACTACTACCCGGCCTTTTTTTGTTTATTAAGCTAAATTGCTTAGCACAAATCTCTGCATGTGTATGATCTGGATCTGGACACCAGGAAATTGCCTACCCTTAATAGCTTAGCAAAATTACTTAGCAAACATCTCTACGTGTGTATGCCCTTTTACCTAGTTAAGCCTGTACACTTCCATACCCACAGGAGATAAATCTTGTATACTGTATATATGCATTAATAAAACATGTAGGTCAGGAGGTACAAAAGGAGGTTTTGTAAAAAAGCAATCTCTCTTAATTTATGTTTTGTGTCTAGGCAGTGCTACTGTGCATGATGGTTATGCTTAATATTCTGAATGAATATCCCTTTAACACAGAAAAACACATTTTCAAGTGAACAATTTCTACCATGCAATTTAAAGCTTATTTGCCATACATGATTTCAGCTGTTTGGTTTCCTTTTGGGAAGCACATGAAGGGGCTTCTCTGGCACAGCTGTGTGCCAAGCTGCTACCAGGTCTTTGATGCATACAGTACTTTTGTCAACTTTTACAATTTATACACTTTTGCCTCCAATTAACCTAATTTTGGGTGTTGTGTACTCCATGCACCCTGAGAGTACTCACATGATTGTCCTTGTACTTGAAAAATGTATTTATGAATGCAAGGTAAAAAATGGATGCCTTTAGTGCAGTTTTCAAAATCTATAAATGTTCATGGTACATTATTTGAAGAGGAATTATTGTTTTTTCTTTAGATGAGCTAAATCCACTTCTAATTTTGTTCACGACCTATAGGGGGCATATGCTTCACATGCAGGTAATGTTCTTAGTACTAGATTTGAAGAGGAACTAGCGTTGTTTAAAAAATGAGCTAAATCCACTTCAAATTTTGTTCACGACCTATAGGGGGCATATGCTTCACATGCAGGTAATGTTCTTAGTACTAGATTTGAAGAGGAACTAGCGTTGTTTTATAAAATGAGCTAAATCCACTTCTAATTTTGTTCACGACCTATAGGGGGCATATGCTTCACATGCAGGTAATGTTCTTAGTACTAGATTTGAAGAGGAACTAGCGTTGTTTAAAAAATGAGCTAAATCCACTTCAAATTTTGTTCACGACCTATAGGGGGCATATGCTTCACATGCAGGTTATGTTCTTAGTACTAGATTTGAAGAGGAACTAGCGTTGTTTAAAAAATGAGCTAAATCCACTTCAAATTTTGTTCACGACCTATAGGGGGCATATGCTTCACATGCAGGTAATGTTCTTAGTACTAGATTTGAAGAGGAACTAGCGTTGTTTTATAAAATGAGCTAAATCCACTTCAAATTTTGTTCACGACCTATAGGGGGCATATGCTTCACATGCAGGTAATGTTCTTAGTACTAGATTTGAAGAGGAACTAGCGTTGTTTAAAAAATGAGCTAAATCCACTTCTAATTTTGTTCACGACCTATAGGGGGCATATGCTTCACATGCAGGTAATGTTCTTAGTACTAGATTTGAAGAGGAACTAGCGTTGTTTAAAAAATGAGCTAAATCCACTTCTAATTTTGTTCACGACCTATAGGGGGCATATGCTTCACATGCAGGTAATGTTCTTAGTACTAGATTTGAAGAGGAACTAGCGTTGTTTTATAAAATGAGCTAAATCCTCTTCTAATTTTGTTCACGACCTATAGGGGGCATATGCTTCACATGCAGGTAATGTTCTTAGTACTAGATTTGAAGAGGAACTAGCGTTGTTTTATAAAATGAGCTAAATCCTCTTCTAATTTTGTTCACGACCTATAGGGGGCATACTGTATGCTTCACATGCAGGTAATGTTTCATAGGGGCGCACATAAAATGCTGGGCATTCTCATGCCAAAGACCGGTGTCCACCCCCGCCACCCTCCACTACTCGTACGAATACATTGGCAACTGTGCTAGTCACCGAAGGCATTCAAACTGAGAAACTACACATGCACATATATGCACAGAGCCACACCATCGGTCCCCAGCACGAATACACTGGTAATGCTAGTGAATCACCCTCTTTATACAAATTCAGAAGTGGTTCTAGACACATTATAATAAATTGGCTAAATCCACATCAGTTTTAGTATCCGACAGCAAGGGGGTCATAATAAATTACATAAACAGAAGTGGATGAAGGCACAACATAATAAATGGGCTACATCCACTTCAATTCATGTACTAGGTACAATAACAGAAGTGGATGTAGACACAAATAATAAAGTAGGCTAAATACACTTCTGATTCCGTTCATGACCTCCAGGGGGGAAATATTTACACTAGCAGAAGAGGAACTAGCTGGCATAATAAAAAAATGCTAGTTCCCATGCAGTAACTGTAACTGATTTACTGAAGAGGAACTAGCTGAGATAATAAAAAAGTGCTAGTTCCTAAGGCAGTTACTGTAACTGAAGGGGATCTAGTCTCTACCCTCCTTTCATTCACTCTCCGCTCCCTTCCCTGCGTCTCCCCCCTCCTCTCTGCGTCCCATGACTGCCAGCAAGCAGAAAGTTGCACGGAAGATGTAGTTTTGCGACTGATTATGCTGCACGTAACACAACAAGATAAAAACTACATTTCCCGCTATGCATTGCGCCACCATCCATAGCCCAGTTGGTTGTGGGGGGCGTGAATTTCCCTTTTATAAAATAAATATATTAATACAGTATCCACCCTAACTTTAGTTTAAATAGCTTTGCCACGTATGTGATTAGGAACAACGTACGTACATATATATATTTTTTTTTTTGCATTGAAGAGTGCAGAAGTAACACATAGAAATCTGCAAAACGTGTTTATTTCACGGTAATCTTCATAGTAGTAATTTCAAAATAGTTTAAAACACTGCCATCTTGTGCATGTGTTCATGTGCTCAGAGTGGTGTAAGATGTTGTGTAAGGAAGGCCAGTAACATGGTGTTTCAGATCCTCTAACATAGGGCCTGATTCAGACTAATTCGCTAGACTGCGTGTAATTGCAGCTTAGTGAACAGGAAAATGCCGTTGGAATGCCCAGCCCCTCGCTAGCATGCCGGGGGATGTGTACACAAACGAATGCGGCCGCATGTCCGAAAAATCAGGTACTTATGTATTATCTGGGCTCCCATGTTAAATGCACCCCATTTTTTCATACCCCTACTATCCAACTACGCATGGAGTTGATTTTATATAGTGTGGCGAGCGCACGCGGTCTCATAAGAAAAACGGGAGCCCAGATATTACATAAGTACCAAAAATCATTTGATGGTCGCTGACCTTGATATGGGTCTGAATTGCCCCAAAGCCCCTTCCATCAGTACAGAATGTATAACACCTCTGGGCTTTCTTCTTCTTTTATTGTTGCAGTCACCTGGATTTTACATGGTCCTGATGGCCTAAACATTGTTTTTTCCTCAGGGCCTGTAATCAATTAACAGTGAGTACTGTTACATGTGCTCCTGCATTCATCTGTGCACTTTGCATGCTGACATCAGCAATAATATTGGAACAAGTTGTGCTGTTCCTGCCTATTTCACAGGGGAATGGGATCATTCAATAGACAGTAACTAGGTCAACAAGCATTAGGTCGACATGACTGCAGGTCCACATGGGTTAGGTCGACAGGTCATTAGATCAACACAAGATTTAGGTCGATATGGGAAGGTCGACAGTCAAAAGGCTGACATGGGGTTTTTCACTTTTTTTTGTCCCGAATTTTGACACAGTCGACATGGACATTGAAATGTAGCACCTTCCCATTGTCAACCTAATCCTTGTGTCGACATTAGCCATGTTGACCTTTTTCGTGTGTCAACCTAATCCCTGTTGATCTTCAGTGGTCGAACTAATGCATGTCGACCTTAATGTTGACCTAAGGACCATATACCCAGTGAAGAACAGGGCTTGCATTTTCCAAAGCCAATGTCTTCTGGAAATGGTGTTAGGCTAGCCATTGTAGCCTATGGGCTACACATCACTTAATTACCCAGGAGAGGGTACCACTGGCAATGACCAATGTGCATGTGTGGCTAACATGACCGTGCATGGTGCAGGGGCTCTGGCAGCACCCAGAGCACATCACGGGGACAGGCCCCTGGCAGAACTGATGTCCCTGCAGGACAGATACACTATAATACATAGCACCAAACCTAATTGCATATTGCAATCCAATTCTGTTTGCTATTATCACACCCAAATCCCTTTGTATATGTGATTAATGATAAACAGACCCCATGTGTATAGAAACCTTGGATTGATTAGCTCCACTTGGTCAGGGACTATGTAAATCACTGGAATATTGACTGTAACAGGGCTTACACACATAGCAAGTGTGCTGAGCGATCCTGCTTATTCTTCATTCTACCAGCGATAGTGCTGCACGGGGCCACGCACCACTATCACTTGACCCTACACACACACACACACACACACTGATGTAGGGTAATTTTCTAAGTGATCTTCTCAGATCGCTTCGAAAATAGATAAAAATCGCATTGAGTAATATGGGTTAGCTATATAAATAACTATGAGGAAAGAAGATGTAGAGGTGCGCTCAAGAAGTGGTTTCACCAGTCCACAATTTATAAAAATACAAAGTATTTATTCTTTACGGTAAAACAGTTTAAAAAGATACAGGTTATGAAATCGTTTATAATCAATTTCGTGGTACAGTACAGGACTTCAATCACAGGTGCATCATGATCATACGAGAAACCCTACGCGTTTCGTCCCCTAGGGACTTCTTCAGGGGTAGTACACCAAGATCTAAAAAGTGGTGAAATTATGCCATAAACATAATGATAATAGTTTTTTCAAGAGGTTTTTTAGAATAAGTTCAAAAAATAGCTTCTGGACATGGAAAGCAGGAGGAAGGAACAAATGAGGAGATCGAGAGGAGGAGGAGGAGGAGGAGATGGTCAAAATGTGATCAACGTGGAACTGAAGGGGTGCAGACCCGAACATCCCAAGTTCACCTCAGTGAGAAGGGTCTATTTTATAAAAAATACACATACCGATAAGCTTTTTGAACCTTGATTAAATATGTGGATATGGGATTACACTCTTGGGTGAGTGCTTAAGATGGTGATGTAGTCACCGTTGTAGGTCTACCAATCCTGTGCTGGTTCATTCAATGGATTGCAGCGTTTTCTGGAAGTTTAATATAATATCAATAGATATTTTAATTAAGTCTCCTATAAATATCGGGACCAATATGATGCCGCAAAGACAATCTGTTAGGTATATTAGAATTATACAATATTTCTTAAACCTCTATGATCCAATACATATAATTGAAATGACAAGATGGATTCATAAGGGTTTTGGTTATCACAACCATATTTGGTGTCGATGATGGAATCTTAGTCTTATTGAGGTGGATAGTGGTAAGTGTACATACCAGAATTCAGAGCGCAATAAACAGCCTCTTCAGCTGATGTCCTTTTCAACGTTACCGTCAGTTCTAAATAACAATAAATATTGGTCCGTTGAGAAGTGCATGTGCAACATGATATAGGGTATTGCCCCTAGTGGCAGAGTTTATGGATGGGGTGCTGGCTATAGCGGTATTAGCCAACATACTTCTCGGTGTGGATGGGGTTTGTACCCAGCTTAAATGGGGGATGTTTACAGGTAATCAACCCTTAATATATAAGAAAATGTAGTTTTCACAACAAGGATTTCATATACAAAATCCTCATTTGTTCCTTCCTCCTGCTTTCCATGTCCAGAAGCTATTTTTTGAACTTATTCTAAAAAACCTCTTGAAAAAACTATTATCATTATGTTTATGGCATAATTTCACCACTTTTTAGATCTTGGTGTACTACCCCTGAAGAAGTCCCTAGGGGACGAAACGCGTAGGGTTTCTCGTATGATCATGATGCACCTGTGATTGAAGTCCTGTACTGTACCACGAAATTGATTATAAACGATTTCATAACCTGTATCTTTTTAAACTGTTTTACCGTAAAGAATAAATACTTTGTATTTTTATAAATTGTGGACTGGTTAAACCACTTCTTGAGCGCACCTCTACATCTTCTTTCCCTATTCTCTATATCAGACTCCCACTAGCGGCGGGGTCTTCAGAGTAGTGCTGCTCACCAACAAGCGCAGGACGGGATCACAACCCCCCTTTCTCTCTCATAAATAACTATGAATACATAAACATGTGCTAGCAAATGAAAGACATTTATAAACTGTCAGTTTCATGGGATGGGATCTTGGTACCTTTAAACTTTTGTGTACTAGGAACCTCTTATTGCCAAAGTCTCAATAAATGCTGATAATCAACAACACATGATTTATAGATTGATAGATTTATTGATTGTACAATGAAATTTATACCATTATACCATCGTCAACCCTGTGTATAAGCATGCATTGGAAGTATTTTTATGAATTTACGCAATGACTTAACTGATTTAAGTTAAATTAAAAAAATAAGTGCTGATTTTTTAAATAGCACCACCACCACCACCACACAAAAATACACTGTATTAATTTAATACAACTATTTTGTTACATCAGTGTGTTATTTTTCTGTCATGTGTACAATTAAATTACATTTTGGTGCTAGTAACACAGGGGGTAAGCAGAGGCCGTTCGCTGCATACCCTCCTGTCGCCGGATCACTTTGGGACTATGCGAAAGGATGTAAGACATCCCCTTGCATGCCTCCACTAGAAGGAGATCCTGCCTTTTGGAAATAAAAATCAGTAGAAACAGACTTTTATTTCCTTCGCAACTCGCTGAAGACAGGGCAGGCACGACCCAGCAGGCATTGACCCGCTGCGTTCCCATGGGAACGCCCAGCGTTTTCATGGAGTAGCCAATAAAATGCTGGGCGAGCCCCATTACTTCCCCTGTCCGCCCCTGGCTCTCTCTCCCCACATTGATTGGCTCGGGAGTGTGTTCGTTGCTGGGGTCTGCACATGTGCAAATATGCGCTTGCACATTCGCAGACCCCTATGCGCAGATCCCCCACCATCTGAACTGGTCCAAATTTGCCCCGTTCCAAATGGTCTTGAATCACCCCCACAATCCTATGATAACCTCCTCATTTTAGCCCCACCTTAAAAAAGATAATAGTCCAGGTCCACTTTCTATCACTGTCAACCTGCATAGCCTCCAAGCATCTTCCAAAGCGAATCATTGCACAAATGTATACAACCGAACTCTAATAAACGGTTAGGTAGCTGACATCCATTCTCCTTGTTTTGTTACTGACTTTCATCTGATTTCATATTGTGTATTCAAAATCTTGAATAAAGCTGAGTCAATCTATTTATCAAAAAAAAAAAAGGATGCGAGTTGCCACTGCTGTGGTATTGAAACCCAGGCAACGGTATCTCTCGTCCATTGCTGCTCTCCTAGTGACAAAAATCTGCATGTCTTCGGGGATAATTGGAATGACCCCAAAGAATATACAATAAAAAGATGAGAAATGAATCCGTATATATGAATATGAAGTATATGAACACAATAAAGGGTTAACCAAACAACTACAGTAATGTGCCTTGTTAGATATTTGACTTGCAAATGCACTTTTCCATAAGGTTTGCAAGTGATGTAATGTGAAACTAAGTTTAGTGTGACTATTTACATATCTGTTGGCGCATCTCTTAGCGCACAATGACTTTTTTCCATTCTGTCAACTCTTGTAAAAGCTTCTTATTGTTATTATCTACCATGGGGGTTTTTTCCACTAAAGAGCACACAATGGATAAATAGATGTGGAGAATATGGAAAAAAGAGCATAGAAAATTGCAGATTTCTTTATCAGCCCAGCACCGTTTTCAATGTTTGACTTTCTATTTGGTCTTATATGCGAATTCAGTGGTTCTCAAACTCGGTCCTCGGGACCCCACACAGTTCACATTTTCCAGGTCACCTGACAGGTTCACTCATTACTGACTGACACATTTTTAAAAGATCCACAGGTGGAGCTAATTATTTCACTTGATTCTGTACGGAGACCTGCAAAACATGCACTGTGGGGTCCTGAGGAGCGACTTTGAGAAGCTGTGTACTATTCCTATGAGTTTATATTTGCGATATAGTTGGCATCCCAATGGACAGTATACTGGCCTTCAGATGAATGCTGCACATAAGTATACCGGGTAGGGGTAATGGATAGGCCACGGGGGAAGCTTAGGGTAAAACTGCAGTGGTGATGGCAGAGGGGCTGGGGGATTTTAGGCTATGGAAGGGAGGATTATGCTGTGGAATGGAGGGTTTAAAGGTAGGGTTAGTATACTGGTTAGGTCAGATAAAGTTTGTGCCAGGATTATGGCACTTGGGTTGCTGGTGTCCGCATTCCGACAGTAGGCATACTAACTGACAGTATCCCATACCCAATCCCTGATATTCTACTGCCAATTTATAATGGAAGATGTAGGCTGATTCTGAGTTGCACACTGAGGAGTCCATATTTTGTATTTTGCCCAACTTATGCACACGACTTTATGCAACAAGTGAGATGCCCACTTTGAGCATATTTCATGGAAAATACCCAAACCAAGACCTGCACATCGATTCTAGTTTCTATATAACAAATGTTTGCCCTTGCATTATACGTCTACTGGTGATCCTTCCCTGGGATCTCCCACATGTGCACTGTGGGACTCTTGAAATAAGGTTGAAGCAAGCCAGAATGATAATGATGTTACCCCTTATCAACCTCTATACATCTTATAAAAGACTACAACAAATGGAATCAGTGATGTAGCCCCCCTCGCTGGAAAAACTTTCAGCCCCCCCCCCCCCCCAATGGTCAGGTATTAATGGTAGAAGTAGCCCTTGTAGACCCTCAGCACCCACAAGCTACCCAGCGCCTCCAAGCCTGGGTGACTGCGGGGGCTATTGCTACACGACTGAATATAGTTATATTTCCATCTGATGCTATTTTATCTCGACATATGTGAGCATACACAATTTGGCAGTTGCAATCCTACTTGCTACTGAAGATCTTGGAGAGCAGCTTAATGGTGTGTACACACTTGTACAATGTGCATAAGATTTTGACTATATAGTCAAAATCTCATCTGGATCGCATGCAGATCGCACAGTTTTTAACCCTTGCGATCCCGATGCGCGCTCCCAAATCGCAGCCAGAAAGTCTTGGCTGCATAGACTGTATAGTGCAGATCTGCACTAGATAGTCTAAATTGTATGCAGATAGTCTAAATTGTATATATTGTATGCAGATAGTCTAAATTGTAATATAGTCTACATTGTACAAGTGTGTACACACCTTAACCTGCGCATCTTTAGAGGCTCTGTGTCATGACCGGATTTGCGACAATGGTACCGATGTGTCAGCGGTTTTAGACTGTTGGATGGACATTATTTATTTATTTACAGTTTCTTATATAGCGCAGCAGATTCCGTTGCGCTTTACAATAGTAGACAGTGATAAGACAAACTGGGTAACAACAGACAGACTTGGAGGTAGGAGGGCCCTGCTGCAAGCTTACAATCTATAGAGATATAGGGGGGAAACATAAGGACAGGCACCAGTAATAGCATAGCAGTTACAAGTCCAGAAGGGAAGCTATATAATACATAAGTGCCTCGGAGGGTTATGCATGTAGAACTTAAATATGATAGGCTTGTCTGAAGAGGTGAGTTTTCAGGGAACGCTGAAATGTGGCATAATGTGGTAGCATTGGGTGTCTCTATACTTGGGTTAGCATCTGCCCATAATAGCCTATAATTAGAATTGCATAAGGCAAAATATAGCAAAGGCAAGAACAACTGCACCTGAATGAGCCTCATAGAGGCTATAAGAGCTCTATTAGAATTAGAATTTATATTTATATAATGAGTATAGTAACATTTACACATGTGATATGTAACAAAATTGATGGAAAAAAATATATGTAACAATTTCATTCAAATGATTCGGCGGGCGACGTGACCCTGCATCGGCAATTGCATACACATTAGCTGATGCAGGGGAGTAACGAAGTGATGGAGTAGGCCATGCTGCATTCGGCAGCATGGCATCGGCAGTGGTGTCTTTTGGTTGACCCTTCAGCAAGGCCATCCAGAAAACATAACTAATGGCAGAAGGAGAGCGCAAATCACTGGTATACACTGGCTCCCTCAAACCCATCTAAACCTAGACTCCCAGGCCTCCCCCAGGTCACCCCATAGTCCGTCTAAAACTAGACGCCCCCTAGTCCTTCTAAACCTAGATGCCAGGTGTCCCCCTAGTCACCCCCATAGTATGTCTAAAACTAAATGCTGCATAGTCCATCTAAACCTAGAGACCCAGACGTCCCCCTAGTCACCCACATAGTCCATCTAAAACTATACACCCCATAGTCAGTCTAAACCTAGATGACCAGGCGTCCCCCTAGTCACCCCCACAGTCCATCTAAAACTAGATGCCCCATAGTCCTTCTAAACCTAGATGACCAGGTGTCCCCCTAGTCACCCCCATAGTCCATCTAAAACTAGACGCCCCATAGCCTAGATGCCCAGGCGTCCATCTAGTCACCCTCATAGTCCGTCTAAAACTAGACGCCCCATAGTCTGTCTTAACCTAGATGCCCAGACTACCCCTAGTCACTCCCATAGTACGTCTAAAACTAAACGCCCAAGCGTCCCAATTGTCACCCCCATAGTACAACTAAAACTAGATGCCCCATAGTCCATCTAAACCTAGATGCCCAGGCGTCCCCCTAGTCACCCCCATAATCAATCTAAAACTAGACGCCCCATAGTCTGTCTAAATATAGATGACCAGCCGTCCCCCTAGTCACCCCCATAGTCCATCTAAAGCTCGACGCCCCATAGTCTGTCTAAACCTAGACACCCAGGCGTCCCCCATAGTCGATCTAAAAATAGACACCATATAGTCCATAAACCCACTCTGCATGTGATTCCTCCTGTTATTTCCTGTTTCTTCCCGGTGACGTCAGGAAGGGAGACAGCCTATCACCTTCTGTGGCATGGTCAATATACCGTGTTATAGCTGTGGTGTGAAAGGGGTATAACAGTGTTCACATATACGAAAGCTAAGATCATGTCATATAGCCCCTCTTGGCACTGCAGGATCTTTGCAATTTGACCATGCCAGGGTTTTTGTAACTCCACCACATTAAGCATCCTATAATCTCAAAATGTACACATTACACAACTACATTGCTAGCGTGTACTGGGGATGGGTCTCTCTAAATAGAGAAAATTGTTATTTTCCCATTTTCGCTATTCTGCGCATGCTCACACGCTGCAGTGCGCATGCACAAGACCTCAAACTTCAATCACATCTTTTTGCAGATGACACAAAGATATGCAACAGGGTAGACACACCAGGAGGGGTTAAACAAATGATTGATGATCTAGGTAGATTAGAGGAATGGTTAAGAGCATGGCAACTACAGTGCAGACTCCAAAAGGTAATCAGAACTGCGGAGAAGATAATCGGGACAGACCTTCCCTCTGTCCAGGACCTGTACCTGTCCAGAGCAAAAAAACGGGCAACGAAGATAGTCAAGGTCCAACTGCATCCTGGCCATGGCTTGTTTAACCTGCTGCCATCAGGCAGACACTACCGGGCTATTCCCACCAGGTCCACCAGAAGCCTAAAAAGTTTCTTCCCTGAAGCGGTTCACCTGCTGACATGTGAACTCATGAACACCTCACTGTCTAATCGCACCATAAACCTTTGCACATAATCTAAAATGGTGTCCCCTCGGAATAACTTTCTGTATGACTGTACATGTTTCCCCACCTGTTTATATTGTTTATTGTTTATACTGTATGCTGTTTACTTGTTACCCTGCTGCACAGCAAACCAACAAATTCCTAGTATACGCAAGTATACCTGGCCAATAAAGCCGATTCTGATTCCCCCCCAGGGGCCTTTTATGCCCCATTTCGATACTCATTAAAACCCACCAACCCTCCCAACTCATGGACTTCAAATGCAGTGAGGTAACATAGCCTTTGGCATCTTGGAAGTACAACTGTTACCTTACATACAGTGGTGGATGCCTCCAAGTTGTCATAGTTCTTGGTTTATTATAGCTAATACACCACATTCCCAGAACACGTAAGCATTAGTGAAGCTTACAAAATATTTGGGTATTTCATACAATTTGTTTAAGTCCCTCTATGATTGAAGCAAAACTTGAACCTTAGTGCTTTGCTAGCTCTTGTTTATGTCATATATATATTACAACATTTTTGCACCTTTTTGCATATATGAAAAGCAGTTTTTTTGCTTGTTGGGTACAATGAGCTATATTTTCCCTCTATTTTTACAACTGCTTAATGTTGTCAAACACAGACTATAATCCAACTTTCGGGACCAGTATTTTGTGCTTCAATTCATACTGTTATGTTCATAAAACAATAGGAGAGTAAATGCAGAAGTGAAATAAACAAATTATATGTTCCCATACCGTATATATATCCAAAGCAGGTGCCTAGTTCATGAAACAGAGAGAAGCACTAATCCACAGATGTCTAAGGCATGTCATGTCCAGGTGTAATGGATTTGCCAGTAAAACTGGGTACAGATGATGGTCTACCTGAGTGGTTCCATGGACTTATGTCAAGAAGGTTGGTCAAATACAGATAATTCATTTATACAATAATGCACTTAATCTAAATACATAATGCTGTATTCAAAGTACATTCTAGAATTTCTGAATATACCCGTGAAAGTAATTTATATTAATTTTCACCATTTATTTGGCAGTTGGGATGGCATCATTCACTATACCGATGCTGGTACCCTTAATACTGCCAGAAGACTGGTACAGAATCCCAACATAACTGAGGATACCAGCACCGAAATATTGAGGATGCTGAATTTATGTATGCTGGGGCGGGTTCGGGTAATACCTGGGTAGGGGGTAGTTAGGTTTAGACACTAGTGAGGGACTTAGGGTTAGGTTGTAGGGGGTGTCAGGGTAGGCTGTGGAGAGGAAAAATAAAGGTACTTAGAAGTGGGGGGTCGGGTTAGGCTGCAGGTCGAGAGGGTTAGGGCTAGGCCTCGGGTACGGGGGTTAGGATTAGGCATATGGCACTATTATCATTACTGAGTATTTATAAATCCACAGTGCTGTAAAATATAAAGATCTTGTAGTTCAAACAAATTACAAAACAAAAATATGCCTCAAAGAATTAGTACAGAAGTCTCTTTCCTCTCATTGCTGCAATACTCCAACATCAGAATCCTGACTGTTTACATGCCCGACAGTTGGGATCCCGACTGACAGGTGCTATTCTCCCTTGTTGGGGTCCTTGACCCCGACAAGGGAGAATATAACCTGTGGCAAGCGAAGCGAGCCACCAAGCCCGCAGGGGGCTTCTTTGTGCTCACCCCCCTGTCGGAGCACCGGCAGTCGGTATTCCGATATCGGTATGCTGAACGTCGGTATCTCGATTTTTGGACCGCCATACACCCCAGTGTGCATGTATGTGTGTATGTTCCAGCTGTTCTCAGATCCGGGAGCTCATCACCGACTGGTATAAGCCGGTCATACCGTGGGCATGGTGATCGGTTAAACTTAAAACAAAAGAAGGATGAAGTTCAAGTAATGCTAATTGCACAGTCAAACCCGGGCAACTCTAGGTACCTCAGCTGGTGTTTTATAAGGGGAGAGACCCCCTAAGGGGTATAATACTTTATATAGAGGCACACTTGACAGTCTAAATATTACAATTTATACATTAAAGGGTTAAAGACAAAAAGTATCATACATCTTTAAAAAAAAACAGGATACAGTCCTGATTAGGGAGAAGGAAAAAATGAAGAGAAAAGGTTGTAATAGGGTGTTGTAAAAATCTGCAAATAAATTAAATTCCAATAATGACCATTGAAAAATTACTTTATGCAAAAAAAAAAGTATTATCTATATTTCTAAATTATCGCCATACTATTTGCCAATATCAATTCAAAGTTTATGGGGATACTCGTAGCAGCATTACCTTTTTTAAATAAACATAACAATAAACTTTAGTCAGGTGACCCCTAAATACATAGCATGAAACCCCTTTTGCCGTAGACAGAACTTTGACACCTTTAACCGATAGATCTTGTACACTTGTTAAAATGCCATATTGCATTGCTCCAACTGCCTGAGGTATTGAAATGTATGTGGTTGTTATAAGGCTTGTCCATAAATGTGCTCCCAGAATATTCCAGCAGCTCTGCTGAAGTAACAAGTAATGTTGCAATCTTCTCACACACACACACATTTTATTACATGTAGTAATGGTCACATGCACATAATATTATTTGTTTCTCCATAAAAGGGAATCAGAAGACCTTATGAAAAACAAAGAGATTGGACACTTCCTAGTCCGATTAAGCCAAAGGACTTTTGGATATATCCTATCCTATAAGTAAGTTTATTTAATCATGCAACTAAATAAATCAGGATCTAAGAAAGCATCAGACATGATGTGGCTATGGGGACTGTTAAGAATGAGGAATTGTTAATATAATATTTATATTTGTATCTATAAATCTTAAAAAGCAATGTTTTATTTGTCTTCTCATGCATTTCTGCCTGTATCAGTTTACATCACTGAAGAAAGTGGCATTATTTCTCTATATGGTATATAGGGGCTATTCCATCACTGAATTGTTAAAATCAATGATTTTAACAATTATGTGTGTCTATAAGAGGGTGGCGTCTGGGGAGGGCACTACCTGAACAAAGGAGGAGTGTCCAGACCATTTGTAGGGGTGGGTCGCAACAGCTGCATGACGTCACATGACATGCAGCTAAACCAAAACATGCCGACCCTGCACCTGCCTAATTATGCGAGTACCTCAATATTTAGCGAGTGCTTCACTATATTAGCTACTAGCTGACCCGCCTGGCATTGCCTGGTAAAACCTTGCAGATTTTTTAATTTCCAAAATTGCTGTAAAATTTCGTCTTCTGCTGTGCCAAACTCTCAAAATTGTAATTTGTTAAAACCTCCACCATAATGTTAGAATGTGTTTGCATTGATACTCAATGACAGCAATGAAATCAGATGTGGTGTTGTTGTTTGAAATACATTGCTCCTGATTTGATAGCTTGCGTGTGTGTGTGTGTGTGTGTGTGCGTGTGTGTGTGTTGATAAATTCCACATCCACTGTTGATAAGTTCCACATCCATTCCTGACATTTATCACCTATGATGCATTTATTTTTTGTGTGTTCTGTGTGTTTGTGTGGTTGTAATGTTTTTGTGTGTGTGTGTTGTAGTGAATGTAGGTGTGTGTTGTACTGTGTGTGTGGTGTGTTATGTGTGTGTGTGTTGTGTGTTCTGTCCAATGCCATGTGGGTGATGTCTGAGGGACTCGCCAGCAGTGTTCCCTCTAAGCTGTGCGCGCGCACACAAATCGACAAACGTGCGCACAGACATTACAACAGAGCGCACAAAGCAGCAGTGGTCCCTTTTTTGCAGTTGTGGACTCAATTAATGTGTGTTTCACCCATTAACTACATTGTGTGCTGTGTTTTGAATGTTTAATATCATTTTGAAGTAAAGTTGTGTGCCTGCACACACACTCTTTAACTTATTATATAGACGCAATTGCTAAATTTTGCAATCACACTGCGGGAAGAGGCCCGACATGTAGAGCCGCCCCCTTGCATCCTAGTGACAGCCATTGTAGTTTTACGATTCATACTGAATGAGGCCCATAATCCTTAATGTGACTGCATGGCACAAGCTGTCACCTCCTTGGAAAGCATTGTGCTAAGTGCTGCTAGCTTAACACATTTTGATTTCATGTTATGTTGTAATGATATTTCATGTGCAATTCTCCTGCTTTTTGTTCTCCTATATACTTCCTGCTTTCTCAGGATTACTGTAATATAATTCTATTCTCAGTTACTAATGGCTCAGAGAATGACATTATCTGTGATACAGGAGACACTCAGGCTGACAGGCCAAGCAGGTCTAATATAATAATAACCTCTATACACCAGAGACGTAAAGATTTTAAGGAAAGGAGTCACAACGTGTGAAATGATAGTCATAATATCCCTGCAGTCGCTCATACTCCTAGGTCCTGGACTGTCACTTTATTAGGAGGATGAGAGATACTACTACATATTGTACAATTAGTGAAATTCTGTAACATCAGTGAGTGCACATTCAGGCCTTTCTCACAGGTGTTCGGTCACTGGGTAGACAATGTCTAGGTCGGTATATATATATATATATATATATATATATATATATATATATATATATATATATATATATATATATATATATATATATATATATATATATATATATATATATATATATATATATATATACACACACACACGATACCAAATGCAGGTGTCACTCAGGTCGATGATAAAAATGTTTTTATCATCGACCTGAGTGACACCTGCATTTGGTATCGTATACAGCTCCCTTGTCCTGGCTACCGGGGAATTGGTGGGCACCGGGTCTAAGTTACAACGTTATTCGAAGAGTGCCGGCTATATGCTTATATATATATATATATATATATATATATATATATATATATATATATATATATATATATATATATATATATATATATATGGTGTAGGGGGGGGCGGTGGCACTCGCACAATAAGAAAAGACACGGAGGCGTGGATATCCCAACGTTTCGTGGCTGTGTTGCCACTTTATCAAGGTGCCTAAAAGTAAAAAAACATTACAAATACACTCACCTAAATATCTGCTAGGAAGCCCGTACATTTAGGTGAGTGTATTTTTAATGTTTTTTACTTTTAGGCACCTTGATAAAGTGGCAACACAGCCACGAAATGTTGGGATATCCACGCCTCCGTGTCTTTTCTTATTGTGCGAGTGCCGCCGTCCCCCCTACACCCTGTGTTCACTGGACCCCTTCAGTGGTCATACAGTTGGAGGGCACCGCCAAAGGGAATTCAACCCCTTTCCCCCAGTTGGGACATCATCAGCTTTAAAGAGTGCCGCACCCCCGTTTCTATATATATATATATATATCTATATATCTGTACCTGAAGACGATATTAAAATCGAAACGTTGTATCACAATCTGGCAGTTGGCTCAATTTGTTACAGCCAACGCCGTATTTAAGTCCGAGAGTGCCGACCGCACCATCCCTAATATATATATATATATAGTTTTAAGCGGGGAGCTGAGTTCCACCAACTGTAATGGTTGTGTTGAACCGGTTCAAAGCTGCACCTTTCCCCTACACAGTCATTGTAACAGAAAAGCATTATAGATTGCAAGGGGTACCAAAAACCGTGCCACTGGCCCTGGCGCTACCTAATGGGGGAGGGGTGGAATTAGGTGCCAATATACAAGGATTTCTACCTTTGTCCTGTAGGATTCCTTGAATTTTATCTCCATAACCCCCATTTTTTTATTACAGGGGGAACGAACGGTGCCGTCATTTTGTTATAAACCAGTTACAAAATGGAGAATTGGTAGTAGCAGGGGATTCCTGCTCCCACAGTAGTCTGCCTGCTCTGATATCTCATTATCAGAACACACCTATTTGGCCTTTTGGAGAGAAGCTGGCACAGTCATACATTAAGGTATACTATGGACTACTACACTCTGCTGGCTGTGTTGTCAGACTGTCCGTTAGTTGATTGTCTAGTACTATATGTCTCTCTACTTTATCTCTCTGTAAGATGTTAACATCCTCAGAAGAGGTTCTACATTTCTCTTAGGGCAAGGAAACATAAGGCAATCAGTCTTGTTGATTGTTAGAACAAATTTCCTTCATCCCGGACTATGCGAGATTGCCGGTACACAGGGGGGGTTATTCTAGTCCATTCTTTCTGACAAAATCCTTCTTAGATGGACAAAACCATTTGCACTGCGGGTGGGGCAGATGTAACTTGTGCAGAGAGAATTAGATTTGGGTGGGGTTTTTCTTCAAAGTGAGATCTATATTGAAGTGTAAAATCATGCAGTCAGTATTTTCCCTGCACAGAAACAAAATAACTCACCCAAATCTAATTCTCTCTGCACATGTTACATCTGCCCCCCTGCAGTGCACATGGTTTTGTCCATCTAAGAAGGATTTTGTCAGAAAGAATGAACTAGAATAAACCCCAATGCCTGGTGTAATGATTGATGTTGTTCACATCTTGTTCAATCCTTCATTAACATGCACAATGCCGCATTTGATATGTTCTGTTTGGATGTGCAGCATTGCAGACCAGAAAATGATGCATGCAATCCGCATTAATCCGCAATCAGACATACACACTAAGGGGGGAATTTACTAAAAAGGGATTTCTATTTCACATGGGATGTTGCTATGGGCAACCAATCATATACTGCCTATTAACTTCTAGAGGGTGCTAAATAAAGAAGTAGATTCTGATTGGTTGCCCATAGCGACAGCTCATGTGAAACAGAACTCCCATCTTAGTATATTCCCTCTAGGAGTTATTCCAATGTGACATATGGGCCGATATGTAATAGGGTGCGATTTTTAGACTTTTGCGATTTTTTGTCAAAATTGACCAAAATCGCATTTTTTACCGCGAAATCGCACATTTTAAAGATGCGATTTTCAGGCACACTGAAAATCGCATCCAGATGTTTTCCCATAGTAAACTATAGAACTCGCATATGTAATAGGATGCGAGTTCTAAAGTCGCATATGGGAGCTTAAAAAAAATCGCAAAATAAATAGACCAGCTTCTGACTGGCGATTTAGGCAGAAACATGCACAGATCATTGAGATCTGTGCATGCTTCTGCTGTAAAAAAATAGTTAAAAAAGAAATTTAAATAAAAAACTGGCGTGCGGTCCCCCTCCTAAGCATTACCAGCCCCGGGCTCAAAAAGCCGGTGCTGGTATCATAAAATCAAAGGAACAATCAAGTTGGGGTTCCCTGGATTTTATAAAACCAGCACCAGGCTCAAGGTCCGGCGCTGGTTCCCAAAATACGGGGGACAAAATGACTAGGGGTCCCCCGTATTTTAAGAACCAGCACCGGACACAACCAGCCAGCAGGGTAATGCCACAGCCGGGGGAAACTTATTATATAAGCTCCCGCGGCCAAAGCATTAACCCCCTGGCTGGTCAGCATGGGCAGGGGTCCTGGGGAAGTGGGGACCCCCCCAAATGAAGGGGTCCCCCCCCTCCAGGACTTACCAGCCCATGCTGATAGTCCGGGACTGTCCCCGATGCCCCTGGGCGGTGGGCATCGGGCTGATGACTTGTGTAAAAAAAAGAATTAAAACTATTGTTTTACACTGGCGAACTATGAGTCCCAGCAAGCCTACCCCGCATGCTGGGACTTGGGGAACCACAAGTCCCAGCATGCGGGGCATTAAAGGGCCCGCTGGCACTTGTAGTTCTGCAGTGAAAAAAATAGTGCACAAAATCACACTGACACCCTGTAAAATAAAACTTTAATACACACAAAACACACACACACTGATACTTACCTACCTTGAGCCCGTAGGTCGGTCCCTGGATCCTGGGTCCGTCCTCCGGGGCTCCAGGGCAGAAGAGTCCGGTTCCGGGGCCTTGGTCCTGGTTCCGGGGCTGGTCCTGGGGTTCCGGGGCTCCTGGGCTGCAGAATCCGGGGTCCGGGATCCGTGGTACTCCCCAGGGGTACCTAAGGAGGCAAATCCAACTCACCTGCTCCCCGGCGGCGACCTCCGGTGACAGCGCTGCTCCACACTGGTACCCGGCTTGCAGGACTTTGACCGGCGCTGAGATGTTTCCTCCTCGCCGTCTCTGCACAGAATGATTTCTTGGCCAATCAGGAGCCGAGAAAGTCGGCTCCTGATTGGCCAGAAATCATTCTGAATACAGACGCCGAGGAAGTAACATCTCAGCGCATCTAGAGCAGCGATGTTTCCTCCTCAGCGTCTCTAGTTAGAATGATTTCTGGCCAATCAGGAGCCGATTTTCTTGGCTCCTGATTGGCCAAGAAATCATTCTGTGCAGAGACGGCGAGGAGGAAACATCTCAGCGCCGGTCAAAGTCCTGCAAGCCGGGTACCAGTGTGGAGCAGTGCTGTCACCGACCGGAGGTCGCCGCCGGGGAGCAGGTGAGTTGGATTTGCCTCCTTAGGTACCACTGGGGAGTACCACGGATCCCGGACCCCGGATTCTGCAGCCCAGGAGCCCCGGAACCCCAGGACCAGCCCCGGAACCAGGACCAAGGCCCCGGAACCGGACTCTTCTGCCCTGGAGCCCCGGAGGACGGACCCAGGATCCAGGGACCGACCTACGGGCTCAAGGTAGGTAAGTATCAGTGGGTGTGTGTTTTGTGTGTATTAAAGTTTTATTTTACAGGGTGTCAGTGTGATTTTGTGCACTATTTTTTTCACTGCAGAACTACAAGTGCCAGCGGGCCCTTTAATGCCCCGCATGCTGGGACTTGTGGTTCCCCAAGTCCCAGCATGCGGGGTAGGCTTGCTGGGACTCATAGTTCGCCAGTGTAAAACAATAGTTTTAATTCTTTTTTTTACACAAGTCATCAGCCCGATGCCCACCGCCCAGGGGCATCGGGGACAGCCCCGGACTATCAGCATGGGCTGGTAAGTCCTGGAGGGGGGGGACCCCTTCATTTGGGGGGTTCCCCACTTCCCCAGGACCCCTGCCCATGCTGACCAGCCAGGGGGTTAATGCTTTGGCCGCGGGAGCTTATATAATAAGTTTCCCCCGGCTGTGGCATTACCCTGCTGGCTGGTTGTGTCCGGTGCTGGTTCTTAAAATACGGGGGACCCCTAGTCATTTTGTCCCCCGTATTTTGGGAACCAGCGCCGGACCTTGAGCCTGGTGCTGGTTTTATAAAATCCAGGGAACCCCAACTTGATTGTTCCTTTGATTTTATGATACCAGCACCGGCTTTTTGAGCCCGGGGCTGGTTATGCTTAGGGGGGGGGACCGCACGCCGTTTTTTGTCTTTTTTTTTTTTTTACAACACAGCGCACAGTACTGAAAATGTGCCGATTTTCATGACTGAAAATCGCACATTTTCAGGACTAAAAAAGCGCCCGAAATCGCACCATATCGCACTTTTTTGCCGCAAATTCGCATCTCATTACATATGCGAATTTGCTGCAAAAAATGCGATTTGGAAAGGTGCGATTTTGTGCGATATGGTGCGATTTTTGGACTAGTCCAAAAATCGCACCCTATTACATATTACATGGTGACTATAACGTATTAGTGTGGATGCGGCCTTATCTGTTATATATTTGGCTACATCTGCCACTCAATATGTGAGTGTGTCTATAACGCTGGGTGGAGCCTCTGACTCCGCCCACATACACTCACATAGTGACCAGCCCACAGTGCCAGACACCCTCTGCCTCCCCATGCTGCCAGGCAAAAACACTGCTACTCCACAGCCACCAGGTGAGCGGCAGTTCTGCCTGCATCCCCCCCCCCTCTGCTCGCACCCCCGGACACCCACAACCCACCCCTCATGCCCACACACCTCTATCACTGCCCTGCCTCCTGTTGTCCTGCCCCGTAACTTCTACCAGTGGGGACTCGCCCACCCTGTGTTGCCCACATTCCCCTATCATGCTTTACCACCCAGCCTCCTGCTCTCATGCACCCTAACTCCCACCCAGTAGGAAGAGACACTGACTCAGGGCCACCGTCCTGTACTCCTGTGCTGCCACACTGGACCCTCACCCACTGGCAGAAGCTGCACAGTGTCCCCGACCCTCCTCTCTAGTCCTCTGTATGCCCACACACCCCTATCACTACCCAGCCTCCTGTTTTCCTGTGTCGTGACCTCCGCCAGTGGGGAGCCGCTGACACAAAAACACCCTACTATACTATTGCACGCACACACACACACCTAAACAACACGCACGCACACCCCCACACACACCCACAAATGTCACTGTACCCTCCACACTATCAATGTACATCTTACTCTGTAACCACTTTTTAATTAAACAAAACAATACACACCCCTTCCAAATCATATGCTCTCTATTTAACACATTTCACCTATAACTCAAGTTGCAATACAGGGCATCTTTCATACAATTCTAACCATATTTCTCACAATACAAACGTTCACAAATTAAGGGGGCACAGCCCCTTACGACGGTGTGAAGAGCGCCCGTAGGGCGTGATGAATCACCTAGTTAGTAATATGTAGCCATGATGCATTCAACAGATAAATTACTATATTTACAATCACATGAATGTATTTATTAGAAATGTATCGGAACAAGGTCACATATCACAATAACTGTATTGTTTGTTCTGCAGCATTCCGATATAAACCCATATGACATGATTCAGCCAACAAAGGTTAAGCAACAAAATGGTCTTTCACAGCCCAATTTAGATGTTCCCAAAAGTAACAAAGGTGGTGTCACTCGAAACAGACAGAAACAGAACAGTGAAAAGGTAGGACTGCTACTTACTGTGACAGCTGCATTATGCATGCAGTAGCAATAGGGTCTATTACCATGGCAAGGTACAACACTAGTGATTTACGTTATGGATGTCTGTCTTCCCCCAGTGCAATTGTTGTCCCCAATAACAGAGTGGCTGGTGCAGGGTTAGCGCAAGTCCATGTTGCTGACGGATCTGTCTGTTTTTAGCACTGCACATGCTCCATAGCTGAGTGCAATCGTCTGCAGGAGAATCAGAGACTTCCAAGTCTCAGCCAGAGATGGAACTACCATTGGTGCAGCAGATGCAGTGCACCTGGGCCCCTGAGGACTAAGGCGCCCAATGCTGCCCCTGTCACCCTCTTCCTTTCACCCACTGTTTTCCCTGTCACACTTTGCCTCCCCCTGCATCTCCCTTTCACCCACTGCCTCTCCCTGTCATCCACTGCCATGTTACATATTGTGAACTTGGGTTGGGTGGCGGAGGGGATCAGGGCTGCCGAGAGGGGGGGGGGGGGGAGTGGGTACTGTGGGGTTTTAGCATCAAACGGGTAGGCACAGGTGAGGATTTGGCACAGACTTAGACAGTGACATCACGGCTTGGGTCCAACACAGGGCTTGCCTGAGTTTTATTGCAGCACTCAGAGCAAGAAACTAACAACAGCCTTTACACTTCAGGCAAAACAGAAAACAAAAACCTGCTCGTCTGAGCTCTAACTAAACAGAATAAACGTCCCTCTCTATACCAGGGCCACACTATGTGACACTGGACACACACAGCAGATATAGACCAAGTAATGCAGTACTTACAGCCTTGTCTCTCTCTAGCAGCAGCTTACTGCCTCCAACACCCAGGGAGAGAGAGAGAGAGCTCTAAGGAGAGGGCTGACTCCTTTTTAAAGAATCAGGTGTTCTCCTGATTACCAGCCCAGGACAGAACACCCTTTGTAAGCCGGAGCTTACCACACAGATTGAAATAGCCTGCAGTCTATATGCCATAAGACAGGATTCTAGGGGAAAAGTACCTGCCGTCTATGACTTTCCCTGCCACTGTCTTACATACCCTCCCCCTCTGTTCGAACCTGTGGGGTCGGACACTGTCTGCCAACTGGCAGTATGTTCGGGATAGGACATCGGCATTACCCTGAAGCCTTCCTGCTCTGTGTTCCACTGTAAATTTGAAATTTTGCAAATTGAGAAACCATCTCATGACCCTTGCATTTCTCTCTTTGGCTTGGTACATCCATGTAAGTGGGGAGTGGTCAGTGATTAATCTAAAGGAGCGTCCTAAGAGATAGTACTTTAGGGATTCAAGGGCCCACTTGATTGCTAAGCACTCCCGCTCGACTATACTGTAGTTTCTCTCCGTAGGTGTGAGCTTCCTGCTCAAATATGTTACCGGGTGTTCCTCTCCACCAACTTCTTGGGAGAGGACAGCACCTAGTCCCACATCAGAAGCATCAGTCTGTACGACAAACTCTTTTTTAAAATCTGGAGTGATCAGGACTGGTTGATTACAAAGGGCCACTTTTAATTCTTGGAATGCCCTTTCAGCCTCTGGGTTCCAGCTGACCATAACTGCCCTACCTCCTTTGGTAAGATCGGTTAGGGGCGCTGCCATGGTTGCAAACTGGGGAATGAACCTACGGTAATACCCCAGAATTCCCAAAAAAGCCCTGACTTGTTTTTTTGTTGAAGGACGAGGCCAGTCTTGGATAGCCTCCACTTTATTTATTTGTGGCTTTATTATACCTCTCCCGATAACATACCCCAGGTAATGTTTTTGGACCTCCCCAGATATGGCCTGTCTACGCGCTTCTGGTACTCTATAGGGTTTTAAGTGTACCCGAACTCCAGGTTCGGTGACAATGTCATGTTTTATGGCTGTGGAGCGCCCTGGAAGTTCTGAGAACACATCATAATTCCTTTGTACTAACTCTTTGTCAGCATTGGGGTATTGGGGCTCACCATTTATGACTTTAGGATTTTCCCTAGCTCTTAATAAGGTGGAATCTCTAAGTTGAGCAGTCCCAAAATTATCACGTGACATCTCTAGCTCAGGCATGTCACATGCTTCTTCCTGCTCCTCAGCTTCACCTGCAAGAACAGCTAGGGGAAAACTGTCAGATTCAATAGTGGTCACCCCTACCGTTTGAACCTCAGTATCCTGATCAAAAGGCTCAGGACTAATCACAGGGCACACATTCTCATTATTAACAGCATTTCTAGTGCAGTGTACATTCTGTTTCCACAAGTCCCAGAACAATGGGAAGTCTCTTCCCAGGATCACACTATGCATCAGGGTCTTTACCACGCCCACTTCATGGGACACAGTTCCACAAGTACTCTTTAGCTGGACTAAAGCTGTGGGATACTCCTTGGTGTCCCCATGTATGCAGAAGACCCCTATGTAACGTCCTGTGAGTGTCCCAGGGTCTACCAAGCTGGCATGGATGAGAGTAACTAAACTCCCAGAGTCCAGTAGAGCCCTCCCGGGATAACCATCCACCTTTACATGACATATTTGCTGTCCAGTTTCTGACACAGTCTCAGCAGAGAAAACAGAACGTGCATATAAAGAGCTTCGCCTGGCTGTATCACACTCCATTGGCTCAGAAGTAAGGGGGCAATTGGCAGCAATATGCCTAGGTCCATGACAACGCCAACACTGTATGCGGCCCCAGTCTTTTTGCGACCCAGGTTTGGACCCTACTGTCCCTTGGGAACGCCTCTCCACTGTTTGTTCCCCATCTAGGCCACCTCCCTTTACAACATTATTCACCCCTCTAGTAAACGGAACAGTCTTACCAGATGATCCGGCCGCTTTGCTGTTCTTGAGGGTGGAATGTCCAGGAGGCACTTCTTGGAGTAGATTTTCAGTAGCTCTGTACCTCTCAACCAAGTTGACAAGCCCCTCGGCATCATTAGGGTCGCCCTGACCGACCCAGCGCTGAACCTTTGGAGGTAAGGAACAACGATACTTGTCCAGCACGACTCTCTCCACGATCTGCGCTGGTGTAGACTCCTCTGGCTGTAGCCATTTCCTTACCAGGTGGACCAGGTCATACATTTGGGACCGCGCAGGTAACTGTTCAGAAAAAGTCCAGTTATGCACCTTCCGGGCACGCACACTCATGTTTACGCCTAAGCGAGCAAGGATCTCTCCCTTGAGTTTCGCGTAGTCGTTAGCATCCTGCTCACTCAGATCAAAATACGCCTTTTGTGGTTCTCCAGTTAGAAAAGGTGCTACCACACCTGCCCATTGATCCACGGGTAACTGTTCACGCTCTGCTACACGTTCAAACACCGCAAGAAAGGCCTCTACATCATCCGTGAGAGTCATCTTTTGCAGAGATTTCTGTACTGCAGCCCGTGTGGTTGGAAGCAAGGGTTGGGGTGTTTGCACACTCTGCGCCACACTCTTAGCCACATTCTGTATTTGCTCTTGTAATTGCAGATTAATTTGCTGCTGTTCCTTTAAGGCTAGTCTGTTGGATTCAAGCAGCAAAACATTGGTTTCAGCCTGGGCACGCATGGCCTCCTCATGCACCTTTTGCTGACATGCGTTTGCCTGCCGCTGCAGCTCATTTGCCTGCACCAAGTGTTTTAAAAGGTCCTCCATTTTAACAGTCTCCTGTTGCAGTGTTACAGCAGCCTTTAGCCAGGACATGCAAGTATCAGTGCACTCCAGACACTCACTTGTGGCTGGTTGCCTTTAGCAACAACTTCCAGCTTGCTGTAGCAAAAGTCCTATACTTCGATGTATGTCTCTTTAAGTGAGATGCTTGCTCGCATTCTCCACCATATGTGGGGTTTTAGCATCAAACGGGTAGGCACAGGTGAGGATTTGGCACAGACTTAGACAGTGACATCACGGCTTGGGTCCAACACAGGGCTTGCCTGAGTTTTATTGCAGCACTCAGAGCAAGAAACTAACAACAGCCTTTACACTTCAGGCAAAACAGAAAACAAAAACCTGCTCGTCTGAGCTCTAACTAAACAGAATAAACGTCCCTCTCTATACCAGGGCCACACTATGTGACACTGGACACACACAGCAGATATAGACCAAGTAATGCAGTACTTACAGCCTTGTCTCTCTCTAGCAGCAGCTTACTGCCTCCAACACCCAGGGAGAGAGAGAGAGCTCTAAGGAGAGGGCTGACTCCTTTTTAAAGAATCAGGTGTTCTCCTGATTACCAGCCCAGGACAGAACACCCTTTGTAAGCCGGAGCTTACCACACAGATTGAAATAGCCTGCAGTCTATATGCCATAAGACAGGATTCTAGGGGAAAAGTACCTGCCGTCTATGACTTTCCCTGCCACTGTCTTACAGTACTAATAACCATGCCCGGGCTTGCTGGAGGGGCCCGGTGTCAAGGTCTGACCCCTCTTCTCCCTCCATCCATCTTGGGCAGCAGCAGCACACACCTACAGCATGTGCGTCTCACTGACAGTGTGAGAGTGCATGCTGAGCCTGTTGTCAGCACTCAGCACAGCACATGCTGTAGGTGTATGCTGCTGCTGAGGGGGGACGACGACAATAACACTCCCCCCTCCACTTCAGAGTGATATTTCACCCCTCCTAAATATTTTTGGGGCGTGGCCTAATTACGGAAGGTGACCACGCCTCTCATAATTAGGCCATACCCCCTACATTTTAACAGGGGCCGGCATACCTCACGGCGGCCCTGGAGGGAGGCCCAAATTATATTTTTGCACCAGGGCCCACTACCCACAAGTTCCACTACTGTTCTCAGCTGTAGATTCACTTGCAACTGAATGGACTAAACTAGGTGGCATTGGGGCGTTGCATGCTGGTTAAACTGAAGATGTGAGGACAGAATTGCAGGTTATACAGAGCTATATGAGAGAGATGCAGCGTTCTGACTGATTGCATACTAATGTCTTGCACCAAGGACAGGGCTGGAGTAAGTGTGTGTCAAAGGGCTATGTAACCAAGCGGGTCAAGGACAGTTGTGCAGTTGCATATTGTAGATACTTACTACTCAGCACACAAGGAAATATACTTACATTTAGTTCCATCTACCCAATTAAAGTATAATGTGGGATTCTGAATTGGTCCCTGAATCTCTTTTGCTTATTTTTTAGAATATAAAGGACAGAAAAATGGTCATAAATGTAGCCATATTGCATGTCCATACAAATGTATGCGCATACTACCTCCTATAAATGACTTTTGCTTTGTCAATTAACATAGTTGCTTGCAAAAATACTTAACCCACTAAATAGTTAATAGAGTTTTCTGTATTACAAAGGACACTTAAGCTGCGTACACACTACGAGATGTGTGTACCTGGTGATATTGGCAGCAGGGGGGGAGACCCGGTGAGATGTCGGCACTGGCAAGATCATACTAACTAATGAGGTCCTTCCTCACCTATACTGAACAGACGTGCGAGGGAGTCCTTAACAATGCGCGGGTATTGCACATCATTGACGATATTCAGTGTACACACTAGACTAGAAAGTAAATGATCTACTGTGCTGATCCCTACCTCTGGAATTCTCTCCCTATCAGACTCTCCACTCCATGATAGGCTTTCAAAACTTCACTCTTTCCTCAAAGCCATCCAACTCTCATGCTAACCTTCTGTCCCATACTCACTGTCTATCAATATGTGTCACCCCTGTCTGTCCCCCTCTCCTTTAGAAAGTAAGCACCAACCCTCTTCTCTACTACAGTGGCACCTTACCCTTGATTTCTGCCACCTTGATCCCTATTTCAGTGTTATGACTGCTGATGCAGCAATGTTTAAGAACCTTTTTTTTGTAATGCTCATTAGTTTCTGTACTTTGTGGAATCTTACAAATATAATAATAATAATTGTACTACAAATAATAATAACATAACTCCCAACATAACGGTGGCGTGAATCACGACACTCGTGCGGTAAAGTGACATCGGCCCCCAAAAGAGAGTGTGGCCTCAACAAAAGGGGGCATGGCTTCATGATAATGAGAAAGAAATATACCAGCGGTTGCTTGTTTCTCAAATAATTCAGTAGATGACGGTTTCTAAGTATTATAACATTTTAATGAACATTAAACACACATTATAAAAACAAATACATACATGTATTTTGGTATGCGGTAAGGACACACTAAAAGTAAATATTGGGTGATTAGATGAGCCCTATAGACACTTTTAGACTCCTATATCCAGGATTATATGTATCTTGAAGGGATGTCTCTATTATAGCAGCGATTTTTAGGTTGTAACAGATGACCAGGTAGAGAAATTAGTCCCGTATTTGTAGATAAAATTTGTAATCCTCAGGAGTCAGCAGTGTCAGGGTGCTGGTAGTGTTGAGAAGCTCTACGTGTTTCTCTGGGAAAGGTCTCCCAGCTTCCTCAGGAGCAAGTTAGTAACTAGAGACATCCCTTCCAGATACATATAATCCTGGATATAGGAGTCTAAAAGTGTGTATAGGCAGGGTAGCCAAGAGGAATGTCGGGCCCCAGTAACATTTTTTGGGGCGTGGCCTAAGTGTGGGAGGTGTGATCACCTCCAGCACTTAGGCCACACCTCAAAATGTTTAGAAGGGGTAAAAGAAAACTAAAAAAAAACCTCTGAACTCAGCAGCAGCAGCACACCTACAGCATGTCCTGTGCTGACACATGCTGTAGAAGTGTGTGCTGCTGTTGCTGCCTGGGAGGAATGGCGGGGGAAGGGAGGGGTTGGACCAGGGCCCCTGCAGCAAGTCCGGGCCCCGGTAATTAGTACCCTCCCCCCCCCCTCTCAGCTGCCCTGTGTATAGGGCTCATCTAATCACCCAATATTTACTTTTAGTGTGTCCTTTCCACATACAGGTTGAGTAAATGCTCTGGACCACGATCATTTTGGTTAAGGTTTTTTTCGGATTTTGGAATTTTTTTTTAAACATACTTACCTGTCCCCTGGCGGTGCCCCGATGGTCACTCGGCATCCACTTTGTCCCCCGGCGTCCACGGCAGGCCTCCAGCACCATCTCCAGCGGTCCCAGGAGTGCATTGAGCGAGTTCCAGGCGCGCTGGTGACATCACCGGATAAGCACACACTCGCTCAATGCACTCCTGGGACCGCTGGAGACGACGGAGAGGATGCTGAAGGCCTGCCGTGGACGCGGGGGGACTTGGTAAGTATAAAAAAAGGGTTGGGGGGGGGGGGGGGGTAAAAAATTTTTTTTATTATTATTACAAAAAACACCTGGGGCGAAATGTAATAGGGTGCGATTTTTAGACTAAAAAAAAATCGCACCAAATCGCACCTTTAAAAATCGCATTTTTTGCCGCGAATTCGCATATGTAATGAGATGCGAATTAGCGGCAAAAAATGCGATTTGCCGCGATTTGCCGCGATTTTTAGTCATGAAAATGTGCGCATTTTCAGTCATGAAAATGTGCGCATTTTCATAAATGCGATTTTGTTCAAAAAAAAAAAGGAAAAAAAAAAACGGCGTGGGGTCCCCCCTCCTAAGCATAACCAGCCCCGGGCTCATTGAGCCGGACCTGGTTCCAAAAATACGGGGGGACAAAAAGCATAGGGGTCCCCCGTATTTCTGAAACCAGCCCCGGACTCTTGGACCGGTCCTGGTTCCAAAAATACGGGGGACAAAAAATCTGGGGGTCCCCCGTATTTTGAAACCAGCACCGGGCTCCAACAGCCCGCGGTGTCATGCCACAGCCGGGGGACACTTTTTATACAAGGTCCCCCGGCCAAAACATGAGCACCGTGGCTGGTCAGCCTTGGACGGGGTACCTGGAGGAGTGGGGACCCCCCCAATAAAGGGGTCCCCCCCCCCCAGGCTTCACCCGTCCAGGGCTGAAGCCCGGGGCTGTCACCGGCGTCCGTGGCCAGTGGACGCCGGCCTGATAGGGTTAAATCCATCATACATATCATTACATTGCTTTTTACTGGCGAACTACAAGTGCCAGCAGACCTCCCCCGCATGCTGGGACTTGGAGAACCACAAGTCCCAGCATGCGGGGCATTAATGGGCCCGCTGGGACTTGTAGTCCACCTGTAAAAAGAATGTTTATAAAAAACACACACACAGAGAAGTACAAGTTTATTACACACACACACCTCAATTTTACACCAGCATACTTACCATTCCTGGATCCAGCGCTGGTCTGGCTGCTTCACAGCCGGCTCCCCCCGCACTGACAGGCAGCGGGGAGAAGCGGCTGTCTCCGTCGCTTCTAACAGCCTCTGTAGCGCTGTCCGAGTGCTACAGAGGCTGAGAGCGTGATTGGCTGAGCTACAGTATGCGTCTCCATGGAGACGCATAGCTCAGCCAATCAGGACTGAGCTATGCGTCTCCATGGAGACGCATACTGTAGCTCAGCCAATCACGCTCTCAGCCTCTGTAGCACTCGGACAGCGCTACAGAGGCTGTTAGAAGCGACGGAGACAGCCGCTTCTCCCCGCTGCCTGTCAGTGCGGGGGGAGCCGGCTGTGAAGCAGCCAGACCAGCGCTGGATCCAGGAATGGTAAGTATGCTGGTGTAAAATTGAGGTGTGTGTGTGTAATAAACTTGTACTTCTCTGTGTGTGTGTTTTTTATAAACATTCTTTTTACAGGTGGACTACAAGTCCCAGCGGGCCCATTAATGCCCCGCATGCTGGGACTTGTGGTTCTCCAAGTCCCAGCATGCGGGGGAGGTCTGCTGGCACTTGTAGTTCGCCAGTAAAAAGCAATGTAATGATATGTATGATGGATTTAACCCTATCAGGCCGGCGTCCACTGGCCACGGACGCCGGTGACAGCCCCGGGCTTCAGCCCTGGACGGGTGAAGCCTGGGGGGGGGGGACCCCTTTATTGGGGGGGTCCCCACTCCTCCAGGTACCCCGTCCAAGGCTGACCAGCCACGGTGCTCATGTTTTGGCCGGGGGACCTTGTATAAAAAGTGTCCCCCGGCTGTGGCATGACACCGCGGGCTGTTGGAGCCCGGTGCTGGTTTCAAAATACGGGGGACCCCCAGATTTTTTGTCCCCCGTATTTTTGGAACCAGGACCGGTCCAAGAGTCCGGGGCTGGTTTCAGAAATACGGGGGACCCCTATGCTTTTTGTCCCCCCGTATTTTTGGAACCAGGTCCGGCTCAATGAGCCCGGGGCTGGTTATGCTTAGGAGGGGGGACCCCACGCCGTTTTTTTTTTATAAAAACACTTTTACACATTTTTATTAACAGAACCATGCACAGATCTCAATGATCTGTGCATGGTTCTGTCAAATTCGCCTGTCAGAACCTGGTCTATTTTTTTTGCGATTTTTGGTAACATTTACCAAAAATCGCACCCTATTACATTTGCGAGTTGTATACTTTATAATGGGAAAACATCTGGATGCGAATTGAAATGTGACTAAAAATCGCACTTCTAAAAGTGCGATTTCGCGGTAAAAAGTGCGATTTTTTACCGCGATTTCCAACCTATTAAATGTGCGATTTTCGGAAAATGTGCGATTTCGGCCGTTTTTGACCAAAAATCGCACATGTCTAAAAAATCACACCCTATTACATTTCGCCCCTGGTTTTTGGAATAATTCGGATACGGGATGCCCGGATACGGGATACCCAACCTGTACCAAAATACATGTATGTGTTTGTTTTTATAATGTGTGTTTAATGTTCATTAAAATTTTATAATACTTAGAAAGCATCATCTACTGAATTATTTGAGAAACAAGCCAACGCTGGTATAATTCTTTCTTATCTGGTATATTTTTTTGAGGGACTGACTACCCCCTTACTAGCTGCTGTTAGCAAGCGCATCTTACCACCACAAATTTTTCTCCTTCAGGATAATGATGCTTTCATGAGCTACGCCCCCTGATTTGGGGGGCATGGGCAGTGATCTGTAAGCTGCTGGCATGCCCACAGTCACTCTGTCTCCCATGAATAAACACTGTCCGCATGTGTGATAGGGAGCCTCCCAACTGCCCCCCACCACCAGACACTGCTGCCTGCTGGTGGGAGGAAGGGCAAACACCAAACAATTAGACTATCTCGCAAAAATCAGGACAGGTGGGAGGTATGTAGTAGTAGTAATAATAATAATAATAATAATTATAATAATAATAAACCATGACATCAGACACTCACTTTCATTCAGTGCAGACTAGTGACTATCAATAATAGCAGTAACACCCCCCCCCCCCCCAAAAAAAAAATTATAATATTTTTTAATAATATTAATAATCATAATAATACAAACTACTGAAATTAAAATTGCAGGCAAACTTCCTCTTTAAAATACATATTTTTCTTCTTCCTTATCTTTTCCTTCTAATAATCTGCAATACTGTACATGACAAAGAAAAATTAGTATCGAGTCAAGTGCACCTTTATTTAAAGTATACAAATAGACTACAATACACAGAATACACTCACATATTAGGTCAGGCTGTGGGAGATTAGGTTTAGACATCAGGGAGGGATGGTTGAGGTGCAGTGGAAGGTAAGTATACTTACCTGACCCCTTTAGGGATTCTCTCCTTTGGGATTAGGTATTCTGAATGCTGGCATTGCAGATGCCGGTATTCAGTATGTATCCCCTCCACTGCACTGAAACAGAAGAATGCATAAATTACACAGTAGTGTATCCTAGAGTCTATCTTTGTTCTTGTACTATTAATATGGCACCCTGTGCAAACACTTCAAACCTGTGCAAAATAAAAAAAAAACTAAATCCACAAACCTATAGAAAACATAAAGCAGGAAATAAACAAAAATCTTGACTGGGCATTGAGTCTCACTGTATTTCTGCTTTATTTATTCTTTACTTTATGTTTTAAATAGTCTTTCTACAAAAGTGTCTACAATACTGTTACATCACAGTATTACATCACAACTCATTGACCCATATTCAATGCGGCCGGCGCCCTATTCTACGTTCTGGGGGAATCCCTGCTGTCACAGGATGGTGAGGATTCCCCCAAACAGCGAGGCTCGTGGCTAATGCAGGGTGCCCGCCGCATTTAGCCACGAGTCGCTGTTTCAGCGGCCGCATACGCCGATTCCACCTTGCTCCAAAAACAGAGCGAGGGGGAATCGGCGTAAGCAGGGGGGGGGGGGGTTGAATACTGACATGGCGAGCTGTGACAGCGAGCAGGCAGCACTGCTTGCTGTCACAGCTCGCCCCAGCATTGAATATACCCCATTATCTAATTGTTGTAATAACCCCTTCCAAAGAAATGGACTAGTCAAGAAAGAGGGATAGAGGGGGTCATAAAATGCTTAATTTATTCATACAAATTATAATAATAATAATGTTTTACAATATGTTTGTATTCTAGGACATTCCTCCACCACTACCTGAGAGATGTAATCTAGATGATGAACATTACCAAACCTATTCAATGCCTAAAAGAGAGGCAAAAGAAAATCTATGTTCAAAAAATATGAATGCAGATGTCCTATATTCTCTGGTCAAAGAGCCACAGATCAATCAAAAGAATATGAATTTGACCAGTAATCCAGATGTTCTTTATTCTGAGATTAAATGTCTGCCATCAGCCCTGGGGCATTTACAGAGCTCCTCAAAATCCCTAACTCAAGATGAAATGAAGTTATCAATGGACACAAGGACACCTAGACTGATCAATAGTCTGAAGGAACATTCAGATTGTGAAGTTCTGGAGATGAGGTTTGCAACATCAGTTCAGACAATTAATAGTAAAACATTAAGTGGTCCTTTCTTCAGGTGTGAAAACGCTGGCAGTTCATTTCTGCATTCAATGGTTCCTTCTCATTCTGAAACTGACATGTATGAACAAGTACCCTTTAGGAGCCCCCAAACCACAAATCAGTTTCAATGTGCGGATCAGCTATCCAACTACTCTATGTGTAATACAAACACATATGATCAAATTTCCACTAGAACATCTAAAGAAGTAACATCTAGAGAAATGACCAGGAAAGTCGCTGTGACAAGCTCTGCAGAAGAAAATGCATATGAGATCATTGCAACAAGAGATATTTCTAAGCCAGCTGGGAAAAAACAGTATGCTGCTAAGGTATGTCTGTTCTTACAATGCCATTTTGCCTCAAGGGATTCCTGTAGTGTACAGTGTACAGTATACAGTACTAGGAGGTTTAGGTAAATAAGTGTAAAACGGTTGTAAAGCATATATAAATATATATATATCCCCAATATTCCAATCCACGCTAAAGCCTATTTCACAAATATGTTTACAGTAAAGTTTCTTTCACAGTTATAAACTCGGCAGCCTCACCACTATGTTCCCTGAGGGATAGGGAACAAACAAAGCCCAATATTTTTACCCAATAGTGGTATGGCGCCTAAAATAAAGTCCAAAATGCACTCTTGCAAGATCCAACATCCAGTGAAGTAAACAGGAGATGTATTTCCAATAATTTGTGTATTATTCTTCATAGGATTGTCAAGGTAAAAACACGCTTGTAGAGGTCCAACGCGTTTCGTCTCATAGAGACTTCATCAGGGGAATGTAACAGTCTTGTGATCACGAATTTATGAGATCAATAGAACATTTCCTTCTTTATAGAGATGTTTTCCAAGGAATTTTATAAGGACGTGGTGTCCCTTGAACCTATATTAGGGATATACAACATAACCAGTTGATTGGTTAAAAGGGGATGCAGTTAAAATCCCGGCGGTTGGATCCCGGCATTCAGAATCCCGACGCCGGAATCCCGACCGCCGAAATCCCGACCGCCGAAATCCCGACACATTCTCCCTCTGTGGGTGTCCACGACACCCCTGGAGGGAGAATAAATTAGTGTGCCGAGCGTAGCGAGGCACCGGGCCCGCTGCGTGGCGAGCGCAGCGAGCCCGCAAGGGGGGGCGATCCATGTCCCCCCCCTTGTCGGCATTTCGGCTGTTGGGATTCCGGCGTCGGGATTCTGAACGCCGGTATCCCGACCGCCGGGATTCAGTACTGAATCCGATAAAAGTATGCCAATTTTAGTGGCCTATAGTTTAACAGGTCTTAGTATTCCTGTTAGCCTCCTCTGTGTCGGAGTTAAAATTGTACCTAAAACACGGATGACAATCCTTCATCCAATAAAAATGCAAATAAATCTTCAATGAGACTTCTGGTTGCTTCAGAGAGGCTAGCAGTCATTCTGTTCTATTGATCTCATAAATTCGTGATCACAAGACTGTTACATTCCCCTGATGAAGTCTCTATGGGACTCTACAAGCGTTTTTTACCTTGACAATCCTATGGATGTTGAATCTTGCAAGAGTGCATTTTGGACTTTATTTTAGGCGCCATACCACTATTGGGTAAAATAAAATAAAATAAATATATATATATATATATACTGTTCCAAACCTGCCGGCACTCAAACAGTTAAATGGACAACGGGCCCCGGTGCCCCAAAGGCATAGCATACATTACTCCAAGAAATAATTGGCACTCAGGAGGCAAAGTCAGCAAATAAAACGGATCTGTATTGCTAAGCTTTCGGGGTTTGACCCCCTTCTCAAGAAGGGGGTCAAACCCCGAAAGCTTAGCAATACAGATCCGTTTTATTTGCTGACTTTGCCTCCCGAGTGCCAATTATTTCTTGGAGTAATATATATATATATATATATATATATATATATATATATATATATATATATATATATATATATATATATATATATATATAAAGCTTACTACTCACCTCTATGAGGTGAAGTACTGCCACTGACAAAATAGAGGCCACTCATCAGACCAATGACTCCTTTGTGTGCTAATAGATGTCATAAGAGAAAGTGAATGCAATTGTTGCAGGAACACGGATTTGTTTCAAACTTGCTGAATATGAAGAGAGGGATCTGTGAAGAAGGGGTTGGAGTTAGAAGCAGATAGAGTCTGGGTGTGGGGTGGAGTGGAGAGTTTATGGACTAAAAACTGTCACTGACTGGCTTTTAACTAATGCATCTATAATTTAGCAGGGATAAAAAAGAACACAAACGAAAGCCTCATCATTGGGGTTAGCAAGCTCAGGATTGTATTACCAAGCTCTGAAACACTTATATACTATATACACTAAGCCTGGATAGCTTAGGCCAGGGTGGCCATCCAATCAGAGGCAATGCACCAAACAGTAGTACTGAAATGGTTAACTTGCAGGTATGCAGTATAGCAGAGAGATATATAGCAGAGATATATATACCACTGAACAGGAGGTTGTTAACTTTAGAAGCGGCTGAGGCTGTGGGCAATAGACGTCTGACAGTGTGTGTCAGTTGGGTGACCCCGGAGTTGAGAGTGCCAAACCTAGATGGTGATAAAGTAAATAAAAGGATATTAATAGGTGAAAACAATAAAGAAACAAATTGTGGATGAAGTGAGAGGATTTAGGATGGCCAATTCCCACAAGGGGAAGACCAAAATAGGTGTATGGAGTGATGAGAAAAAAGAAAAGAAAGAAGCAGCCAGTCCCTGAGCAGCTTAATACCAGAGATGAGGTCTAATTAAGTGATACTTAGATAAAAGTGACAATGACAACAAAACAAGAAGGTAATAATTACCTAAAAGCTAATAAAGCAAATCCGTATTGTAGTGATGTGTGAACGGAGGACATGCAGATAGGATAAGCTGTTGGTTAAAACAAAGTGTAATCTGAAGGTGTAGATGATACAAGGTCGCATACCAGTGCCAATGGTGGACAGAAAATGATAAAAAACTGTTTTATTGAGCCAATCCGTATCAAGTACAAGTTCTGGAAGAACCCCTCGGATTGGGTCCCACCTGGGCGACAGTCAGAACACTGGGATGATGGATATTCGGTATCGGTATCCTACGTCCGTGTCAGAGAAACACTGATAGTGATAATCGGTCATTCAGACCATCCGGTTTCACCGTCTTGAGCCGATGTATCCATCTGGTCTCCAGCTTTAGGAGTTTGCCAGCCCTGTCCCCTCTTCGGATTGATGCTGGAATGTGGTCCAAGATGATCTGTTTAAAATCCAATAGGTTATACCCAGCTTGGGCAAAATGCTTGGCCACTGGTTGGTCGTTGCCTCTGCCCGTCAGAGCTTGGCCTATAGCTGACCTGTGGAGGGCCATCCGCTCTCGTACCGACCGCACTGTTTTGCCCACATATAGTAACTTACATGGACATTGAATGATGTATATCATGTGGGTCGTTTGCCAAGACAGTACATGTTTGATGGGGTAGGTGCACTTTGTTGATGGATGGATAAACTTACTGCCAGTAAGCATGTGCTGGCAGGTAGTGCAACCCAGGCACTTATAGCAGCCTGGTGCCTTGGACATGAAGTTGGCTCTTGCCGTCACGGGGTTTGAAAAGCCTGTAACATATATATATATATATACAGGCAGGTATGCACAGGTGTATGGTACAGGTGTACGGTGCAGGTACTCATCATATCCTTGTAGCTGCAGTGTATACTGGAAGGTATTGAGTTCTCTTTGAAGTAGGCTTGAAGTCTGCACAGCGTATAGACTAATATCTGTGGTCTGTGAGGGTCTCAGTGGCTCTAGGGCTGTCAGGACTCTCCTGCAGGGTTACATGTCAGAGCTCAGGCGCGCTCTGTTATACTAAGGGGCTGTCCTGTCAGACTACACTGCTGGGCTCATTCTCCCTGTCAGGAGGCGCTGTCACTCTAGCTCTCCCAGTCACACAATGTGGAAGTGCTGTGGTAACAGACAGCACTCCTTCTAACAATAAGCAGCATGCTGACTGCTGATGGGCTAGGTGCGCTGTCACTCTGATATGTGACAGTGCGCATGGACGCTGGGGCTGCCTACCGTTAACAATGGTGGCCAAAAGGGGCAAGACAGCTACTGGGTTTGCCATGGGGACAAGTGCAGAGCACACCTTACTAATACAATAGGGTGAAGCGTTGGAGAGACCAGCATCAACACACCACTGATGAAGCTGAAATAAAGATGGCCACTAAAAGGAGCCTTTTAGTGGCCGTCTTTATTTCAGCTCATCAGTGGTGTGTTTATGCTGCTCTCTCCAATGCTTCACCCTATTGCTAAACCCAGCTCTCCTATCTCACCAGAGAACTCAGCGATGTGTCAGCGTGGTGGGGGGAAGCTGGAAGAGCTGACAGCCGCTGTTCACAAAGACTGCAGTGGTTTATGTGCTTTTCTTAGAATATGTATATATCTCTGACACCCTGATAATTGCTTCAGTGTCCTGTTCCCTGATGCAACTATCCTTATTTACCATGTGCTTGTCCTAAATTGTCTTGTACTGTATTCGTTATCTGTTGTATGTATTGCATACCCTCCAACATTTGAAGAGAAGAAATCGGTACATATTCAAGAAGGGGCGTGGTCATGAATAAAGGGGCGTGGTCATGGGCAAAAGGGGTGTAACTACGTCCCCTTTCTGAATGTGTACTGTGCACACTGCACCAACTACTGCACCCCCCCATGGCTATATGTACCCCATTTACATATGCTGATGATGCCCCTGGTCTCGTTGCCTGTGCTACCGCTCGTGCACTTCCGCTGACGCATAAGGCGTGCACGATTCAAATTAGTTTCCGGCCCCATGTGCTGTGATTGGCCTCAGTGCCTGCGCTGTGATTGGCCACGGTGCATCAAGGTGGCTACCATTGGCTGCAGTGCTCTCAGTTTAAAAGCCTAACTCTGCACCCTCTTCTCCCGGTGCCTCCGGCGCCTTCAGTGACACCAGCGCAAGTTTGTTTACCTCCATGCTGCCTCAGCTGTGACAACTGAAGGGGAGCCACCAGAAAACCGGTACATTCGGTACACTTTTATTTAGCCAGTACAGACTGTTTAAATGGTACTGTACCAGCTAAATCGGTACAGGTGGAGGGTATGGTATTGTTAGGTGCTGCAGAACCTTTGTAGAGTCATATAAATAAACAATAATAATAATAATCTGTCACAGCAATGTTGGTACTCAAAGGGTCAATAAATACTTATATTACAATATCATATTAGTATAAAAATGTGTTAGGTCCACTGTGAAATGAAATTAAACTGTTTGTCATGTATATACTTTACTGGCACTTCTAATAATGCATTTCTGTATTCTATTTACAGGTTGAAAAACCAAAGAAATTCTTTTTTGGTGACAAGAAGAAATAAATGAAATAAAAATGATTGTGACAGAAGCAGTACAAACTATACACATCCATACACTGATAACCAGTTACATTGTTTCAAAACACTGCAATTTTTCCGGACTATTTTAAAATTAAATTGAAAGCATAGAACAAGTAACAATTGGAGATAAAAGGAAATTATAAAATAATTTTGTTTAACAACATGTAATCAATTTATTTTTCTTATGGAAGTAGCCACCTTTTGCAGATATGATATTGTTTGAGAAGATCCCTGCTGCAGAAATTGGACTTGTACCGTAGTTCACTTTGCTCAATGGGATTTAGGTCTAGAGACTGTTCTGGGCATTCCATGATTTGGACCCTTCAACCTTGGTTGTTTTCCTAGAAAGTGGTTCTCACATAACCTGGAAGTATGATTTGGTTGGGTACAAGGTGCCTGGAGCAGATTCTGTTCCATACTGCCCCACTCAATTAATGAGACCTGTAGATGTCGTTTTAGAAGCACCTAGATCAGTGGTTCTCAACCTCAGCCCTCAGGACCCCAACAGTGCACATTCTTCAGGTCTCCACACAGAATCACAGGTGAAATAATTGGCTCCAACTGTGATCTTTTAAAATATGTCAGTGAATAATGAGTGCACCTGTGCACCCAGTGAAGTAGGTGCTACGGCGCCCGGAGCAAGGGCATGTTTTGCACCCCCCCCCCCATTTGTAGTAGCTGAGGTTCCTGCGCAATGAAAAGTGGGTGCGGCCCAACATTATACCACACACCGTAATGCCCATTGCACATTTGAGAGAACTTTGTAATACCAATTACACATAAAGCCACATGCCATAATGCCAATTACACATAAGGCCACACATGATGCCCATTACATACTATATAACAAACCGTAATGTCCATTACATACTATATAACAAACCGTAATGCCCTTTACATACTATATAACAAATCATTATGCCCATTACACAATAAGCCGCACACCGTGATGCCCATTACACCGCAACCGCACACCATGATGCCAATTACTACACACACCGTGATGCCAATTACACAATAAGCCACACACCGTGATGCCCATTACACCCCACACCGCGATGCCAATTACACAATACTCCCCCACACCGTATTGCTATTATGCCACACACAGTGATGCCAATTACATAATACTTCCTACACCGTAATGCCATTATGCCCCACATTGTGATGCCAATTACACAATACGCTGCACACCATGATGCCCATAACACCGCACACTGTGATGGCAAATACACAATACCCCCCACACCGAAATGCCCATTACACATTACACCCCACACCATGATGCCCATTACACATATGCCCCTATACTAGTGCCAGGCACAGATATGCCCCCACAGTGCCAGACATATACCCCCACAGTGCAGACACAGACAGTCACAGAGTCACTATTTCGCACAAAGAGTTCACATGGTTTTTACATAAAAAACTAAAATCCACCTTGCCTCCTCCTCCTCCAGGCCACAGTCAGGGACGTGATGATGATGTTGCTGCAGCCAGGAAGGAGGCTGTGTAGCACTGTAGCAGAGGCAAGGGAGGAGTCAGTGTCCTCCTGAGCGCTGCCCGGCCAGCTCGTCATCACACTGAGCAGGCCCGAGCAGCAACAGCAGCAGCACCTTCAGCCAGGGAGGATTCTGGACACGGGGGGAAGAGACCGTGATGTGCGTGACGTCATTGGTTTGCAGGCCGTGGTGGCAGGGTCAGGTGAGCAGGCAGGCACCCGCCTGAGACTTTAAGCAAGTCCCGGTCCCTGGACTCCCGGGTCACTCGCGGACAGGTTGCTGCACCCTTCCTGCACCTCTGTGTGCACCTGTCAGGTGACCTGGAAAATGTGCACTGTTGGTGGTCATGAGGACTGAGGAATAGACCTAGAATTTTCAGGGCCTGATCAGCCAATAAGATGATTATGCTGCAGCTTGGAACGTTGGGACCTAGGAGGTGATCCTGTGGCAGTGCAGCTGCACCTAACACCAGCACTGTAATTGTCTGTGCACTCACCCAGTCACTGTGTTATACCACACCATAACCCCCCCCCCCCCACCCCCACCCCCACCCCAGACCATAAATGTAAAGCTTTATTGTGCAATATCTCCCATCTTTATATCTCCCATCTTTTTAGGGGCGTAGTAGAGCAAGCCACTAAATCATGTGTTTTGCTTTCTTTCAATACTCCAAAAGCACATTAAATTTGAGTCTGTTATACAACAGGAGTGACTCCGAAATCCTGATTATGTGCTGCATTTAATATCTATCGAATTGCAGGAGCGATCACATGTAATTTTTAAACACATGTGGTCGCTCGAATGCAATTGGCAGACGGAGGTAGCGCTGCTGGTGTCTGTCAGAGTAGCATAGTGCTGGGAAGAGCGCTGTCTGGCGGCAGGGGTGCAGAGTTTGAAAAAAAACTGTTTAAAACTGACTCTCTCAGCCAATCAGCAGCCGCCTAATTGGGATGCCCTCTCTCAGCCAATCAGAGGGCTTTCCATTGTTTTAAACTGTTTTATCAAATTCTGCCACCACGCCTACTAGCACTCACCTTCACAGCGCTACACTACTCTGCCACCTGCCCTTTTCCAGCACCCGATGTGGCATTGCAGATGGCATGCCACATCGAGTGCTGGAAGAGGGCACTTTAGGCACCATAAGATGTGATCGGATGCAATGGGACATCGCATTGCGATGACACATTGCAACCATTAGCATAAGTGTATGGGCACATTAGAGTGAGGAGTCTATGCACTAAAACTGGATGGAGATAAAGTACCAGCCAATCAGCTCCTTTCATTTTTCAAAGACAGCCTGTAACATAGCAATTATGATCTGATTGGTTGGTACTTTGGCCTTGATTCAGACATGCTCGCTGGGCTGCAAGTATTCGGAGCCCATCGAGCAGGTAGCCGTCACCCTGCCAAATGCACACCACCCCGTACGCAGCCGTGCACACGTAGGGGAAAAATCTTGCGCACAGTGTAACATGCGCATTCGCAGTTGTTCGATATTCAGACAGGCTGCAAATTCGCAGCCCATCCTACTGGGTCTGAATCGGCCTCTTTATCTCTTACATAGGTCCCCAAAATGTTACAATGCCTAACACTCACAGAAAACTGCCAGCAACCATAGGCGTATAGCACACAATAGGGGTTATTCTGGATGATTCACTCGGATGCGAATTCGCATCCTTGCGAGTGAACCAGATCCAATTTTGCGAATGGTGGTACACCTGCCCACCAGTCACACGGCCCGTAAGATCGCGTGGCATGCAATTGGATGTTTTACATAAACATCCATTTGCAGCCTGTGGGGGAACACCCACATTATTCGATGGTCTCCAACCATCGAATGATGTGGAAGGTTGAGCAACCTCAGATATGCGTGCAGGTTCCACATAATTCGATGGTTGGAGACCATCGAATAATGTGGGTGTTCCCCCACAGGCTGCAAATGGATGTTTAAGTAACACATCCATTCGCATGCCACGCGAACGTACGCAACCTTAAATTTGCATGCACATTCTGAGGGAAGTGAGCGGGCAGCCGACAACCGGTGATGTCAGCTGCCTGCCCCCCGAACCTGCGTCATCGTTCCATTAGCATGGGAACTCCCATGAAACGAGGCGCACGCATCCTGCATCTGCTCATGCGCAGCAATGACCCTGCACATGTGCAGATGCAAAACATCGGACCCCTTGCGAACAAAGGGGTCCATATGAATGGACCTGAATAAGGTCCTATAATTTGTGCAGCCCAAACACTGAATAAAAATGAAGGAGCTGACGATATTACTTCTGCAGCTTTCCTTCCCAATCCTCACGCCCAGCTGCAACAAGATACAGTATTGGTATGCTTTAAATGTTTTCTACCGTGTTTCCCCGATAATAAGACACTGTCTTATTTTTTTTTTTCAGTCCAAAAACACCAAAGGGCTTATTTTTGGGGTAGGGCTTATTTTAGCTCCTCAGTCCTTCTTTTAGCTACATCATGCCCCTCAATCACCTTATACTTTAAGCACAACTGCCGCTTTCCTTTCCTTCTGCATTTTTCAGCCACTCAGTCTTTCCTCCGCCGCCGCTCTGTCACTCCGCTCCCGTCTTTGAACAGACGCCACTCAGTCCTTGAGGTGCGCAGTGACGTCACATGCACAATGCATCCCTGGGACCGCTGATGCCAGCAGAGGCTTCAGCGGTACCAGGGCTGCTACCGTAGCAGCAGCATCCATTTCATGCGGGTGGGTGGGGGGGTTTAGCGGAGCTGGGAGTTTAGCACAGGGACTGGGCAAAATGGGGATTAAGCTAGGGTTTATTTTCGGGGTAGGGCTTATTTTGGACCGTTGTCCAGAAATAAGGGTAGAGCTTATTATTGGGGTAGGTCTTATTATCAGGGAAACAGGGTACAGTAGGCCAGCGATGGGTGGTTTGAGCCATCTCTGCTGCCACCTCTCCATTACACCCTGCACTTCCATTTTCCCTCTGAGGGGAGGAGAGCGCATCGCATGTCTCTCCTACCCCTCACTGTGGATCCTTCCCTGTGACTGGGCTGTCCGCCAGTCAGAGCTTGCGGGCCGGCAGCCAATCACAAGCTTTGATTGGCGGAAGGCCCAGTCACAAGGAAGTGAGGGGAAGGAGAGATGCGTGGTTCGTTGTGCTCTCCTCCCCTGAGAAGGGAAGCAGCGGCGTCGACACTGGACATAGGACACAGACAGCGGCACTGCAGGGGGACATCGAACTGTCCTCTCCCCGGCAGCAGCAGCAAGAATGGTGAGTGTGCTGCTGCTGGGAAACTAGCATACCCGGCATTGTGGGGGATACCTGGTCCTGTGGGAAAGTACCTGCCACTGTGGGGCATACTTGTTTCTGGCACTGTGGGGCATTCCTGTTTCTGGCTCTGGGGGCATGACCTACTATTGTGGCACTCCTGCGAGGCCACATGCCTCCAATGCCCCCAGCACTGCCAGATAAACAATGCCCACCTGATTGTGGTGCCATTCTAAATAAATACTCTGGCGGTACGGTGTGCCTTCAGCACAGGCAGATGTCCCTTCTTCTCTGCCTCCAGTGTTGGGAGGTATGTATGCGGCATATTGGACATTGCAGTGTGTGGAATATTGTGTCTGAGGCATTGCGGTGTGTGGCATAATGTGTCAGGGGCATTACAGTGTGTGGCATAATATGTAAAGGGCATTTTTCGATTATTATGCAGATTTATTTTCTTTTTTTTTTATTTTGCCTCGATTAGCTCCCGCTCCAAAAAAAGTTGGAGACCACTGGTGGAACACATTTATAGATTTTTACCAGCCCCAAAAAAGCCTTAGCATATTAACCAAATTTGTGCTTAATCAATCGTTTGAATGATTTTGTGCTAATTTAATCCATATGACTTTTAGAATATAAAGTATGGCATCCCCCTGCATACATCAAGCATCTATGTTTTTTTTTTTTTTTTTTCAAAATCTTTTTATTCAGCACAATCAATACATATATTACAAATCTTGTACATGCATGTAATCTGTACAGTGGAGAATACAGGAGTTCCATACAATTTGTGATATGCCAGTGGTAGTTTTGAATTTACAATAATAAAGATTTTTTATTTCTAGCTTCTTGATGCAACTCGTTTCATGTCTATTTTTTGTATACCATATGCATATGACATATCAAGTATTCACTGTTTATTCATCTTTTACATGCCTCCAACTAATTATAACAAAGTAGAAAATGACAAAACATTAATAATGCTCTCTCTCCCCCGCCCCCACCGCATCCCCGCAGCTGTGCTGGCATTATTGCCCAAGATCTATTGGAGGGTCATTGGCTAAGGACCGCAATAGAAACCAAGATGTTTGTTTCATGCTTTCCTGAATCTGCTTTCTGATTCCTATAGAGAGTGTATTGATATAACTTTCCCACATTTGAAAAAATTTTTCAACCCTTGACTCCTTGCTTAGGGACGCCTCCACCCAATCCATTCTAAATAAATGAAATAATTTACATTTGAATAATGGTAGAGACGGAGCGGATGTGGACGTCCACTCTTGCAAGATTGTTTTTCGAGCTGCTGCACTAATAGCCAATAGTAACCTTCTACCTCCTTTGCTTGCTCTGAGGTTTGGTGGGATTATCCCTAATATTGCCCATTCGGCAGTCAAAGGGACATAATTCATTAGTTGTGATTCCACATATCTCCTTATTTGATTCCAGAATCCCCTTACCACTGGGCATGCCCAGAAGCAGTGATAAAGATCAGCCTCCAGCTCTCCGCATCTGTAGCATGCACTTGTTTCCTTGTTACCCATAAGATAGCTCCTATGGGGGGATATATATGCCCTATGATAAATATTGAGAAACATTTCTACATACGTAGTCGAGGATATTGTTGTACAGGATTTGTTTAACTCCTTAACAAGATCCTCCACTCCGTATTCTGGAAATTTCGAGGTCCACTGTATCATTCCCGTCGCCGACTTGGAGTGATCCAGTATATTCCTAAAGTGTTGGTAATAGCATGTTATGGCCTTTTTCTCCAAAGGTCCTTGGAGTAGCATAGTATCTACTGGATTGCTCCAGTCCCCGCTTGAGAACTGGCGAACAACCGAGCCAAGGTAGTGTTTGGCCTGCAGGAAGGCCATGGGATATCCCACCAGACATGGATATTTTTCCGTCGCCTCCATGTATGTCAGTATTTTATGTGTTGGTCTATCCACCAAGGCGTTAATTGTGGTTATCCCTCCCGCCCTCCAAATATTGAAGGGATATGCGGCCTTACCATCTTGGAAGTCTGGGTTATTCAAGAGTGGAAGGTGTAATGACTTGTGTGAGTTGAGACCTTTTTGGTTTCTCACCCAATGCCAAGTTTTTTTAGTGTTCCACAATAATGGATTTTCTTTTACATGTGAAGGGACCTCCTGATCGTGGAGATGCAGGAACGACAGGAGACACCTCCCCTCCACCAATTCCCTCTCCAGAGAAGTACATGTGTAGCCCTCACTGCCCCGCACCCAATCGGAAACATAACGAAACATTGCTGCCTTGTTATACTGCCTGATATCCGGAAAGTTGACTCCCCCGTTCCACTTAGGTTGCTGGAGTTTCACCATACTCAGTTTGGGCCTACCCCCTTTCCATATAAAGTTTCTAAAATTTTGGTTGAGGGCTTTTATGTCTTTTGGGGAGATAAATAGTGGCAGCGCCTGCAGGGGATACATTATTCTTGGGAACGATATCATTTTGATTAAGTTAATTCGGCCCAGATAAGAGACTGGTAGATTCTTCCAGCTCTCCAACTCCCTATATGTTTGTTGGAACAGGGGTGTATAGTTTAGTTTATATAGATTTGACAGTTGACGGGGTATTTGTGTTCCCAGGTATGTGAGCGAATCCGTTGCCCATTTTATGGAGACACCCTCCAGGAATTCACGAGGCAGAGGCCTGGCAGTTAGAGAGAGGGCGATTGATTTTTTCATATTGATTGCAAAGCCTGATACCTCCTCAAAGATCCCGAATAGGTCAAAAATATGGGTAAGGGATTCTAATGGGTTTGAAATATACAAAAGTACATCATCCGCAAATGCGGTCAATTTAACTACCTTGGTACCCACAGATATGCCTTTAAAGGTTGTGTCAGAGTCCAGGAGGCGCAAAAAGGGATCTAGAGCTAAATTGAATAGCAACGGCGATAGGGGGCAACCCTGACGGGTCCCCCTATGCATCTCCACTGGCGCACTATAAGTACCATTTACTATGATTCTGGTCATGGGGGATGTATATAAATATTTAATAAAGTTGATAAAAATGTCATTAAAACCTCTTTTCTCGAGGGTCATGATAAGGTGAGGCCAGAGTACCGTGTCAAAAGCCTTGACTGTGTCTAGACTTAGTAGAATGTTGTTATGTGTCTTTGTTAAGGATGATGCTGCCACTGCAGCAATTGCTGTTCTTATGCCTCTTACAGAGTGCCTGCCGCGAATAAATCCTAGTTGGTTATATGAAATTAAATTTGGGAGTACACTTTGTACTCTGTTTGCCAATATTTTTGCCAGTAGCTTGACATCGGTGTTGATTAAACTGATCGGCCTGTATGATTCTATTAGTTGGGGATCTCTAAGCGGCTTGGGTATTAAGACTGTATTGGTATTTGTGAGGTGTGGGAATGGGGTACAGTTTTGAAGAAGGTCGTTAAATAATTCTACGAGGGCTGGGGCCACTTGATGCTGTAGCATCTTGAAATATTCGTTGGACAAGCCATCGGGGCCAGGTGATTTTCCCAGATGTAACGTAGAGATAGCTGCAGTGACCTCAGTGATTGTTATGGGGGTGGTGAGTGAATCTGCCTGCGCCTGAGATAGTTCCGGCATATTAAGATCTTTAAATAGAAAATCTTGCCTGATTGGGTCTATGGTGTTGTCCATATAGAGCTTTGTGAAGTAACTTTCAAACCCAGAGACGATATCAGTTGTGTTGGTCAGCAAGTTTCCCGATACCGGGTCTCGTATGGCTGTGATATAGCTTTTCTTATGGCGGGGCTTGGATATGGTGGCCAAAAGCTTTCCAGCCTTATTACCCCATCTATAGAATTTGTGCTTTGTGTATACCACGTCCTTTTTAGCCTGCTCTAACAGATGTGTGTCGAGTAATTGTTTAGCTTGCAAATAGGTGTCACGGGTGAGCGAGTCAGGTTGGTTAATGTAGCTGTTGAGGGCATTAGTCAGTTCGCTAAGCAATCTGTCATAGGTCGCCTTGACTGCCTTGCGGTGTCGTGCTACATATTCTATTATAGTGCCCCTCAGAACTGCCTTTGATGCCCCCCAAAAGATGGTAGGCGTGTCCCATGCATCTATATTATCATCCTGGTAATTCATCCAGTTGGCCAGTACAAAGTCTTTAAATTTTCCTGAATTGTAAAGGTATGCGGGGAACCGCCAGTGCACAGGGCCTCTATAGTTACTGGGGAGAGTGAGGGAAGCTGTTATCGGCGCATGGTCCGATATTAATATTGGGTGAATCTCTGTTTTGAGCACTCTAGCTATCAGAGGGTCAGACAGATATATTGCGTCGATGCGCGACCAGGATTGATGTACAGCGGAGTAGAATGTGTATTGCTTATCTGTAGTGTTCAATAATCTCCATGCATCTGTAAGTTGCAGAGTTACTTGAAATGATTGGAATTGGTTCCAAATTGTTTGGTTAATTTGGCGTGGCGGTGGCTGCCTGTCGATTAACGGGTTTTCTACTGAATTAAAGTCCCCAGCTACTATTAAGGGAAAATTGGTTCTTTGCGCGAGCAACGCTGTGATTTCTCCCAGGAAATCCTGCGGTGCTACATTAGGGGCGTAGATGTTCACTAAGGTATATTTGGATCCCCACATTTCCACATCCACTATTATGAATCTTCCATTTGGATCTGTCACCTTGGACAGAATTGTGTATTGTAAGTCCCTATGAAACACTATGGCTACTCCTCTGGCTTTTTTGCAGAAGTTAGCTGTAATACACTGCCCTATCCATGGAGCCCTTAATGTGGTGACCTCTCCCTCCTTCCAGTGAGTTTCCTGTAGAAATGTGATGGCTGGTGTGAACCTTTTAATGTGTGTCACTACTCGCTTTCTCTTAACTACAGAATTGAGACCCCCCACGTTCCAGGATAATAATTTTAAAGAGTCGGTCCCAGTTTTACCAGGTATAGGTCTATTTGTCCCCAACATTTTTTAACCAATGCCTTTCCTCCAGTGGTGTCTAGCTAGATCTAGCTGAGATTGATGCACGCCTGCCCCTGTCCCAGCCAGCAGGGCGTGCGCGCAATGGGCCATATTGGGTGTCTCGTGAATACCGATGCGGGTCAGTGGAGGAGAGCATACAAACACATGCATAGTGTTAACCAAAACAAGTAATTGACAGTGCTTTAAACATTTTTTAACTATAGTTCTCGTGAACCGGTGTTTCCTGGCGTGCGTCGTGTTTGGCGACGCCGGCCAGATTTTTTTTTTTTTTATAAACAAACTTCAAAACAGTAACGAAAAAAATTGACAACAATAAGGTTAAAGGCATAACAATATCGAGTATACAGTGGCAGTCACCACTCCCTTTTTTTTTTTTTGTTATTAAACATTTGTTTCACCTGTTAGGGGATCTCGCTTCATTAGCTCCAATACCAAAATGTGTTTTGGCTTGTTGTGGATCAATGAAAAATCTGGTTTGGCCATTATCCTCTACCCTCAATTTGGCCGGATACAGCAGCGCAAATTTTAGATTATGGTCATAGAGCCACTTGCAGACCTCAGTAAATTCTCGTCTTTTTTGGGTGACAGTTGCGGAAAAGTCCTGAAAGATCAAGATTCTATTTCCGTCAACCTCCAGAGATGACTTTTTACGGTATGCCAGCAAAATCCTTTCCTTCATTCTATAATCTAGATATTTGGCAATAACTGGTCTCGATCGTGCATTGTTGGCTGCCCTTTCTGGTCCAACCCTGTGTACCCTCTCCACGTGGGGCAACAGGGAGGTGTCCGTGATCCCTAGGATCTCCGGTATGGTGACTGACACAAGATCAGTCAAGAGTTGGCCCGTGACCTGTTCCGGGACACCTATGAACCTCAGATTTCCTCTTCTATTTCTGTTCTCCAGATCATCTACCTTAGCCAACAATGAGGTCACTGTATCTGAGTGGGAGGTCAAATTTCTCTGGATTTCCTGTGCTTGGTCTTCTATGTCACTGACCCTGGATTCCAGGGCAGTGATTCTAGTGGTGTTGGTGTCTATTTTTGCTAGTGCTGCGTCAAATGAGGACTGGAGAGTGTCCAGTTTTTTATCCAATAGGGGCATTATAATTTTTGAGATCTCATGGGCCATCTCTGCTATTGTGGAGGGGTCTCGCCTGGCCGAGGCCAGAAGCAGGGGTCCCTCGTTGTCGCCCTCCACTACGTCACTGGTTGACGGAGAGGGGGGAGCCTGTTTTCCAGGTGGATTCTTTTTTACCATTTTGTTGTTTTTGGAGCCAAAATTTGTCTTAACAGGTGTAGCCCGTCGGAGGTATTTTTCCATACCCCGGGGGTACCCTCTAGTTGTCGAGTTTTATAAGTGGTCTTGACACTTATGCTTCAAATTGGAATGATTGAGCTGCTATCGCTGTAGTGAAGAACTTTTGAAGCAGGAGTTAGTTTAGGAGTGGCGACCCCTTGCCCCCTATCAAAATGTCATGGTGCCCAAATGGACAGCATCATGCATCATTTTGATGTAGTGTCCTGCCTGAATTCGACAAAAATATCTCAAACCTTATATATAAAGAAAAACAGTTAGTTCCTAACGTCAGTAAATGTTTACCTAGGTATAATTTTACGGTGTAAGTCACCGAAAAGTAACAATCGTAGAGGGAGAGATAACACTTCCTTCTAGGCTATTGCAATTTGTAAGGATAAATGTAATTCAGCAATACCCCACGTGAGGGCACCGCAGGATTAATTATTCCTCTGACAGGTTCTATATAAGTGGGTTTGTTTTTGCACTAGCAATTTTTAAGTTCTTATCAGGCTATTAGTACGAGCAGTTACACCTAGATATAATTTTACGGTGTAGATCACCGAAAAGTAACAACCATAGAGGGAGAGATAACACTTTCTTCTAGGCTATTGCAATTTGTACAGATAAATGTAATTCAGCAATACCCCACACGAGGGCACTGCAGGATCAGTTATTCCTCTGTCAAGTTTTATATAAGTGGTTTTGTTTTTGGACTAGCAGTTTTTAAGTTCTTATCAGTCTAGTAGTACGAGCAGTTTACTTAGAACTTAGCGAACAGCAATAGTAGTGTAGCATTATTTCAGATGTAAGAATGCATTATAATCATATATGATCACACTTAACATCCATACCATCCAGACTGTGGAGATAGAAGTCAGTTCAATGTCCGCCAGTGTCCTCAGAGGTTTGAAGTGTTTTGGGTGTCTGATGGTCTCCACCTATCCCTGGTAAAGTGGCTTGGCGTATTACTTCCCGCGTGGCAGAGTCGTGGCAGAGTTTACCGTCCTAAGCCTGGGCAGTTTATTGCCTTGCCGGTTATGAGTTCTCTGATCAGTCCTGGCAGTGCACTTTTTTTAGTTTCCACACTTTTGTTCTACTCGGCTGCTATATCTCAGCCAATAAAGATGTTGTGGAGGGGGATGTTGGGGGGCATTACCAGCAGTGTCTGGTGTTAATGCAGAGCCTCTGGTCCCTTTTTATGTTGCCACGCTGCGTAGTGATGTGATCTGGACTCTGTGGGGTTAATGCCTGCCGGGGAGGGTGAGCGCCCCGCAGCCCAAGCCTGCTTCAAATGTTTAATGCTGTGGGCATTCAGTGGGGTCAGCGGTGCCCTGGATCACCTAAGGGGGCACCAGGGGAGCATCAGGGGCCCCACCCCCACCAGACGATTCCTGTTCAGGCAGAGTTTTTGTCCCGTGTCCCCTGCTGCCCGCTCCCCCACTCCCCGCAGTCACTCACCCGTCCCGTCAGCCGCGCGGTGCGGCGGCTTGTCCTCCGGGTGCCGTCCGTTACGATCCTGCAGGGCTGGGAGGCTGGCTTGTTGTGTCTGTGCCGCCTGTACGCTCCAAGTCCCCCGCCGACGGACGCGCTGCCTGCTGGTGACGCGTCAGGCGCTCCTGATTCTCTGCGCCCGTTCTGTTGGTAGCCGGACGGTCGTGGCAGCCGCTTCAGGATCCCCCGCCGACCGCACGCTGATTGCCCCAGGGGGACTCCTCCACCTCAGCTGCGGGTGTCTCACAGCCTCCCCGGGGAGCCCCGCAGCAAGCGGCCGATGTTCCACCGCTGTCCCAGTCCAGGTAGGCTTTCCAGGCAGCTGCACCCTCTGATATCGTAGCGGTGCTTTCTTCAAACGGCGTGCAGTAGACGAATGCAATAGGGGTGGCTGGGGCTTGATTGGCCTTCAATATGGCGAAGGGTCTCGCGCCTGTTGTCAGGCGGTCATGCAGGCCATCTTTTCCGAGGGCCAGACTCCGGGGCTGATCAGTCTTTTGGGCTCGAGTTTTGCATCCCTCCGTCCCTCTCCTTCCAAGGAATGCAATGGTGTTAGTTGTTTTTGGGGCAGATAAGGAGGGTAGGCGATGGATGCAGATGTATTTAGTTGGAGCTAGGAGCCCTGTTAAAATGCGGCCGCTCTAGGCGCCCCGCCCACCGGAAGTCCTCAAGCATCTATGTTTGCAATTCTCCATTCACCGGATGGAGTCTGTACTAGAACGCTCAGACTCCACTGTGCATGCGCAGATCACCTGAAAAATTACCACCACACAATTTTTTGGGGTGCTCTCGGCAGCGCTCTCGGCAGTGCTCTCAGCTGCGCTCTTGGCACTGCTGCTGGACTCCGGAGGGTAAGTATTAGGAAAATAGGGAAAACAGCGTGTGTGGTGTGGGCCCCCTGGGACTGTGCACACTGCACCCATCATAAATACGCCACTGCATCAGGACATACAAACTCTCCACAAATTGTGCCCTGGTTAGAATCAATATCTTGACTCCAGTGAAGTAAGGTATCAATGCCAACCACTAATACATACCTCTCAATATTTAGAAATATGACTATGGGCGGGATACTCTAAACCAGAAATGCAGTAAAAACCCAGTTATCTGAGTTTTTACCGCATTTCTGTACTCTCTAACGCCTCTCTGCAGTGTCAGTGTTGCGGAGGGAATCGCCAGCAAAAGCTATGGGCTTCTTACCGCAGCACTGTGGAAGAGATGCGTCGCAGATCCCTCCCAGCATGCCCTGCGGCCGTCTCCAGCATTCTGTGCATGCATAGCCGGACTCCTGGTTCTCAGACCCGGTAGTCCAGAGCCGTGGCCGCATCGCAAGGGACAGCTCTTATCGCAAGTGCTGTCCCTTGCATTAATAATCACATATGTTAGAGCATATGTGATTACTAACAATGTGGTACCCGGTGAAGGGGGGCATTAGAGGGCTGCCAATGTTAGAATATTCCGCCCATTGGGAGAACACAAGCACTCAACCTTACTTAGGCCCAAACATATGGCATGTCCCACCAATATTGGCATAGTTCACGGGTATGCTTAAAATACTCATAAATATATTTGTGTTCGTTAAAACTGAGTGTGATCAAATAGCCCAGACCAATTACAACCTTTTTCTCAATATGGCATGTAATTAGCACATCATGGGACTCACTTATGTAAGTGTTTATAACAAACTAAATTGCAGTAGAAAATATTTAGCAATATACATTTCTAATAATGCAGTGTAGCCCATTTCAGAGGTGGGTGTGGCCAGGTGTCAGTTGCTAGTCTGCCATCAGACTCTCTTTACAGTGCTCGAATGAGGGAGTGACACTATAACATCACACCAGGGGTGTGACCTAGTGAACACAAGGCCATGCCCCATACGTCACATGAAGAGTCCCGCTGCATAGTACTAGAATGTTTGTAGGTATGCAAATAAACTATCCCTTTTTTTCCCACTTCCTCCTCAACCCTATGCAATCAGTCTTATGAACGCTACATTATACTGCTTTACCCTTTTTACAGAGATTAAGGGTGAGATTTAAAAGGATGAAAGATTCAGAAAGTGAGAGAATTTTCCAGGTTTTTTTTAAAGCGGCAATCATTCACTTTAAAATCAAACTGGTTTAGCAGTGTAAACAGGGCATACAGTGGTCATGCTGAGGTGGGGGAACTCATTTCTCTATGCCACCTAATTACCACCCTCTTCTCCCCCCATTAGGCAGAGACAGGGCCAGTGGTAGGGTATTTGGCATCCCCCTGCAAACTAGAATGCTTGTCTGTGAGAATTACTGTGCAGGGCCAATGTGAAGGTTAAATATGTTCCACCACACCATGGGGGTTATTCTAGTCCATTCTTTCTGACAAAATCCTTCTTAGATGGACAAAACCATGTGCACTGCGCAGTGGCGTAAGTTTGCCGCAGTCGCCCGGAGGCATGATAAATGCTGGCGCCCCCCCCCCCCCACCCATATATATATATATATATATATATAGATATTTGAAAGGAGGGCACTCACCAATTCGCAGATAAAATTTTTCTTATTTATTCAATTCATTAAAATATTGAACCTCACACAGTCGTCAACGTTTCGGTCCGCATTTCAGACCTTCTTCAAGACTGACAGCAAAGCAGCAAGAGATCATACTCCAACAGGTCTCTGTTGGAGTATGATCTCTTGCTGCTTTGCTGTCAGTCTTGAAGAAGGTCTGAAATGCGGACCGAAACGTTGACGACTGTGTGAGGTTCAATATTTTAATGAATTGAATAAATAAGAAAAATTTTATCTGCGAATTGGTGAGTGCCCTCCTTTCAAATATCTATATTGTGGACTAGTGCCTTGGAGTGAGCACTACCGGGATGAACCTTTGAATTGTGTGGATTCCTATGCATATATATATATATATATATATATATATATGGAACAGAGGGGGCACTTCATATTACCATTCTTATTCTTTAAAAAGAGTAATGATCATTCATAAAAAGTAGGGGTATAGCATAGCACCCATACCAAATCATCCGTCAGCTGTGGACATAATTACCACATGGTTTCAAAAACAATCCCACTGGCACAACTGCTACAGTCAATGATGTTTTATGACTAGCGGGACCTCCAAGTGGCTTTCGCAATGTCCAGCACTGCCAGACGCTGCAGGGTCCCGGTGGCTTCTCAGTAGCCTAGTTAGTAGGGAAGCATCTTGTGTCACTCTGGCCACATACACACCTCTCACTCAGATGCCCACATACACACCACTCACTAAGACGTGCGCACGCACATTCACACCTCTCACTCAGATGCCCACATACACACCTCTCACTCATGCATGCACACACATAAACACCTCTCATACAGATGCGTGCATACAACCATAATTAAATGCACACACAAACACCTTATTCACAGATGCTCACACACACATGCCTTATTCACACAGATGCTCACACACACATGCCTTATTCACACAGATGCTCACACACACATGCCTTATTCACACAGATGCTCACACACACATGCCTTATTCACACAGATGCTCACACACACATGCCTTATTCACACAGATGCTCACACACACATGCCTTATTCACACAGATGCTCACACACACATGCCTTATTCACACAGATGCTCACACACACATGCCTTATTCACACAGATGCTCACACACACATGCCTTATTCACACAGATGCTCACACACACATGCCTTATTCACACAGATGCTCACACACACATGCCTTATTCACACAGATGCTCACACACACATGCCTTATTCACACAGATGCTCACACACACATGCCTTATTCACACAGATGCTCACACACACATGCCTTATTCACACAGATGCTCACACACACATGCCTTATTCACACAGATGCTCACACACATGCCTTTTTCACTCAGATGCACACACATACACACAACTTTTACTTAAAAATACACACACACACACCTATATTAATTAAACAAAAACAACATTCTCAAAAAAAAAAATACACACAAACACTCCACACAAAAATGCTTAAACATGCTATTGCTGCCAACATTTAATACCCCCACCCCACATGTGACACACACACAGTGCATCATCAGCGCTGCAGTGCCTACCTGCAGGCTGCAGCGATCTCCCCATAATGGACTCGGAGCAAAAGTCGTCTCCACAGTCCGGGACAGCTCTCAGCCTTGGAGGAGCTCCCCCTGGTGTCAGCCAGCTGCCGACTCACACTGTCTGTGTGAAAATGAATACAAGGAGGCAGCTGGCGTGACACAGCTCCTCCGTCTGATGACAAAAATTTTCAACTGCGGGGATGGATCGGCGGCCAGTGGGAGGCAATGGAGAAGCGCCCCCTTAAGACAAAAAAGCCCGGCGGCAAGCGACTCCATTGCCTCCCGCAGTTCCGCCACTGGCACTGCGGGTGGGGCAGATGTAACTTGTGCAGAGAGAATTAGATTTGGGTGGGGTTTTTCTTCAAAGTGAGATCTATATTGAAGTGTAAAATCATGCAGTCAGTATTTTCCCTGCACAGAAACAAAATAACTCACCCAAATCTAATCTCTCTGCACATGTTACATCTGCCCCCCTGCAGTGCACATGGTTTTGTCCATCTAAGAAGGATTTTGTCAGAAAGAATGAACTAGAATAAACCCGCATGAGAGGTGGTGGAACTCAGCTCCACCCAGTTCCCCCTCACTATAACCCCTGAGTGTAAATGATTGCAACTTTTTTTTTAAATGGAGATTTCTTACCAAATCTCTCACTTTCTGAATCTCTCATCCTATTAAATCTCACCCTCCGTATCTGCTCATGGTTAAGTTCAAGGGTCACGTCTCCCTTATCATCGCTCTCTCTTGCTTTTAATAAGCTTGAACACACTCTTCTTCTCTTCTTTACTACTAGGAACTGACTACACTGTTCTTTCCTACCCTTCTTTAGTGTCTACTCTTCCTCTATCTCAATGGTTCCCATATTTGGTCCTCAAGGACCCCCAACAGTACAGGATTTTCAGGTCTCCTCACAGAATCACAAGTGAAATAAATAGCTCTGCCTGTGAGTAAAAGTACATTATGGGGGGAATGTGGTATCAGTATGGTTATGTGTGTTGATATTGTTTTCCCCCATGTATTAAGGAGGAGGAGTGTGCTCAGTGACAGTGGCGTTCATGCACTGATATTCCTCAGTCTCCACTCCACATCTGTTGCATCATTCTCAAAATCTCTGCACTGGTTCTCCATAACCTTCATCATCCAATTTTAACTACACACCTCATCAGACATTTCTAAAATTATCGCAAGATACTCTCCATTCCAGGTCATCTGCTGCAGAACTTCAAATGATATCCTCTCTGATGACCACGTCAAATTCCTGCCTTCAATGTTTCCTCCAAGCTTCTGCTCAGTCATAAAACTCTAACACCACCACATCCTTAACCAATAAATCTTTCAATTGTTCTCTTTAAATCTACACATTCACTACAACCTGTTCTTACTCTGCCTTATGCGACTCCCTCTTGGTGTACTACTGGGGTGTAACCACAATGTTCAAATGTTGACAATGAATGAGTGAGCATGTGCAGATTGATTAGCTCAGAGGCTTATGGTAAGGATAAAGGATGAGATGGTCAGGGTTAAGGTGGCCATACATCAGAAAGATATTGTACCGAATCATACAATCTCAATTGATTGTGTGCACATCTTATGTACACAATCATACAATCAATCAGCAGATGGATTGTATGACTGATTGTATGATGGATTTTATGCAGATTGTGTGCACATCTTGTGTACACAATCATGCAGCAGATGGATTGTATGACTGATTGTATGATGGATTGTGTGTCCAAAAACCACCAAGGACTGCCGGGGATTTCAAGGGAAATTGTACACAATCATGAGCGCGATCGATCTTAAGATCGATCTTTCTGATGTATGGCCAGCTTTAGGCTACAGATAGGGAGGCTTAAGCTGCCCATACATGGTCCGTTTAACGGATCCGTTTGGGACTTAAACAGCACACATCGGATCGCATCCCTAGTGCATGTAGTGTGCATGCACTGCGATCCAATACGATGTGTACCTAGTACAAAAAGTATGAGCAGCACATACTTTTTGTACCGTACTATGTGATGCGCGGGAGCGCGCATCACATAGTACAGAACGGATGCCGACGAACGGCTCCGTGTATGGGCAGCATTAGGGTTAAGCTTCAGTACCTGAAAAATTAAGGTTAAGCACTAGAGGGTAGATAAGGGATAGGATAATTCCTATTTATTTATTGATGGATGTTGTGCAGGATCCCCAGAAATCACAATAATGTCACAGCAGATGCAGAAGCATGGCAATCTTTGCAACTAGGCAGGGTGGGCTAATGCCCAGGGGCCTGACAAGCATAGAGGCCACACAGATGCCTATGACAGGACAAATAAAAAACGTTATCAGTGAGGAGTGCCGAGAAGTGAGGTTGTGTAGATTGGGGCCCCACTGCACTGCTTTCTGCTTTGCCCTGGGGCCCCAATCTACTGCTTTCTGCTTTGCCCTGGGGCCCATAATGCTGTTAAGATGGCCCTGCTCAGAAGACATCTCTGGAGTTGCCATACTAGGTAAGTCACCATTAAAGCGACCAGGACATATTAACCATTTGATATTTTTATGCTAACAACATATACCACACTTATACTGCCAGTTCAGTGGCGTAACTATAGCGCCGCAGCCCCGGCGACGGCAGGGAGGCGCTGACTAAGTGTGGACGCCTGGGGGACTGTGGGCGCTATTGTTACGCCCCCAGTTCCCCCCTCCTTGTGGGTGCAGCGGGGTGCCAGTTATAGTCTTAATGAGCACTACTAGACCCAATAGTTCCTTCTGTCTCAGCACAGCCATTCCCCTCTTGACTTTAATTATTCACAAGTAGGTTACTCTTCAAACTCTGTCTGACAACTTCATGTTTTCAATCTCAATGTTCTTTCTCATTTTTTTATCAGTTATAATAGCTACTGTCTAATGTTCAGAGTTATATGGTAACACCAAATAAACAATCAAGATGACAGCTTTCCCAAAAGCCAATTTTAAGTGAGACTCTAGGAAACAAAAAATGAAATCTTTTCAAGATATTCTTTTTACTTACAGACATATTACCCATGTGCAAGTGAATAATTGTGATCCTTTAGAGAAAAACATGACATGTACAGAAACTTACAATGACTATGAAAGGCACCATGTTAATTATGGGAGAGGCATTAATATTTCAGAACACCTCCCTTAGAAGCAATGCCCTTTAGAAGTTCACTGATTTGCTATGGTTGAGCCCTCTGCTCGTGCGGCCTTTAGTCCATGGATTAGAATGAGTGTCTATGCTTCCAAGCTAGCCCTTGAGATTGTCCCGTCTTCCATGATACAAAGTCATGTTCCTTGACAAACATCACCACTGCAAAGCTGAAGTGAATGCAAGATAATCAGACCACCGGCTAAAATAACCATTTACTCAGTGTCCTCTGCTAGAAGCAGGATAATTGATGTTTAAAAGTCTCAAATTATGTCTTCACTTATCATACCTGATTAAAATACACATCAAGTGATGAAACACCATATATAGATATATACTCAGGTCTCTAATACAAAAAACTTGTATTTATTTATATTTGTTATTTTGTTTTCAGTGTTTTGCCCTGGCACAAAGTGTAAAAGTGTAATCATATCCACTTGTTCCTGAGTCATCTTGAATAACGCACGCTGACAGTCCAGAATGGCATCTCAATCATACCACTGTTGTCCTTTTCTCAAGCCGATATAAGCCCTTTAAAAATATAATTTATATTACATGATAGTGATACTAGAAGTTTATAGCTGGAGTGATAATGTGTTAAACAGCCAAATGGTTTAGCATTACATTGAACATCCATATTTTCTCACATAAGGCCCCGCAAATTCATCTGTTACCCTCTTCAGGAGTGGTAGTGAGTACAAAATTCCTCTTATTTCTTTTTTGCTTTAACAATAAGAAAAGTTTTAGTTTTTTTTAAAAAATGCAGTCAGATTCATCATTGAATACTAGAGAATACTGAATTTCCTTTTGTAAAGTAGGCTTCCTTTATAAAGGTGGGAATTTTTTGCAGGTTGGGTCCTGTGGATGCCTGAGATCCAGTAGTTCTGAACCAGTGAAACCATTCAACGCATTTTCATATTCTTATATGGAAGGTACTGAAAAATAGAGGAAATTAAATAAATTGTTTCTGCAAGACACAAGACCAATCCAAAACAAAAGCAAAACAGTAGTATACTTGCCAACAAAGTAAAATGCTTTCCAATGGGTATGCTTTTATTGTGTATTATATTTACTATACATATAGATTCTATAATACATATATTGGGTAGCTGATATTTTTGTTATTTTAAATATGTTTATGAATTATGCACTTTGTAGTCTTTTTATGTTTATGTGATTTGTTTTCATATTGTGCTTTGTAACATGTCTAAAGTTTTTATGCTGTGTATCATATACTGTATGTGTGCGATCGGATTGCTAAAATACCTGGATGTCCTACATATTGTGTTTTCTAACGCTTGGATACCTTTGTAATAAGTTAACATGTATTATATGCATTGTATATATATATATATATATATATATATATATATATATATATATATATATATAATATATATATATATATATATAGAAAGCAGACTTTCAAACAGGTACTCAAGAGACTTTCAAACAGGTACTCTTGAGGAAGGGGTTGAGCCCCGAAACGGCCCGTCGAGGCGAATAAACTTCATCTTGGTTTCATCTAAGTATTGCTGCAGTGACGTGCTTTACCATTCTTGGGGGGTTCCTGCTTTCTATTGTCTCTTGGCAAAGTAACGCAGCACCATTGAACTAAGTCAAGAGAGTGCCAGTCCGCTACAAGGTATATATATATATATATATATATATATAAATATATATATATATATATTGGGAGGTAGGGAGGGAGGGATACATATATATATATATTCACAGAAAAAGGGGGGTTGTGACCTTGTCCTGCGCTTTTAGGAAAGCAGCACTACTCTAGGGCCTCGCTGTTAATAGAGGTCCAACGAAAAGAGATAAAGAGAAAGATGTAGAGGTGCACTTAAATGTGTTTCACCAACAACAGATTCATCTTTAAAAATAGAATAAGTTTATTCCAAACAATAAAAAGAAGAATTCTTTATATAAAATACAAAATACAGAAGTTTTTCGGTAGGTATTTTCACATAGGTGTATTGATTCCTGATTTGACCTTAGATGTATCAATGCTGTTCTCATACATTATTGCAGGGTTGCCGACTTTAGAAAGCTCCTCTCTGGGAGAAGCCCGGAGAGAAGACTTTCAGCAGGAGATCGGGGGGCGGGGCTTAAACGTGACCTCATTAAAGTGCAAGTGGGGTTCAGAAACGCCATGATTAACCCCTTCCTGACAGAGCTAGTTTTTGCGTTCCTGACAGAGCCATTTTTTTCAAATCTGACATGTCTCACTTAAGTGGGGATAACTTTTTTTTGCTTTTACTTATCCCAGTGATTTTGAGATTGTTTTTTCGTGACACATTGTACTTCAAATTAGTGGTAAATTTGGGTCGATACAGTCTGTGTTTTTTTGTGAAAAATACCAAAATGTCGTGAAAAAATGGAAAATTTAGCGATTTGCAAAATGTTAAATTTTCTGCTTGTGAGACAAATAATCATACCACTCAAAATAGTTAATAACTAACATAGACCATATGTCTACTTTATATTTCCATCATTATTTCAACTTCCTTTTAATTTTTTTGGACACTAGGAGGCTTACAATATGAATAGCAAATTCTCAAATTTTCAAGAAAATTTCAAACACTGATTTTTTTAGGGACCAGTTCAGTTCTGATGTGACTTTGAGGGACTTGTATGTGAGACACTACCATAAATGATGCCATTTCAAAAACTGCACCCCTCACAGTATTCAAAACAGCATTTTGGAAGTTTGTTAACCCTTTAGGTGTTTCACAGGAATTAAAACAAAGTGTAGGTGAAATTTCAAAATTTCATTTTTTTTTCGGATTTTCAATTTTAATACATTTTTCTAAGGAACACAGTAGATTTTACTAGAGAAATGTGACTAAAAATTGATTCCCCCAATTCTTTGGTTTTCATAAATATCCTATATGTGGCCCTAGTGTGCACGGTGACCAAACCACCGGCTTCATAATAGAAGGAGCACCTACTTGATTTTGGAGCCTCCTTTTTATGAGATTATTTTTTAGGCACCATGTAGGTTTCTAGGCACCATAAGATGCTAAAAGTTAGGAACCCCCCCACAAGTGACCCCATTTTGCAAACTACACCCCTCAGGGAATTCATCTAGGGGTATAGTGTACATTTCAAACCCCCAGGGGTTTCACCAATTGTGGTACAACTGGGCAGTGAAAATGAAAAAAAATAATTTTTCATTTTCACAGCTCAGTTGTATCAAAATTGGTGAAACCCCGGGGGGTTTGAAATGTACTCTATACCCCTAGATGAATTCCCTGAGGGGTGTAGTTTGCAAAATGGGGTCACTTGTGGGGGGGTTCCACTGTATGGGTGTTTCGGGGGTCATTCAACCAGAATCTGTGCTGCAAAATCCAAAAATCACTCCTTCCCTTCTGAGTCCTGCCATGCACCCAACTGGTATTTTTTGGTCACATGTGAGGCATTGCCGTACCCGGGAGAAATTGGGGCACAGATTTTGGGGTGCTTTGTCTCCTTCATTCCTTGTGAAAATGAAAAATTTTGAGCCAGATCTGCATTTTTGTGTAAAAAAATTTATTTTTTTACACAAAAATGCAGTTCTGGCTCAAAATTTTTAATTTTCACAAGGAATGAAGGAGACAAAGCACCCCAAAATCTGTGCCCCAATTTCTCCCGGGTACGGCAATGCCTCACATGTGACCAAAAAATACCAGTTGGGTGCATGGCAGGACTCAGAAGGGAAGGAGTGATTTTTGGTGGTGGAATGAATGGCGGGTGCTATGTCGCATTAGCAAGACCCCCGAAGCACCAATACAGTGGAACCCCCCCACAAGTGACCCCATTTTGGTCACCAGCTTTGGGAGGGGGGCTGGCGCTGCGGCTGGCGGGGGGGTGGGAGGGGTGCTGGCGCTGCGGCAGCCGGGTGGGTGGGAGGGAGGGGGGCTGCCGGGTGGGAGGGGGGGGGGGCTGGCGATCGTAGGTGATCGGTGCGGTATACGCACACACACACACACACACACACACACACATATATATATATATATATATATATATATATATATATATGTGTGTATATATATATATATATATATATACATATATATACATATATATACACACACATATATATATATATATATATATATGTGTGTGTATATATATATATATATATATATATATATACATTTGCACATTTTTTTTTATTTTATTTTATTTTTTAACTTTTCCAGCAGCAGCATGATGCTGCTGCTGCTGCTGCTGCTGCTGCGGGGGGGAGGGGGGAGGAGGGGAGCGCAGCGTGCGCTCCGGACGTAGCGGTGGAGCCGCTGGAGCTGCTGCTGCTGCCGGGTGAGTGCCCGGCGGGTGGGAGGGGGGTGCTGCCGCTCGGTGGTGATCGGTGCTGCACCGATCACCACCGATCCCTGTGTTACCGAGCGGCTTAGCCGCCGGTAACACAGGAAACGCTGTGAATGGCTGTTCAGATTTGAACAGCCAATCACAGCGATCGCCGACCGGGGGGGGCACCCCTGCCCCCCCTGGGCGACGAGGGGGGATGTCTGCTGTCAGGGACAGCAGACATCACCTAACTGTCACTGCGTCTCTAGACGCAGTGACAGTTTGAAGTCATGACGTACATGTACGTCAAATGTCGGGAAGTACTTCCCGACCATGACGTACATGTACGTCAAATGTCGGGAAGGGGTTAAGGACCATGCTGGGTCCGAAATGTCGGCTTACTGTCTGATTTTGACATGAAGAAATAAATAACTAAAAGTGAGGGGTACGCGTCCTCCGACCTTTTCATACCCCCACTATCCACGTCGGCGTGGAGTTGAGAATAGAATAGTGTGGCGAGCGTAGCGAGCCACCGAGCCCGAAGCGTGGCGAGCGCAGCGAGCCCCGCGAGGGGACGCGGATACCTTCACAGCTAGACGCGTCCCCTTGCGGGCTTCACAGGTGTCCGTGGCGACGCGGACACCTGTGAAGCCCGCGAGGGGACGCGTTTACCTGTGAAGGTATCCGCGGCCCCTCGCGGGGCTCGCTGCGCTCGCCACGCTTCGGGCTCGGTGGCTCGCTGCGCTCGCCACACTATTCTATTCTCAACTCCACGCCGACGTGGATAGTGGGGGTATGAAAAGGTCGGAGGACGCGTACCGCCGCCCCTCGCGGGCTCGCTGCGCTCGCCACGCTTCGGGTTCACGTTGATCGTGGGGTGGCGTAAAAAATTGGGGGGGCCATTTCAGAGTTCAGGGTAAGTATTTGGGCTGTAAAGCCCATTTAACATTGTTTGCTATGGTAAAATCGGGTCCATTCAGCCATTTAACCTGAAAATCGTGTCCATCGGGCCTATTAACATTAATTCCTATGGCAAATCGTGGGCATCGCGTCGCGGCCATCGTGTGCACATTTATGGCCGGCCGCGACGCGACCGACGCGATTTCCATGTTTAACATGGGTTTCAATGGGAAATCGTGGGCATCGCGTCGGTCGCGTCGCGGGCAGACATAAATGTACCCGCGATGGGCGCCGTGCTAGGTAAAGAGTACCATTTTTTTAAATCAGTAGTATAATTACCTGAGAAAATCTGGAGCTTTGGATATCATATTCTCGAAGTCTGCAAATGCCAGTTTTCCATCACCATCCATGTCTGCCTCTTCAATAACCTTCTCGCATACCAGTGTCACCTCTTCCTCTTCCAGCTCTTCTCTTGTCACCTTGTTGAGAGTTTTCTCCAGATCCGACTTACATATAAAGTTGTCTGTGTTAAAATCTGATCAAAAAGCGTAAAAGAACAATTGTAAGCACCCTTTATTTACCAACTGCATGTTGCGTGACGTTATGGTGTAAACCAGGCATGTCCAAACTATGGCCCAATACATTTGTTGGCAAGCTGCTCAATCAGAATGTGATGTCACTCAGGTGCCAAAAGGGAGGGGTAATTCTGGTTAGGAAAAAAACATTTTGTATCCCAATTGCACACTGAGTGAGAAATATCTACATAATAATCAGATAATACAGAGATCTTGGTTGGATATATCTGCAGATATAGGGCTAAGCCCCCAGGCCGTACGTCATGGCGTCTCTGTGTCACTGGGAGTCCATAATATTGGGTATGGGTCTGGGGTGTGGGCCCCCAACATGCCGGCACAGGCTGACTACTCCCGGGCAGCACACAAATGAAAGTTAGTAAGGGTTAATAAGAAGCACATAAGTGCTATGTAAGGGAGTGAAGGTGTGATTAAAATAATACATACAATGTGATAGTGAAAAAACATAAGTGTTAATAAAGTGTTAGGGTGTGCTAACCTGGAGCAGACCAGCCATACCAACAAAGGGGGAATCACACAAACAATAACATATATGTCTGGGAGCCAGCTGATGTGAAACTACACATCCCAGCATGCCTTGCCATAGTTTTAGCATTCTCTAATAGAAAAACTGTGGCAAGGCATGATGGGACTTCTAGTTTCACAACAGCTGGAGGGCCATAGTTTGGACATGCCTGGTCTAAACTACGATATGCATGTATGTGATATGTACAGTTTCAGCCATTGGTGTAAGAGACCTTCATACTAAGAGACACTTATAGGCCAATACATATCATCCAGGGCAGGGCTGCAAAACATATTTTCCACCAACATTTTTTCATTACAATTTACCCATGACTAGCACTGGGGTATTAATTTACATGTGATTACTAAATAGCTGTAGGAATAAGTGCCGAGAGCTATTGAATTAGTCGAATCATGCCCAGCACTTAAGTTGTGTGCTGGGCGTGGCCTAAAGAATGCCGGTGAGTTCTCCAACTTAAGTGCCATGCAGATATTTTTTTTCATTTGTTATTGTATAACAGGTTCTACTTGTCTGTTTCTGCACTTCGCACAGACTCCTTTCCAGAATCAGACAGGGCTCATCTTATGGAGTTGAAAGATTTATTATATCAGCTGAAAGAGTCCATAGTAACATGTCATTTTGTGATGATTTAGTTTTCAGTTTCCCAAAGGAAATTAGTGCTAATTAATTATCCATTGATCAATTATTCATCTATTATTGTTGGCAACTACACATTTAAAACACACCCAGTGTATGACTGTATACGGTGCTATTTGCATCCAGTTATGTAATAAATAACAGACTTTATAGTGACTTGGGAGAGAAAAACATATATATTACCATAGATCTTAAAGGCATAGATTGCTTTCAGCTCTCGGGGAGCCATCTCACTCATTACAGAGAACATATCCACAAAGTCATTGAAACTAAGGTTCCCTTCCCCATCTTCAGAGAAAGATTGCACAATTCTCTCCTTGAAAGGATTTTCCTGGAAAAGAAAGAAGTCATTTTAGATGTGTCAGTGTGATGTATGAGAGAGCCAGTGAAGCAGAGACTCTCCTGCGGCACATACACAGGTTGTCCTCAATCTGCTCCTTACCAAATGTTTTCTCATATATCTATATGGAACAGCCAATAGCAGTGTAATTTTACAATGAATTCCTTGCCTCTTTTTATTATTCATCTTTGGACACCTTTGTGCCTAAAACAGCCACAGTGCTGGTTAAATGACCTCAAAATACAAGATCAGCAAGTCTAAACAAGGGTGAATACTGAGGACATCCTTCATTAGATTTGCTGTAGAAGAAGGTTATCTGCGATCTCTAGGCCATACTTGCCTACTTTTGAAAACGCGTCAGGTTGAGCGTGACACCCTGACTACACCTTGGATTACAAACAGGAATCTCTCTACTTGGACGAACTCTCCTTCTCCCAATTCTTTCAAGTGCTGTACAACCCAACAACTGGACATCAAAACGGACACCACCACCTGCCAATCACTGGAGCCACCTTTTTACAAGGACTGAACCATCATATCCACACATACAGGATCAGGTTTCTGAGCATCCAGTCAGGTTTATGGACACCCGCCATTCCAGTTTTCACAAGCATCAAAGTGGGAGAATCTAAATCCCTATACCAGGAGAGTAACACTGGGAACAAGTGAGATACCATGTGTATATGCATTTATGCCTAATTACCTATGCAGTCCATTTCAGGGTGTACACCTATTTTTATTAATACCTTATGCAATTGCTTTTTATTTGTAATACCCAATTGGTCCAACCTATTTTTATGTAGCGCTCCACCATTCTTTGTGTCTTTCTCAGAATGAGTTTGGTAAACATTGATATATCCCATTTGTCAATCAATAGTGCATAACATATACTGTACTATCCAGTGTATAAGAGCACCAATGTGTACATATAAAGACAGTTATTTGGTCTCTACCAGTGGCGGTTTTTACCTATGGGCTGCAGCCCCCCCCCCCCAGGTAAAATCTGCCTTTGTAGTGAAGCCAGATGCAGTCTGTGAGACTGCACTGGCTTCACTGTGACTGGCAATTCCAATTGGACTGGGACTGCCAGTCACAAAGGCAGTCCCATTGGGAGGTGTTCTCTCCCTCCGGGACCCCTTTGTGCGGGCTGCCGTGCAAAAAACGGCGAGTGCGCATGCGCAGTACCTATATTGGTACTGTGCACGCTCTGGTCCTGGTGCCTGTAACTTATATTGTATAGGCACCGGGACCAAGATTGCTTCTATGGGCTGTTGCCCAAGCAGCCCATAGAAGCTGGGTGCATGCGCAGTACAGCTGTTTGTACCGTGCATGTGCCAGACTTGGCGCCTGTCATCAAAGCACAGGTGCCGGGGACGGGGGTAGAGGAGGCAGCGGCAGCAGCGACAGGGGGGGTGCCTGAATCGCGGTACCCGTGCTGTGGCCAGAGGCAGCCACCCTCCCCCAATAAGATACGAGCCGCCACTGGTCTCTACCCCAAGAGTCCTTGGGCTAATTGTACTTGTATCTAATTATATTTAAAAGTGGTGAATTTTATTGTACATGCTGACAGTTATGTTAAACTTCTTTCGCTTTATTCTTTACTCTGCACAGCCCTGACTGCTCTTTGCAGAAGCTTCTCACAGTTTATTCGTTTTACAGCTTAAAGGGCAATAAGCGTAACGCCAGTGTTTATGTTTCAAGCTGCTGTTTTTCTAGTGTGAGGAAAGTGACTCTTAAAATGCACAATCCATCACTGTGCAAGGTTTGTCTTTCCATCAGTATGTTGGTTCATCATACAAAATATAAAACCAGTCAATAGCACATAACCTTTCCTGTCCAGTCATTTTCCATTTGATTAAACATTGACTTTCCAGGTCTTTGTAATTAGGGAAACTTTCACAAAGCTTAATGTAGTGTGGCATGGCCTTCAGCTTGTCAATATTTATTAGCTCTCTGTAGAGGCTCTCAATAATTATAATAGTAGGAACTAATGTAACTACATTTTGCAAGAGAAGTAGTAGAAGACCCCTTAATTGGGGCAAAGATACAATGTCATTACTATATGATCAAAATCCATTTACTCAGCAATGTTACAGATACAAAATTGTATGGAACTCATCTGATCACCCACACACAGACACACAGAACAGGACTACATTGCACTTGGTCAATACCGCATGATAGATACCTTGAGTGTGCTGTTTCCATACCTACCTCCCATTAAACCCAAGGGTCTGGACAACCCTGGAATCAGCAGCAACCACCCAGAGGCAGAGCGCAGTACAATATGTTAGCTATAGCTACATTTGTGAACATTTGGTGCACACGTGGGTACCTCAGGTGATCAAAGTCCATCTTTAAAGCCTAAGAAAATGAACTTTGATGCAGATAGTCAAATAAAAATATTGGAAGCAGGTGGAGGTGGACAGGGCCGCCAAGAGAAATCATGGGCCCCGGTACTACAACTTCCTGGGGCCCCCACGGACGGAGCTCCCCGCACACTCTGTTGACCCTTGTAAGTTCCACTTACCTATCATTGCTATGGGCTTCATGCTTGATGCCAGGGGTTAACATTCTCTACCAGGGGTTACATGCTCTGCCCAGAGTTACATGCTCTGCCAGTGGTTATATGCTCTGCCCAGTGTTACATGCTCTGCCATGGGTTACATGCTCTGCCAGGGGTTACATGCTCTGCCAGGGGTTAACATGCTCTGCCAGGGGTTAACATGCTCTTTACCATGGGATTAACCTGCTCTGCCAGGGGTTACATGCTCTGCACGGGAATACATGCTCTGCCCAGAGTTACATGCTCTGCCAGGGGTTAACATGCTCTGCCAGGAGTAAACGCCCAAATCACATGGTGGGCTCTCAGCAGGCCCTGGAGTCGGAGAGCAGAAGGACCTCTGTGATGCTGCTGCCCCCATGCTGGCCCACGTCCGCCCACTTCCGCACTCCCAATGCCGCCGCTGAAAAGTTGACTATGGCGCACTCAGACCCAGTGCACTTGCCACCAAATAAAAAAAAACTGTGTGTCCAGACCCGGGCCCCCCTGAGAGGCCTGGGCCCAGGTAAACTGTACCTGCTCCCCCCCCCCCCCCCCCTCTCGGCACCCCTGGAGGTGGACCTGGACACATACTTTCTAACTCGTATCTGTTGCACATTCATTCTGATGTTGCTTGAGGTGTTCAGCATGGTTAATGTTCATTACAATACTATTGATACTACAATACTCCACCCAACCTGTATACTATACTATGTCCTGTATTGATTCAATACTGGGTGCAGTTTGTCCTGTATTCCATGTATTCCAGTTCTAATGCTGTAAATGCCTGAAGATCACTGTAGCAGTGCAGGCATGTACAGGGTTTGGGTAGCCATTCGAACTTGCAGCACTGGCGGTGGATGGTGTGATAAAGAATTGTTGTTTTTTGCTGCATAGTGTCGCACCGACTTGCTGAATATATCTATATAGCAAAAAATGTGAGGACACTCACCGGTATTCTTGAACAAACAGCTTTTAACCCCTTCAGTGGTGGGTTTTCTTTTAGGGAGCCCTCCCCAGTGGGCGAGTTTTTTATGGGGAGCGCTCCCTAAAAAAAACCACCACTGTCTTCCCTGGGTCCAGGCAGCGATGCTGAACTGTCAATCAGCAGCTGTCCAGCCATGCGCCCCGGCTCCCCGTCCCTACATGCTGCGACCCGGCTTGTCATAAGCCGGCGCTGCAGGCTGTAATGCTGTAATGTAACAGCTGGGGGGGGGGTGAGCCGGGGGCGCGGCGGAGCGGCCGGAGCCAGGCAGCTTCAGCGCTGGTGCTAATCACTGGCAATCCCGAGAATTTTCAGGGCTTGCCAGCCTGGGCATAGCCCGGAAAATTCTCGGGATTGCCAGGGGTTAATCCATTTTACCAATTCAGTTTAAAGTGCAATGTGCATGACAGTGGGCCATGGGCCAACATTTCGGTCTGCCTCCAGACCTTTCTCAAGGCCCCCACTATTTCCTCCTAAAGTGCAGAACCACCAAGCTGCCATGTGAACCTTATATCCTCCCAATACCCTCAAGGACACACCTCCACTACACAGGTAAAACACGGATCAATAATACCTATCAATACATCTACATGAATCTGGCTATTTCAAATCTGCACATTTCCTTCCATATATTATAGCATGCCAGCGCTGATATACTCGCCTGCCACGCAGGATGAACAACTTTATTTCTCATAAATAGATGCGCCTGTCACACTGGATAGATCCCCTTAGCTCACGCTGATGTCCGGTGTGCGGGTCGTAAAGCCCGGTGGAACGCATAGCCCGGAAGCATGCGTTCCACTGCGGTGGTGCTATCACATATCAACTCTGTGCATAAATAATACACTATTAGCAGATATAGGGGTTTATTCAGGTTGATTCGCAAGGCTGCGAATTCGCAGCCTTGCGAGTCCACCAAACCCCGCCCGGCGAACGACCGTCCCCCCGCCGCCCCCTCAAAGTGCGGCTGCGCCCGAGCAGCTGCGAATGGATGTTTTGCATAAACATCCATTCGCATTGTTTGGGTAACTGCCCACATCTTTCGATGGTCACCGACCATCGAATGATGTTTAGCGTGCAAGCATATATAAGTGACTTTTCAGTTACTTACATTTGAGTGCACGCTGGCGTGGATATAGGCGGGCAGCTGACATCCGGTGATGTCAGCGACCCGCCCCCCACACCCGCGTCACTGCCCATGGAACGCTGGGCGTTCCCATATGGTGATGGGGCAGCCCGGCGCCCCCTGCCCATCTCCACCCCCCCCCCACGCCAGCGTGGGTGCGTGCACCCGGCGACCCGAAAGGTCGCCTTTGGGTGCACGCACCATACGCCTGCACATGCGCAGATACCCGCCTGCCCAGACACGCAACGAATGCACGCAGTACCGAATGGATTTAAATCAGGCCCATAGTGTATGCAGTATAAACCCTCCGGATAATACAATACTCCTACATCCACATACTGTATATTGGCTATGAATCATTGCCAAAACACAAAATAATCCAATAATAATAGATTAATAATATATAGATGTACCAACACACTCGCCATTCCTATGAATGGGGTGCAAACTGCACCCACACTTCCAAGGTTGGGGTGCAATGGCCTGTGACCACATACTCTAATAAATTCAAATACACTCAGCATAATAAACTAACTCACCTTAATATACAAATAATCAAATAAATAATGGTGTTTTAGTTCATGAATTGGCTTTCTCATGCACCCTAGATATGCTCATTTACCAGAAACCTGTGACAGCTGCCGCTTTAATACTAATTCAGGTGCTGTGTTTGGGAATTATTTCACCTTTAAAAGCTATAAGGTACTTGGCAGGTGAGCTCTAAACCAAGAAAAAAAAAACACGTTTATTTTAGCTATTATGTGTAAGCAGTTGCCAGGTTCCTAAGAAAACCAGTTGTTAGTGAAGGACTTGCAGTGAAATGGGGTCCCTTGGCGATGGGCTGCAAGCTTAAATGCATTGATCAATTCATGAACTAAAACCCCATTAATTGATTATTTGTTTATTTGTATATTTGTATATTAAGGTGAGTTAGTTTATTAAGCGGAGTGCTGGGCCCCCTGTATTTCTGTGTGTGTGTGTATATATATATATATATATATATATATATATATATATATATATATTGTAACAGCAAGGAAATTTCCATTCTGGGCGATAGATTGGTTTTAACCAATATATCTTTTATGCTCAGTCCTCTTTTAAAGCTCGTCAGTATTTGTGAATGTTTAAAAAGTAACTGGTTACCACTTGTGACCATTGGCAATAATTTCTTTGTTGTCTGAATTATTTTTGAACTGTTAGGGTGAATGTAGAAATAAACAGGATCATATTTGTAGTTTGTTTAGCCTTTGATCCCTGTAATAACTGTTTAAGTGGAATTTGCATCATTGGTTTTTCTGATCACGCAGCATTCTGTAATTGTATCCCCGAATCGAGAATTTAATAATCATTTACTCCAAGGTATTTTCTAACTTTTCTTTGTTATTAGTAATTCTAGTCGCCCCATCATTTGTGAGCGGGGGAGACCCCGTTTGAGCGCTGGAGGATGGCAGCTGTTTCTTTTGTGTGAACGGAGTAGATGTTTTTTGGCCTTGAATGGCAATGCACACATCAAGGTAATTGATGGAAATACTGCTCATCTGGGAGGTAAACTTTATAGGGGAGTCCATTTCATTCATGTACTGGATGTGTAATTGTAATTCCTCCTCTGTGCCGCTCCACAATAGCAGGAGATCGTCGATATAAGAGGTTAAAAAATATATTTTGCAGTTAATATGTGGTTTATTGAAAAAGAAGATTTGTTCTTGTTCAAACATATAAATATTTGCTAGCAACGGGGCAACTGGAGACCCCATCGCACAACCAGTCTTTTGGACAAAAAATTGTCCGTTATGTAAAAAATTATTAAAGGATAACGTGTACTCCAATAATTGTAAGTACAGAGGTATAGTAATCTGGTTAAGCCAATGTTTATGAAGAAAATAATTAATTACCGCTAGGGCACTTGAGTGGGGGATAACCATATATATTTTATTTATTTATTAACAGTTTCTTATATAGCACACACATATTCCGCAGTGCTTTACAGAGAATATTTGAACATTCACATCAGTCCCTGCCCCAGTGTGGAGCTTACACTCTATATTCCCTACCACATGTACATGCACACACAGACATTCTAGGGTAATTTTGTTGGGAGCCAACTAGCCTTACCAGTATATTTTTGAATTGTGGGAGTAAACCAGAGTACCCGGAGGAAACCCACGCAAGTACGGGGAGAATATACAAACTCCGCACAGTTATGACCATGGTGGGAATTGAACCCATGACCTAGGTTTTTTACATCGAGTGTACATAATATAAGGTTAGAAGAAATATTTGATAATTGATCCAGCATATTCAATAATTGAGTTGTGTCTTTTAGAAAGGTTTGTTCTTTCATAATCAGCGGTTGTACATATGAATCCTGTAATTGAGCAATTGGATGAGTTAATGAATCTCGTGCCAAGATAATTGGTCTAGACGGTGGGTTCGTTGCATTTTTATGTAGTTTTGGTATGGAATACATCACTGGGATTTTGGGGTGATCTTTGATTAACCTTTTCATGAGGTGATTGTCAATTTGTCCCGTTTTATGTGCTTCATATTATCCAGAATTTTTTATATAGCTCAGTAGGATTAAATCTTAATCTCTGAAATGTGGACCCGTCCTCTAGGAGTGCATTTAAATTTTTAGTGTAAATCACCCGGTCTTGCACCACAATGCCTCCGTCTTTATCGGCGGGGCGTATTATTAGATCTTAAAAAATTGGATAGTGTAGAGGACACTTAAGCCGCGGCCGAATGAACTCCACAAACTATAACCTGGCGCTAAATATTTTAAATTGTGAATATACTTAATTTACTATTTAGTAGGTAAATATAAATATGCTGCAGCAATGTATCGTGAGTTGCCGTTACTCACAAGAGACAAAAGAGAAAACCAAGATTTAATGATACATTGCGCTGCTCAATTTGTATTGGAAGTTATTGCTGTGCACAAATGAGGTCGGACACACTGATTAAATAAACATTTTATAATCACATTAAATAAAATGACATACAGCAAGTTTTATAACAATTAGCAATAAAAGAATGTAAGGTAACACGGAGTTATCGATACTGCTATTCCACCTTTATGATCATGAATATACGTAATATATATATATATATATATATATATGTATTAAGTATTCTCTATCTTTTTATATTTGTTGGTACTTGTGAGTTATCTGGACGCCCGATTTTTTGATTGTATGCCTTAAGTTAAGGCATACAATCAGATACGATGCGATGCGATATCGCATCGCATCGCATGCGACCATCGGATGCGATGACCCGATTTTTCCATAGGAATCAATGTTAAAATGATTCCTATGGAAAAAGGGGTCCTTTTCATACCCCTACTATCCAAGTGGGCATGGAGTTGGATATAAACCTGTGGCGAGCGTAGCGAGCCACCGAGCCCGAAGCGTGGCGAGCGAAGCGAGCCCCGCGAGGGGACGGTATTCCGTGTCCCCACGCGGGGCTCGCTACGCTCGCCACGCTTCGGGCTCGGTGGCTCGCTACGCTCGCCACAGGTTTATATCCAACTCCATGCCCACTTGGATAGTAGGGGTATGAAAAGGACCCCTTTTTCCCATTGAATTCCATGTTAAAATGGACTCAGTCCATTTTAACATTGATTCCTATGGAAAAATCGGGTCATCGCATCGCATCGCATCGCATCCGATGGTCGCATGCGATGCGATGCGATGTGCCCGATCCGACCCGATTTTGAAATCGGGCGTCCGGATAACTCACAAGTACCTATTTGTTATATATACATATTGCTTCACTGCCATCACGGTTTTCTAGCACTTTTGTTTTTATTATCTCATTCACTATGAGATAAGGATAATAATAAGGAAGGAACCATGGGGAGGGCGTGTTTTGACATCCAAACACACCCCGTGCAGGGGAGGGCATTGTAAACCCGAACCCCCGGAAGTTCCAACCCTCTGTCACGATCCTCGTTTACAGTTTGTGCACGCTATTTCTACCGTCCAGCCGGTAAGACACTTGTTCACGCTGTTCTCTTTCCTTCACTTATATGCAAATGACCTGATTAAAAGGCCAGATGGGGCCTTGAAAAGTTGTCTTGTACCATGCATTTTTTCTAATACAATAACCTATTGAACACTGTCTCCAAGTGCCGCCTACCTATCTCAGGGGAGTCTTCATTGCTGCTTTGGGTTATCGTGTGTATACTTAAAAAAAGCCAGATTAAAGGCTGAAACGTCAACCAACCAGCAAGGCTAGTTGTCGATTTGTTGCATGTAAGTCCCAAAGGCCGGGACCTGTCCTCCTGTATACTTCGTGTCCAGCCACGGCTGGCCCAACTCGAGGGCACCTGGCAAGGAGCCGCATTAGGAGTGGAGTGTCAGCATCCTAACGCTTATATATGTATATATATATCGAGTAGTATATCCGGCACTCTGTTATAGATTTAGCTTGCCCGGTGCCTTCAACAGCAAATTTGTATCCTTCAAGAAAAGAAGCGGCACTCCAGGACTTGTATAAAGAAGAAGTCATTCTTTATTCATCAATCTACGTTTCGGTTTTATGGAAAAAAACGTCATCAGGAATCATTATTGATGACGTTTTCTTCCATAAAACCGAAATGTAGATTGATGAATAAAGAGTGACTTCTTCCTTATACAAGTCCTGGAGTGCCGCTTCTTTTCTTGAAGGATGCATATATATATATATATATATATATATATATATATATATATATATAAATAAGGATATGCAAGACGGCACTCAGTTATAGATGTAGAGATGTTGTTGGGGGTGCAAGGTCCTTAAAGATTAATTGATAGCACTTACCCAGCCTCCTAGAAGGAAAGGAATGGACCAGCACTCACTGTTTGAAGTATAAATAATTGTATTGGCAGTTACAGCATGATGTAATACAAGCAGGCTGACCCAACAGCCGTTTCAACTGGATGCCTCTCCAGTTTTCATCAAACTGATGAAAACTGGAGAGGCATCCAGTTGAAACGGCTGTTGGGTCAGCCTGCTTGTATTACATCATGCTGTAACTGCCAATAGAATTCTTTATACCTCAAACAGTGAGTGTTGGTCCATTCCTTTCCTTCTAGGAGGCTGGGTAAGTGCTATATATATATATATATATATATATATATATATATATATATATATACACACACACACACACACACACACACACACACACATCTGTGGGGAGGACCGGCACTCAATCCTTGCTGTGTGCTTTTGCTGAGGTGCCTTCCAATACAAACAAGTAAATCCATGAAGAAATGGAAGTACTCAGAGGCTTGAAAAACGATATTCTTTTATAAATGCATAAAAGTGCAGCAAATAACCAATGTTTTCAAGGTGCAGAAGTGACAAATCAATACGGTGAGACTCTTACCTTATAACGGTAGGAGAAGAAAGTGTAGAGCCCATCACAAAGTGATCCCCCGCATATGCTTACATTTAGCACAAGATACTCTTATATAGGTCTATGTATGTCGGACTCTGCTTGCGACGCTGGCTATGTTAATAGCACAGCAATAATGATAATATTTGCAGCAGAAACAGCCTGTACATAACGTACTAGATGATGGCTTTAAATACAGCCATACACATGGTGCTAATTATATGTATTAATGCACCAGATGTTTGTAAAGTCAATGCTGTTGTATTATTCACGTAAATGGTGAAATGCAATTTGGCTGCAACAATTCTGGATAAGAGAGATGGTACATTGTCATTCTGGGAAGAAAAACTAACCTATGAATCAATCTGAAAATCAATCTAAATTCTCCAAATTCCGCACCTATGCCAACTGAGCCACCACGGTGGTGCTCACTCCATGGACAAATCCAATCACAAGAGGAAACAAAAAGAGGGCACTCACCATTTGTTGAATAAATGTGCAAAAAGTTTTAAATGTTGCTCACATGACCAGGCTAACGTTTCGGTCTTATCAAAGACCTTTGTCAAAGCCACACAGTACAGAGAAGAGGTCCTTCCACCATGAACACCCTTAGGGGGTGTTAAGACCGAAACGTTAGTCTGGTCATGTGAGCAACATTAAAACTTTTTGCACATTTACGCAACAAATGGTGAGTGCCCTCTTTTTGTTTCCTCATATATATATATATATATATATATATATATGCACTCGTGGGTCTTGCATAAAAACTCTGTATTGTAAACGTGCAAAAAGCAACCAACGTTTCGGGGCAGCGCCCCTTTATCAAGGTGTGGGTGAGAAGGCCCTCTTGCCTCTTGCTTTTGACAGAATTGACCAACTGAACTGAGTTGTATCTACATACGATTGTTCACCACTTTGTGTACATTTGACACCCTAATTTGGGTTTTTATATATATTTCTATATGTTTATACATTTCATATTAAATGTTAATGTCAACTGTAAGTGATTGTTTTATTATCAAAAGCGCCCTCTGAAAACCCCCCCCTTTCCCATTTCTATAATTTGGGTCTTGCCTAACAGAGGACCCCTCAGAGGTGCTGCTCCTATACTGTAAGCGCAGGAAGGGGATCTCCCAATTTATATATATATATATACTGGATGGATAGATTCGGCACTCCACACAAATATATTCAACCTGCCCCGGGTGCCTTCAGTAAGATATACACATTTCCAGGCAAGAAGCTGCGTCACTCCAGGGGTCTTTTCACAGGTTTTAATCTTGAATAAGGTGCATACAGGTTACATGCTCAGTTGGTCAACGTTTCGATGTTCGCAAACATCGTTCTCAAGACCACATGTATCAAGACTAAGTGCACATACAAATATAAACCATTTTATATTTGTATGTGCACTTAGTCTTGATACATGTGGTCTTGAGAACGATGTTTGCGAACATCGAAACGTTGACCAACTGAGCATGTAACCTGTATGCACCTTATTCAAGATTAAAACCTGTGAAAAGACCCCTGGAGTGACGCAGCTTCTTGCCTGGAAATGTATATATATATATATGTATGTGTGTGTGTGTTCTGAGGCGGCACTCCCGAAATTAGGTGCAAAAACCAACTCCAGCTCAGGGACATATAATTAAGTCGGTGCTGAGGTGAAGCAGTCAGTTACATGTAGCGGGGGCACTCAAAGAAGAGTGCCGCCGACACCCCGCTATCTATATACATATTATATATATATATACCCTACTTCGATGAGGCCGCTTGTGCGGCACTAGCCATACCCAACTCTGAACCCCCCAAAAAGGCAATCTCTCTGTGAATGCCATTATCCCGTTAATTTGCTAACAATTGGAATGTAGGGAGATGAAAATAATTGTCATGGTCAACATCTCAAAACCACAGGACTCCTTGCAATCTAAGCTTACTGATTTTGGCATCATCTTACGTTTGAAATAATTATTTTACAGTCATATAAAATAGCACAGTTGTTAAGGGGAACATTAAAACATTTCTCTTTTGCCTTATATGAGATTGTATAATACTGTATATCTCACCATCAGTTCAGGCATATTAATGATAAGCTGCATGGGCAACTTCACATCTGGGTCATCTGTATAATCCATTGGTACCATGTTAGGAGCCAACTCATAGAACCTTTCGTGTAACCTGTAAGAAAAAACCATAAACATTGGCTATAAAAATAAAAAAAATGAATCCTTTCAGTCATCACTGATTAGTCATTACAATGCAGGTGTAGAATGAAAACTAGCTGGTAACTTAAGTATACTGTAGTTACAGCAATATCTCATAGGTATGTTCCCTAAATAGGACCATTAGAGGGCTGTGCATCATAAACAACAGAACATCAAGGGCTAGATGTAATAAGGTGCGATTTTTAGTCAAGTTTTAAAATCGCATTAAATCGCAAATTTTTTGAAAAATTCCCAAATGTAATAGGGTGTGATTTTTTAGACAAAGTCAGAATTTGCATGCGATTTAGTGCGATTTTTAGAAAGGAAAATGTGCCATTTTTAGTAATAATAATGTGCAAATATTTAGACATTTGCAATTTTTTTAGAAACCAAAATGCGGTATTTAGTACAAAAAAAAGTGGCATGGGGTCCCCCCTCCTGCGGCTCATTAAGCAGGACCTGGTTCCTGGGGACAAAAAGCATAGGGGTCCCCCGTATTTCTGAAACCAGCCGCGGACTCTTGGACCGCTCCTGGTTCCAAAAATACGTGGGTCAAAAAAATCTGGGGGTTTTCATATATTGGAACCAGCACCGGGCTCTCCTCGGCGGCCCCTAGGTGGTGGATGCCGGGTTGATACGTGTAAAATGTAAAAAAAAATATTTTTAATTGCATTTTGCAGTCGAACTACAAGTGGGGCATTACTGGGCCCCCTTGGACTTGTAGTTCACCTGTTATTGATTTTTTCAAAATTGTTTAATACTTTGCTCTACACATTGGCCCTTATTCTGGTTCACTTGCAAAGGCAAATTCCTTCTGAAATGGACAAAACCATGTACACTGCAGAGGGGGCAGATGTAACATATGCAGAGAGATTTGTATTTGGGTGAATTAATTTGTTTCTGTGCAAGGAAAATACATACTGACTGCTTTATTTTTACATTGCAATATAGATCTCATTTTGAAGTTAACCCCCATCCAAATCTATCTCTCTCTGCACAAGTTACATCTGCCCCACCTGCAGTGCACATGGTTTTGTCCATTTGAGAAGGAATTTGCCTCTGCGAGTGAAGCAGAATAAAGGCCATTGTTTGCTACAGGGCCGGATTAATATGTACATTGACAAAAACAAAAATGATTCCCGCACCAGTCTCTTATATTTATGGGACAGTCACATCTCCTCTAATGTAAATATTTTGTAGGAAATTTCCTTAGATTTCTGTTTTGAGGAGGTGCTACCTACTACTTAGGTAAAGACACACATACGAAACAAGAAAAGTAAGTATAATGTAGGTGCACCGACAGTCACAATGTCTGTTTTTAAGATTTAACTTTTATTATTTATTCATTTAAAAAGGTGAAATATTAAAATATGAAAGAAATAAAGAAAGAAATATAGAAATTTAAAATATCAATGACCACTGCTCCCCAACCTGAATTTTTGCAGGGTTCCTATTATCCCTGTATGTTTCCTATATGTTTGAATTATAGCACTTTCTCTTGTAGTTTTATACAGAGATATCTGTGCTTATGTTGCGAACTCCTATTTTGTTACACTGATGTATCAGATTTTAATGTTACACTGCAGGTTCCTAATAATGTGTATCCATTCCTGTTTATTTAGTAAATTCTTACACATAAGGTCCTGACTATTAAATATTCCTTATAGGGCGTTCAATTAATGAGCTGATGTGTAAATTGGAGCTATAATTAGTCTTGATAGCTCAATATAACAGACTAACCTCTCCTATTACTGCAGACAGACTCTGTCAAAATATTGCAGAAAGAGGTATAGTCTTTATATTATGCCACTGTACTGTTTCGTCAGCGGTATTATGCTATGTTTGACGGGCCGGCAGGAGCTATAAATACGTTGTCGAACTAGGCATTCATGTAGTTCTTGGTGTTAAATTATAGGTATTCCTATATCCATGCATCCAACAAGTGTAGGTATTATACCCAAAGCCAAACACCATATACTTTATACGTTTAAATTTTCAGACTCTGAGCTATATCTGGTATAAATACAGCATAGTAGGTATATAACCCAGCTCATAAATCAAAGAATGTCTGTATGGTGTTCTCCTTGGTGCGATGCGGCTTTATTGAAGTATTTGTGCTGCTGACAGTATCTTCCTGTACACTGTTTATGCCCACTGTACTGAATATTATAGTGCTTGGGATTAAGATATTAGAAATCACCAGTTGCACAAAGGCAATATATATTTGGTAAACTTTTATCCCAAAATCATATGTCAGGCAGGCGCTGATTATATATAGATCAGCTGTTACTGCATGTCCTCTAAAGCCAAACACCCTTCAATTGTATATACATTCAAAAAGTGTTTATAGTGTGCAGACATTGAGCTATATCCAGTATCTCTGCTATATCAAATAGTCATGCAACCCAGCTCATAAACCATTAGGATGTCTGGAAGGTGTTCTGCTTAAAAGGCTCTGGTTCTGGTTCTGGCTTATTACTGACAATGTTTAGCACTATGTATCCTAGGGCTTGAATTATAATATTGCAGTTTGCACAGAAGTAATGGGTAAATATATAGTTGCTTTATCCCCACTCATATATCTCATAGACACAGATTTTCAACTGTCAGCCACTACACTTGTTAGGCTCACACACTGCCTATTGTTAAGATGTTGAGGATTACACGGAAATGATGGATAAATATATAATTGCTTTATCCTCAATCATATGTCCCGTCGACACAAATTATCAACTGTCAGCCACTATGTTTTATGGGCTGCACAGAGGCGGTTATATGAACTGTTTTGAATGTCAGAGCAGCATCATATATCTTAGGCTGCACGGAGGCGGCTATGTGAACTGTATTACCGCTATTCGTGCTACTTATGCCTGCAAAATGCACTGAATACACTCAACCTCTTTAGACATTAACATATAATTTCTACCGGTAATTTGGAGGCTAGGAGTTGGCACAAATCAGCCAGTTAGTATACTCCTGCCGCCACTGTCAATTTTTGTGTCAGAGCAGCGCCGTGTATAGTAGGCTGCATGGAGACGGCTATGTGAATTGTATTGCCGTTGTCCGTGCTACTTATATCTGCTAAATGTACTAGACACACTCTATCTCTTTAGATATTGACATGTAGATTATGCCAGTAACTTGGAGGCTAGGAGTTGGCATAGATCAGCCAATTAGTATACTCCTGCCGCCACTGTCAGTTTTTAAATGTCAGAGCACCGCCGTGTATAATGGGCTGCACGGAGGCGGCTATATGAACTGTATTGCCGCTGTCCGTGCTATTTACGCCCACTGAATGCACTAGATACACTCACTTTTATTAGACATTATCATATAAATTATACCGGTAGCTTGAAGGCTAGGAATGGCACGAATCAGCCAGTTATTATATTCCTGCCGCTACTGTCAGTAAATGTCTAAGCAGCGCCGTATATCCTGGGCTGCACGGAGGCTGTGAGTCAGCCACCGTTAGCCGAGCACTACACCGCTATTTTCTGCACTGAGGAAGCTTGGTGAAACGGTCGTTGGCTAGCAATGACCATAGCTCTCCATCCCTCTGTTTCCTAATGTGTTTAAAAATGTTGTATATATGAAATTTCATGCGATGTGTAATGTACCAAGTGGCCGAGTGAAATAGATATCAGCGGTGTGGAGTCAGACTGACAGCAGCTGACTTACAGCCTCCGTGCAGAAAATGCAGTGTAGTGCTCGGCTAACGGTGGCTGACTCACAGCCTCCGTGCAGCCCAGGATATACGGCGCTGCTTAGACATTTACTGACAGTAGCGGCAGGAATATAATAACTGGCTGATTCGTGCCATTCCTAGCCTTCAAGCTACCGGTATAATTTATATGATAATGTCTAATAAAAGTGAGTGTATCTAGTGCATTCAGTGGGCGTAAATAGCACGGACAGCGGCAATACAGTTCATATAGCCGCCTCCGTGCAGCCCATTATACACGGCGGTGCTCTGACATTTAAAAACTGACAGTGGCGGCAGGAGTATACTAATTGGCTGATCTATGCCAACTCCTAGCCTCCAAGTTACTGGCATAATCTACATGTCAATATCTAAAGAGATAGAGTGTGTCTAGTACATTTAGCAGATATAAGTAGCACGGACAACGGCAATACAATTCACATAGCCGTCTCCATGCAGCCTACTATACACGGCGCTGCTCTGACACAAAAATTGACAGTGGCGGCAGGAGTATACTAACTGGCTGATTTGTGCCAACTCCTAGCCTCCAAATTACCGGTAGAAATTATATGTTAATGTCTAAAGAGGTTGAGTGTATTCAGTGCATTTTGCAGGCATAAGTAGCACGAATAGCGGTAATACAGTTCACATAGCCGCCTCCGTGCAGCCTAAGATATATGATGCTGCTCTGACATTCAAAACAGTTCATATAACCGCCTCTGTGCAGCCCATAAAACATAGTGGCTGACAGTTGATAATTTGTGTCGACGGGACATATGATTGAGGATAAAGCAATTATATATTTATCCATCATTTCCGTGTAATCCTCAACATCTTAACAATAGGCAGTGTGTGAGCCTAACAAGTGTAGTGGCTGACAGTTGAAAATCTGTGTCTATGAGATATATGAGTGGGGATAAAGCAACTATATATTTACCCATTACTTCTGTGCAAACTGCAATATTATAATTCAAGCCCTAGGATACATAGTGCTAAACATTGTCAGTAATAAGCCAGAACCAGAACCAGAGCCTTTTAAGCAGAACACCTTCCAGACATCCTAATGGTTTATGAGCTGGGTTGCATGACTATTTGATATAGCAGAGATACTGGATATAGCTCAATGTCTGCACACTATAAACACTTTTTGAATGTATATACAATTGAAGGGTGTTTGGCTTTAGAGGACATGCAGTAACAGCTGATCTATATATAATCAGCGCCTGCCTGACATATGATTTTGGGATAAAAGTTTACCAAATATATATTGCCTTTGTGCAACTGGTGATTTCTAATATCTTAATCCCAAGCACTATAATATTCAGTACAGTGGGCATAAACAATGTACAGGAAGATACTGTCAGCAGCACAAATACTTCAATAAAGCCGCATCGCACCAAGGAGAACACCATACAGACATTCTTTGATTTATGAGCTGGGTTATATACCTACTATGCTGTATTTATACCAGATATAGCTCAGAGTCTGAAAATTTAAACGTATAAAGTATATGGTGTTTGGCTTTGGGTATAATACCTACACTTGTTGGATGCATGGATATAGGAATACCTATAATTTAACACCAAGAACTACATGAATGCCTAGTTCGACAACGTATTTATAGCTCCTGCCGGCCCGTCAAACATAGCATAATACCGCTGACGAAACAGTACAGTGGCATAATATAAAGACTATACCTCTTTCTGCAATATTTTGACAGAGTCTGTCTGCAGTAATAGGAGAGGTTAGTCTGTTATATTGAGCTATCAAGACTAATTATAGCTCCAATTTACACATCAGCTCATTAATTGAACGCCCTATAAGGAATATTTAATAGTCAGGACCTTATGTGTAAGAATTTACTAAATAAACAGGAATGGATACACATTATTAGGAACCTGCAGTGTAACATTAAAATCTGATACATCAGTGTAACAAAATAGGAGTTCGCAACATAAGCACAGATATCTCTGTATAAAACTACAAGAGAAAGTGCTATAATTCAAACATATAGGAAACATACAGGGATAATAGGAACCCTGCAAAAATTCAGGTTGGGGAGCAGTGGTCATTGATATTTTAAATTTCTATATTTCTTTCTTTATTTCTTTCATATTTTAATATTTCACCTTTTTAAATGAATAAATAATAAAAGTTAAATCTTAAAAACAGACATTGTGACTGTCGGTGCACCTACATTATATTTAATATGTACATTGGCCTGGAGTGTGATGTTGTCTGATCAGTCAGATTGGATCAATGTATCACCTACATCACTCAGGGCATTATTCTGGTTCACTCTTTCTGACAAAATCCTTCTTAGATGGACAAAACCATGTGCACTGCAGGTGGGGCAGATGTAACTTGTGCAGAGAGAATTAGATTTGGGTGGGGTTTTACTTCAAAGTGAGATCTATATTGCAGTGTAAAAATAAAGCAGCCAGTATTTACCCTGCACAGAAACAATATAACTCACCTAAATCTAACTCTCTCTGCACATTTTACATCTGCCCCACCTGCAGTGCACATGGTTTTGTCCATCTAAGAAGGATTTTGTCAGAAAGAGTGAACTAGAATAAGGCCCTCAGTGTGTACCCAGTTTGCACACTCCTGCGGTCACATGCCATGTCATCAGGTTCAATGTGCTGCACTTTAAATCTAGCGATGTCACTTGCTATTGGATGCCTATCGTGCAGAGTGTATGGCAAACCGGGTGACAAAAGATATGTTTTGCCAATTTGATGCCATGCAAGTCATGTGCTATTTAACCTTTTATGTTGGTCAGTGCACCCCATTATCCTGTTGACAGGTGTTGCTCTAGATTGCGTCAAGTAGATTTGAATCAAATGTTTTCCCGTACAGATACACTGATTCAATTTATCATCTTCTAGAAGGTGCTAAATAAGAAGAAATAGTTGCTATGGGCAACATCCCATTTTCAACAGAACTCCCATCTTAGTAAAAAAAAAAACTCTTTCAATTTGTGTGATAAATATATCAAATGAGAAATGTAAATTGCCAGTTCCTGGGTAATGTGAGAGGTATTGCATCTCCTGACTATTTATTAAGGGCCTGTGAGCCCCGAGAGAGAGGGTGATCTCTTCTGAAGGAGAGGAGAGATGCTGCTGTAAACGTCTATCAAGTTTATCTTTTTACAGGACCTATTAGAGTGTATGGTCTAGAGGTGATATCCCCATTTGAATTTATTTCCTTTGTTGCAACTTTGGGCTAATGATGATCATGGGTTGTACCACTGAATGTTTTCTTTCTTTTTGTAAATGTTTGTCCAACCTTATTTTAAATGTATTTCTTGTGTCTGTCAACACCACCTCTTCTGGAAGGGAGTTCCGTACCTTTACTGCCATAAAAGCCATAAAAAAACCCTTTCCTTCTAAGGTTATGGAATCTTCTATCCTCTACTCTGAGTGCATGCCCACGTGTCCTAGAGTCTGACCTCAAAACAAAGAGGGAGCCTGATAGTTCATTATATTTCCCCCTGATATATTTGTACATGTTAAGCATGTCTCCTATTAAATGCCTCTTTTCCAGCGTAAACATTCCTAATTCCTTTTATTAGCTTGGTTGCCCTTCTCTGGATTTTCTCCAGCTCTATAATGTCCTTTCTGTAATGTGGGGCCCAGAATTGCAGTCCAAATTCCAGATGAGGTCTAACCAGTGCCTTGTAGGTTAGTATCCTGTTGGCCTTAATGACTGCACCATGACACTGAGCACTGCACCCTAGTTTGTTGTCAATTTGGACTCCTAGGTCTTTTTCCAATTCTGATGTTCCTAATTCTACCCCGTTTAAATTAGATGTCGCACCCTCGTTATGTCTCCTAAGATGTATAACCTTACATTTATCAACATTGATCCTCATTTTCCATTTATCCGCCTTCTCATCTAGTTTATTTAATCTCTCTGCAGCGTGAAAACATCCTCAACCGTTCACTGGACTTAAAAGAGGGATGGAGTCCCAGTCGGACCTTCACTTGGTGTACACTGGGTAATGGACATAATTCAATAAATGTTGTGTACCTAAAAGTCTTTGAATAGCAACACTGATAACACAAGGAACACTTTAAACCCATCTCACAATGGAAAAGTGATTATTAAACTGACCAGAAGAAAAAGCTGGGGATCAGAGCTACTGGAGACATCCCAAAAACAAAACCAATACTGGGCAGCAACCTCATGACTGTGCTGGAAGAGACACTAAGCTATTAATTCTTTTTAATATTCTGACAGTTACATCCAACTCATTCATAACTTACAGTAACTGGAAAATGGCAACAAAGCAGCAGTGACAGTAACGACATCCGCACCTGAATGGACCCCCAATTAAGCCTTCAAAGCTTCTAACAGGCACTAAATCTCACCTGCTCATCAAAGCGTACCATTAGTTGCATAACATGGTCTCACAGCTGCTCTCCCAACCCCCTGCTTCATGCCTTGGCAATCCCTGACTCACTTTCTTTCTGCCAATAGGCCACCTTCTGCTCAAGTCCCGTGTCACCAGTCTCCCCCCTCCCCCTAGACTGTACGCTCCTTGGAACATGACCCTCTTCCCTCCTGTTCCTGTTCTCAGGCACTTCAATGACAGCTCTCTCCTACTTAGTGTCTGTCTATTCCTGCATTCTGCAACATGGCCTTCATTAACGGTCTGTGCCCCCATCTGTATATGCACAGACCACGGGTTGGGGGGGGGGGTCCTTAATGACCCATGACAGTGTGCTTTGGCTGTCGGTGGAAGCATACATGACTGCAGATTATTCCAGCCTGTGATAATTAACGCTCACTTACCGGAGGATTTCTTTTCGGGTGAAGAAAGTGCAATCCTAGAGAAAAGAAAAAGGTATAAATCTGTAAATAAAACAAACTAGGAAAATGGTCAAAAAAGCATACCAACCTTAATAATCAAGTAAGATGTACTTATTACAATGGGGGTTATTTAGACCTGATCAACTGCGCATGCGTACGGATGTGCTTATGTGCGAGGCCGTTCAGCAAAAAAAAATAATAAAGAACAGCATCTTTTCTGATCGCAAGCTATCGATTGACAGGAAGCCGGCATTTGGGGCTAGTAACCGGCTGTTTTCTGGGAGTGTCAGGGAAAACACAGGGCGTGCCCAGGAGTTTCAGGGAGGGTGTGTGCCATCTGGCTACAATCAGCCTGTTTCTATTACACTTGCTGAGTATGCTCTGGGTTACACACGTTCTGCACACAGTGTAAAAAAAAAAAAAAAAAAAACAGTTTCTTCTGAGGAGGCCACAGTGCACTTTCACATCAGCCCCGAGGGGACCATGTTGTCCAGCAAAGCTGCATTGTCCACAGCCATAGAAAGGAGGGATTTTCAGGTTTTCATAGTCCACCCAAAACTATACAAGGTATAGGCTTAGTGTTCATTCTAGCACCCGCCAGCATTGCAAACCCATGCAGTTCCTCTTCCCTGCCTGGGGTGTCGCTGTTTTCTGTGGTGTTTCTAACACAGATGATGATCTGGTTTGCATATCAGTGCTGATATACAGACCACACTGTGCTATAAGTACTACAGCAGACAGCGACACCACATACATGGAAGAGGAACTACATGTGTTTTCAAGACGTTACTATTTGGGTGGGCTTGAGCGCTGCCTGTGTACGTGGTAAGTGCTTGATTTTGGTGTGTATATGGATTACAATAAGATGTGAGGTATTGATTACAGGTTAGTAATGGGACCAGCGGAGGTCAAAGGAACACTTAGGAGTTACCTGAACTCCTGTCGGGGATCTCCTAAGAGTGACACACTCTGAAAAAATTCCCGCAACAGGGGACCCCTTTTAAGTGTATATTGAAAACACCAATTAAACAAACATCCCAATTATTACCTGTAATCAATACCTCACATCTTATTGTAAAAATAAAAAGCAATCTACATAAACCCTCTTTTTTAATTTCTAATTTCTATCCATTTCCACACCAAAATCAAGCACTTACTACGTAAACACAGGCACCGCTCAAGCCCACCCAAATAGTAACGTCTAAAATATCAAAAAGGGATTGGGAAACCCTTATTGGCTAGAGCAGTGCCTCTTAGACACACGAATACCCAAGTGAGCACAGTAGATCACCCTCCTTTTTCTAAAAACATGTGTTTTCAAAGCTTGCGGGTGCTACAATGAACACTATAGGCTGAAAGCAACATTTGCATATTAGCTCTACTGCAACTCTGCAAAAACTTACAGCCGTGCATCCATTAGTGACTACCTCTGAATCACCATTTTTTTCAATGACATTGTAAGGCATTACTATAAAATGGAAGCCCATGCTGGTATGCTCAACAAGGACCTCCTTGGATAGTTCACAAAACCAATCAGTGCGCTTAGTTCTGTAGAGCAGGACAGAAAGGAAATGTACTTTGGCAATGCATATTATGGAATTAATACCCCTTTCACACTGCAACTATAACACGCAGGGGCGGATTGGGAATAAAAACCAGCCCGGGAAATATCTTGAAGCAGCCCTTATGGAGGGGGGGCGCGCTCGCATTACGGGGGTGTGGCCTATTTCAACAAGGCCACGCCCCATTTTCGCCGCTGTGGGGGCATGGATAGTTGCTCTCCGAGCTGCTGGCTATGTCCCCAGCCCCTCAGACTGCAGAGGGGGGACGCAGGGTGGCGTAGAATGCTGGGAGGGGAGATGCAGGGTGGCTGAGGACGAAGGGAGGATGTACGCAGGGTGGCACAGGACACAGAGTGTGAGGGGGCATAGTGGCACAGGATGCAGTGCAGGAGGGGGAACGCAGAGTGACAGAGGATGCAAGGAGGGGAGTTGCAAAGTGGTGGAGGATGCAGGGAGGGGAGACGCATGGTGGCACCGTATTAGTGGCAGTATGGGGGGGGGGGCCGCAGTAGGCTGAAGTTTTGCCTAGGGTGCTGAGAAGCCTTACACCGGCCCTGGGTGGCAGAGGATACAGGGAGGGGGGATGCAGGGTGGCGTAGGATGACAGAGGGCAGACACAGAGTGGCATAGGATGTGGGTTTGCGGAGGATTCAGGTAGGGAGGGGGAAGCAGGGTGGCGTATATGTATAAATATATGTGTGTGTGTGTGTGTGTGTGTGTGTATATATTATATAACACCCGCAGTAGTAACGATACTTATACACGTAATGCTCACAGTAGTACCGACGCTTATACACATAACACCCGCAGTAGTAACAATGCTTATACATGTAATGCCCGCAGTAGTAACGATACTTATACACATAACGCCAGCAGTAGTAACGATAATTATACACATAACACCCGCAGTAGTAACGATACTTATACACGTAATGCTCACAGTAGTACCGACGCTCTTACACATAACACCCGGAGTAGTAACAACGCTTATACACATAATGCCCACAGTAGTAACGATACTTATACACATAACACCCGCAGTAGTAACGATACTTATACACGTAATGCTCACAGTAGTACCGACGCTTATACACATAACACCCGCAGTAGTAACAATGCTTATACACATAACGCCCACAGTAGTAACAATGCTTATACACATAACGCCAGCAGTAGTAACAATGATTATACATGTAATGCCTGCAGTAGTAACGATACTTATACACATAACGCCAGCAGTAGTAATGATGCCTATACATGTAATGTCCACATTAGTACCGACGCTTATACACATAATGCCTGCAGTAGTAACAATACTTATACACATAATGCCTGCAGAAGTAACAATACTTATTCACATAATGCCCACAGTAGTAACGATACTTATACATATAACGCCAGCAGTAGTAACAACGCTTATACACATAATAACCGCAGTAGTAACGATACTTATACACATAATGCCAGCAGTAGTAACAACACTTATACACATAACAACAGCAGTAGTAACGATACTTATACACATAATGCCAGCAGTAGTAACAACACTTATACACATAATAACCGCAGTAGTAACGATACTTATACACATAACGCCAGCAGTAGTAACAACGCTTATACACATAATAACCGCAGTAGTAACGATACTTATACACATAATGCCCGCAGTAGTAACAACGCTTAAAACAGCCTAGCGGGAAAACTACTTATACACATAATGCCCACAGTAGTAACGATACTTATACACATAACGGCAGCAGTAGTAATGACACCTATACATGTAATACCCGCAGTAGTAATGACACCTATACATGTAATGCCCACAGTAGTAATGACACCTATACATGCCCACAGTAGTATCGACATTTATACATGTAATGCCCGCAGTAGTAACGATACTTATACACATAATGCCAGCAGTAGTAACGATACTTATACACATAATGCCAGCAGTAGTGACAACGCTTATACACATAATGCCCGCTGTAGTAACGATACTTATACACATAATGCCAGCAGTAGTGACAACGCTTATACACATAATGCCAGCAGTAGTAATGATACTTATACACATAATGCCAGCAGTAGTAACGATACTTATACACATAATGCCTGCAGTAGTAACGATACTTATACACATAATGCCAGCAGTAGTAACGATACTTATACACATAATGCCAGCAGTAGTGACAACGCTTATACACATAATGCCCGCTGTAGTAACGATACTTATACACATAACGCCCGCAGTAGTGACAACGCTTATACACATAATGCCAGCAGTAGTAATGACGCCTATACATGTAACGCCCACAGTGTGGCTGGGTGGTGGGTGAAGGAACTTGCGCGGCAGGAGGGTTGAGTGGGCGGTCGGCTGAGTGCATCATCACAGCAGCCATGCTTTGGGGCCTCTGAGAACGCCGGCGCCCGGGTCAGCTGTACCCTTTGACCCTCCCTGTCGTCGGGCCTGAGTGCATCCCCCACTCCCATAGGCAGACATGTCACGTAATCAGATCCCCCTCCAGCACAGATCCCAGTCCCCCCCCCCCCCCCCCCCATAGGTAGACATGTCACATACCCATCCAGCACAGCCCCTATAGGAAGACATGGGGGGGGGGGATCTGAATGTCACATGTCTGCCTATGGGGGAGCTGAGCTGGAGGGGGATCTGAGTTGTCACAGTGAGTCTGTCTGCTCTCGTGCAGACAGTCACAGACCCCCTTCCCCCTCATGTGCAGGATTGTCATACACAGAATCCCCTCCAGCACAGCCTACACTGTAACTGGCACATGCAGGGAGACTTATTCCCCATGTCCCTCACAGTGTGACAGGAGTGAGTCTCTCTCTCCCCTTACACCCCCCCACCCCAGAGCCCACAGTGACTCACATTCATAATGCTGGAAGCTGCAGCCCGGCCACAGCGCTGCTGCTCCTCGTCTCTCTCCCCTCTCAGGCTGACGTCATCAGTCTGAGAGGTGCTCCCCCTGGCTGCCAGCGGCTGTATCTGCAGCTCATTGCAGCCGCAGCAGCAGGGAGCCGGAGGGAAGCAGTGAAGCACACGCAGCCATCTTCCTTTAGGGCACAGTGCCGCAGCACAGCACGGAGATGCCGTGGCGGCCCTGTCAGGTAGTATAGGCGGCCGATTCTGACAGAGATGGTGCCGGCCCACCGGGAAATGGCCCGGTTTCCCGGTGGGCCAATCCGCCCCTGATAACACGGTAAATTGCAGATTTTTAACCGTTTCAAAACGGTTATAGCTGCAGTGTGAAAGTGCTAGTTTTAAATTACCGGTTCAAGTGAATCGGTAATTCAAAACGGTTAAAAAGAAGGGTCCTACACAGTTCAGACCCGTTATTTCTGCAGTGTGAATGGGTCTGAACCGGTACCCTACACTGCACCCCCCCCCCCTGGTACCTGGCCAGCGGGATCTCGACCCCCTCCTCCCCCCCCTCGAACCAAGAGGGGTCCCCCATCTCCTGGAACCAGGCAAGCAGGGTCTCCACCACCCCCCTTCCCCCAGAGACGCAGGGTCTCTGTCTCTCACACACTCCCCAGGTACCTGGCAAGCGCGGTCCATTGCTTGGGAGGCAGCGGGTCCCTTGTGTGGGCTGTGTGCGCGGACCCAGCTGCGGCAGGCAGACACGCGAGAGCGGGTGCTCCTGGTGACCCGGCGAGCCGCTGCTCCTGCAGGCGGGTGAGCGGGGCTGCTGCCCGGGGTAGGAGGTAGGTGATGGCTGTGTGTGGCGAAATGGCGAGCCGCTGCTCCTGCTGTGATTACACTGTGCGCTGCTGCTGGGGATGCTGCTGCAGGCGCGTGAGCGGGGCTTCTGCCCGGGGAAGGGGAGGGAGGTATGTACTGACATTTCAGGGTAGGGGCTGCCGCCCCCGGGTCACCCCCTGAACCCGCTCTGCCTACTGCCGGCATTGTAGCTCTAATGCTGGCGGTGTGCGCTGGTAAGTAGGGGGGGGGGGGTTTGCGCTTGCCAGTTCCAGGGGAGGAGGGGGGGGGGTATATTACTGCTTAATTACCGTTTTGTACCTTTCACAACGGGTGCAATGTGAAAGGTACAAAAACGGTAATTAGCCAGTGATATACCGTTTACAACAGGCAATGTGAAAGGGGTTAAACTTACTCTGACCCGGTTAAAGAAACGTTTAAAAAACCGGGTCAGAGCAGGTTGTGCAATGTGAAATCAGTATAAGTGTAAAGCACAATGGAATCTGCTGCGCTTTATAAGAAACTGTAAATAAATAAATAATAAATAAAGAAGGGCTGGAGAGAGAATATTAAACATGCAAGTGTCTGAGAGGTGTCCAGTGTACACATCATATAATTAACACTTTCAGAAGTAAACAATAATGTAAAGATTTGGAGACAATTTGTTAGCTATTTATTCTAAACACATTTAGGTACATGTTAAATTCTTGCTGCCCATCTCCTAGCAGGCGCGCTGACATAATTTCAGCTCACTACGCCTAGGGGTGGTGAGCAGAAATGTCACCTGTTTGCAGAGCCGGCCCTAGCCTAAATTACGTCCTAGGCAAGATTTTGACTGTTGCCCCTTAGCACCGCCACTAGTTCTGTCTCTGACCCTGCTTTAAATAGAACCAGCGCACCCATTCGCTTCTGATGATTAAAATGATATGCAGCATGCCTATATTCTGTGTGCGACTGTGGCTGTACCTGCATACGGAATGCTATGTTACAGTGATTTCCATGAATACACTATTTCATATGCAGATACAGCCTCACTCACACACCGAATATAGGCATGCTGCATATCATTTTAATCAGCAGAAGCTGCTGATGCCCCTAGGCATTCCAAATGCCCTAGGCAATTGCCTAGTTGGCCTATGCCTAAGGCCGGCTCTGCCTGTTTGAGTGCTCAGACTGGACTTTTCACGTCATGACCATTAGTTTTGTTGGGTTTCGCCGCTATTTGTGGCTTAATCCAACCATAATAAGAGCAATATCGCCCTGCGATCTCCCGTCAGTTTAGAAGGGGATCGGTTCAATTAAATTGCTGAATACGGCCCTTCGAATATTGAAATATATGCTTACCTGAATTAAAGTATGATGGTAAAGAAAGTACTGGCAGGATAAGCCCCCACCCCAGCAATGCATTACACAACTAAACGGATACCACCAAAGGTGCACACAAACCAAAATAGCAACAACTGTCAAAATTAGGTATCCACTCAACCTGCTGATATGGCTACCCACTCAGTAGGGTGATACCACAGCCCCTTTTAGGGTGGTCACGAACTAACAATTCAATGAATGTAAGCCCACCCAAAGAAATCAAATTCTATAAACAAATCCAATAAATTTGCACCCAAAGTGGCAACCTGACGTTGTTTCCTCTGCGCAAAACAGTACCACCAAAAAACGGAAAAAAATTGTGGAAGGAAAGTGGACAGACAGGAACATGGAGGCTTTGTATGAGCCCACAAAGCTTCACATACAGCACTGAGAAGAAACCCATAACAATAGGACAATTAGTAACATGGTGCCCCATAAGCTAGCCCCAAACTTTAACAATCTCCTTTCTTATTAAACTAAATTAGTAATATTTTAGGATATGAACATAAAGGTAATTGTATGTAAGGGCAGCATATAATTGCACGAGATTGACCTTTGTTATACACTTACATCTTAACAGGGGAAATTCAATTTAGAGCAAGGTTTAGCAATGTAAAATACTTGCTTACCTCGCACCCAATTTTTGGATAACACTCACACAGATTCCAGGCATTGGATACAGAAAACACTGCTTCAGACGGTGACATTTTACAGATTAATTAAGCTAATTGGAAACTTCCAATTGCTTAAATAGTCCTCAAGGGAGGTCATCAGGGGTGTCCAAACAACTCCCGGTAATCATTTTTTGTATTTTGCTCTAAGTTGTCTCTATTGTTATTAATAAATGGTCTCCTAAGCGCAATGTGTCCGGCGCTTGATTGACAGTAAGCTAACTTTTGGGAATGCAAACCTGATGTTTTCTGGGTACAGTATGTCTGAAAAACACAGGTGTGTCCAAACATTTCTGAGGTGGATCTGTACGGCAGCCATGACCACTTCTAGACTGTCTCAGTCGTAGACTATCCCAGTGAAAGCCTGCAGTGACAGCTGGCCGCAGCTTCTTCAGACTGGGCTGCTGCTGGCGGAGTGTCTGCGGTCAACCTAACACAAACTGCGGTTCTTGTGTAGTTTCACGGCGCCAGCATGGAGCCGTGCTACTTCCGGGTTCTACGCTCGCCACAACTATCTAAAATAAAGTAACAACTCCATGCCAACGTGGATAGTTCATACCCCCACTATCCACGTTGGCATGGAGTTGATTTTAGATAGTGTGGCGAACCACTGAGCCCGCAGCGTGGGCGAGCGAAGCGCGCCCCGCAAGGGGACTCAGACGCATGGCGCCATGCTGGCGCCGTGAAACTACACAAGTACCCAAACTGCTACAAATCAACTAAACATAGAAACATAGACTAATCCTGATAACAGACTCCTAAAGTAACCCTAATACTAATAATAACCCAAAAGTACAGACTGGATGGGCAATGTGGTTCTTATCTGCCATCAAATTCTATGTTCCCATAGTGTGCTTTATATTTTTGCATTGTATATTGTCTGCGTTATTCCTAGTTCTTCCTGCTTGTATGTCAGAGTATGCTTCAAAGATGTTACTGAGATAGATGCTACTAGTGCTGTGTGTGTGTGTGTGTGTGTGTGTGTGTGTGTGTGTGTGTGTGTGTGTGTGTGTGTGTGTGAAACAACATAACATACTTCATTGGCAGGGTTAATGACTGGTGGGGGAAGGGGAAAGGCCTGTTAGAATGTTCTGGAGGGTAGCTTATCATTGTCTAGAGTTCCAGGTTTGTTCTCCGGAGTCTTTAGAATGAATAATTCAGGACTGTACTAAGGATAAGATGGCACACAGTATATATAGCATTGTGTCTGTTTTCCCCACACATAACACTTGGGGTGAAATGTAATAGGATGAGAGATTCAGAAAGTGAGAGATTTGGTAAGAAATCTCCAGTTTTTTTAAAGTGGCAATCATTGAGACAGCAAAATCACACTGCTTTTGCTGTGTAAATGATTGCCACTTTAAAAAAACTGGAGATTTCTTACCAAATCTCTCACTTTCTGAATCTCTCATCCTATTACATTTCACCCTTGGTGTAATTAAGTGTGCGTCTCCCAATACTGCTAGATACAGTGTGTGTGACCTGTTTCGAATATTTGTGATAATAAAATGTATAGTCAGGGTAAGGTTTCCATCATAAATTACTTCTGTTAAGGTGCCCATACATGGTACAATTATTGTATGCAATTTGGACTAGATCGCATCGCATTGCATACGTTTTGCAATGCAATGAGATGCAATCTAGTACAAAATTATGTGCAGCACATACTTTTTGAGCTGTGCGATGAGATGCGCATCTCATCGCACCCAACAATTGTACCGTGTATGGGCGCCTTTAGATATCACTTAGTTTTCAATAATCTTTTCATACACACCACGATCAATAAACAACAATACACGTATTACAAATAAAAACACAAATTTGTATACATTTGTAAAGTAAACATAATGGAAACGGTTCCTCTACTTCATCCTCAAGTGTGCTCATCAGGTCATTTACTAAAGATACTCAATGGTAGATAATTAATGACCAAGCCAATCATCTTAGCTCATCTGCAGCACAAACTACTGTATGTGGATCAGGTGTGTTATGTTACACAGGAAGCAACAGGTGTCTACAGAAACCACAGCATTATTATCATGAAGAAATAAATTGCTGATAACCGCTTCATCATTTTACTTACAGTAAAGATTCTAAGCAACCCTTACTAAAGAAAAGTTCTGTGCAAAAGCTACCTTTATGGTCACTAACCACATCTCTGCTATGATAAATGGTAATGTGCGCATCTGGACATGGCACATCCCTGGTACATGTGGTTCTCACGCTGCAAACTCCTGGACTGGGGAGGCTTGCGGCTGGTGGGGGTAATAATTATTATTCCTTATTAATGCTATATTACACTATATGAGGCAAGTAACAACCCCACTATTTTAGGATCCATTTAAACACTAGAGATGACTGGAGTGGTCCAGTTCTGTTCTCCAACTTATTGCAAGTTAAGGCTAGAGGATAAATCAGCACTTGCGATTGGTTTGGGAAAAGCACAGAATCAAAACGCTCAGCTCTATTAAAAACTAACCCGGGGTCCGAATTCGGCCCCGTTTTCGAAGGTGGGGGTCTGCGCATGTGCGTATATGTGCATGTGCAAGCCCCCGCGCGTTTGCTCAGTAATGAGTAATGTGAGGGAAGGGGGCAGGCAGGGAATACCCAGTGTTTTATGGGCATCCCTGTAAAAATGCTTGGCATTTCCTTGCTAACGCAGGCGTGGCAATGCCTACTTGGGGTGGGCAGCTGATGTCAGATGACGTCAGTGCCAGCCCTGAAGTGGGAGTACATCGGCCATCTGAAAAGTAAGTATTGAGTTACTTTTCCGACTGAAGGCTGGAAAAATCAGTTGATGGTGATCAACACATCCCCTCCCATGTTACTGAGGGGATTCTCCCAGAGGAAGGTTGCATCAGGGGGAGGGGGGGTTGCGTTCGGCCGAGCGGCATTGCAAATATATTATATACTCTTGGTTCGCTTTCATTTATGTTCATTGTTTTTAGTCCTAACCTATCCTTTCATACCACACACATACATTGGACAAAATAATACTGGGTCTGGCGTCAGACTGTCAACATTTACTTGTCAACACCAAAAAGTCAAATGTTATGGTTCTGACATTGGATTAATGGTAATATCTAAAATGTCGTCACCTGCAAACACAAATAAAAGGTCACCATACTGTATGACACGTCAACATAGTTAAAATGTTTACATTACCGTTAGGCTAAAAACGGCCTGTCCATATTGTCACCATTTCATTAATGTCAATATGCTGTATTTTGACATTGTTAATGTCAACATGTTGACACTCCAGATTCTCATGTCAACGTTATAAATGATAGAAACGAAACTATAATGTAGTATATCATTCCCAACACTAGCTGCATTCTACTGCACAGTATATCACTGCCACTCTCTAATCCAGCAACTAGGCCCTCATCACATATGTATACTGTAGGTAAAGAGCATTAACCACAGCATATCGAGGCATATCCTACACATTAAACCACATATTACACATAACACACCCACCCCACTGAGAGCACATGTCACTTTCAGCAATTAAGCAGTCTCTTGTACCTCCTGACACTTTCATGTCGCTACCTGCTGTATCTACGTGCTCACTAGTAATTTAATACTGGATGAGCGCTCATTAGTGCCCAATAACCCCAAAGCCAATGTAAAGACACTGGGAGGAAAAGCAGCTTTATTAATGACACAAGCTTGTGACCATGGGATGTTGCAGTGGATAATATATGGATCCATTAGTGGAATCATTTTATTGTTGGAAAATAATGTGTCTAAAGTCGAATTATCTGAAAAATGGCAGGCTTCTGCTAAATAATGGGATTCACTTTAAAGCTTTTGTAAATATCCCTCAATCACGGTTATGTAATCAATAAACACTGCTCCCCCCCATCTATCATAACCATTATCTGGCTTCAACAGTGCACACTTTCTCGGTCTTCTGCCCATTATGAGGTGGCTGTGGGCTTTCTTCTAGTTCACTCTTTCTGACTAAATCCTTCTTAGATGGACAAAACCATGCGCACTGCAGGTTGGGCAGATGTTACTTGTGAAGAGAGAATTAGATTTTGGTGGGGTTTTACTTCAAAGTGAGATCTATATTGCAGTGTAAAAATAAAGCAGCCAGTATTTACCCTGCACAGAAACAAAATAACTCACCCAAATATAATTCTCTCTGCACCTTTTACATCTGCCCCCCTGCAGTGCACATGGGTTTGTCCATCTAAGGATTTTGTCAGAAAGAGTGAACTAGAATAAGGCCCTGTATACCAAGCATCCCTCAGCTGGACAACATCCTGGACAGCAATCTCTACTTGTGTCTTACATCTCAAGCCCACAACACTCATCTCTCCATGCATGCTCCATAAATCTGTCTGACATAAAGCATCAATTGTGTTCGCCTCTTTTGTTGGCCTACCTACAACTAAAGGGCCCGCTCAATCCCTGTTTCTCCTGCTCCTAGGCTGCAGCCACCCCCTTAGCAGAGGATGCTAAGCACTAAGATCAGCTAATGTTCCCTATGTGTGAGTCACAGAACAGTTAGGTCTCATTTCCTGCCAAAGCTGTTTGTGCATCAGCATCACAACTTAATGGAGTTTCTGCACATAATTCACTGTGTACATTATACTATGAATGTCTATCCATGCATCCCTCATACACATGCACACAAAATGATACATGTTTAAAGGAAATAAATAATTATACATATAGTATCTAATAGAGACAATACATTAATGGATTTGCCTTGCCATTCTGTAACCAAGCAACGCAGAACTCTCCTTATCCCATATGCTGACCACCAACATTTGTTTCTGTGTCATGCACTGTAAATAATACATCATATGATTGTAGTCATTATTATCTCTTCCAAAAATGTAAATACCACCAATTTATATATTTGTACAATTTATTTTTATCATTATGCTGCCCCTAAACTTTGCTGCCAGAAACAACTGCCTATGTGTTTGTTAAATAGCCTTGAATATACTGCAGATCCACATATATAAGTATATACTATATACAATTAAATGTATAGAGACACACGTGACCATATATAACACTACGGTATTTTTACATACTGTAAATCATTATAAACACACAATATTTTTTTTTTTCATTTACAGTAATAAATTAAATGAAAGAATATCACACAACACATAATCACCATGACAGTATTTGGACCTTACCTGATAGGCATCTAGCTGTTCATCGGTAAATATAGTTTGCTTATTACCCATGATAACTGCGGGTTTCTTGGTCTCCTGAAATGCATCACACAGGGAGGAGCAGGATGGATATCTAGTGTATGCATTGGCATTTACACTGAGGCAGCTGGGGCAGTAGTGGACAGAGGCTGCATCAGGATCCTTGCTTGGTCAGTGCAGTGATGGCATTATAAGGAGGACTTCAGGGAGCATCCATTGGGTGCAGCTATCTAGATCTTACTAGGTCTGTTTTTTCGAGCATTTACAGTGACTTTCAATGATTGGGGCTGACACTGGATTTCCTGCGAGCAGCCTCCAGTCTCCAGCAGTCAGTGCATGTTTAATGGGCTTCTTCTTGCATCAATAGGGGGGAGTAGGAACAAGACACTCCCTCTAAATTGATACATCTCAGCATACGCACGAAGAGCCACAAGGGGGCGCACACAAGCGTATGGTTACAGAGCTGCTGCCAAGGCTGGTAAAAAAAACATGGGACAGTCAGTCTTATAGAATCAACTTTATAGAATAGAATCAACTTATATAGTAACTATATAGTAACTACTAAATATTGCAGACTTAAAAGGGTCACTCTGCCATAAAATAATTTTGAATTCACATATCGAAAAGTATTTTTTTTTTTTTTAGCAATTACCAAAATGTCATTTGCTACTGTATATTAGTTTCACAATTGTTCATGATCAATATTTTGAATTTAATTTAACCCTTTGTGGTGTATTCAATGATTTTTGCTAGCTGTGACAGCGAGCAGTGCTGATTGATCACTGTCACAGCTTGCAACTGACCTCCTGCACACACTATTTCCCCCTCACTAGGTTTTTGTAGCGACGGGGAAACGGCGTGTGCGGTCACTTGTTTTCGGTGATCCCCGCATTTTAACGCCCTCGCTGGCCACATTGAATATGGCCCTTTCAGTACCAACATTGCGGGGAGAGATCCTCAAAATATCTGCTAAAAATGCCAGCATCGCTCACAGTGACTGTTATTTTAGTATAAATAAATACAAATACAGCAGTCAATTAACTGAAGTTTAGTTAAATATTGAACCCAAACAAAAAAACAGTTGTGCAGAACATTTTGAGGATCTCTCACAGCAACATTGGCACTCAAAGAGTTAACATGAACCAGACAAATATCACTGACAATATTTCTTGTTTACAGTTTGCAGCAATTGATATATGGGTTATAATCAGTAAAGTGGTTGCTGATCCACAAACATGAATCCATATTAATCATTAAACAACATATTGGTGGAGTATTATTTTATTGCTGCTGCTAACATTAACTCCCTTGAGCAGTGCCGGCGCCACTACTAGGCAGGTTTAGGCATTTGCCTAGGGCGCCAGCCACTGGAGGGCGGCACTTTGTATGGAAGCGGCGTCTGCTGCACCCACCGTGGAGCCAGTTTAGCGGCGCCCACAGCCCTCCGCCCATGGAGACCGGGTCAGAGAGTTGACTGACTGCCTCCTAACCCCCCCCCCCCTCCCCTACACTCGCGGTGGGATGGTCATACCCCCCTCCCCCGTGGACCAGGTTGGAGCTGGTGGTGAACGGTGGGACATCCGGACCGGGTGAGCAGAGGGGAGAGGGGGTGAGCGGAGGGTGGCGGGCACGTGGGGGGTCGCCTGGGGCGCTGACAGGGCTTGCACCGGCCCTGCCCTTGAGTGGTGGGTTTTGCTAGGGCAGGACAAACCTACCAGGGCAGGTTTTTCCTGCCCCAGCAAAACCCACCACAGAACGTCGTACTGTCACACCCAGGACCCCCCCCCCAATCGCTCCCCCCCTCCTGCCACACACCCCCCCCCCCCCTCATCTCCGCTCCGGCAATCATACACCAGAGCTCCCCTGCCACTGCCAATGCCACCATTCACAGCAGGAAGTGATAAAGCGGCAGGCTTGGGGATGTTTGTGGCAGCTCGGGAGGACTCCAGAGTCCCCCCGGAGCCGCCCCGAACATCCCCGAGCCTGCCGCCTGCAACTAATGGCCCCGGGGGCAGCGGCAGGGGAACTCCAGCGTACAAACGCCAGAGCACAACTAATAGAATGACTGGAAAAGCAGCACACACGGGGCATGATTCAGATCTATTCGCTGAGCTGCAGATACTCACAAACATTTTTAACCATCTTCTGCTATTGGAGGAAAAGGTGGTGTTTCCACTTATACCCCTTTCAGACATACGGCAAAATACCGGGATTTTTTACTTGCACAATCCCGGGACTAGGGTATGTCTGAAAGGCTCTACCCGGGATTTTAGTCCTCTAAAATCCCGGGTCCTGCGCACCTGCAATGGACCCGGGATTTTTAAATACCCGGGTTTGAACCGGGTCTAAAATCCCGTGTAGTATGTCTGAAAGGGGTATTATTAGATATTTATGTGATTATTATTTTCAAAACAGTTTTTACTTTAAAAGAAAGTGAATGTCTCATTGTTACAGCATTGTCTATAAACAGTTACCTGGGGAACATTAATTATACTTATACACAGAATATGTAGATATTATTGTGTCTACACAGTGTGTGGAAATTGTGCATCTGAATATTGTGCTGCTATCTATATGGAAGATATACCTTTTGTGTGTATAAAGTTTCTACCAGTACAGTTGATTGCTGGTACTATGTGTAATTCAACTCTGCTATATTATATGTATGGCATTCACTTATATTACATGAACCATCCTAGGAGTGATTACAAGGGGCAGGGCACATAAATAAATTATACACCTAAAGTACAATAATTAGAAGTGAAAGAATAGACATAGCTTTCCAAGGTTGACGCTAATGAAATTACATTTATGCTCGAGTGTCTCTGAATTTGGAAAGAAATTATGGTAGAGGGGCAGACATGAGATTTAGACATTTACATAAAAAAAACGACAACTGTCCTTAGTTTCCTTTCACAGTAACATTTATCGGTACTTGTGAGTTATCTGGGCTGCCGATTTTTTGATTGTATGCCTTAAGTTAAGGCATACAATCAGATGCGATGCGATGCGATATCGCATCGCATCGCATCGCATGCGACCATCGGATGCGATGACCCGATTTTTCCATAGGAATCAATGTTAAAATGGACTGAGTCCATTTTAACATGGAATTCAATGGGAAAAAGGGGTCCTTTTCATACCCCTACTATCCAAGTGGGCATGGAGTTGGATATAAACCTGTGGCGAGCGTAGCGAGCCACCGAGCCCGAAGCGTGGCGAGCGAAGCGAGCCCCGCGAGGGGACGGTATTCTGTGTCCCCTCGCGGGGCTCGCTACGCTCGCCACGCTTCGGGCTCGGTGACTCGCTACGCTCGCCACAGGTTTATATCCAACTCCATGCCCACTTGGATAGTAGGGGTATGAAAAGGACCCCTTTTTCCCATTGAATTCCATGTTAAAATGGACTCAGTCCATTTTAACATTGATTCCTATGGAAAAATCGGGTCATCGCATCGCATCGCATCGCATCCGATGTACCCGATCCGACCCGATTTAGAAATCGGCAGCCCGGATAACTCACAAGTACCCATTTATCAAATATTATTGCTTGCAAATGTGTCCCTGTAACTTTCCATATTATAAAATATTGCCAAAATAATTTCCCCCTTTTTCTGCATGTTATATGTGTGTGTGTGTATATGTATATATATATATATATATATATATATATATACACACACACATAATGGCCCTTGTGATCCGGCACTCCAAAGTCAAATAAGCAGCTACCCGGGTGCCCTTGTAAACAATAGGATAGGATGGATAGGGTGAGGATGAACACACTCCACACGGCACTCCTGGGACTGGTGAATGGTGACAAAGTTTTAATGCGACGTTTCGGAGCACGCAGCTCCTTTTTCAAGCACTCAGTGAACAACCTTGTTCACAGAGTGCTTGAAAAAGGAGCTGCGTGCTCCGAAACGTCGGGTGACATTCTATGCTTTGAGATAAATGCACATGTTTTTTTAGTGCACCACATCGCCGCTATTCGCACTTTTTCAAATCGCATTTTTCAGTCATAATTCGCATATTTAATGTGATGCGATTTGGAGGCTGAAAAGTGCGAAGTGGTGCGATTTGCGGCGAAGTGGTGCGATGTCTTTAGTCCTGAAAATGTGCGATTTTTATGTCTGAAAATCGCACGTTTGCAGGAAAGCGCAAAGTAAAAAAAAAAAAACGAGCGCGGGGTCCCCCGCCAGAGCATAACCAGCCCCGGGCTCATTGAGCCAGTGCTGGTGACATAAAATCAGGGTCCCCGTCAAATAGGGGTCCCCTTGATTTCATGAAACCAGCACCAGGCTCAAGGTCCGGCGCTGGTTCCCAAAATACGGGGCACAAAATGACTAGGGGTCCCCCGTATTTTAAGAACCAGCACCGGACCCAACCAGCCAGCAGGGTAATGCCACAGCCGGGGGACACTTATTATATAAGGTCCCGCAGCCAAAGCATTAACCCCCTGGCTGGTCAGCATGGGCAGGGGTCCTGGGGAAGTGGGGACCCCCCCAATGAAGGGGTCCCCCCCCCTCCAGGACTTACCAGCCCATGCTGATAGTCCGGGGCTGTCCCCGATGCCCCTGGGCGGTGGGCATCGGGCTGATGGATTGTGTAAAAAAAAGAAGAAAGACTATTGTTTTCTACTGGCGAACTATGAGTCCCAGCAAGCCTACCCCGCATGCTGGGACTTGGAGAACCACAAGTCCCAGCATGCGGGGCATTAAAGGGCCCGCTGGTACTTGTAGTTCTACAGTACAAAAAATAGTTAAAGAAAACACACTGACACCCTGAAAATAAAAGTTTAATACACACATAACACACACACACTGATACTTACCTACCTTGAGCCCGTAGGTCGGTCCCTGGATCCTGGGTCCGGGGCTCCAGGGCAGAAGAGTCCGGTAGGTCGGTCCCTGGATCCTGGGTCCGGGGCTCCAGGGCAGAAGAGTCCGGTTCCGGGGCCTTGGTCCGGGGTTCCGGGACTCCTGGGCTAAAGAATCCGGGGTCCAGGATCCGAGGTAGTCCCCAGGGGTATCTAAGGAAGGAAATCCTACTCACCTGGTCCCCGGCGACGACCTCGGCATCCTCTCCGGCAGAAGCGCTGCTCCCATCTGGTACCCGGCTCACAGGACTTTCACAGGCGCAGAGATGTTTCTTCCTCGGCGTCTCTAGTCAGAATGATTTCTGGCCAATCAGGAGCCGAGAAAGTCGGCTCCTGATTGGCCAGAAATCATTCTGAATACAGACGCCGAGGAAGAAACATCTCTGCTCTAGACCGTAAAGAAACAGGTGCTCTGACCGTAAAGAAATTTTTTCTTCTAGCTGAACAATTTTTTTTTCTTCTAGTCTATACTCATGCCCTCGCGTCCTAGATTCCTTTCTAGTAGAAAAAAGGGTGTTGGACAGATCCTTATATTGGCCCCTGATATATTTGTACATGGTGAGCATGTCCCCCCTTAAACGTCGCTTCTCCAATGTAAATAGTCCCAAATTGCTCAATGTCTCCTCGTAGCTTAAATTGTCCATTCCCCTAATAAGCTTTGTTGCTCGTCTTTGGAATTTTTCTAATTCTATGATGTCCTTTTTATAGTGTGGGGCTCAGAACTGCACTCCGTATTCGAGGTGAGGCCTCACCAATGCTTTATACAGTGGCATAATCATATTTGAGTCCTTAGTTTCCATGCCCCTTTTAATGCATGCTAAAATTTTATTGGCCTTTTTTGTTGCTACATTACATTGGGCACTACACCACAGGTTGCTGTCTATTTGGACTCCTAGATGCTTTTCGAGTATTGAATTACCCAATTCCTCTCCGCTAAGGTTATATCTAGCACACTGGTTGTGTCTCCCTAGGTGCATGACCTTACATTTATCTACATTGAACCTCATCCTCCACTTTTTAGCCCACTCCTCTAGATTTGCAGGATCCTTTTGAAGCATGGTGACATCTTCTGATGATTTAATAACTTTGCTTAGTTTTGTATCTTCCGCAAAGATGGATACAGATGGGTCTTGTCCCATCCTTGCTGGCGGGTCGCCAGAACGTCCGCGCTGGCGACCCGCCAGCAGCCACGCCAGCGAATGCACGCGCGTCTCAGTCTCCGTCGCCAGTGCGACGGAAACCCTGTCTGTCTCCGCCTCAGGGAGACGGACAGGGTTAGGGGGGGTTAGGGGGGGGGTGCGGGCAGGCGGCGGGGACCCCGGGTTACCGCCGGCAAGCCGGCGGGGACCCGGGGGAACGGATGGAAGCGCCGTCGGAAGGGGACGCGCGCGCCTCTCGTGCGCGCGCGTCCCCTTCTCACCATCGCCATGGCGCTGGCGGGGGATGGCGGCTGGCGACGCCAGCGCCATCCCCTGCCAAGATGGGACAAGACCTGTACATTACTGAGTAACCCCATCCCAACATCGTTAATAAAAATGTTAAATAAAATGGGCCCCAAAACCAAACCCTGAGGTACTCCACTTGTGCCTGTGTATCTGATACGGCACCGTTTACAACCACTCCTTGGGCCTTATTCTGGTTAGGTCGGTGCAACGTACATACGGTCCGTTTCACCGTACGTTTCCAGTACGCGGACGGTGAGCGTAAGTCCGCCCACAGAACAGCCGCATACGGACGGTCACAAAAACCGACAATGGGGAGTGGCGTACACTTGAGCGTACGCCACCTTATACGGACGGGTCTCCTCTTAGACACCGTGTATGGACGGGTCTCATCCGTTTTCACACCGACATCTTTCGTATATCGGAGCGTACGCCACGGTGCATGGACGGGTCTCACCTTTTTTCAATGGAAAACTCAGCGTGTGTCACCGATCGTGAGAGTGAGCCTACGTCCGTGCACGGTGGCATACCCTTCACATATATGGCCCTGCTAATCTAGCCTTTCAACTATGATTAAGCCAATTAATTAATTATTCTAACTGTTATTCAATAATTGTTTTCTATTAACTCAATTGTCTACCTTAATACACACCCTAATAAAACAACATTTTAACCCTCATTACATGTATATTTATTATGTTCTATGTGGCATTTTAATCACTATCTATGTGTCCCCACATTGGTTTTACTTTAAAATAAAGTTATGTTTGTGCTACAGTGAAAAAGTTGACACATGTCGACTTCTGTGAATTGAGTTTCCTGCTTTTTAAAGTATATACCAAAACACTTTCTGAATGGGTGTAGATGGTTATAAAATGACTACCTTGACATATATAAGCAGGTCTTTGAATGATTCTTACCTAAAATGAAACCAACCTTTAGAAGTGTAGAAAGATATGCTTCCAATGTGTTTGAGGGCTGTGTGTGGCTTGCAGGTAGTGAAATCATGGTTTTTACTTAATAGGCTGCAGCATTGCTTATTACATTCAGGTGTATGTGTTTGTGTCTTAATCAGCGTTAAATAGCAGACCTAGGCGTCCGCCCTCATACGGTATCTCTAGGGGTGGTCTGGAGTTATCTTTTTGGCGTCCGCCTGTTTTTGGCCCAAAATGCACGGTGCTTTCGCCGATCGAGCGGTTGTAGCACCGTAAATTTTTTTTTGCACACCCCGTGTACGCCCAGTTTTCCTCATTATTCAGGCCGCTCCCCTAAAAACGCTCCCATGCCACCCACATTGACCGTACTCTTGCGGACAGGTTTTTTCGCACGGAGAGACCCGTCCGTGAGCGGTGTGAGGTCGCCGCACCTGCACATTGCGAAAGCTACGCATGCGCAGATGAAAAAAAAAACGATCCGCCGGTCCCACCGTACCGAGCAGAATAAGGCCCTTTGTTCTCTATTACACAGCCAATTCCCTACCCATCTGCAGATATTTTCACCCAATCCCAGGTCCTCCATTTTATTTATCAACCTCTTGTGTGGGACAGTATCAAAGGCTTTAGCAAAATCCAGGAAAATCACATTTACAGTGTTTCCATTATCAAGTTTTTTGCTAACCTCCTCATAGAACCCTAGTAGATTAGTTTGGCATGAACAATTTTTCACGAACCCATGCTGGTTATTACTGAGTAGACGATGATGGTCTAAATATTCCTGGATACCATCCCTTAAAAAAAAAAAAATTTAAAAAAATATTTTTTTTAACCCCTTCCTGACACAGCCAGTTTTTGCCTTCCTGACAGAGCCCTTTTTTTCAAATCTGACATGTATCACTTAAGTGGGGATAACTTTTTTTTGCTTTTACTTATCCCAGTGATTTTGAGATTGTTTTCTCGTGACACATTGTACTTCAAATTAGTGGTAAATTTGGGTCGATACAGTCTGTGTTTTTTTGTGAAAAATACCAAAATGTCGTAAAAAAATGGAAAATTTAGCAATTTGCAAAATGTTAAATTTTCTGCTTGTGAGACAAATAATCATACCACTCAAAATAGTTAATAACTAACATAGACCATATGTCTACTTTATGTTTCCATCATTATTTCAACTTCCTTTTAATTTTTTTGGACACTAGGAGGCTTACAATATGAATAGCAAATTCTCAAATTTTCAAGAAAATTTCAAACACTGATTTTTTTAGGGACCAGTTCAGTTCTGATGTGACTTTGAGGGACTTGTATGTGAGACACCCCCATAAATGATGCCATTTCAAAAACTGCACCCCTCACAGTATTCAAAACAGCATTTTGGAAGTTTGTTAACCCTTTAGGTGTTTCACAGGAATTAAAACAAAGTGTAGGTGAAATTTCAAAATTTCATTTTTTTTGCAGATTTGCAATTTTAATACATTTTTCTAAGGAACACAGTAGATTTTACTAGAGAAATGTGACTAAAAATTGATTCCCCCAATTCTTTTGTTTTCATAAATATCCTATATGTGGCCCTAGTGTGCACGTTGACCAAACCACAGGCTTCATAATAGAAGGAGCACCTACTTGATTTTGGAGCCTCCTTTTTATGAGATTATTTTTTAGGCACCATGTAGGATTCTAGGCACCATAAGATGCTAAAAGTTAGGAACCCCCCCACAAGTGACCCCATTTTGCAAACTACACCCCTCAGGGAATTCATCTAGGGGTATGGTGTACATTTCAAACCCCCAGGGGTTTCACCAATTGTGGTACAACTGGGCAGTGAAAATGAAAAATTAAATTTTTTACACAAAAATGCAGTTCTGGCTCAAAATTTTTCATTTTCAGAAGGTATGAAGGAGAAAAAGCACCCCAAAATCTGTGCCCCAATTTCTCCCGAGTACGGCAATGCCTCACATGTGACCAAAAAATACCATTTGGGTGCATGGCAGGACTCAGAAGGGAAGGAGTGATTTTTGGATTTTGCAGCTCAGATTCTGGTGGAATGTTGGTGGGTGCTATGTCGCATTAGCAAGACCCCCCAAGCACCAATACAGTGGAACCCCCCCCACAAGTGACCCCATTTTGCAAACTACACCCCTCAGGGAATTCATCTAGGGGTATAGTGTACATTTCAAACCCCCAGGGGTTTCACCAATTTTGATACAACTGGGCAGTGAAAATGAAAAATTACATTTTTTACACAAAAATGCAGTTCTGGCTCAAAATTTTTCATTTTCACAAGGAATGATGGAGAAAAAGCACCCCAAAATCTGTGCCCCAATTTCTCCCGAGTACGGCAATGCCTCACATGTGACCAAAAAATACCATTTGGGTGCATGGCAGGACTCAGAAGGGAAGGAGTGATTTTTGGATTTTGCAGCTCAGATTCTGGTGGAATGTTGGTGGGTGCTATGTCGCATTAGCAAGACCCCCCAAGCACCAATACAGTGGAACCCCCCCACAAGTGACCCCATTTTGCAAACTACACCCCTCAGGGAATTCATCTAGGGGTATAGTGTACATTTTAAACCCCCAGGGGTTTCACCAATTTTGATACAACTGGGCTGTGCAAATGAAAAATTACATTTTTTACACAAAAATGCAGTTCTGGCTCAAAATTTTTTATTTTCACAAGGAATGATGGAGACAAAGCACCCCAAAATCTGTGCCCCAATTTCTCCCGAGTATGGCAATGCCTCATATGTGACCAAAAAATACCAGTTGGGTGCATGGCAGGACTCAGAAGGGAAGGAGTTATTTTTGGATTTTGCAGCTCAGATTCTGGTGGAATGAATGGTGGGTGCTATGTGGCATTAGCAAGACCCCCGAAGCACGGTGAAATGATGAACCTAATAATCCATAGATGTGTGGTATATTTTAAAACACTCCTTTATACATAGGCCGGGTTTGTCGGGGCAAGTTTCACAGTGGAAAATAGTTTCCTTTCTTATTCCCTTTTTATAGCAAACTTTGCACCTTTTTTGTGTCCTGCCCTTTCTTGCAGTGGAGGGGATTTCGTTCGGAAAATGCTGCCCTGGTACAATACGGGGGCCAGTACTAGAAGTACTGGGGCCCTCTGCCTGCTGGTTCCCAAATATTAGGCCCTTTATGACTTCCTCTTGAAAGTGCATAAATGTCCCCCTCTGGCTGGTAGAACGGAATAGCACGTAAGCGTTATACAGTGCCATCTGGATGATATACACGGCCAGCTTCTTGTACCAGATTTTTGTTTTCCGCAGGGCACTGTACGGCTTCAGTACCTGATCTGAAAGATCCACTCCGCCCATGTACCTATTGTAATCCAGGATACAATTAGGTTTTGAGGTGTGGGTACTGGTACCTCGTACAGGGACGGAGGTGGTACTGTCTCCGTGAATTGTTGTCAGTATAAGGACATCCCTCTTGTCCTTATATTTGACCAACAACATATTTTCGGTGCATATTCCCCTGCTTTCACCCCTTCTCATTACTTGGGCAATGTGCGTTTTTGGGAGGCCTCTTTGGTTCTTGCGCACAGTACCGCAAGCTGCTGTACCTCTTGAACCAAGGGCCTTAAACAGGGGGATGCTAGTGTAAAAGTTATCCACATAGAGGTGATAACCTTTATCCAGGAAGGGGTGCACTAAATCCCAGACAATTTTTCCACTAACACCTACGAGGGACGGGGGGCATTCTGGCGGTTCAATTCTTGAATCCTTCCCTTCATATACCCTAAACATGTGGGTGTACCCTGAGGTGCTTTCACACAGCTTATACATTTTTATGCCATACCTTGCCCTCTTACTGGGAAGGTACTGGCGGAATTTAACCCTTCCTTTAAAATGTATAAGGGACTCTTCGATACAAATAAATTTTTCAGGGATGTACATCTCTGCAAATTTGGCACTGAAATGATCAATGACCGGCCTGACTTTGAATAGCCGGTCAAAGGTGGGATCATCTCTGGGTGGGCACTGTGCATTATCGTTGTAATGCAAAAATTTAAGGATCATCTCAAAACGAGCCCGAGTCATGGCCATATGGTAAAATGGGGTGCTGTACAGAACATCTGTACTCCAATGTTGCCTAATTTCTGGCTTTTTTACTATGCCCATATGAAACACCAGACCCCAAAACGTCATCATCTCTACTGCATCTACAGGGGTCCACCTAGCAAATGATGACGTGGGGTTTTGAGCAATAAACTGCTGGGCATATAAATTAGTTTGGTCCACCATTAAATTTATAAAATCATCAGAGAAAAATAATTTGAAAAACTCAATTTCTCTGAGACCTGTGGAATCAAATTGAATTCCTGGCATGGCCAAAAACTCAGGAACCTGGGGCTCAAAATTGTCTGGTGGTGGGGTCCATACGAGATCAATTATTGGGGGGGGGGTCTCAGCTGCTCTACGGGGGCGTCTTTGAGGGGGTCCCTCATCACCAGAGGAGGAAGAGGAGCTTAAGACGAATCCTTCAAATTCCCTGCTTGCCTCACTGGCTGTGTCAGTGTCAGAGGCAAGCATGGCATATGCCTCCTCCACTGAATACATTCTTCTGGATGACTGGGATGACATTTGGGATGACATTTGGGATGACATTTGGGATGACATTTGGGATGACATTTTTATTTTTGTGTTACTGGTAGTGAAATGTTTCAACACGTGTATAGTGTAGGGGGGGTATGTAGTGTGTAGTGTGTATGTAGTGCAGAAAAAAAAAATACTTTATACAGGAATTTGATCCCAATAAAAAAAAAAAATTGAAGGGGTTAAAAAAAAAAAAATTGAAGGGGTTAAAAAAAAAAAAAAAAAAAGGTCCTGCGCCAAAAATTAAGCACAGATGTTGGTCAGTAACGTCCGTCACTGAACAGCGCTCAAAGGCAACAGGAATTTGATCAAAAAAAAAAAAAAAATAGATCAACCCTGTGCCGAAAAAGCTGATCAGTGATGTACGTCACTGATCAGCGCACAGTGGCCACAGGACACCCACAAAATCACAGTGTGTGTAAAAAAAAAATTAAAAAAAGACCCCACAGCACCCTCAAAAAAAAAAAAAAGGTGATCAGTGATGCGACACTGATTACCAGTGAGGGGCAGCAGGTGCACAACCTTTGGTGCAACTGACAGTGCAACTGGCAGCAACTGACAGGTATATATATAAAAAAAAAAAACCTCTGCACCCCCAAAAAGTTGCTGATCACCTCAGATATAGTGATCAGCACAAAAGGCGGGGGCAGCAGACACAAAATATAGCACTCTCTATCACTCTCTGTCACTATCTCTCTCTATCTCTCTATCTCTCACTATCTATCACTCTATGACACTGCAGCAGCAGCAGCACTGACAGTTATATATATGAAAAATAACCCCTGCACCCCCAAAAAGTTGCTGGGGGTGCACAAAAGGGGGGCAGCAGACACAAAATATAGCAGTCTCTATCACTCTCTGTCACTATCTCTCTCTATCTCTCTATCTCTCACTCTATGACACTGCAGCAGCAGCACTGACAGGTATATATATATAAAAAAAAAACCTGCGCCCCCAAAAAATTGCTGATCAGTTAATTTATACTGATCAGCACAAAAGGGGGGGCAGCAGTCAGTTATATAAAAAATATATAGCACAATCTGTCACTATCTCTCTATCTCTCTCTATCTCTCTATCTATAACTCTATCACACTGCAGCAGCACAAAATATAGCACTCTCTGTCCCTAGCCCTCTCTATCTCTCTCTATCTCTCTCTCTCTATCTCTCTATCTATAACTCAATGATACTGCAGCAGCACAACACAGCACAACACAGCACAGGAAGTCACAAGATATAGCAAGATCCAGGCAGTGATCAGGTAAGTATTTGGCAAGGTTCAGGTCAGTATACCGCGGCAGCTAGGCACGGTGACCGCACTGCACGCAATTCCAGACCGGAATGGCGTCTGCAGTGCAGTCACCATTAGTTTAAACCCCCCTCCATGGCTGTGATTGGTCCGTCGGTCCGACGAACCAATCACGGCCTTTGGGGGCGGGCGGGGTGAGGTGGGGTGACACCAGTGTCACCCTTACACCCCGCGGTGATTGGTGCTGTACTTTACAGCACCAATCACCTCCGATCCCTGTGTCACGGGCGAACGTTATTCGCCGGTGACACAGAAAACGCTGTGAATGGCTGTTCACACTGAACAGCCAATCACAGCGATCGCCGACGGGGGGGCGGCATCGCAGCCCCCCCTGGGCATGCAGGGACATGTCTGCTGTCAGGGACAGCAGACATCGTCCCTCTGTCCCCGCGTCTATAGACGCGGGGACAGTTTCAAGTCATGACGTATATATACGTCATGTGTCGGGAAGTACATCCCGGCCATGACGTATATATACGTCAAATGTCGGGAAGGGGTTAAAATTAAATATATATTCATGTGCTATAAGCACATGAATAAAAATAACATGCCCCTTCACAGAAAAAAAAAAACTGATTTTTTGACACCAAAATTTCTTAAAAAAACCTTTTAAATTAAAAGTTCACATTCCAGCTCTCCATCAAAAGATGGAGAATTGCTACACGGAGAAAGTCACTTAGAAAGACGGAGAACATTTCACATTGAATAGGGTTGCTCGCTTTTGGAGAGCAAAATGCTCCGTCCAAGGCGAACAAAGCACAAGTTCTCCACAAAACACGGAGAACTTTTCTCATTGAATACTGCATTTTGTATTTGGCGAACGCCTCCTCATTTAAGTTATTTTTATAGAATTTAAACTTGTACTTTTACAACGGCTGGAGGGCCATAGTTTGGACTTGCCTAGTTTAGGCTGTTCTAGTGCATATCAGGTCTAGTATTTCTTACTTTTTTTCCAGTTTTTTTTACTTTTCACTGTGTCAAAAATCACAAAAGCAAACATCATGCGAATATGCATTTAAAAATGCAAATTTTTATATACGTTCAAAAGTGGAATAACTGCTGCAGGCGTGCACTGAAAACAGTTGCATGTGTTAGCAAATGAATGAAGAAAAAGAAAATCAAATGTATACAGATGCAAATGGCAAGTCTAAATGAATGGAAGGTTTGCTAGTATAATAATGAAATAGAACAGTGTAGTGTAAAGCTAAAACCAGCAATGACAACAGGCTTGTGACTGCTGCCACTGCTCCGTTGGACCCAAGCCCCAACTGCTACCACTGCTCCGTTGGACCCAAGCCAACTTTTTGCTAGCTCAACGCAACAGAAAAATGGGCATGGCAAGCTGTGTTGTGGGCGTATTTTGCTTACTGTGGGTGTGGCTTGCATAGTTTTTAAAATAATAAAGAGCTATAAAAAAGACATCACCTACCAGCCACATCTGAATAATATAAGACTATTCTAGTGACTGACAGGGTAGGTGTGTGCTGTGCTGCTGGGTGGGGGGGGGTGTGATGATAACAACCCCCCCCCCTCGACTGTTTAGAGGTTTGAAACGGTTTCCGCTAAGGGACATGCCTCCTATATTTTCCAGGGGCATGGCACACCTCTCAGTGGGCCTGGTGACCGATACTAAATACAGGGGCCACTGTAGCCACCAATAAACAATGCAGGAAACATTAAACTCCATGGAGGGTATTCAATTGGGTGCAAGGTATTTGCGGACCTCGTGCCCAATTTTGGATGATCATGGTTATGTATGTTCTCAAGACCAATGATATTCAATTAAAAACAATCCGAGTTTTTTTGCATATTTTTATTACATTTTGTTTATAAGGTGCCACAAGTGGTCCGCAGCGCTGTGCATGGAACAGTACTCAGAACATAACATTACAGTAGACAAAGCATAAACAGAGAACAAGTAACAATTAGCACCACAATTCTCAGTGCACAATACAGGTGGTAAGGAAGCTGAAGGAGGGAGTAATTAACTAAGGGTGGAGCTTATCTTTAATAGAAAATAATATATATAATTCTCTTATTTAGGGGTTTTCACCTTTTGGATACTTTCCTGTTTTGTTTTACATAACATAGTGTCACTATATCCCTGTCTAATTATTTAAAACATTTTTAATTCTCAAGGCAATCCTACTGTGTGTGCTGATGCAGCCTTGCTACTGAGGAGTAATTACAGCTCAGCACAGATGATCACACACAGGACCGGCGCCACCACTAGGCAGGTTTAGGCATTTGCCTAGGGCACCGGCCACTGGAGGGCAGCAGTTCGCCCCTCGCCCCCCGTGCAAAGGTGGTACCTGCTGCGCCGTCTGGGGAACGGGCAGGGGGTCCATGCCGGCTTCTGACAGGAGCCTGCAGTGGTGTCCTTGCCGCGCGGGTACCTGCGGCGCTGTGTATAAAGCTGGCGGCGGCAGGGGGTCCCTGCAGTGAATAAGAAATAACTAGCGCTATCCGCCGGGTTATGCGGTGGTGCAGGAAGCGCTGCCGGGTTTGAAAACAGAGGTTTGAGATTCAGCCAATAAGCGTGCGGCCAGTGTTTTCAAAACAGAAGCGCTTCCCGCGCCGCCGCATAGCACTAGTTATTTCTTATTCACTGCAGGGACCCGCTGCCAGCTTTATACACAGCGCCGCAGGTACCCGCGTGGCAAGGACACCACTGCAGGCTCCTGTCAGACGCCAGCATGGACCCCCTGCCCGCTCCCCAGACGGCGCAACAGGTACCCCCCGGCACCGGGGCGCCCCCACCCCGAGTCGCCTGGGGAGCTCCGGTGCATTGCACTGGCCCTGATCACACACACACACCATACTGATAATACCTATACAGTATATAACAGGGTTGCCTACCGGACCCTTTCCTTCGGGACTATGTAAACACCGGACCCGGACTAGACTCCGGACCGCCGGACAGGACATCAAAATCTGCAGTCCGGAGCTTGTAGGGTCCGGTCCGGGGGGTGTCCTGTTCGGGGGGTGTCTTGTCTGGGGGGGGGGGGTCCCTGTGATAGCTATCACCAGGGACATGGGAGAGGGGAGATTACAGCCTCCCCGTGTGGTCCGGACCGTCCGGTTTTTGCTACATGCCTGGACCATACAGGGAGACAGGTGTCACAGGCAGCCCCCCGGACAGGACACCCCCAGACAGGACACCCCCCGGACCGGACGCTACAAGCTCCAAAATGCAGAGTTTGATATCTGGTCCGGCGGTTTTGTCCTGGTCCGGATTTTACCCATACCCCTTTCCTTTAGGGTGAAAATGCTCTGTTCCTGGACTTCCCTGGTAATGTATGATTGCCAGCAGCTGTGGTGAAACAGCTTCCTTATCAATTACCTAGCTCCCCACAGGTGATAGCAATCATACATTACCAGGGCAACCTTGCACTTATTATATAACCTTATTGTGAAATTGCTAACTACCGGTATTACACGAGGCTGAAGTTGGCTTCTTATTCGGCCAGCTTCTTATTCGAGCTCCAGCTTCTTATTCGAGCTCCAGCTTCTTATTCAGAACAATCACTTTTACAAGGGTTAATGAATCATGGACCACAAATTTGACTGCAGAAATCAACACAGGGGGGTTGCCTACATATGACCCACTTGCAATTTCTTTTGACCAACAATGATTTGGGCAGAAAATGGGCACAAAAATGGGCATGGGTCCCAGATATCATTTTGAATAAGTAGCTGGTGTCCTGCAAGGGTTAAACAGCGTTGGTCAAAACATATTACACTGGAAACCCGCACAGGGGGGTCACTTACATATGACCCACTTGCCATTTATTTTGACCAACAAGGATTTGGGCAGAAATAGGGCACTAAAGTGGGCATGGGTCCCAGAATCATCATTTTGAATAAGTAGCTGGTGTTCTGCAAGGGTTAAACAGCGTTGGTCAACGAATATTACACTGGAAACCCGCAGAGGGGGGTCACTTACATATGACCCACTTGCCATTTCTTTTGACCAACAAGGATTTGGGCAGTAATAGGGCAGTAAAGTGGGCATGGGTCACAGATGTCATTATTTTAAATAAGTAGCTGGTGTCCTGCAAGGGTTAAACAGTGTTGGTCAAAACATATTACACTTGAAACCCACACAGGGGGGTTGCCTACATATGAACCACTTGCAATTTCTTTTGACCCACAAGGATTTGGGCAGAAATAGGGCACTAAAGTGGGCATGGGTCCCAGAATCATCATTTTGAATAAGTAGCTGGTGTTCTGCAAGGGTTAAACAGCATTGGTCAACAAATACTACACTGGAAACCCGCACAGGGGGGGCACTTACATATGACCCACTTGCCATTTCTTTTGACCCACAAGGATTTGGGCAGAAATAGGGCACTAAAGTGGGCATGGGTCCCAGAATCATCATTTTGAATAAGTAGCTGGTGTTCTGCAAGGGTTAAACAGCATTGGTCAACAAAAATTACACTGGAAACCCGCACAGGGGGGTCACTTACATATGACACACTTGCCATTTCTTTTGACCAACAAGAATTTGGGCAGTAATAGGGCAGTAAAGTGGGCATGGGTCACAGATGTCATTATTTTAAATAAGTAGCTGGTGTCCTGCAAGGGTTAAACAGTGTTGGTCAAAACATATTACACTTGAAACCCACACAGGGGGGTTGCCTACATATGAACCACTTGCAATTTCTTTTGACCAACAATGATTTGGGCAGAAAATGGGCACAAAAATGGGCATGGGTCCCAGAATCATCATTTTGAATAAGTAGCTGGTGTTCTGCAAGGGTTAAACAGCGTTGGTCAACAAATATTACACTGGAAACCCGCACAGGGGGGTCACTTACATATGACCCACTTGCCATTTCTTTTGACCAACAAGGATTTGGGCAGAAATAGGGCACTAAAGTGGGCATGGGTCCCAGAATCATCATTTTGAATAAGTAGCTGGTGTTCTGCAAGGGTTAAACAGCATTGGTCAACTAATATTACACTGGAAACCCGCACAGGGGGGTCACTTACATATGACCCACTTGCCATTTCTTTTGACCAACAAGGATTTGGGCAGAAATAGGGCACGAAAGTGGGCATAGGTCCCAGATGTCATCATTTTGAATAAGTAGCTGGTGTCCTGCAAGGGTTAAACAGTGTTGGTCAAAAAATGTTACACTGGAAACCCGCACAGGGTGGTCACTTACATATGACCCACTTGCCATTTCTTTTGACCAACAAGGATTTGGGCAGTAATAGGGCAGTAAAGTGGGCATGGGTCCCAGAATCATCATTTTGAATAAGTAGCTGGTGTTCTGCAAGGGTTAAACAGCATTGGTCAACTAATATTACACTGGAAACCCGCACAGGGGGGTCACTTACATATGACCCACTTGCCATTTCTTTTGACCAACAAGGATTTGGGCAGAAATAGGGCACGAAAGTGGGCATAGGTCCCAGATGTCATCATTTTGAATAAGTAGCTGGTGTCCTGCAAGGGTTAAACAGTGTTGGTCAAAAAATGTTACACTGGAAACCCGCACAGGGTGGTCACTTACATATGACTCACTTGCAATTTCTTTTGACCAACAATGATTTGGGCAGAAAATGGGCACAAAAATGGGCATGGGTCCAAGAATCATCATTTTGAATAAGTAGCTGGTGTTCTGCAAGGGTTAAACAGCGTTGGTCAACAAATATTACACTGGAAACCCGCACAGGGCGATAACTTACATATGACCCACTTGCCATTTCTTTTGACCAACAAGGATTTGGGCAGAAATAGGGCAGTAAAGTGGGCATGGGTCCCAGAATCATCATTTTGAATAAGTAGCTGGTGTCCTGCAAGGGTTAAACAGCGTTGGTCAAAAAATGTTACACTGGAAACCCGCACAGGGGGGTAACTTACATATGACCCACTTGCCATTTCTTTTGACCAACAAGGATTTGGGCAGAAATAGGGCAGTAAAGTGGGCATGGGTCCCAGATGTCATCATTTTGAATAAGTAGCTGGTGTCCTGCAAGGGTTAAACAGCGTTGGTCAAAAAATGTTACACTGGAAACCCGCACAGGGGGGTCACTTACATATGACCCACTTGCCATTTCTTTTGACCAACAAGGATTTGGGCAGTAATAGGGCAGTAAAGTGGGCATGGGTCACAGATGTCATTATTTTGAATAAGTAGCTGGTGTCCTGCAAGGGTTAAACAGTGTTGGTCAAAACATATTACACTTGAAACCCACACAGGGGGGTTGCCTACATATGACCCACTTGCAATTTCTTTTGACCAACAATGATTTGGGCAGAAAATGGGCACAAAAATGGGCATGGGTCCCAGAATCATCATTTTGAATAAGTAGCTGGTGTTCTGCAAGGGTTAAACAGCATTGGTCAACAAATATTACACTGGAAACCCGCACAGGGGGGTCACTTACATATGACCCACTTGCCATTTCTTTTGACCAACAATTATTTGGGCATAAATAGGGCACTAAAGTGGGCATGGGTCCCAGAATCATCATTTTTAATAAGTAGGTGGTGTTCTGCAAGGGTTAAACAGCGTTGGTCAAAAAATCTTACACTTGGAATCCACACAGGGGGGTCAGATACATATGACCCACTTGCCATTTCTTTTGACCAACAAGGATTTGGGCAGAAATAGGGCAGTAAAGTGGGCATAGGTCCCAGATGTCATCATTCTGAATAAGTAGCTGGTGTCCTGCAAGGGTTAAACAGCGTTGGTCAAAACATATTACACGTGAAACCCACACAGGGAGGTTGCCTACATATGACCCACTTGCAATTTCTTTTGACCAACAATGATTTGGGCAGAAAATGGGCACAAAAATGGGCATGGGTCCCAGAATCATCATTTTGAATAAGTAGCTGGTGTTCTGCAAGGGTTAAACAGCGTTGGTCAACAAATATTACACTGAAAACCTGCAGTAGGGGGTCACTTACATATCACCCACTTGCCATTTCTTTTGACCAACAAGGATTTGGGCAGAAATAGGGCAGTAAAGTGGGCATAGGTCCCAGATGTCATCATTTTGAATAAGTAGCTGGTGTCCTGCAAGGGTTAAACAGCGTTGGTCAACAAATATTACACTGGAAACCCGCACAGGGGGGTCACTTACATATGACCCACTTGCCATTTCTTTTGACCAACAAGGATTTGGGCAGAAATAGGGCAGTAAATTGGGCGTGGGTCCCAGAATCATCATTTTGAATAAGTAGCTGGTGTTCTGCAAGGGTTAAACAGCGTTGGTCAACAAATATTACACTGGAAACCCGCACAGGGGGGTCACTTACATATGACCCACTTGTCATTTCTTTTGACCAACAAGGATTTGGGCATAATTAGGGCACTAAAGTGGGCATGGGTCCCAGAATCATCATTTTGAATAAGTAGCTGGTGTTCTGCAAGGGTTAAACAGCGTTGGTCAAAAAATCTTACACTTGGAATCCACACAGGGGGGTCAGATACATATGACCCACTTGCCATTTCTTTTGACCAACAAGGATTTGGGCAGAAATAGGGCAGTAAAGTGGGCATAGGTCCCAGATGTCATCATTTTGAATAAGTAGCTATTGTCCTGCAAGGGTTAAACAGCGTTGGTCAAAACATATTACACGTGAAACCCACACAGGGAGGTTGCCTACATATGACCCACTTGCAATTTCTTTTGACCAACAATGATTTGGGCAGAAAATGGGCACAAAAGTGGGCATGGGTCCCAGAATCATCATTTTGAATAAGTAGCTGGTGTTCTGCAATGGTTATACAGCGTTGGTCAACAAATATTACACTGAAAACCTGCAGTAGGGGGTCACTTACATATCACCCACTTGCCATTTCTTTTGACCAACAAGGATTTGGGCAGAAATATTGCAGTAAATTGGGCATGGGTCCCAGAATCATGATTTTGAATAAGAAGCTGGTGTCCTGCAAGGGTTAAACAGCGTTGGTCAAAAAATGTTACACTGAAAACCCGCACAGGGGGGTCACTTACATATGACCCACTTGCCATTTCTTTTGACCAACAAGGATTTGGGCAGAAATAGGGCAGTAAAGTGGGCATAGGTCCCAGACGTCATCATTTTGAATAAGTAGCTGGTGTCCTGCAAGGGTTAAACAGCGTTGGTCAAAAAATGTTACACTTGGAATCCACACAGGGGGGTCAGATACATATGACCCACTTGCCATTTCTTTTGACCAACAAGGATTTGGGCAGAAATAGGGCACTAAAGTGGGCATGGGTCCCAGAATCATGATTTTGAATAAGTAGCTGGTGTCCTGCAAGGGTTAAACAGCGTTGGTCAACAAATTTTACAATGAAAACCCGCAGTAGGGGGTCACTTACATATCACCCACTTGCCGTTTCTTTTGACCAACAAGGATTTGGGCAGAAATAGGGCAGTAAAGTGGGCATAGGTCCCAGATGTCATCATTTTAAATAAGTAGCTGGTGTCCTGCAAGGGTTAAACAGCATTGGTCAAAAATTTTTACACTGGAAACCCGCACAGGGGGGTCACTTATATATGACCCACTTGCCATTTCTTTTCACCAACGAGGATTTGGGCAGAAATAGGGCAGTAAAGTGGGCATGGGTCCCAGAATCATCATTTTGAATAAGTAGCTGGTGTTCTGCAAGGGTTAAACAGTGTTGGTCAAAACATATTACACTTGAAACCCACACAGGGGGGTTGCCTACATATGACCCACTTGCAATTTCTTTTGACCAACAATGATTTGGGCAGAAAATGGGCACAAAAATGGGCATGGGTCCCAGAATCATCATTTTGAATAAGTAGCTGGTGTTCTGCAAGGGTTAAACAGCGTTGGTCAACAAATATTACACTGGAAACCCGCACAGGGGTGTCACTTACATATCACCCACTTGCCATTTCTTTTGACCAACAAGGATTTGGGCAGAAATAGGGCAGTAAAGTGGGCATAGGTCCCAGATGTCATCATTTTGAATAAGTAGCTGGTGTCCTGCAAGGGTTAAACAGCGTTGGTCAAAAATGTTACACTTGGAATCCACACAGGGGGGTCAGATACATATGACCCACTTGCCATTTCTTTTGACCAACAAGGATTTGGGCAGAAATAGGGCAGTAAAGTGGGCATGGGTCCCAGAATCATCATTTTGAATAAGTAGCTGGTGTCCTGCAAGGGTTAAACAGCGTTGGTCAAAAAATATTACACTGAAAACCCGCACAGGGGGGTCACTTACATATGACCCACTTGCCATTTCTTTTGACCAACAAGGATTTGGGCAGTAATAGGGCAGTAAAGTGGGCATGGGTCACAGATGTCATTATTTTGAATAAGTAGCTGGTGTCCTGCAAGGGTTAAACAGTGTTGGTCAAAACATATTACACTTTGAAACACACACAGGGTGGTTGCCTACATATGACCCACTTGCAATTTCTTTTGACCAACAATGATTTGGGTAGAAAATGGGCACAAAAATAAGCATGGGTCCCAGATATCATTTTGAATAAGTAGCTGGTGTTCTGCAATGATGATTCTGGGACCCATGCCCACTTTACTGCCCTATTTCTGCCCAAATCCTCGTTGGTCAAAAGAAATGGCAAGTGGGTCATATATAAGTGACGCCCCTGTGCGGGTTTCCAGTGTAACATTTTTTGACCAACGCTGTTTAACCCTTGCAGGACACCAGCTACTTATTCAAAATGATGACATCTGGGATCTATGCCCACTTTACTGCCCTATTTCTGCCCAAATCCTTGTTGGTCAAAAGAAATGGCAAGTGGGTGATATGTAAGTGAACCCCTAGTGCGGGTTTTCAGTGTAATATTTGTTGACCAAAGCTGTTTAACCCTTGCAGAACACCAGCTACTTATTCAAAATGATGATCCTGGGACCCATGCCCATTTTTGTGCCCATTTTCTGCCCAAATCATTGTTGGTCAAAAGAAATTGCAAGTGGGTCATATGTAGGCAACCACCTTGTGTGGGTTTCAAGTGTAATATGTTTAGACCAACACTGTTTAACCCTTGTAGGACACCAGCTACTTATTCAAAATAATGACATCTGTGACCCATGCCCACTTTACTGCCCTATTACTGCCCAAATCCTTATTGGTCAAAAGAAATGGCAAGTAAGTCATATGTATCTGACCCCCCTGTGTGGATTCCAAGTGTAATATTTGTTGACCAACGCTGTTTAACCCTTGCAGGATACCAGCTACTTATTCAAAATGATGACATCTGGGACCTATGCCCACTTTACTGCCCTATTTCTGCCCAAATCCTCGTTGGTCAAAAGAAATGGCAAGTGGGTCAAATGTAAGTGACCACCCTGTGCGGGTTTCCAGTGTAACATTTTTTGACCAACGCTGTTTAACCCTTGCAGGACACCAGCTACTTATTCAAAATGATGATTCTGGGACTCATGCCCACTTTACTGCCCTATTTCTGCCCAAATCCTTGTTGGTCAAAAGAAATGGCAAGTGGGTGATATGTAAGTGACCCCCTAGTGCGGGTTTTCAGTGTAATATTTGTTGACCAATGCTGTTTAACCCTTGCAGAACACCAGCTACTTATTCAAAATGATGATTCTGGGACCCATGCACATTTTTGTGCCCATTTTCTGCCCAAATCATTGTTGGTCAAAATAAATTGCAAGTGGGTCATATGTAGGCAACCACCCTGTGTGGGTTTTAAGTGTAATATGTTTTGACCAACGCTGTTTAACCCTTGCAGGACACCAGCTACTTATTCAAAATGATGACATCTGGGACCTATGCCCACTTTACTGCCCTATTTCTGCCCAAATCCTTGTTGGTCAAAAGAAATGGCAAGTGGGTCATATGTATCTGACCCCCCTGTGTGGATTCCAAGTGTAAGATTTTTTGACCAACGCTGTTTAACCCTTGCAGAACACCAGCTACTTATTCAAAATGATGACATCTGGGACCTATGCCCACTTTACTGCCCTATTTCTGCCCAAATCCTTGTTGGTCAAAAGAAATGGCCAGTGGGTCATATGTAAGTGACCCCCATGTGCGGGTTTCCAGTGTAATATTTTTTGACCAACGCTGTTTAACCCTTGCAGGACACCAGCTACTTATTCAAAATGATATCTGGGACCCATGCCCATTTTTGTGCCCATTTTCTGCCCAAATCATTGTTGGTCAAAAGAAATTGCAAGTGGGTCATATGTAGGCAACCCCCCTGTGTGTGTTTCAAGTATAATATGTTTTGACCAACGCTGTTTAACCCTTGCAGGACACCAGCTACTTATTCAAAATGATGACATCTGGGACCTATGCGAACTTTACTGCCCTATTACTGCCCAAATCCTTGTTGGTCAAAAGAAATGGCAAGTGGGTCATATGTAAGTGACCCCCCTGTGCGGGTTTCCAGTGTAACATTTTTTGACCAACGCTGTTTAACCCTTGCAGGACACCAGCTACTTATTCAAAATGATGATTCTGGGACCCATGCCCACTTTACTGCCCTATTACTGCCCAAATCCTTGTTGGTCAAAAGAAATGGCAAGTGGGTCATATGTAAGTGACCCCCCTGTGCGGGTTTCCAGTGTAATATTTGTTGACCAACGCTGTTTAACCCTTGCAGAACACCAGCTACTTATTCAAAATGATGATTCGGGGACCCATGCACATTTTTGTGCCCATTTTCTGCCCAAATCATTGTTGGTCAAAAGAAATTGCAAGTGAGTCATATGTAGGCAACCCCCCTGTGTGGGTTTCAAGTGTAATATGTTTTGACCAACACTGTTTAACCCTTGCAGGACACCAGCTACTTATTCAAAATAATGACATCTGGGACCCATGCCCACTTTACTGCCCTATTACTGCCCAAATCCTTGTTGGTCAAAAGAAATGGCTAGTGGGTCATATGTATCTGACCCCCCTGTGTGGATTCCAAGTGTAAGATTTTTTGACCAACGCTGTTTAACCCTTGCAGAACACCAGCTACTTATTCAAAATGATGACATCTGGGACCTATGCCCACTTTACTGCCCTATTTCTGCCCAAATCCTTGTTGGTCAAAAGAAATGGCAAGTGGGTGATATGTAAGTGACCCCCCTGTGTGGGTTTACAGTGTAATATTTGTTGACCAACGCTGTTTAACCCTTGCAGAACACCAGCTACTTATTCAAAATGATGATTCGGGGACCCATGCCCATTTTTGTGCCCATTTTCTGTCCAAATCATTGTTGGTCAAAAGAAATTGCAAGTGGGTCATATGTAGGCAACCCCCCTCTGTGGGTTTCAAGTGTAATATGTTTTGACCAACGCTGTTTAACCCTTGCAGAACACTAGCTACTTATTCAAAATGATGATTCTGGGACCCATGCCCATTTTCTGCCCAAATCATTGTTGGTCAAAAGAAATTGCAAGTGGGTCATATGTAGGCAACCCCCCTGTGTGTGTTTCAAGTGTAATATGTTTTGACCAACACTGTTTAACCCTTGCAGGACACCAGCTATTCATTCAAAATAATGACATCTGTGACCCATGCCCACTTTACTGCCCTATTACTGCCCAAATCCTTGTTGGTCAAAAGAAATGGCAAGTGGGTCATATGTAAGTGACCACCCTGTGCGGGTTTCCAGTGTAATATTTTTTGACCAACGCTGTTTAACCCTTGCAGGACACCAGCTACTTATTCAAAATCATGATTCTGGGACCCATGCCCACTTTACTGCCCTATTTCTGCCCAAATCCTTGTTGGTCAAAAAAAAATGGCAAGTGGGTCATATGTAAGTGACCCCCCTGTGCGGGTTTCCAGTGTAACTTTTTTGACCAACGCTGTTTAACCCTTGCAGGACACCAGCTACTTATTCAAAATGATGACATCTGGGACCTATGCCCACTTTACTGCCCTATTTCTGCCCAAATCCTTGTTGGTCAAAAGAAATGGCAAGTGGGTCATATGTATCTGACCCCCCTGTGTGGATTCCAAGTGTAACATTTTTTGACCAACGCTGTTTAACCCTTGCAGGACACCAGCTACTTATTCAAAATGATGACATCTGGGACCTATGCCCACTTTACTGCCCTATTTCTGCCCAAATCCTTGTTGGTCAAAAGAAATGGCAAGTGGGTGATATGTAAGTGACCCCCCTGTGCGGGTTTCCAGTGTAATATTTGTTGACCAACGCTGTTTAACCCTTGCAGAACACCAGCTACTTATTCAAAATGATGATTCTGGGACCCATGCACATTTTTGTGCCCATTTTCTGCCCAAATCATTGTTGGTCAAAAGAAATTGCAAGTGGGTCATATGTAGGCAACCCCCCTGTGTGGGTTTCAAGTGTAATATGTTTTGACCAACACTGTTTAACCCTTGCAGGACACCAGCTACTTATTCAAAATAATGACATCTGTGACCCATGCCCACTTTACTGCCCTATTACTGCCCAAATCCTTGTTGGTCAAAAGAAATGGCAAGTGGGTCATATGTAAGTGACCACCCTGTGCGGGTTTCCAGTGTAATATTTTTTGACCAACGCTGTTTAACCCTTGCAGGACACCAGCTACTTATTCAAAATCATGATTCTGGGACCCATGCCCACTTTACTGCCCTATTTCTGCCCAAATCCTTGTTGGTCAAAAGAAATGGCAAGTGGGTCATATGTAAGTGACCCCCCTGTACGGGTTTCCAGTGTAACATTTTTTGACCAACGCTGTTTAACCCTTGCAGGACACCAGCTACTTATTCAAAATGATGACATCTGGGACCTATGCCCACTTTACTGCCCTATTTCTGCCCAAATCCTTGTTGGTCAAAAGAAATGGCAAGTGGGTCATATGTATCTGACCCCCCTGTGTGGATTCCAAGTGTAACATTTTTTGACCAACGCTGTTTAACCCTTGCAGGACACCAGCTACTTATTCAAAATGATGACATTTGGGACCTATGCCCACTTTACTGCCCTATTTCTGCCCAAATCCTTGTTGGTCAAAGGAAATGGCAAGTGGGTGATATGTAAGTGACCCCCCTGTGCGGGTTTCCTGTGTAATATTTGTTGACCAACGCTGTTTAACCCTTGCAGAACACCAGCTACTTATTCAAAATTATATCTGGGACCCATGCCCATTTTTGTGCCCATTTTCTGCCCAAATCATTGTTGGTCTAAAGAAATTGCAAGTGGGTCATATGTAGGCAACCCCCCTCTGTGGGTTTCAAGTGTAATATGTTTTGACCAACGTTTTTTAACCCTTGCAGAACATCAGCTACTTATTCAAAATGATGATTCTGGGACCCATGCCCATTTTCTGCCCAAATCATTGTTGGTCAAAAGAAATTGCAAGTGGGTCATATGTAGGCAACCCCCCTCTGTGGGTTTCAAGTGTAATATGTTTTGACCAACGTTTTTTAACCCTTGCAGAACACCAGCTACTTATTCAAAATGATGATTCTGGGACCCATGCCCATTTTCTGCCCAAATCATTGTTGGTCAAAAGAAATTGCAAGTGGGTCATATGTAGGCAACCCCCCTGTGTGTGTTTCAAGTGTAATATGTTTTGACCAACACTGTTTAACCCTTGCAGGACACCAGCTACTTATTCAAAATAATGACATCTGTGACCCATGCCCACTTTACTGCCCTATTACTGCCCAAATCCTTGTTGGTCAAAAGAAATGGCAAGTGGGTCATATGTAAGTGACCACCCTGTGCGGGTTTCCAGTGTAATATTTTTTGACCAACGCTGTTTAACCCTTGCAGGACACCAGCTACTTATTCAAAATGATGACATCTGGGACCTATGCCCACTTTACTGCCCTATTTCTGCCCAAATCCTTGTTGGTCAAAAGAAATGGCAAGTGGGTCATATGTATCTGACCCCCCTGTGTGGATTCCAAGTGTAACATTTTTTGACCAACGCTGTTTAACCCTTGCAGGACACCAGCTACTTATTCAAAATGATGACATCTGGGACCTATGCCCACTTTACTGCCCTATTTCTGCCCAAATCCTTGTTGGTCAAAGGAAATGGCAAGTGGGTGATATGTAAGTGACCCCCCTGTGCGGGTTTCCAGTGTAATATTTGTTGACCAACGCTGTTTAACCCTTGCAGAACACCAGCTACTTATTCAAAATGATGATTCTGGGACCCATGCACATTTTTGTTCCCATTTTCTGCCCAAATCATTGTTGGTCAAAAGAAATTGCAAGTGAGTCATATGTAGGCAACCCCCCTGTGTGGGTTTCAAGTGTAATATGTTTTGACCAACACTGTTTAACCCTTGCAGGACACCAGCTACTTATTCAAAATAATGACATCTGTGACCCATGCCCACTTTACTGCCCTATTACTGCCCAAATCCTTGTTGGTCAAAAGAAATGGCAAGTGGGTCATATGTATCTGACCCCCCTGTGTGGATTCCAAGTGTAACATTTTTTGACCAACGCTGTTTAACCCTTGCAGGACACCAGCTACTTATTCAAAATGATATCTGGGACCCATGCCCATTTTTGTGCCCATTTTCTGCCCAAATCATTGTTGGTCAAAAGAAATTGCAAGTGGGTCATATGTAGGCAACCCCCCTGTGTTGATTTCTGCAGTCAAATTTGTGGTCCATGATTCATTAACCCTTGTAAAAGTGATTTTTCTGAATAAGAAGCTGGAGCTCGAATAAGAAGCTGGAGCTCGAATAAGAAGCTGGCCGAATAAGAAGCCAACTTCAGCCTCGTTGTAAAAGTGATTTTTCTAAATAAGAAGCTGGAGCTCGAATAAGAAGCTGGAGCTCGAATAAGAAGCTGGCCGAATAAGAAGCCAACTTCAGCCTCGTCGGTATTACCTCAACTCAATAGTACGCTGTTGTTAAGGCTATTCCCACGTATCCTGTGCCAGGCCTTGGCAGGCCTCGACTGTCCTGTTCCACCCAAGTGTAATCATTAACATATACGGGCAGCTGCTTCCATGTTGGGAAATGGGTCAATATTAAGACTGATTTCAGAAAATGTAGCTATTTTCTAACCAGCCCCTGAGGAACATATAATAAGATGGTAGTGATACAAGGGCTTGTTGATGATATATGGAACGTACTCATTATACTGTGTACAGTAGTATCGTATGTGTTTACAAATACGTACGGGGGAGGGGGGGGGAGATATATGACAGTCGCACACTGAGCACCGACTCACAGCAGCCATGCAGTACCATACAGCAGCTCTGCACCGATACCACGGTAACGGTAACCTAGCAGCACGTCTGGCTCTGGCAGTGGCGGCAGTAAAAGAAAGGCTTCCGCCAGAGAGTAGGCGTGTCGTACTGACGTCAACCGCCCCGCCCCCTCGCCGTTCCGATTCCCGCATGAACATGGCTGGCAGCGCTTGGAGGTCACTGGTGAGTGATGAGGGAGCCCGGACACCCGGCAAACACACGTGCGGCTGCTGCCGGCCTGTGTGTGGCGTAAAAGTGACCGATGGTCTCCGGGGCACGCCGGCCGGGCTCTGTGGTGTCCCGGGTGACTGTAACCGGATCCGAGTGTGAGTGGGGGGCTGAACAGGCGATGTGCCGGCCAGAACGCAAGGTTATTGGGGTTATTAGGATGGGCCCCCATAGCTCCCTACAATGCCAGGTGGCCCGGTGGTGGGCGGATGCTCGAGGGTACATGACGTTCTGCGGCAATAATCGCATTGTGCAATCATGTAATGTGATGCCCCCAGGCAGGAGGGAGGTGCCAACCGCTGATGGTGTGCCAGCCTTACTTGATTTTGGCATGGCAGCGTCTCTGGCAGCTATAAACCGCACCAGGAAATACAGAATGACAAACAGAGCAGGCATCCCTGCACAGAAGATATATGATGCAGGGGGTTGCCACGAGTATTTATTACACATTAATAAAAATAATCTGAAATGTCAAATACTCCTACTCCATTACTAGTTACACATTCACCAGGCTTCCCCATTAATGTTTGTCCAATGGAGAAATGTATGTGTTCTGGGTGCAAATTAATTATTGCGTGCCCAAATAAATTGGTTTGGGTTTAGTTGTATAGTGGCTAAACGGTACTTATATGTTAGTTGTGCACCCACTATAGTTAGTACGCTCATACCCCCACTATCCATGTCGGCATGGAGTTGATTTTATATAGTGTGGCGAGCATAGCGAGCCCAGCAATGGGACGTGGAAAACTAAGCAAAGAGCTTAGTGGGCGCCCAACTAACATATAAGTACCGGCTAAACCAATGTAAACGTTTGGTTAGGGGTGCCAGAACAGCGATTCTGTACATCTGCTTGCCACCTTCAGGATTCTGCCAGCACAATGTTCTCCCACAGCATGAGCTCCAAATAGCATGAACAATTGAATTGCTCAGTGAGGGTGCCCATTAGTAACAGCTGACAGGACAATAGTTGAATTTTCCACCAAGAATTAAACGTGTATCCTCTAACTTGTTCCCCACATTGAAATAGCAGCAGAACAAGGTGTACAGATGCCAACAGATCATGTTTAGATTGGGGAATGTAGTAGCCTATGAATTGTATGGATTGGTGAGTCTGTAATATATTATAAAGGGACAGTCATTTCAAAAGCAAAACCAGCATGGTATGGCTTTTTAAATAACTGTCCCCTTAAAACATCAGCCAGACTTGTTGGGAACTCATTGGTACATGCAAGTCGCAGGGTATAGCTTAAGCTGTGTACACACGGGGGGCGATAGGGGCTAAAATCGCTGGCAATATGGTCGCTGGCGACCATATTGCCAGCGATTGGAGTGCACACCAGCGATAAATCGCCGGGTGCGCGCTCCCGTTTTTATCCCCCTTATGATCGCTGGTCGCAGGAGCTTGCTCCTGCAACCAGCTGATTACCTCTGCTGCTCCGCCAGCAGAGGTTCCCTTTCATCAGCGACCATCTCTGGTCGCTGATAAAAAGGAGAAACTGAGCAATATATTGCTCAGCAATATATTGCAGAGCAATATATCTCCCCCGTGTGTACACAGCTTAAAGGTGAGTACACACGAGTGCAATTTAATGTAAAATCGCTGGGAATATGGTCGCTGAGCGACCATATTGCCAGTGATTTGGAGCGCAGCTGGCGACAAATCGCCAGCTGCGCACTCCTGTATGCACTGCCTAATGGTCGCTGGTCGCAGGAGCATGCTCCTGCGACCAGCGGCTTTCCCTGGCGATCGCTGTGCCGGGAGGTCAGCGCCGGGGAGATCAGCGTTGATCTCCCCAGCCCCGTGCCGCTGCTCCCTCCCTCCTCCCATCAAAGTGACAGCAGCAGCTTCTGCTGCTGCTGCTCTCCCCCTCCGCCCCGTAGCTGTGTCTCCTTTTCATTGCTGATGAAAAGGAGACACTGAGCAATATGATTGCTGGGGATATATTGCTAGCAATATATCCCCAGCAATCATATTACCCCGTGTGTACACAGCATTACTGTTCATTTCTGTTTCTACTGTAATGTCTCTAACTTCCTGGCTGATAACATGTTCCACAGAAAAATATATTCCTTGTTCTATTTCATTATAAAGCTTGTTAGTAGCTGAATACTCACATTGTGATTTACTGCACAGATCTGTCGTTTGACGGGGGCAGTCAATGTCTCTCAGAATGGAGTCCGACCATTTTCTAATCATGTAAGTACACATGCATATATTCAATTATTGTTTAGTTTTTTCATTTGGTAACTTTTCAAGCTGATCCCGTTCACATTATGGGTGACGAGGCTATGGCCCAGAGGTGGAATACAGCTTTGGGAGACCTGGGGGTCTTAAAATCAGAGGTCCCTACAGTGCAACATTTGAGACTCTTGGATCAAGTTCTTGTTTGCAAGTCTTCAGAATGCACATGTGGCATGTACATCACTTAAGCTAGGTACACACTAAAACATATGTGTATACAGCTGATACAATGGGAGATAGGACCTGTATCAGCAATTGCATACACACTTAACTACTGCAGGGAGGGGATGTGGGATTCCGCATGGCATTGCTGGAGATGTCTTCTGGTTGGTCTTGAAGCAGGGCCAACCAGAATACATCGCTAACTACTATGGCGGTGCTGCTCAAAGTGCCAATGTGAACATAGTGCCTAGTGTGTACCTAGCTTTATACTGCTGTTGGGCTGCACCCAGCACCTTATACATGGCAAGTGGGAGCATTCCATCTTTGCCTTTCCTCCACACAATAGAGAGCCCATGGGCAGCACAATATCTGAAGAGCAGGACTGGTTGGGGGTATGCATACATACAATCACACACACATTTATATATTGTCACATAACTATACCACCTACTGTACAGTTACAGTACATACTTTCACACCTACAGGCAGACAATGACCAGAATTCAATGCTCCCGATTCACCGTTTTTTTTTCGGCGAATCAGGCTGTTTTCACTCCTTGCGGTGAATTTCTTTCACTGAAAATCTGATTCACCCTATTCAATGTTCACTGTTTGCCGAAAGCGAACAGTGAATGCCGGCCAGTTCTCCGTTTTCAATGGGGTTTTCACTGAGATTCGCCGAGAGTGTATTCAATGCTCAAATGGAGAACTGCTTTCTCCATTGATTTTCGCCATGATTCTCCATTTTACATCCATCATCTTTTTTAGGTGAACTGGGATGTGATCTTTTAAAAGAAAGCGTTTATTTATTTTTTTTTGTCAAAAAATCTGATTTTTTTCTGTGAGGGGGCATGCTATTTTTATTTATGTGCTTGCAGCACATGAATATATTTTTAATTATTATTATTATTATTATTATTTTTTTTTTTAAACAATTTTTTATTACACATTCGCCAGCAGGAGCCGGGAGCTATATAATATTCATATATTCACTGCACTTTGGTCCCGATCATTACATATGCAGGATCGGGACCAGTGAGTGCAGCGGCTCCTATCCCAGCCCCCTGCCTGCTCTAGGGGGGCTCTCCCTGAGTCAGTGCCAGCCCTCCTTCACCCCCACAGTGTCCGGCGCAGGCAGGAAGGCTTCCATCTCCCTGCCTGCAGCCGTCCCCCAGCTCCCCGGTGGCATTCGCCGAGGGGGTTAAAATTCGTCGCCAGGGCAGAGAGCCCCTGAGGCGTTGAATAGGGCAGAATGGCGGCTGCCGGGCGAATCTCCCTGAAGGGAGAATTGCAGCGAAAAGTGCAGTGAATCCTACACAGGATTTGCTGCCACCCGCGATTCCACCCATTGAATACCTGCCAATATAGTGCCTTCCCTCCCTGAGTCACTCTTACCTTATAGGCTGGCTGCTGGATAGTCCTCATCAATACCTGTAACCTCTCCTTCCATGTTGCCATGTAGAGCCACAACCTGCTTAGACTCCACCTCCCCTTCTATAGATAGCAATGCAGTCCTGAATCTGCAGCTATAATGAAAACCTGAAGGGTGCTGGCCCACCGTGACTGCCCATTAATCCAGCTCTGCTATAGTCACAAATTTACTTTGATGGTTATAAGCTTTGTCTAGTGTTTAAACATAAGCGGTGCCCTTCCTCTATTAACTGTGATCGGTATTGGGCTATGGGCTACTCCATCTTTTTTTCTTCATTAGATCTGAATAGAAATGATCTGATGTACTCCATTAAGGACAGATAAAGTGGGGTAGTTACCCATAGCAACCAATCAGTTTCTAACTACATAGCAAAATTGATGCTAGATAAATGACAGAAGCTGTTTTTTATTTGGGCAACCTTCTCTCCCCAAGGCTTGGTACAGCCCTCATAAGAATGGACTGAGTTATGCTTTGCTGCACGCACATACTGTAGAAAATGCTTTTGGCTTCAAATTATGGAAGATCCCTCTATTCACCACATAAAGGGTACACAGTAGATATGAGGAGTATTCAAAAATAGCACTTTTCAGGGTAAAGTCTAGATAATCAAGCAAACACTTGTGTAAGGTAGCAGCCGGCAGTATGGCTAGGAAACTGATCCCTTTGTCTGCTAAGAGGGTGCTGGATCACATCTCTAATTACACATCTCATTTTCAGGTACAGATGGTCACACTGATACCCGGCGACGGCATCGGGCCAGAGATATCAACTGCTGTTATGAAGATTTTTGAAGCAGCCAAAGTGAGTGTTATAAATACAACAATGATAATTAACTATTGTTCATTCTGTTAAATAATCATTTTTTGTTACCCAGTATTTAAAGACTTTTTTTCCATCAACCATACTTACCAAGAGGCTTTAACCCAATATATTAATTCCTGCCACCTGCTGCTTGCACTATAGGGGATGCAATGCTGCCCAATTTGACCAATTTCCAAGTCACAAAGCATTTGAAGATGACAGTACCCTATGGGCTACACATTCTGCATGTAATTCTCCCCTGCTGCCCTTACAGCACATCACCAGCACAATCACCCAATGTGGTTGCATATTGCAATGTGATGAATATCGCACCCAGAAGAGCCACAGTCACTTTTGTATCCGGAATGCCAGGGTTGTCCAAACCTGTTCTCATGATCTACCAACAGTTTGTTTTTCAGGCAACCTGTGTATCTATAGCATGAATGAATGCAGCAGGTTTGAAAGTGTGACAGTAATGACTACAGCTGTGCACCAGCTAGGGTTAACAGAAAGTGAAAGCAAAATGGTCTGTTTCAAATCTGCTGGATATGGAGAAAGTTAACTCTTTAATACCCCTTTTTACACCGCCACAAAAACCCGGGTCAGCGGCGGTGTAAATGGGTCAAGCCATGTCCCTTTACACGGGACTTCTACCCAGGTAGAACACGGCTAGGACCTGGGTAGAGGGCAGTGTAAACGGGTACGCCGACTCATCCCAAGCTGTGGACAGCAGGTTGGACGGGGGGATACACACAGCCTCCAGTGTTGTCTGCTATACTCTGCAGACAGCAGCAGAGGAGGTGAAGGGATGCCTGTGTGCGGCATCCATTCACCTCCTGGACGGGGGCTGGGGGCAGTCCAGCAGCTTACCTTGGTGCTGGGTTTGTCCCCAGCGTGGCGATCGGTGAGGATGATAGCTGTCCGGCGGTTGGAGATGATGTCATCTCCAAGCACCGCCTCCATCTTCAACTGCAGGTAGGCACCGCAGTGTAAACGGTGAAAATCCCGGATCCGACCTGGCGTGGATCCGTGTTCCAAATGCTGGGTTGGATCCGGGATTTTTGGTGTAAAAGGGGTATGATTTGGATTTTATGGTTATAATTGATTAAATGTAATATTAACGTTTTGCTCTTGGAAACAAAATAAAAGTTGCATTGTGTACAATGGTACTAGTTGTATGAAATCACTTTGTATTTTTCACTTCAGAAAAATGACCCTTGACATAGAGCTAGAAATGTTATTAAATAAATGCCTGACTAGTATTTGACCCTGAAGAAGCCATTAACAGCTGGAGAATGATTTTTTTTTTTATGGGGTTACAAAACGATGGTCTACTAATGTATCCATTTTATCAAATATCCCCAATGTGTTTTAATGCTGGTGAATATACATAGCTTTGAATGTGCAAATGGAAATGTGTATATATAGAGGAAGTTCTGAAATTCTAACATACTAGTGGTCTGTTTAATGTGCAGTTGTGTATAACTACCCAGCAGTTGCCATGATATTCTGTGCTCCATATATGTATGTATGTATGTATGTATGTATGTGTATGTGTGTGTATATATATATATATATATATATATATATATATATATATATATATTGTGTGTGTGTAATTCTTGTATTCATAAATTGTAATAGACATCATCCACCTGTGTTTATGCTGTACGCACTAGTGGTGTGGTTGAGCATTTCCCTGCCTCTCTTGTGTGATATACAAGTTTCTTCTATGATCCTCATGGCAGCCATCACACTGGGATATCCTCTCCCTCCTCTAGTTGGGCAGGATGTTTTTCTAGGGACCTCCCACCTTGTGGTATATCACCTAACTCCTCCCCTACCTCCTTGTATTTTCCTACGGTCTAGCAGCTAGTTTGGCTAGGTAGGGAGTGTTATTTTTATTTCCTGCCAGTGCTTTCCTCTATCTCAGCATAGTAGCTGAAAGGGGTGGCTGGTTACACACCTGTACAATCCTCTGCCCGTTCATGTATTATAACGCTTTTGCAGCAATCGTAAGGTGATATCTTATGTTCTCCTTAATATTTGACGGGCCGACCTCCTAATAGCATAGAAGCACATACATACTGAACTATTTCTAGCACATCACAGGGGTCAAGCTGGGGACATAACACTCTTCCTGCTTGGGACTGGTTTCAGCTGAGTACTTTAAAATGTGTGTTCCCAACTTTACCTAACATTCAGTTCGGAACTGTTCTAATACCTGTGGGACATTAACTGTGTGAAATTATGGATAGCCAATGTTTAAGGCCCATTTCCTCTTACTGCTTGTTGGGTTCTTGTTAGGACACCTACTCCCTTGAAAGCTGAGCAACAAGTGCACACTATTGGCCTATCTAACCAAACATAATAATTACACCAAACAATACAGTAATAGCCACTTCAACTCCACATTATATTAATAGATCAGACCACGTATGAAATCAATAGGTCCCATCAGTTGAGGCCACATTGCATTAAAGCCTCAACTACATTATGGTAATACCTCCACATTACACTACACACCTGCCTCCACCAACTCTCACAATACACTTATAGCCCCAACTCCATGTATTCCTTTAATAAAAACCCTGCACATTGCAATACTAACCCTGGTAATGACCCACTTTAATAACTACCACATGCACATTACATAGCCCCTCTCCAACACTTACTACATAAACACACACACACACACACACACCCCCCATCCCCCACTGCTATAGTTATGTGATCTACATAGCAGAATATTCAATCCACGGTGCTAAAGTTCTACAGCTGTTTTCGTGGTCCGTACAGACATGGGTATCTGGTATCAGTCACACATGTGCTGATTTGTGGTAGCGGATGCAAAATAGATTTATGGCATTTATTATGGAGAGGAGAGGAGAGGCCAGCCACCAATTGGGACCCCAGTGTAAGGCCAGATTTTGTTAAGTCTTACACAACAGAAGTCTCTACACCAATGCCACACACACACACACATCATTCAAAGCTGCCAAGGTTCATTAGCCTCAGCCCTACTGCTTTTATTATACAGTCCCATTTAATGTGTATATTTCAAAAGAACCCAAATTATGGGCCTTATTCTAGTTCACTCCTTCTGGTGCACATGGTTTTGTCCATCTTAGAAGGAATTTGCATCTGAGAGTGAACCAGAATAAGGCCCTATATCTGTTATACATTGTTATTATTGAAGTGTAATATCTAGTTAAAATATTTTAAGGGTTATATTGAGCATAAGGGAAGTTAAGTAATTGGCCTGATATTGTTACTGAGACTGTGGTTATTGCAGGCGCCTATCCAGTGGGAGGAGAGAAATGTTACAGCCATTAAAGGACCCGGCGGCAAGTGGATGATCCCTCCTGAAGCCAAAGAATCTATGGATAAAAACAAGATGGGACTTAAAGGTAATGTCAGAGTTGACTCCTTATTCTAGGCATTCCCAGCCTTGGTCCATAAGGCACACTGATGGTTTTACAGATCTCTTATCTTCAGCACAGATGGCTTAAATCAAAATAACTGAGGTACTAAACAAGTCACCTGACCTATTAGTGGGCAGATGTTAAGCTGGATACACACCCAATCGATCTGCAGCTATATCTATGACACATTGGACAGTGTGTTCTCCATACACGCTATCTGACCCATCAGGACTGACATCCCAAATGCTGGGAGCTGACAATCAGGCTCCCAGCGCAGCTGTACGGGTGATCTGCAGCTCGCCCATACACATAGCACGATGTGTATATATGAATGACACTGTGTAGATATATTGATGGTACACGCTGGCCTATGGGGTGTCGATCTACCTGCCAGTGTGTATGCCACTTAATTGGGGTAAGTTATTTTGGTACTTATGTAGTATCTGGGCTGCCGATTTCTAAATCGGGTCGGATCGGGAGATCGCATCGCATGCGACCATGCGATTCGATGCGATGCGATGCGATGCGATGACCCGATTTTTCCATAGGAATCAATGTTAAAATGGACTGAGTCCATTTTAACATGGAATTCAATGGGAAAAATGGGTCCTTTTCATACCCCTACTATCCAAGTGGGCATGGAGTTGGATATAAACCTGTGGCGAGCCCGAAGCGTGGCGAGCGAAGCGAGCCCCGCGAGGGGACGAATACCGTCCCCTCGCGGGGCTCGCTTCGCTCGCCACGCTTCAGGCTCGGTGGCTCGCTACGCTCGCCACAGGTTTATATCCAACTCCATGCCCACTTGGATAGTAGGGGTATGAAAAGGACCCATTTTTCCATAGGAATCATTTTAACATTGATTCCTATGGAAAAATCGGGTCATCGCATCCGATATCGGATGCGATGCGATGCGATGCGATGCGATATCGCATCGCATCGCATCTGATTGTATGCCTTAACTTAAGGCATACAATCAAAAAATCGGCAGCCCAGATACTACATAAGTACCGTTATTTTTTCTTTCTGTGCAGGGTAAACACTGGCTGCTTTTATTTCACACTGCAATTTAAATTTCAGTTTAAACACACCCCACCTAAATGCTACATTTGCACCAGCTGCAGTGGACATGGGTTTTGTCGATTTGAGAAAAATATGCTATGCTATAAAGTCTGAATTAGACCCTGTGTGCCTTGAGGACCGAGGTTGATAATGCCTGCCTTATACAATTACCTTTTATATGGATTGTACATATATATATGATATTATGACTGCTTAATACCACAGGACCTTTGAAGACACCGATTGCAGCTGGACATCCATCCATGAACTTATTGCTTAGAAAAACCTTTGATCTTTATGCCAATGTGCGCCCCTGTGTGACCATAGAGGGCTACAAGACTCCTTACACAGATGTGGACCTGGTTACCATCCGTGAGAACACTGAAGGAGAATATAGTGGGATTGAGCATGTGGTGCGTGAGTCTGTGCTGTTTGCAAGGGCTCTTTGTATCTGTGCATCTGGCTTCTCTATTAGGTTTCTATGGCATGGGAATATGATTTGGGCTTACATAACACCTGGGTTTATTTGTAGTGTTGCGTCCAGGCAAATGTCATCATATTTTACATATACTGTTTAAATGAGAACATTAAAGCTGTGTACACACGGGGCAATATGCTGGCTGAGCGACTATCACCGAACGATATATATCGCTCAGCCAGCATATTGCCCAGTGTCCAAATACAAGACACTGCTCCTGTGACTAGCGATCACGTCAGGGCTGGTCGCGGGAGCTTGCCCCCGGTTACCGTCGCACCGTGCACACTGAGATATGGTCGCTCAGCCACCATATCCCGGGCGATATTGGCTAGAAACGCATCGTGTGTACGGGGCTTTAGATTTATTAGAGTTTATCTAACGTTATAGAGCATAGTGGTCAGAGGTTGTTTTAATATATCTATTCATTTTTCTTTTAGAATTTTATATTGATGACTGATATTGGTGATCTTTAAACTCTGTTCACCATCCAGCACAAGCATTGGTCAATGCAATGCCTTCACAATTCTAGTTGTCAGGACTATGATTATCCTAATGATTGTGGGCTTAACCCCTTCAGTGGTGGTATTTTTTATTTTTTTTTAGGGAGCTCTCCACACTGGGCAAGTTTTTTTTTTATTGGGAGTGCTCCCTAAAAAAAGCCCAAGCACTGTCTCCCTGGGTCCAGGCAGCGTTGCTGAACCGTCAATCAGCTGCTGCCCGGCGCCCCGTCCCTACATGCTGGACCTGGCTTGTCATAAGCCGGCACCGCAGGCTGTAATGTAACAGCGGGGGAGCGGCAGAGGGGAGGGAGCCGGGCAGCAGCTGAAGCTGCCTGAGTTCAGCGGATGAACTCAACAGCGCTGATCACTGGCAATCCCGAGAATTTTCCGGGCTTGCCAGTCTGGGTATTAAGACATAGTCTGGAAAATTCTCGGGATTACCAGTGAAGCGTTACTATGTCAAAATTTGTATAGGCTGCCACACTGTATCTATGTATAATCCAATGTGTGGTTGGGGTTTATCCTTAATTTCTCATTTTCTTTCTTAATCTGGGCTTCAAAATATAATTGGACTTGTAGTGTAAATTGTGTTCTTGTTAATGGTAATCATAAACTTTCTTCAAGGAATACTTAGATGTGATTGTCTTGCAGATTGTGGATGGAGTAGTGCAGAGCATTAAGCTGATAACAGAGCAAGCCAGCCACAGGATAGCAGAGTTTGCCTTTGAGTATGCAAGGAACAACCAAAGAAGCACAGTGACCGCTGTGCACAAAGCTAATATCATGTAAGTTTTTATCTGTGTAAAAGATAAAAAAATTCTAGGGCTGATGCATATGTATGCTATTAATAGGTTGGTGTGCTTGGAAATGTAACTTCCTTTCATATATCAGTTATTGAATGAATGATATGGATCATACATTTTAAGTAGATGCACTTTTAACAGGTCCACTTTAAGCACACCCAGATAAAAAAGACACTTAGGGGGAAATCCAATTCGCTGCAGAGTGTACCCGCAGCTAATTGATCATGCTTCAAAGGCAATTAGCTTTTCACTGCACTGTAAAATATCTGTAAACGTGCGGAAATCCACCGATTCTGTGTAAAATATGGAATTTAGTGGGGCTTCCTGCTTGTTAAATGATTTTGACACAGATTTTTCTCACAGCCCCTGAGGCTGCAAGGAAATGCCTCCCAGGGATTAGTGCATGGGATTCCCGCAACTCATTGAGTGAGATTTTACAGCCTACTCTGTCTTAAAGTGTTCAAGATGTTTAGGGGCTTATTTAATATTGTCAAAAATTATTGAACCTGTCCCTGTTAGTTTCATAGGAATTGGTGTCCCTAAGATAAACCCCTCTTGGTCACATCTTGGAGCACTTCCTTTTGCATACCAGGTACAGTACAACGGGTGCCGGATGGGATCCCGACAGGCATTTACCCGACATCGGGATCCCGACTGTCAAAACACAGACAGCCGGGTTCCCGATGGCCACCTGCTATTTTCCCTCGTGGGGGTCCACGATCCCCATAGAGGGAGAATAGAATAGGTGGCTCAAGAGCCACCGTGCCCACAGCGTGGCGAGCGTAGCGAGCCTGCTTGGGGCTTAGTTGGGCTCACCATGCTGTCTGGGTCCGGCCGGTCGGCCTAATGAATTTCGGGATCCTGACTGTCAGACTCCTGTACCACACCCCAGTACAACATTTGCTGGTGTTACACCGATGCTGGGTATCAGGTGTGAGGGGTTTTTTTTGTAATCCATTTTAATAGCAGAAGTATCGATGGCAAGCCATGCCATATAAGATACCCAACAACTTACACACCATTTGCAAACTAAGCATTATGTTGTGCGCTGTTCTGGAAAGTCTATTTAAGGTGAACTCAAAGTACATGTTTCCCGAGCATTCAGTAATCTGTATGGCTTATACTGTGATCATTTCACTGTCTATATTTTCAGGAGGATGTCTGATGGGCTTTTCCTAAAGAAATGCAGAGAGGTTGCTGAAAACTACAAAGACATAAAGTTTAATGAAATGTATTTGGATACCGTGTGTCTCAATGTAAGTTGGTAACCTCATACAAAAAGATCTTGCATCCTCTAGTAACACAAACTAATCTGCCCAGTTCACCACACCTGCCAGTCCATCTAGTGCTTACCATTTACTCTTTATGTCTGTCTACAGATGGTCCAGGATCCCACACAATTTGATGTGCTTGTTATGCCAAACTTGTATGGTGACATTTTGAGGTTAGTGTTTTCACTGTCCTTACGCAGTTTCATACGTAATTCAGACTGTCACCTGTCGGAACATTTCCTGTGTTGCATGAGAGTTAGTGAGAACAAGCCCAGTGGTATGTGTTAGTAACCATTCTTTTTCCCTTTATGTTGGTCCCCAGCTGTAGCTCTGGGGTTTTCACATCTAAACATGCTTTTATGAGAAATATTTTGACATTTCTCTGTGCCTGAGGCAGAGTTTTGCCTTGCATTCCAAACATAATGCAGAGTGAGTACATAGCTGACAAGGGATCCTTTGGTGTTTTTGTTTACACTGGAAGCATGAAATCGGTGGTCTTTGCACCCTTTCCTTGTGGTCACTTGCACATTGCATGTTTCCTTCTAGAAATCGTGAAGATCAATGTATACTTTGTTAGCATTTACCCATTCATGTGGACAAGCAATAGCCTCAGTTTCTTACTGATCATTTATTTTGTGTTATTTTAATAGTATTTCCTCTGTCTGGCAGCAGCAGCATTTACAACTATTCATTGTTAATGCTAACAATGTGGGCTATATCACTCTGCAAATGTTTACCCATACCAAAGGTTACAGTAAGAATTATTTGCTTAATTGATTAATGTCCTATTTATTACTACTTGACATTGCTGTCTTTGTCAAAAGTATAGTTTTTTTTTTTTTTTTTTAATCTTTTTTGTTTAAATAAACTTTACATTGCTTTTAAGGCATGTTTTGTTATCTTAATTACTTCACACTACTATGTATTAATGTTCTTATATTAATAATAATTTTAAATAGATGTATTAAGCGTGGAAAACAGATAATCTGGAGATAAAGTGGTAACACACCAGTCAAAAGACTGCGTTATCTCCTTCCACTTTATCTCCAGTTTATTTCTTTTCCAGGCTGAATACATCTGCCCCAATGAGCTTTACAGACATCAAAAACAATGCACATAGGGAAAGATTCGGTAATGTTGCAATGCAAGGGGAGCCAATGCATTTATATTGTTTCTGTGCAGGGTAAATACTGTCTGCTTCTGCATGTAGCCTAGATATAAGACCGCTTTATTTCTACACTGAAATTTAGATTTCACTTTACAAACCGCAAAAATCTAAATTTTTTCAGCAAAGTTGCACCAGCCCTACCGGCAGGGCAAAACGATTTGCCTAGTTGTAAGATTTTTTTGCTTTGCTAACAAAGCTGATACAGCAGTAGACAAGCCACATAGACATATAAAAAAGAACCTTGAGTAAGCATAATCCAGGGTTGGTGTCGGCATTATATTCCACCCTCACAGGGCACCAGGTGAGGCAGCCATCTTGGGCAAAATGGGTGGTTGCATCATCCTAATGCTCAGAGAAGCGTCCCAACAAAACAGTCAGGTCCGTGTATTTTAAATCCCATCCACAAGTGTATGCCCTGCATCGATGGGGATGCGCGGTCCCGCTTGTTGCTATCGCCAGAAGGGAAAACTAGTGTTTGCACTGGCTTTACCTAGATCGTGAGGATTTGCCTATTAAAAATAATCAAAGCCACGCTCAGCAGGATCGCTCAGCACAAAGCATCGCGAGACTCCCGTGATGTGTGCCGAGCAATTGTGCTTAAGCACGTCCCTCATCAAAAATGCCCGGTTATGCTTATATTTGATATATTTAATTTTTGAAAACTCCCAACCTGTGAAATCTTTGTCGACATCAAGGCGTAGAGAGGAACATGTACTGTCCTGCAAGATGCAGATACCATCGTATTGCCTCTCCTCTTTAAGATGGTTCCTTTCTACACAAAGCAGATGTTTCTACCTATGTTTTAGACCACATTGGCCTGATGCCAAGGAAAGTAGGATGCATTAAATGACTGAAATTAATGGTACATTTTGGCCTGCTTAATTTCTGTTCAGCCTGTGTGAGATTTGATGCTTTTTAGTGACCTGGTATAGTCCTGTCCAGCTCTTCAGCCTAGGAGTAATAATTCCAGTCCTAATACTGCTGTACTAAAACTCCTCGCCAAGTGTTCATATCCATGGAAAAGAACCTTGTAAATTATCAACAAAACCTTGTATGTTATCCAGGCTTTGTACACTATGCTGCTGTAAGCTTAGATATAGCAATGAGAGAACACAATTGTAAATAAATAAATAATGGTGTTCCACTAGGACACCATTATTTATTTATTTATTTATTTATTTATTTACAGTTTCTTATATAGCGCAGCAGATTCCATTGTACTTTACAATTGTAGACAGTGATAAAACAAACTGGGTAACAGACAGACTTGGAGGTAAGAGGGCCCTGCTGCAAGCTTACAATCTATAGGGACATAGGAGGACAGGCACCAGTAATAGCATGTATGAAAAAAAGAAGAGAAGTGGAGACTATGTGGGTGCACACGGCAGATAATTGTATTAGGCGTCCAACTGATATGACTCACTTAAAATTTAACTTTTATTACTATTAAATTAAAAAAGGAGATGTGCTAATTACATCTTCTCATTAGAATGATAGTGTGTGAATAAAGATAAGAAAAAGTGGTTTAAAAATATCGTGATATAGATGTTCTGTTTTGAATGAGGTTGACTAGCTTTTGGTATTTCTTCGTGTGAAATGTATCAATTAATCACACTATATCCCCTTAATTCTGGGGGACTATCTCGTTGTGAATTTTATTTATAATATTAAATGGCGCTGTTAATACGTCTCAGTGCGTTGGAGTTTGCTGAGGGCACACCAAAAATTGTGTTGAGGGCACACTTCACTTTTTTTAGTTCATAGACTGTGTGTGGGTATTAGACCTTACAGATAGTGATATTTATTGAACTGGTCCACTTGTTGGACGTGTGGTTAGGTCTCTCGATTCTATGCACTACTTAGTCATGGGATGGTGGTACACTTCATTCCTAGGCTCTTATACTGTCAATAGATTTTACACAGTGCAGATGATGATTTTTAATAAAATAATCTGCTTCTTGAGCGTGCGGTTGGATGTGATACACACACCATCCAATCTAGAAATATGAATTCCTGCAGATTTACTCTGTCAGTTCCACAGTTCCACACTTTCACAGTTATCCATGTCAGACATAGGTAATATTCTTATGTTTTATGTGGTCCTCATAACATGTACAATTCTGATATACAGTATTACTTCATGTTATTGTGGCAACTGCTACTTTCCTGTGTGTTTGTTGGTGTGCCTCTAATAAGCGATCTCTAGTGATAGTGCGCTATCACAGACTTATGTGCCTTATTGCGAGCAAACAATAAATGATATTCCGCTGTATATATCTGCCGCTCTCTTATTGTATTTTCAGTTAGCAACCACTGATTCCCCTGAATGGGGGTACATTGTTACAGGTTAAATATATTTCCTGTGACCATTAACGTATAATGCTGTGCCGTTTTTTACACTGTTTTGCATTAGTGGTTACTACTGTGATTCCCCATGCCTATGATCTCCTAGGTCAATGGGGATACATTGTTGCGGTTAGGTATTGAATTTTGTAGCAAGCCTTAATCACTTTTATGCTGCCCGTGTGTTCTCAGCGTTTAGCTGTAATAGCCGCTTGTTATATATCTGACAAATAGCGGTCACTAGCTCCCTGGACTGGGGGTACACTCTTTTACACTATGTAGTTATATTATAACATTAGGCAACCATCAATCTGTGTCGGCGCGTGTATGTGCATACCCGCTGCCCACTTCTGCCGGCACTGGTGCTGCGGTGCCTTTAATCAGAATTATGTTGCCCGTGTACTTTCAGTGTTGTACACCATACAGTTATGTTTAAACATTTAGGCAGACGTCAGTTTGTATCGGCGCCGTATATGGCCACCGTTCGGCAAGTGTATAAACACACACGCTGCCCGCTTCTGCTAGCCCTAGTACTGCGGTGTCTATTAACCACTGTTATGCTGCCCGTGTGCTTTTCAGTGTTTATTATTGTGGCCGTTTGTCATATATTCAACAGTTTGCAGTCGCTGACTCCCTGCGCTGGGGATACACTTCTTAGCAGTGTGTAATTATTTTTTAATGCTCAGGCAGACATTAGTCTGTATTAGCGTTATGTACAGCCGCCATTCAGCATGTGTGTAGAAGCACACGCTGCCCGCTTTTACCGACGCTGGTGCTGCGGTGTCAGCGCGCGTGTCTCTATCACACTTGCGTGATATAGATTAGTTCTAAACAAAAATTTAGGAATGTACCCAATGAATGTTAAAATGTATTGACTACCTTGAAATATTGTGAGCATAAGCAAGTGTGATAGAGACACGCGCGCTGACACCGCAGCACCAGCGTCGGTAAAAGCGGGCAGCGTGTGCTTCTACACACATGCTGAATGGCGGCTGTACATAACGCTAATACAGACTAATGTCTGCCTGAGCATTAAAAAATAATTACACACTGCTAAGAAGTGTATCCCCAGCGCAGGGAGTCAGCGACTGCAAACTGTTGAATATATGACAAACGGCCACAATAATAAACACTGAAAAGCACACGGGCAGCATAACAGTGGTTAATAGACACCGCAGTACTAGGGCTAGCAGAAGCGGGCAGCGTGTGTGTTTATACACTTGCCGAACGGTGGCCATATACGGCGCCGATACAAACTGACGTCTGCCTAAATGTTTAAACATAACTGTATGGTGTACAACACTGAAAGTACACGGGCAACATAATTCTGATTAAAGGCACCGCAGCACCAGTGCCGGCAGAAGCGGGCAGCGGGTATGCACATACACGCGCCGACACAGATTGATGGTTGCCTAATGTTATAATATAACTACATAGTGTAAAAGAGTGTACCCCCAGTCCAGGGAGCTAGTGACCGCTATTTGTCAGATATATAACAAGCGGCTATTACAGCTAAACGCTGAGAACACACGGGCAGCATAAAAGTGATTAAGGCTTGCTACAAAATTCAATACCTAACCGCAACAATGTATCCCCATTGACCTAGGAGATCATAGGCATGGGGAATCACAGTAGTAACCACTAATGCAAAACAGTGTAAAAAACGGCACAGCATTATACGTTAATGGTCACAGGAAATATATTTAACCTGTAACAATGTACCCCCATTCAGGGGAATCAGTGGTTGCTAACTGAAAATACAATAAGAGAGCGGCAGATATATACAGCGGAATATCATTTATTGTTTGCTCGCAATAAGGCACATAAGTCTGTGATAGCGCACTATCACTAGAGATCGCTTATTAGAGGCACACCAACAAACACACAGGAAAGTAGCAGTTGCCACAATAACACGAAGTAATACTGTATATCAGAATTGTACATGTTATGAGGACCACATAAAACATAAGAATATTACCTATGTCTGACATGGATAACTGTGAAAGTGTGGAACTGTGGAACTGACAGAGTAAATCTGCAGGAATTCATATTTCTAGATTGGATGGTGTGTGTATCACATCCAACCGCACGCTCAAGAAGCAGATTATTTTATTAAAAATCATCATCTGCACTGTGTAAAATCTATTGACAGTATAAGAGCCTAGGAATGAAGTGTACCACCATCCCATGACTAAGTAGTGCATAGAATCGAGAGACCTAACCACACGTCCAACAAGTGGACCAGTTCAATAAATATCACTATCTGTAAGGTCTAATACCCACACACAGTCTATGAACTAAAAAAAGTGAAGTGTGCCCTCAACACAATTTTTGGTGTGCCCTCAGCAAACTCCAACGCACTGAGACGTATTAACAGCGCCATTTAATATTATAAATAAAATTCACAACGAGATAGTCCCCCAGAATTAAGGGGATATAGTGTGATTAATTGATACATTTCACACGAAGAAATACCAAAAGCTAGTCAACCTCATTCAAAACAGAACATCTATATCACGATATTTTTAAACCACTTTTTCTTATCTTTATTCACACACTATCATTCTAATGAGAAGATGTAATTAGCACATCTCCTTTTTTAATTTAATAGTAATAAAAGTTAAATTTTAAGTGAGTCATATCAGTTGGACGCCTAATACAATTATCTGCCGTGTGCACCCACATAGTCTCCACTTCTCTTCTTTTTTTCATACATGCTATCTAACGATAGGAGACGGGTAGCACCACCCCCATTTTTGAAACAGCGATCTAAAAACATTTCTATCTAAAAATATATTAATATAGAGAGGAAGCAGATATAAAATTTATTAATATTAGGCGTACAAAAGGAATTCAGTGCGGAACAAATTCCACTTCCCCTTTTCCCCATTTCTTATGAACCAGTAATAGCATAGCAGTCCCACCTTGTTGCAAGTACAGAAGGGAAGCTATATAATACATAAGTGCCTCAGAGGGTTATGTTAGTGGTACATAAATATGATAGGCTTGCCTGAAGAGGTGAGTTTTCAGGAAACGCTTGAAAGTTTTGAGGCTGGTAGAGCATCTTATTGTGCGTGGAAGGGCATTCCATAGGGCGGGGAAGCCTGATGAAAGTCCTGTTATAGTGAATGAGAGCTAGTAATCTGTGCAGAAGACAGACGCAGATTTTGTGCAGAGCGGAGTGGTCGAATTGGCAGATATTTAGAGATCAGTAAAGAGATATAAGTTGGTATAGAATGGTTAATAATAGCTTTTGTGTGAGTAGACGTATTTTGTATTAAATACGGTCAAATACTGGCAACCAATGGAGGGACTGGCAGAGCGGGTCAGCAGATGATAAACATCTTGCTAGGAAGATCATCCTAGCAGCAGCATTAAAAATGGATTGCAGTGGTGAGAGTCTGATCTTGGGAAGACCAGAAAAGAGACCATTGCAGTAATCAATGCGGAATATTTAGCAGTGTCTTGTGTAGGATAGGGTCGTATTTTGGATATGTTTTTTAGATGCATGTAACTTGATTTGCAGACAGATTGAATGTGGGGAACAAGAGACAGTTCAGAGTCGAGGGTGACCCCTAGGCAGCGAGCTTGTGGGGTAGGGTAGATTGTGGAGTTGTCAAGTTATAAAAATATCAGGATATTAATTGCTCTTGTCTGGTGGGAATATAATTTATTCCAGTTTTTAAATGTTGAGTTTGAGGTGGCGAGAAGACATCTAAGATGAGATGGCAGAGAGGCATTCAGAGACTTGGCCCAACACCACTGGTGACAACTCTGGGGTTGAGAGCGAGTTTTGCGTATCGTCCACATACAAGTGATAATGAAATCCGAACGAGCTGATTCATACCCCTTTCTCACAGAAAATTAAATTCCTAGGTGACCCAGGAATTTCATTAAATACACGGTCCTTTTTCTGTGTGAAAGGATCAATCCGGATCTTAAAATCCACGTCTCCGACCCTGCAAAAGACCAGGGTAGGAGGCCCAGAGTTTAAGATGCGCATCGACCCTTTCACACAGGTGAAAAACCTGTGTAATAGAGGAAATCTCTATAAATTTTAGACCCTGAGATTTCCTCTCCTGTGTCTGACCGCGACGGCCGATTTTAACCTGGCGCTTGAAGAGCCAGGTAATTACCAGTTTATTCGGCCACTGCTGTGTGAAATCTGTGTTAAGGTGGCCATACACATGCAGATTTATCTTCAGATCATGCTGGTTGGAACAAAAACATGGTTATGGATGAGAGCAAATGAAAGTTGACCATTTGCTTGGAAATTCTGGAAACTGACAAACTGTCACTTATCCATAACCATGTTTTTGTTCCAGCCAGATCTGAAGATAAATCTTACTAGTGTATGGGCACCTTTAGTTTGCCAAGAGATGAGGTATATATTGAGAAAAGTAGAGGACCTAAAACTGAGCCTTGTGGAGCTCTGACAGAGTTAAGGCCCCCCCATACACTGAGGACAAGTCGCCCCTGAGCTTCCCCGGCAGCTCCCCGGGGGAGCTTGATAAGATTGGCACTTGATGTGCCATTTTTTACATGTGATAAATCGTCTCGCTTTATCGCATGTAAACCCGGGGAGCAGGGGGGGCTGCAGAACAGGGCTGCTGGTGGGGGGCGCTGCGGGGGACAGTGACAGAGCCGGGCAGGGGGAGGCGGGAGCTGTCAGTGCTGGAAAAAAAAGCCCATACAATGAATAGGCAGCCTGTGATTGGCTGAGCGCTCTCTCAGCCAGTCAGCAATTGGCTGAGAGAGCGCTCAGCCAATCACAGGCTGCCCATTCATTGTATCGGCTTTTTTTTTTCCCAGCGCTGACAGCTTTTCCTGCCCAGGCCTGTTACTGTCAACTCTGTGTCCCCCGCAGCACCCCCCCCCCCGCGCATTGACGGCTCCCTGCGGAGGTAGTGCAGGCAAGAACCGCAGGCGTCGCAGAGCAGAGACTTTCGTCGCGGCGGGAGAATAGAAAGAAATCTTATTCAAAAGACTGGGCGGCTGCTGATTGGCTGAGAGCTCAGCCAATCAGCGGCCGCCTGGTCTTTTGAATAGGTTTCTTTCCTATTCTCCCGCCGCGCCGACAGTCTCTGCTCTGCAACGCCTGCGGTCCCCGTCTGCACTACCTCTGCCGGGAGCCGTCAATGCGCGGAGGGGGGGGGCTGTATATAAAGATATATATCGGATCTGAACATCGTGGGTGCTAAAAAGCACCCATGATGGCTCAGATTCCGATATATCTTATGTTCTGTAGGTCCGATGCCGTGATCCGATGCGCGCGGGACCGCGCATCAGATGTCAAACACATGCGATTTTGGGCCGATTTCACCCGATTTATGGGCCCAAAGGGCCGAAATCGGCAGAAAATCGCATAGTGTATGGGGGCCTTTAGTGAAGAGGAGGTGGAGTCAGAGAAGCGAACACTGAAAGAGCGATTTATATAAGTAAGATGAGAACCAGGAAAGGGCTGGATCATTAAGACCTACTGAGTGTAGTGTAGTGAGAAAAGGCCTTTAGACTTAGCAATAACCAGATCATTCACCACTTTAGTCAGTGCTGGCTCTGTGTAGTGTTGGGAACGAAAGCCTGACTGACGTGGCTCTAATAGGTTGTGAGAGTTAAAGTGTGTGAGTCGAGAGTAGACAAGTCTCTCGAGTAGCTTGGAGAGGCATGGGAGCTGAGAGATAGGATGGTAGTTAGAGCGAGTTAGGGTCAGAATTGTGTTTTTTCAGAATGGGAGTAATCACTGCATGTTTGAGCAGAGAAGAAACTACCAGTAGCAAAAGAGAGATTGTAGATTTTATTTAAGGCTGGGATAAGCACAGATAGTTTTAAAGACTTGTTCAGGTATAGGATCAAGAGGAAAGGTAGTGGAGTAGTAGGATAAACAAGAGTGTGGATACTTTCTTTTGTGGGCTCAAATGAGGAGAACATGCCAGAGGGTTCAGGTGGAGAATTGAGTATTGAGCATACCATTTTTTCTAGAATTTTAACAATCTTGTCCTTAAAGTAGGAGGCAAGTTCTTGTGCACTGATGGTAGCCGGTGGTGGAGGAGGGGGAAGGGTACAGAAGAGACTTAAATGTGTTATAAAGTCGCTTAGGGTTGGTGGCATGAGAAGAGATGAGAGATTGGAAGTATGTTTGTTTGGCAGTGTACAAAGCTTTGCGGTAGGAGTGGTAGACAGTCTTATGTGAGGAAATCACTCAGATTTCGAGATTTGTGCCACTGGCATTCTACTTTGTGACTGATTTTGTAGTTGTTTTGTAATTTGATGTGCCACGGCTGGCATCTAATGCTGGGTACACACCAGAACGATTTGGCCTCAATCCCATCAATTTCAATGTAATTTCGACCGATTGTATGTAAATTGGGCATGTTTCGGCATGTTGTAGATCAGATTCCGATGCATGTCCCAGCTGGTCAATTGGTCGTTTTGGAGATCTTACCTGCCGCAGTCAGGATTTATAAAAGATCCCTTCAACTGGGTACAGATTGTGATCGGATCGTATGCAGATCGTGTGCTTCAACAGATCGTGCGACCATCGTCTCACGATCTGCTCACAATCATGATCGTTCTGATGTGTACACTACATGAACCTGCATGGGGTGTAGTGATCAGCTGGAGCCACTTCATCAAGGGCTGTTGCAAGAGTCTGGTACAGGTGAGAAACAGCAGAGTCAGGAGAGGTAAATGTAGAAATAGGTGAGAGCTGTTGTTGCAGAGAGGTGGAAAGTTAATAGTGTTAGTATTTCTGCAGGTTACAGTAGGCTTGCATGATTTCAGTGTCAGTGAGCTTGGGGTAATGGGGGAGAGCGAGAGGGTAATGAGATTGTGATCAGAGAGAGGAAAGGGAGTGTTAAAATCAGGCTACGGGCCAGATGCACTAAACTTCAAAAATTATACAATGGAGAGTGATACAGCCAACCAATCATTTCCTATCTGCCATGTCAAACTGTGTTTGGAAAATGTCAGGTAGGAGCTGATTGGTTGGTTGTTTATCACTCTATGATCACTTTTGAAGCTTAGTGCATCTGGTCCTGAGCATAGCCTGGTGAATACAAGGTCAAGTCAGTGGCCTTCCTTATGAGTAGGAGAGGCTGAGAGGAGGTTAGAGATAGGAGTTTGAAAGCATGCAGATTGTGGCAGTACAGATGGTGTAATGGTTAACATTACTGCCTCACAGCGCTGAGGTCATGGGTTCGATTCCCACCATGGCTCTAACTGTGCGGAGTTTGTATATTCTCCCCGTACATGCGTGGGTTTCCTCCGGGTACTCCGGTTTCCTCCCACAATCCAAAAATATACTGGTAGGCTAATTGACGCCCAACAAAAATTAACCCGAGAATGTCTGTGAGTGTATATGTGTGGTATGGAATATAGATTGTAAGCTCCACTGGGGCAGGGACTGATGTGAATGTTCAAATATTCTCTGTAAAGCGCTGCGGAATCTGTGTGCGCTATATAAGAAACTGTTAATAATAATTGTGGACTGCTAATAGCGATATTGATGATGGTGGAGATGTCAGAGGATAAGAAGTTGGGGGAGCAACTGTATTTAACAAAGCTTAATATTTCTAAAACGCTTCAGGTAACTTTTAAATTGATACAAAGCGAGTGTGTGATCATGCTCTTTGCCTTTTTTGAGTGTCTGTATGTTTAATAGCAGGGCTGGGCAATTGCGGCCCTCCAGATGTTGATGAACTACACATCCCAGGATGCTTTGCATTCGTTTTGCTATGTGGCCATGCTGAAACTGATGCAAGGCATGCTGGGGTGTGTAGTTCATCAACATCTGGAGGGCCGCAATTGCCCAGCCCTGTTTAATAGGTTACAAGAACACCATTTAATTATGTCACATAATGCCTGTATGTACAAGGACTTGAAGTTAACTCCTCACTATTTAATGGTCCTAGAAGTTGGTAAGATCTCACCTTTCTTGATCTTCTTTCCATTTAAAGTGATCTGTGTGCTGGTCTGATTGGAGGTCTGGGGGTAACACCAAGTGGAAATATTGGTGCTAATGGCGTGGCCATCTTTGAGTCGGTAAATATACCTTACATTTGTTTCATAATAATTTTGAACCTAAAATGCCTGTACACTCAAATTCCTGATTAAGCTGGACTTGCTATTTGTTTTACATGATCTAATTTAACATCGTTTATTTTTTGGGATCCTTGGTTTCATTAGTCTCGGTGGACAATTCCTTAACCGTTTTCATGCTTTACGCTAGATCAGTGGTGTACAAAACTCAGGGCCATATACTGGTTCACTCTCGGAGGCAAATTCCTTCTCAAAACCATGTGCACTGCAGGTGGGGCAGAGAGAGTTAGATTTGGTTGGGGTTTTACTTCAAAGTGAGATCTATATTGCAGTGTAAAAATAAAGCAGTCAGTATATTCCCTGCACAGAAATCAAATAACTCACCCAAATCGAATTCTCTCTGCACATGTTACATCTGCCCCCCTGCAGTGCACATGGTTTTGTCCAACTCGACAGACTTTGCCTCTGAGAGTGAAACAGAATAAGGCCCTCAGACCTTAAATGAGCACTAACAGTCAAGGTTTTCAGTATATCCATGGCTCAGCACAGGTGGTTAAATCATATTGACTGGGGTACAAATTTAGTCACCTGAGGACAAGCATGGATATACTTAAAACCTGGATGATTTGATTTTTTTTCCTCTTGTGTGAACCATAGGACTGTCTGAGCCAAAAATTTTGTGGTTAAAAGGAAAATGGACCATAACCCTATTATTGAATCCAGCTGAATTCTTCTTATCTCAATATTTGCCCTATGAAAAGAGAAATGTTCTAAGATTACTAAATGTCATGAGCATATTGAGTGATCTCATATGCTGAGATTTATACTTGTTAAAACCCCCCGAAGGGAGAAGTCAATCGTGATGCCACTTGAACTATGGCCCTTATTCTAGTTGAATCGGACGGATGCGTATTTTCGGACTGACACTGAGTGTTCTTAGCCCCGCCTAAGTTAAAGGATAGGGGAGGTATCTCTTCCATCCTGACTGAAACAAATGCATACTCATTTCAAATAATGTGACCCCTTAGTAGTTATTGGCCTGTATTTAATGCCGAGGGCGAGCGGTGACGGCGAGCAGGGCTGCCTGCTCGCCCCCACCGCTCGCCCCCACTGTATTCAACTGACCCCCCTAATTCGTAGATTCCCCCTCGCTCCGTTTTGGGAGCAAGGGGGAAACAGCGAATGTGGCTGCAGAGGCAGCGAAACCTGCGGCTAAATGCAGCGGGTTTGCTTCATTAGCCGCGGGTTTCGCTGTTTGGGGGAGGACGGCGAGGATTCCCTCGGAACGTTGAATAGGACAAGTGGCCGGCGAGCGGGTTAAACAGTGAGGATCGCTGTTTTTCACAAAGTGTCCGCAGCGCCGTACATAGAAAAACAAAAAACAAATTACAAGGTAACGTACAGGGTGTGTTGATAAAATACAGCATAAATAGGGGTATAGCTGGTAGAACTAAAATCAGCATCAGTTCTGAAGTAGGTGTCGAAATTGTCGAGGAGACTGAAGATGAAGTAGAGGAAGAACAGGGCAGGAGCACTGGTACGGTGAAGAGGTAGGGTGAGGAAGGAGGGCCCTACTCATAAGAGTTAACATACTAAAAGGAGGTGGGTGGACGAACAAAAAACAATAGGATAAGTGGAGAAGGATGGAGGGGTAGGGTAGGCAGGATAGGAGGAGCAAAAGAGGTTAGGAGGAGGAGAGATAGGCTAGTCAGAAGAAGTGGGTTTTGAGGGAGCGCTTGAAGGATTCTAATATATATATTTTTCAATGTGCTATGCTTTTTTGTGCGGCCATATTATTTCTACACATTTTTTCGTTTAATTGAAACTGGTATAAAGCAAAAAATACATTAACATTTTGTCCGTTTCTGGTAGATTGTTTTTACCGGTTGAGGAGATGTAAGCAAACTAATGGCTATGTAAGGAAACCTAGTATTCCAGTATAAATATAAAAAAAAAAATCAAACAAACCCAAGACATTATTTGTGTGGTGGGTATCATTATTGATGGGTGAGGTGTGACTAGCCTACAAAGTACCAAAAGGAAGTTTAAACCCATGTATTCTTGGAATTATATACATTATTTTAATACATGGTAGTAATTATTTTGTTGCAACTGCATGATTACAGTCCAGTAAACAAATAGCCACTTTTGACTGTTTCAGTAGTGTTTTCATTTATATTTCTGGTATTTAGTAAGACTATTAAAAAATAAATACATTTTTAGCCATTCATACCAAGTCTATTCCATGTTTAGGTACACGGCACTGCCCCGGATATTGCAGGGAAGGACTTGGCTAATCCCACTGCATTACTGATGAGCGCTGTCTTGATGTTGCGGCACATGGGGCTGCATGAACACGCCAGTAAAATAGAGACGGCGTGCTTTAACACCATCAAATCTGGAAAGGTGAGGGGTATAGTTACTTGGGAGAGGGTGATGCTGTAGTTGTTGAAAGGTATATGATCATTGATATCAGTCATGTACAGTAGTATTTAAAAACAATTTTTTAGTAAATCACTTAAATGTATTATTACTCTTATTAAAAAAAAAATGTTCCCCTCTATACCTTGCTGTATGATTTCTAAGCTTTTTATTTCCCCTCAGACTCTTACTAAAGACTTAGGCGGAAACTCCAAGTGCTCGGATTTTACAAATGAGATTTGCGGTCGGATACAGGACAGTGACTAAACTGCTCACCGGCCAGCTGATGTCACACGCACATGCTACCATGACACCATTCATCACAACCTAATCTTTTCTCTGACCGCGAGGCATGGAATATACAGAAATGCGGGAAATGTGCTGGAGATCTCTCTGATGGTGAAACAATTCCGATTATATCCCCATGTGGAACAGAAATGAGTTGACTACAGCAAATCTACAAATCAGATGAGAATGAGAGACTTTATACCTGCATCTCACTTTCCTTGTTTATCAAATAGAGAATATGTGGGATTAACATTGACTGACCTAATAATCAAGTTATCGGAGTTCTTCATGAATGTTACTGACCAGCTGAGTGCTTTATTGGATGCCTGCAGCGATAGAATACATTTATGTAGGTAAATCCACTGTATCATACCCTGAAATACTTGGAAGTGTGTCAAAATATCAAAGTTGGCGGATCCCAGAATTATATGTAACCTGCATTATATTACTCCTGCTGCATGGCTTCACTCAATCGTCTTATTTCATAGAACCATATATCTAATATATATATTAGTGTATGTGTCCAGTTTAATTTTACATCCATTTATGTATCATCTAATGTAACATCAAAACTACTCTTATTCTAGAGTGACACTCAGTACAGTATGTCACTGCTCTCATTACTGATTCCACCACCAGAGGGTGCTGCAGCACATTTTTCCATTGTGAGAAAAAGCACAGTCCAAATCAGAGGTCTCCCATATCAATGTCTTGTCTTGCCTTAATTTTCATTTCAGAAACTTTATTTATTATAATTCTGTGAGTGAATACAATCTGTGGTACTTGTGTATTATCACGGCGCCCAAGATTTCTATCGTACGGCATCGATTTGACACGATTTTTAATTGTACAGGCATCCTGATGGGTGATTACTATGTTAAATGCACCCCCATTATTAACGCCACCCCCACTATCAACGTCAACCCGAAGCGTGGGGAGTGGCGGCGGTACGCGTCCTCCGACCTTTTCATACCCCCACTATCCACGTCGGCGTGGAGCTGGTTTTAGATAGTGTGGCGAGCCACCGAGCCCGAAGCGTGGAGAGCACACGCGGATTACTTAACATGTAATCCGCGTCCCCTCGCAGGGCTCGCTGCGCTCGCCACACTATCTAAAATCAACTCCATGCCGACGTGGATAGTGGGGGTATGAAAAGGTTGGAGGACGCGTACCGCCGCCCCTCGCGGGCTCGCTCTGCTCGCTACGCTTCAGGGTGGCGTTAACAATGGGGGTGCATTTAATATAGTAATCCCCCATCAGGGTGCTTGTACAATTTAAAATCGCATTGCATGCTATTTTAATGGCATGCGATGCAATATTTTATTGTACAGTGCGGGTCTTTGGACCCGAAAATCGGGTCCCATCGCTGCCGTGATAATACACAAGTACCCAATCTGTACTTCCTGTGAACTATTTGCTGATCTGCGTTTCTATTGCACTTTTTTTTATGCATAATTATTAAATGTGTAATGTGTTCCAAAGAGGTATCTGAATGTATGCTAACTAGTGAAAAGTACGCTGCTTGTGATGAGCGTAAGAAGCGGGGTTTACAGTTATTCTTTACATTTGCAGACTCTGCTTTGTGGCTAGGCATTATGTATAAACCGCTTGGGTTTTGCTACAGATGTATGTGAAGTAAATAAAACCATTTCTAGTGCAGTGGACATGTCTGACTACTACTTTTCCATTAAATATCATTTTGAATTTTAAATAAAGCATGTTAAAACATTTTTCAACATAATAATGATATCTACTTACTGCACACCTACTAGTAGGTGTCCAGGGTAAACAAAAATAGTCTTTAAAGAAAAAAAAAAATTACCGGCATTCTTTTTACACATTATGGGGCAGATGTATTAAGCCTTAACAAGAGATAAATGCAAGGGTGATAAAGAGAGATAAATGTCCAGCCAATCGGCTCCTAACTGCCACGTTACAGGCTGTGTTTGAAAAAAGTCAGTAAGGAGCTGATTGGCTGGATGTTTCTCTCTTTATCACCCTTGCATTTATTTCTCGTTAATTCTTAATACATCTGCCCCAATGTGTATGTTCACATAAAAACTTTTTAGAATAGTACTTCAATGTGTGTGTGTGTTATGGCTGCAGTTTTATTTTGAGGTATAGTGTATAAGAAAATTGATGAGTCCTACAACACAGGTGCAGAATGTTAACCCCCCCCCCCCCCCCCCAGTACAGCATGCAAATATAAACACCCCTCATATCGAATGACGGACAGACAGTCTGGATCCGACTGTTAGTATACCAACATCGGAATCCTGACTGTTCAAATCCCCAACATTCGGGATTCTGACTGACCGGGACTATTCTCCCTTTTGGGGTTTCACGACCCCCATAAAGGGAGAACAGAACCTGTGGCAAGCACAGTAAGCCACCGAGCTCACAAGTGTCTTTCCACTCACCACCTGTCTGAGTACTGGTGGTCAGGATTTCGATGTCTGTATTCTGACCGCTGAAATCCTGATTGTCGGGCCATGGTACCACACCCCTCATATGGCTCATGGTTTTTCAGCTCTATCAACTGCAATGCTTTTTAAAAATCCATTCTTTTTGTATTCCTTTGTCTTGAGAAGACCTACAGTAGATATCGAAAGTTTGGTAGTTACTTTAAGGCTGTTCTGTTTGAATCCTGGATTGGAATGTAAAGCAGTTTTGTTGTTTTAGTAAGACAGGACACATATTTTCTTTGCCTTTTATTATTAGGGTTTTTGTCTAACAGATTTAGTTTACATGATTCTACCAGATATTTCTGTGTTTTTATTAAACAGTAGGTGCACATTTTATTCCAGCAGTGTGCAGTTTTGAACATAGTTAAAGTTCTATTTCTTGATAGATGAGTTGATGAGGATGATTATACTTGCTAACCTTGTTATAGGCTGATTGTGGACTCCGAAGGAATGGCAGGAATTCAGCACCCTAGTGACGCTGCACCTTCCCTGTTATATTGCATAAAATGCCTCCACCACGTCTCCATACTTTTCCAAGATAACATGCCGCTTTATTTTCATTGTTGGACCTAAAATAAATGGAAACGCCTCCATGAGAAAGCTGGCACAGTTAGGTTTATCCACAATAATATACAATGCATTTCTGTCATCTGTGAGTCTTAACATAAAAACCAGTAATAGACATCATTTGGAGAAAGAACAGGATAATGTTACTTGGCAAATGTATGTTCTCACCCATTTCGCCTCCATTTATTGTGAAATCCTTGGCCAGGATTGCCCATTTCTGTATACACTGGGCATTTGACACTGCTTTTCTGTTGACCTTGTCTATACCTTCCTGAATAGCTCTGTGCACTGGCTGGTCCTTCTGCACCACAATCTCAGACACTGTTTTGGCCTTACTGCCAGCTTCCTGACAAAACCGTATCGCTTCCTGGGTCAAGTGATCCATTGGCTCCAAAGTGTCTGGGTCCACAGTGCTCTGGTGAGAAGAATTGTAAGGTGTACTGCATGCTATCAATGGCGAGCTTTAGCTGCTAGATGGAGTATGATACCTTGAGGGTGAGAAGCATTGACAGAAATTTCCTTCTATCTCCAATCAGTACTGCATTGCTCACTATCGGTATAGATCTCTTTACAGCGTCTTCTATGAGGATGGGTGGTACATTCTCACCACCAGCAGTGATTATCAGCTCTACTTGGACAAAGCAGAATTCATATGTAAACATACATCATGCTGGGTAATATTTTAGATTTAATCCATGACATCATCTATATATATATATGTCTAGTGTCCTTGAGTCTTCGAAACACTGCCATCTGCTGGCAGAGTGTGAAATTACATCTTTCTCACACATGCACACAGAAGGTAGCAGACTAGCTTTCCAAGCTTTTGCTTCCTGCAGGCTTACTAGTAGTCAATATTTATGTAAAGAAACTTGCAGCAGTGTAATGAAAAAATAATTTTAACTCATTTGATTAATGTGTGTTATACCCCTTTCCCCCTGCAGCTCATAAATGGTAAACGGGTAGAGCTGCAGTGGGAATGCTCCAGGTTACTTTACCCCTTTAACAAATACTGGTATTTGTTAAACGGGTATAAAGCAGAGTTTTACCCATTTAAGAGCTGTTTTTTTGCCAGTGGGAAAGGCTCTTAAACGGTATTTAGTAATAATAATAAAGGTTAGGAACATGATTGGCTTCCTTGCATGTGATGACTGTACAGTGGGGCAAGAAAAGTCCATTTATATGACAGCCTATGTTTACAATGGCTTTAAATGGGTTGCTTTGTGGTTTAAACGGGTACAATGTGAATGTGAAAACAGTATTTAAACAGCAATTTACCGTTACAAATAACTGGTAATTACCCATTTAGGCAGTGGGAAAAGCAGCATTAGATTTATCAAAGCTTGGACAGTGATAAAGAAGAAAGTACAAACTAATCCGCTTTTAACTGCCATGTTACGGGCTGTGTTTTATAAATGAAAGGAGTTGATTGGCCGGCATTTTATCTCTCTCCAAGCTTTGATACTGTAAATCTCCCAGAGGTGCAGATTTATTAAGCACGGTGAAGTGATAGTTTTTTTTTTTTTTTTATCACCGGCCAATCGGCTCCTAACTGAAGTTACAGGCTTGGTTTGAAAAATGACAGGTAGGAGCTGATTGGCTGGTAATAAAAACCAGACACTTTACCACTTCACTGAGCTTAATAAATCTACCCCAGAGTCACTTGCACCACTTCTAACTTTCTTAAGCCAGATACTCTATCTATTCACTGAAAGTCTGTCCGACCTTTAAAAGGACTGTACCTTTGAGTCTACCCGTCACCTGTAGAAAGCCTTCAGCATCCATCTTCCCAATGTCTCCTGAGTGTAACCACCCTTCCTCATCAAAAATGTCTTTAGTTTTGTCCTCCATATTTAAGTAACCCATAAATACCGTCCGACCCCAGAAACAGATTTCTCCATTGCCATCTGAGTCCTTGTTGGCAAGTTTCATTTGGCATCCAGGAACAGCCTTACCACAACTGTAATAAGAAATTATTTCATGAATAAAGTACAGAAGTAAATAATGTAACTTGTCAAAGCTTTACTGCAGCGCACAGCTTGATAGGGTTCTGTGAACACACTGCTGCATGTCTGACCCTTGTAGTAGTGTGAGACTCTAATCCCCTTCATGGGTGCTATTTAATGTTATGTGTTTTTTGAACCAGACTTGTGTTAGTACATTTTTTTATTATTAACATCACTTCACATCACTTTATAGATATAACGCCAACACATTCCATTGCCCTTTGCAATTGAAACCAAAACAGACTACAAGTGGCATTCCCAGTCAGAGCAAAGTAGGGCATACTTTACACCAGTGGTCTGGGGTATGAGCTACTCGAGACATAATAAACCGCCTGAAGAGCTACAAAAAAAAAAATCTGCATAATAATCGAAAAATGCCCTTTACACATTATGCCACATACTGCAATGCCCCAGACACAATATGCCACACACTACAATGTCCAATATTCCACATACATACCGCCGAACACTGAAGGCAGAGGAGAAGGGACATCGGCACGTGCCCAAAATTAGGGGGTATGACCTACTATTGTACTCCTGCGAGGTAGGATAAGATCCCCCATTCTTTCCGCTGTGGGGCATGGCCAGCACTATCTCAAATAAAAGTGCATTGCTAAAGTAGTAGGCAATTTTATCTAAAAGGATCTAACAGCAATATAAATAGGAATCTTACCAATGAAAGCGATGGGCGTGAGGTCCAGACATAACATGTGGTCCAGTTGTCTCACTCATGCCATATGCTTCATACAGTGTAATATTGAGACCCAGAAAGAATTCCAGTGTTTCCGTGGAGATTGGAGCAGCACCCGAGAAATGTTTCTGGCAGCGAGAAAATCCCAGCATCTTGCGGATTTTTGACAAGACCAATAAATCCGCCACAGCTGGGAGAAAGATCTTCAGTTCCCCACTAAGAACACGACAGCCACTGATTACATCTTTCAGTAAACATTCACTTGTCAATTAATATGCATACCATTCATCAGCAGTATTTATTAATACATTGGTTGTGAATCTTCTGTGGCATGTTAGGTTGATAGGAACATACATAGACACGAATGGCAGAATTGGTGAAGGAAAGTGCTAATTTGTTAGTAACTGGTACAAATATAGAAGATTTCTAAGGAATATTTGGTACTTGTGTACTTGGATTCAGTATTGAATCCCGGCGGTCGGGATCCCGGCGTTCAGAGTCCCGACGCCGGAATCCCGACAGCCGAAATGCCGACAAGGGGGGGGACGCAGCGGGCCCGGTGCCTCGCTACGCTCGGCACACTAATTTATTCTCCCTCCAGGGGTGTCATGGACACCCCAGGAGGGAGAATGTGTCGGCATTTCGGCGGTCGGGATTCCGGCGTCGGGATTCTGAACGCCGGGATTTTAACTGCATCCCGTGTACTTTCACGGCTCCCATCGCATGCCATTGCATGCCAAATTTAGTGGCATGCGATATTTGCATTTTTAGCATCCAAATGCATTGAAATTAGTATCAAACATGTTCAATGGCCCCCAAATGTCATTTTTGAGGCTGTACCATCCCCACTATCAACCCGAACCTGAAGCGTGGCGAGCGCAGCGAGTGGCGGCGGTACGCGTCCTACGACCTTTTTATACCCCCACTATCCACGTCGGCATGGAGTTGAGAATAGAAAGTGTGGCAAGCGCAGCGAGCCCGAAGCGTGGCGAGGGGACGCGGACACCTGTGAAGCCCGCGAGGGGACGCGTATACCTGTGAAGGTATCAGTGTCCCCTCGCTGCGCTTGCCACGCTTTGGACTCGGTGGCTTGCTTCGCTCGCCACACTTTCTATTCTCAACTCCACGCCAACGTGGATAGTGGGGGTATGAAAAGGTCGTAGGACGCGTACCGCCGCCCCTCGTGGGCTCGCTGCGCTCGCCACGCTTCGGGTTTGCGTTGATAGTGGGGGTGGTACAGCCTCAAAAATGACATTTGGGGGCCATTGAACAGGTTTGATACTAATTTCAATGCATTTGGATGCATTTCTGTTAAAAATCGCATGCGATGCGATTTTTTACTATACGATGGACATCGTGGGAGCCGTGATTGTACACAAGTACCGAATATTTTTACAAACAATAAGCATATTGGTTACAACAAATGTAAAAAAACAAGGTTCACTCCATCAAATGAGTTTTATGCAATTAATATAATTGAATAAGATATTTTTATTCCAGAAAAAAATGTAATATATGGAAGTTGTATGATTTTCTCATAATTACTCATTATGCTAAATATCAGCAATCACAGTTTACAAAGTGGAATACATACTGATGACCGGGGTTCAAAATACTGACACCGGCATTCCGAAGAAAGGGATCCCAACAGGTTCAGGGAAGTATACTTACCCTCCCCCTGCCCCCCTAAACCTCCCTTCTAGAAGCCTGACCCTAACCCTCCATGCTAGTGCCTAACCCTGAAGCCGCCACCTAAACCTGTCCCCGTCTAAGTGCCTAACCCTCCATACCTGCAGCCTAACCCTACCCCACCAGCCTAACCTTAAATCCCCACCCGGCATACTTATGTTTGGCAGTAGTTGGGAAGCAGCATCATAATCCTGCCATCCTGACCATCGGGGTCCTGAACATGCAGGTGGACTGTGTTATATATAAATTGCTATTTCTTTAAAAACTTGGGTCAGCACTAGTGCTCATCATAAGTGTAACTAGTGCAAGGTTCAGATTAATTCACTTTTGTTGTTTTCAAGTTTGTTATTATGTAATTAAGAAAGTAAGGATATTATTATTGTTTTCCTTTAATACATCAGGATACGATGTTACAATGAATGTATGTAGAATGTTTAGTTATAGTATATGTATCTCATACTTCCTTGATGGGGCGAGGTTCTTCTCCAAGCTAACAGACATTGCCCAGGACAGCATTTTTCTCCGGACTGCTCCTGCTTGTGCTGACACGTCTTTAAGGCGCTCCATGATCTTCTCCCACACTCTTGGCACCCCCATGTGCGATGTAGGCTGTGCCTCCCTCAGTGTGTCCACCAGTGTCCCCTGTTGCCCAAATAACAGGACAAATATTTTATCAACAGGAAAAGTTTCATAGATAAAAAATAGTGTCTGTCAGATTTATCATGGCCCAAGAAACTATAAGGTGGTATAAACCAAGGGCTCAAAATGGGACCAGAACAAAATGCCATACAGATATCTGGACTATACATATCTATTATGATATGGTAATAAATATCAATACTGTTACATGCTGGGACATAGCCAAAACTTTGTGGTGGTCCCTGTCCCAGTGCTTCCAGAGAGGTACTTCTCTGCAGCAGTTGTTCATTTTTTACACCATAGTAGTGTCAGAGCCTGTGCAGCATGACCTTTAACATCCCGTCATACAGCCGCACAACCTAGTTGCTGAGCAGCGCCTGAGCCTAGCGCAGCTGGTGCTCAGCGCTGCATGGTAGAAAAGGTGCACATTTTAATCTTAAAATCCCCAGAATAGGAGTCTCCAGACCCAAGAATGAAACCCTGGCAAACATTGCCCTATAGCCTGGGATCCCACAGATCCTGATCCCTGAATCCTTACAAACAGCTTCTGTCAGTTTTCTAGAACAGTTTGTGAAATGATAGTTTGACTGGGAATTGGTTTCTTTGGGGAACTTCCCCACCTGCTTTCTATCTAAGGCTTCATGCGTCCCACTCGCTGGGGTACCGTATATTTACTAAGGTGCAGGATTTTAGAAGCCCATAGCAATCAATCACATTCTACTTATGATTAGACATTAGTAGAGGTATCCAGTTGCAGTGCCCCTTACCATTATAACTTTTACTACACACCACTCACTGCAAATAAAATACCACACCATTGAGCATGCACCCAAGTGTATAAGGTAATTATGAAACACTGGTATGTAGTTAGGGGTCCCCCTAACCACATTTTTTAACACACTTTGAGCATCCATTTATTAACATTATTTTAATTAAATTAATGGAAAAAAGGTTGTTTTCACAACCTTTGAATTATTTTATTACCCCCTAAATGCATTATAAAATCAGAGAGCCCTGTGATAAAAACTAGAGATTCAGCTGGCAAATCATTCTGCTCACATTAAATTGGAGGTTCTGCAGAGCTTTCTCTGTCCCTAAGCAGTCTATAGATGGGTCAGGGTGATCAGCTATGTGTGTTCAAACAAAGAACACACAAACTGATCACTGTGTAAAAAAAAAAAAAAAGTCATGCTCAACTCCACAGGGTCCAGTGATCAGTGCCGGTCTTTGAGGCTCCCTGTTGCTCTGTGACCTCTGTAAAGAGACACTGCAAAATGGCAGCTCACTTTACAGCAGCAGGGTTCACAAATGGAGGAAACCCTGGAGACCAGCAGTGCTGCAGGAGCTGATCCCCAGGTGGTGAGTAAGATCAGAGGTGGAGGGCCATTGCAACGGGGAGGGGGTGCCAATGGTGGTGGTAGCGGTGACATGTCCCAAAGATAAGGAAACTAGTGAAGGATCCAAATTTGGCCACATCTATGACTGAAACCGAATCTGAAGAGTTATGTGTCTGTCATTCAAAATTTTTAGGCAATTACAAGCCAGACAATTATCAGGAATTAGTCCGCAACATGCTAAAATGCTTCTATAAAGTAGGTTCCAACATGATTTTTGCACATACATTTAGATCACTTCCCGTCCAATCTAGGACATTTAAGTGACGTTGTTTAATTCGTTTTTCATAAATATTAAGGACGTACAGTATGTATATCTCAAAAAATAGAGACAATTGAAAAATAAGCAAGGCATATTCATTGATACGTCCGTGCGATGTAGTCAATTATGGCATTGCGAGTTGAGCTGATATTATCACAGCAAATCCATATCCTCAGATGCAGATGGTGATAAATCGGCTTCATAGTTGTTTTATCATGTCTGGATACAATATAATAGCCAAGCTTAATATGTACATCTTGTTGGGTAAAGTGTATGTAGATTAATGGATCGACAATGGATAAATAGACAAGGAACAGATTGACAATGATAGTTCGACAGGGTCATTATATCAACAGTATTGACGTTGACTGTAACTTTAGATTGACATTACTTTATCTATGTCTGCCATTTATTAGTTGGTCTTTATTGCTTTGTGTCTATGTCAAGTCATGTCATGTTTATCCTTTGTGTTGACGATGTTCTGAACCTGTCAACCTTTTTGTTTTCAAATAAATGTTGATCTTTCCAATGATGATCTTCATCATGACGATCTGTCATCTGGGTATCGGGTAATGCACCAATATCCCCAAAGTTTTCTGAGTTTATTTTCTTTTGCATACCTTAAGAGCATCTGGATTTGCAAAGTAGATATGTTCTCCCGATTTGATGCCAGTCCACAGGTCATATATTTGGGCAGCAATGTGACTGAGTGGTAGGTAACTGACAATAGACTCCTGTTGGATTTCAGCAGGCTGCATATCCCCAGCACGACTGGCATTATCCGCTGTCCAGGTGATCTGTGTGAGAGAGTAATCTAAGATAGAACTAAATGCCATTCTACCAAATAAATATGTATTAGTACTTAACATTGTTTCTAACACTGAAGAATGCTGTTTGTGCTAAGCTGAACAAAATATTGATAAACGGGTAATGATTACTGTGCAATGAATAAGCACACTTAAGAAATGTGTTAATACAAGCTTCATTAGCAACTAGTACAAACAAGCACTGTATTAGTAATCTGGTATATAAAAAAGGAATACATTATATCAAGTGTAGTATTTAGAGGGAAAAATACCAAATCTGAGCAGGAAAAGTGGCTATTTAGCACTTTACACACATCACAATGTTTATAAAAGAACTAATAAAGCATTTGATTTCAGCTATTTCATCACACTTGTAGTGACATTACTGGCCATACCCTGCATTTAATCCTCCCCATCTAGATGAAACATTTGTGTTACCTAGGAGGCTGCAAGTCAGATACTCAGTCATGGACAGAGTTTTCCCTGTAGCTGAGTGATGTACATTAGAGGAGATCGATATTTGCAATAGCATATTAAATGGGGCAGCATGTCCAATACAAATAGTTTTGACATACTATATATATTATTGAGTATAGTTTCAAAAAGGCTTTTATATATTATTGTCTAATACTGCCTTTACTTCACATTTACCAAATTAAAGTAAATTCTGTCCAATATACTCTTGTGATACAGTATATGATAAATGTACTTCATAAGGTGATTTAATTTTGCTGTGTACCAAAACTATATACTATGCAGTATACCAAATAAATATTACTTTGCTTATACCTCTTTCAGATAAAAAAAAAGGACCAGAGAATTTGACGGAGCAAGCTGGGTCACCCTGGGTCCTTTCTCTGTGTAAAAGAGTCAACCCAGGTGGAAACCGAGTTGACTGCTGTATAATACCAGGGGTGGATTTAGGGGTGAGGACACCCCTAGGCACAACAATGACCCCATAATGCCCTCTCCCTAATTGTATTATTTTTATTGATTACTTATAAGCCCTCATTTGATAATAGCCAATTTAATGGATTAATAAAAAAGCCACTTACTGTGACTTTTTTTTTTTTATTATGTATACATATTTTCTAGGTAGGACAGTTTACAGGGGCAGTATCTGCATGTCCTATCCATTTACTCTCTATTCAAGATGGAATATGGTACAGTACATTTCAGGCTGACCGTACTATCACAAACATCCAAGTGCCACCCCCAAACATGTACCGCCCAGTACCAGATTAAGCTTTCGGGGGGCCCGGGGCACTTGTCATTACTGGCCGCAAACTGCATGGGAGAATATACACTGTCAAAACACAGAGTAAAGGCAGTATAAACTTGGTCAATGGGTAACTGCAGGGTATATATATATATATATATATATATATATATGTATATGTGCATGAGGTTAGCACTCCAGGAATTGCCAGAGCTAGCTGTCAGCTAGGAAAGAGACATTAAGCAAAATCCGGTGCCTTCCATTAAAGAACAGTGTGTAGACACTGTTCAGTGCTATATCAGGGTGGGGGGCGCGGCACTCAGAAATAAAGAGGCAGACAGGCGGCGTTTGATCCCGACGTTTTTTTACGAAGGTGCAGCAAACCAGTTCTTTGCTGCACCTTGATAAAAAAAACCTACGGGTTTTGAAACGTTGGGATCAAACGCTGCCTGTCTGCCTCTTTATTTCTGAGTGCCGCCGCCCCTTACCCTGATTATATATATATATATATATAGAGACTCACACTCACCCCATCCACGGCAGCGGCAGAAAGAGCAAAAACGAATCAGCACTCAAGTTCAAGTGAAATAAAGATGAAGTGTATTTACAATACAGGCATGTTAAAGCAACAGTGCAGACAGCTGTCCCAACAGCTGTTTCAACTGGGGTGTCCCGGTTTTCATCAGGGCTGACACATAGTAGCTGGGAGGCAATATATATACATAAAGAAAAGGCGCCAGTCCCTCCTTCAATGACCCTGTCAGCTGGTCCCAGCGGCAGGGACAGCAGTGACTGACAGCTGTACTCAGACAGCTGCGTGCTGCGGGGGTGTCGTCAGCTCTATGACGAGTATGTGGGTGTCAGCTACTCCATCTATCCTATGTGAGCGGCTTTATGGGATACATGGCTGCTTGTACCTGCCTTGATGCATGCTGCCACAAGTTATCATATGCGATCCTCTTATCGGTCATCTATTGGATGCATTATCACTGCAATATATGATAGAAATTTATTGCAAGATTGCAAGTAATTATCGCCTGGTGTGTAGTGACCAGATTGCATGTTATTGTTGCCTGGTGCTTATTGGTGACCCAGTATTCCGCATAGCCATTCCATAAACAGCACACTTTGCAATTTTCCCTAGTAGAATTATTACAGACACATATTGCAAGCAACATCTGTAACACAGGGTAATTGGAGCCATCATAGAGACAATCGTCTGGACCTCCTGTCCAGTACGTGATCTGTTCACCTACATTGAACATAGAGATAGCACACTGACAATTCCTCTGTTAATTCCTCTGAGGGGTCCACATGATTGAACCCATGTACGCGATCCATCTCACACACTTGAGCGCACACATCTTCCAATCCACACAGGTTGCGCAGACCGGAGCTGCGATACTTCACTTGTGCAGACAGCCACTAACATAGGATAGAAGGAGTAGCTGACACCCACATACTCGTCATAGAGATGACGACACCCCCGCAGCACGCAGCTGTCTGAGTACAGCTGTCAGTCACTGCCGACCCTGCCGGCAGTGTATACACCTAATTGTAGGTATGTTTTTATAAAGAGTCTAAAATAGACATTGTGGGTGAGGAGTGCGTCCCGTCCAAACTGATTTCTTTTCTTTCTCTTTGTTTCAAATGTGTTAATATTAAATCAGGGGGCTGCACCCTAGCAGGTCAGGAATTGTATTTGGATAAAACTCCTGGCAGGCTGACAGTTCTTCCACCCACAAAACAATACAAACTATTACCACTAAACTTATGGTGTGGGTCTCCCAATCCCTTTCTCTCCTGCCGCTGGGACCAGCTGACAGGGTCATTGAAGGAGGGACTGGCGCCTTTTCTTTATGTATATATATTGCCTCCCAGCTACTATGTGTCACCCCTGATGAAAACCGGGACACCCCGGTTGAAACAGCTGTTGGGACAGCTGTCTGCACTGTTGCTTTAACATGCCTGTATTGTAAATACACTTTATTTCACTTGAACTTGAGTGCTGATTCGTTTTTGCTCTTTCTGCCGCTGTCCTGGATGGGGTGAGTGTGAGTCTACATAACCTTTTATGGATTTTGCACCAACCACTCTTCAAAACAGTGAGTGCCTTCCTGCCTTTTGTATTATATATATATATATATATATATATACACACACACACACACACACACACACACACATATACACCACATGAAAAGCCCATGTTTGTCCCTTTGCACCTTACTCTGTAGGACTGTAGGAGACCTCACAGTCTCAGTGCTGCCTCTGATTAAAAATCCTCCCATGACTAGGCTGCTGCTGCTGTCCTCCATGGGCCTGAGAAGCATGTAATGAGCTCCACCAATCAGAGCTCAGCACAAACCTCTCAGCCTCTGCCCTCTTGTGCAAAGTGTCATGGGACTTAGTCAACTCCCAGTAATGCACTGCACACTTGTGCAGTCAGTGTGCCTTGGCACCCCATGCTCAGCACCATTAATCATTGTCACATTGGCAGATAGGTGAAGCTGCAGCACTACCCCACTCCCATGCACAAAACCTTTAGCTAAGTTTTTTAAAATACATGCCAACCACAGGGGGCCCCTAGCTAGAGGGGGGCCCAGGGGTACTGACCCATTTTGCCCCTGCTTTAATCCAGCCCTGGTACCGCCCCCAGGCACGTGCTTCATGTGCCCGATGGGACCTTTGGCACTGTATAATACCCTTTCAGACTAGAATAAATATCCCTGATTATTGCATATGAATGCACAGCAACCCAGGATTTTGCTAAGACAGTGAGGGACTAGGAAAAATAACCAGGGTCAAGTGACACAGACTTTCAACTCGGCTTGGTAGAAGGGTTTGACTCAGTTACAGCACAGGAAGAGCCAGCGCTAGGAGATGATCTCATCTCCCATACCCTCCAACTGTACTGATTTAGCCGGTACAGTACCGTTTTTTAATGGTCTGTAACGGCTAAAATAAAGTGTACCGATTGAACCAGTTTTTGCTTCTCCACCTCGGCTTGACAAGTGTTGATGATTTATCAGGCCTGGCGGTACTTAGAGAATGTAATGTGGTCCTTCCAAATGGCTCTGGACCCATTTCCAGTGGCTCCTGGCTAGCATGCGTCTCTTCATGACATCACACAGTAGCCGGCGCATGCGTCTGGAGCAGCAACATCCTCTGGAAGGGGAGCACACCACTCAGCAGCTGGGCGCTGGGCAGTCAGAACGCAGAGCAGCTTGGAGAACTTGAAGCCGATGACATGTGCCGGAAGCATGGCGTGCAACCTTCTGTCGTGGCCTGGTAAGAGCCGGCGGGGCTAGTGGGTGGAAGTTACCATACACATATGGTAAGAGATGGGGAGGAGCAGGTGACATAGAGGCACAGTCAGTCTCTATTTGATGCCTGGGAACTGCCGCTGCTGGGGAGAAGACACCTCCTGGCCCCTCATGTGTGCCGAGGGGGGGAACACAACAGCTGCCAACTGTGACTAGGGCCCTGTCCCATCCCCTGTCAAAGGCCTGCCACCAGCAGTGATGTGGCCCACACATCACAGCAATCAGCTGGTTATTTTATTTTAAATGCCTAGCCAGTACACATATGGAAAGAGGGATGGACACGCCCCCTTTACCCATGAACACACCCACTTTACTCATGGCCACACCCCTTTCTGGGTGTATACTGATTTCCATCCTTCAGATGTTGGAGGGTATGATCTCCAAGCAGGGCAGCCGAGAGGAATGCCTGGCCCCGGTAAAATGTTGGGGGCATGGCCTAATTAAGTCATCCCTCACCCCCCCCCCCACACACACACACCTCAGCAGCAGCAGTGGCACACACCTACATGTATGGTGAGGCGGGGTCATACCAGGGCCCCTCCAGCAAACCCCTATTAAGGGTTGTCCCAGGTTCATTGTGAAAGGTGACGACCTGAGAATAAGAAAGGGTCCAAGCTGCAGTGTTAAAGTATGGTAGGAGCTGTGGATACTGGCCCAACCCAGGGCCCAGATCTGTTTTTTTGTCTAAAAGAGGTAATAGTGACACAAAGTAGATGCTAAACAAAGGTACTGGGACATTATTCATATGTTATTTTGCCTCGAGAGATGAGTGACATGGAACTATTCTGTGGAATACTTGTTTGCATCCACATATTGAACACGGGATATTACAAGTATCCCTTGGAATTTGACTTTAACTTTTCCACACATATCATTCTCTAACATGTTTTCTATTATATACCTAACTATACAACATAGAGCAGACTATGAAATCTACAAAAAATTAAAAGAATTTAATTTTGCCATGTTACAAAGCATAAGCAAATGGTATCATCGGAACCTGGAACCTCTGAGAATTGGCCTGTTCTTCTGTAAGAGTCAATGTGCTCACAGTTTCCTCATCCCTTTATGCTTAAGGTAATCCTCATAAGTTTATTTATTTTCTACATACATTATCGTGGCTCAGCATGACTCCTTTTGGTGTCCCGGTGGTTCCAGAAGTGTAGATAAGGACACAGCACTCATTGGGCTTCTGGGAATTTATGATGTCATCCAGCTGCTCATCACTGAAGTCCTTCCCCAGTTCCATGAACTCCTCCCACTAATGGGTAACAAACAGCAGAAACATTTAAGCTAACATTTACAATGCAGTGTTCATACAGTACACTCTTTTCTACTTGTCATGATAATACAAATTGTCCTCTATCCTAGATTTTATAAACACAGAGCCGGCCCTAGGCATAGGCAAGCTAGAAAATTGTAGGGCATTGTAAATGCCCTGGGGCATCCAATCCTGCCTAGGGCCGGTCTAGCAGGGGCTTGGGACTGTCTGCTACAAAACAGGCAATGCAGGCAGAAGCCGACACCAGCAGAGGCAGCGGCAGCGCTGTGCACGTGGGGCCTCTAACTGCTGCGGCTGCTGGGCTGTCTCTTCAACGGGAGGCGTTGTGTGCGCGGAGTGGGGAGTGTGTCGCTGTGTCGCTTTGGCAGCTGGGCTGTCTCCTCTTTTACACAAAGCTGCGGAAGGCGGCTGTACATAGCGGGAACTAGCCCGTTGCGCACAGCTCCTCACAAGCAGCAGTACGCATGCGTACTGAGCGATAAAGGCGTGTGTGTGTACTGAGCGATAGAGGCGGGTGTGCGTACTGAGCGATAGAGGCGTGTGTGCGTACTGAGCGATAGAGGCGTGTGTGCGTACTGAGCGATAGAGGCGTGTGTGCGTACTGAGTTATAGAGATGTGTGTGGATATTGAGCGATAGAGGCGTGTGTGCGTACTGAGTTATAGAGATGTGTGTGCGTACTGAGCGATAGAGGCGTGTGTGCGTACTGAGCGATAGAGGTGTGTGTGCGTACTGAGTTATAGAGATGTGTGTGCGTACTGAGCGATAGAGGCGTGTGTGCGTACTGAGCGATAGAGGCGTGTGTGCGTACTGAGTTATAGAGATGTGTGCGGATATTTTCAATAGAGGCGTGTGTGCATACTGAGCGATAGAGGCGTGTGTGCGTACTGAGTTATAGAGATGTGTGTGGATATTGAGCGATAGAGGCATGTGTGCGTACTGAGTTATAGAGATGTGTGTGGATATTGAGCGATAGAGGCGTGTGTGCGTACTGAGCGATAGAGGCGTGTGTGCGTACTGAGTTATAGAGATGTGTGTGGATATTGAGAGATAGAGGCATGTGTGCGTACTGAGTTATAGAGATGTGTGTGGATATTGAGCGATAGAGACGTGTGTGCGTACTGAGCGATAGAGGCGTGTGTGCGTACTGAGTTATAGAGATGTGTGTGGATATTGAGCGATAGAGGCGTGTGTGCGTACTGAGTGATAGAGGCGTGTGTACGTACTGAGTTATAGAGATGTGTGTGGATATTGAGCGATAGAGGCGTGTGTGCATACTGAGTTATAGAGATGTGTGTGGATATTGAGCGATAGAGGCGTGTGTGCGTACTGAGCGATAGAGGCGTGTGTGTGTACTGAGTTATAGAGATGTGTGTGGATATTGAGCGATAGAGGCGTGTGTGCGTACTGAGCGATAGAGGCGTGTGTGCGTACTGAGCGATAGAGGCGTGTGTGCGTACAGAGTTATAGAGATGTGTGTGGATATTGAGCGATAAAGGCGTGTGTGCATACTGAGTTATATTGATGTGTGTGGATATTGAGCGAAAGAGGCGTGTGTGCGTACTGAGTGATAGAGGCGTGTGTACGTACTGAGTTTTAGAGTTGTGTGTGGATATTGAGCGATAGAGGCGTGTGTGCGTACTGAGCGATAGAGGCGTGTGTACGTACTGAGTTATAGAGATGTGTGTGGATATTGAGCGATAGAGGCGTGTGCGCATACTGAGTTATAGAGATGTGTGTGGATATTGAGCGATAGAGGCGTGTGTGCGTACTGAGCGATAGAGGCATGTGTGCATACTGAGTGATAGAGGCGTGTGTACGTACTGAGTTATAGAGATGTGTGTGAATATTGAGCGATAAAGGCGTGTGTGCGTACTGAGCGATAGAGGCGTGTGTACGTACTGAGTTAAAGAGATGTGTGTGGATATTGAGCGATAGAGGCGTGTGTGCGTACAGAGTTATAGAGATGTGTGTGGATATTGAGCGATAGAGGCGTGTGTGCATACTGAGTTATATTGATGTGTGTGGATATTGAGCGATAGAGGCGTGTGTGCGTATTGAGTGATAGAGGCGTGTGTACGTACTGAGTTATAGAGATGTGTGTGGATATTGATCGATAGAGGCGTGTGTGCGTACTGAGCGATAGAGGCATGTGTACGTACTGAGTTATAGAGATGTGTGTGGATATTGAGCGATAGAGGCGTGTGCGCATACTGAGTTATAGAGATGTGTGTGGATATTGAGCGATAGAGGCGTGTGTGCGTACTGAGCGATAGAGGCGTGTGTGCGTACTGAGCGATAGAGGCGTGTGTGCGTACTGAGTTATAGAGATGTGTGTGGATATTGAGCGATAGAGGCGTGTGTGCGTACTGAGCGATAGAGGCGTGTGTGCGTACTGAGTTATAGAGATGTGTGTGGATATTGAGCGATAGAGGCGTGTGTGCGTACTGAGTTATAGAGATGTGTGTGGATATTGAGCGATAGAGGCGTGTGTGCGTACTGAGTTATAGAGATGTGTGTGGATATTGAGCGATAGAGGCATGTGTGCGTACTGAGTGATAGAGGCGTGTGTACGTACTGAGTTATAGAGAGATGTGTGTGGATATTGAGCGATAGAGGCATGTGTGCATACTGAGTGATAGAGGCGTGTGTACGTACTGAGTTATAGAGATGTGTGTGGATATTGAGCGATAGAGGCGTGTGTGCGTACTGAGCGATAGAGGCGTGTGTACGTACTGAGTTATAGAGATGTGTGTGGATATTGAGCGATAAAGGAGTGTGTGCATACTGAGTTATAGAGATGTGTGTGGATATTGAGCGATAGAGGCGTGTGTGCGTACTGAGCGATAGAGGCGTGTGTACGTACTGAGTTATAGAGATGTGTGTGGATATTGAGCGATAGAGGCGTGTGTGCGTACTGAGCGATAGAGGCGTGTGTACGTACTGAGTTATAGAGATGTGTGTGGATATTGAGCGATAGAGGCGTGTGTGCATACTGAGTTATAGAGATGTGTGTGGATATTGAGCGATAGAGGCGTGTGTGCGTACTGAGTTATAGAGATGTGTGTGGATATTGAGCGATAGAGGCGTGTGTGCGTACTGAGCGATAGAGGCGTGTGTGCTTACTGAGTTATAGAGATGTGTGTGGATATTGAGAGATAGAGGCATGTGTGCGTACTGAGTTATAGAGATGTGTGTGGATATTGAGCGATAGAGGCGTGTGTGCATACTGAGTTATATTGATGTGTGTGGATATTGAGCGATAGAGGCGTGTGTGCGTATTGAGTGATAGAGGCGTGTGTACGTACTGAGTTATAGAGATGTGTGTGGATATTGATCGATAGAGGCGTGTGTGCGTACTGAGCGATAGAGGCATGTGTACGTACTGAGTTATAGAGATGTGTGTGGATATTGAGCGATAGAGGCGTGTGCGCATACTGAGTTATAGAGATGTGTGTGGATATTGAGCGATAGAGGCGTGTGTGCGTACTGAGCGATAGAGGCGTGTGTGCGTACTGAGCGATAGAGGCGTGTGTGCGTACTGAGTTATAGAGATGTGTGTGGATATTGAGCGATAGAGGCGTGTGTGCGTACTGAGCGATAGAGGCGTGTGTGTGTACTGAGTTATAGAGATGTGTGTGGATATTGAGCGATAGAGGCGTGTGTGCGTACTGAGTTATAGAGATGTGTGTGGATATTGAGCGATAGAGGCGTGTGTGCGTACTGAGTTATAGAGATGTGTGTGGATATTGAGCGATAGAGGCATGTGTGCGTACTGAGTGATAGAGGCGTGTGTACGTACTGAGTTATAGAGAGATGTGTGTGGATATTGAGCGATAGAGGCATGTGTGCATACTGAGTGATAGAGGCGTGTGTACGTACTGAATTATAGAGATGTGTGTGGATATTGAGCGATAGAGGCGTGTGTGCGTACTGAGCGATAGAGGCGTGTGTACGTACTGAGTTATAGAGATGTGTGTGGATATTGAGCGATAGAGGAGTGTGTGCATACTGAGTTATAGAGATGTGTGTGGATATTGAGCGATAGAGGCGTGTGTGCGTACTGAGCGATAGAGGCGTGTGTACGTACTGAGTTATAGAGATGTGTGTGGATATTGAGCGATAGAGGCGTGTGTGCGTACTGAGCGATAGAGGCGTGTGTACGTACTGAGTTATAGAGATGTGTGTGGATATTGAGCGATAGAGGCGTGTGTGCATACTGAGTTATAGAGATGTGTGTGGATATTGAGCGATAGAGGCGTGTGTGCGTACTGAGTTATAGAGATGTGTGTGGATATTGAGCGATAGAGGCGTGTGTGCGTACTGAGCGATAGAGGCGTGTGTGCTTACTGAGTTATAGAGATGTGTGTGGATATTGAGAGATAGAGGCATGTGTGCGTACTGAGTTATAGAGATGTGTGTGGATATTGAGCGATAGAGACGTGTGTGCGTACTGAGCGATAGAGGCGTGTGTGCGTACTGAGTTATAGAGATGTGTGTGGATATTGAGCGATAGAGGCGTGTGTGCGTACTGAGTGATAGAGATGTGTGTGGATATTGAGCGATAGAGGCGTGTGTGCGTACTGAGCGATAGAGGCGTGTGTGTGTACTGAGTTATAGAGATGTGTGTGGATATTGAGCGATAGAGGCGTGTGTGCGTACTGAGCGATAGAGGCGTGTGTGCGTACTGAGCGATAGAGGCGTGTGTGCGTACAGAGTTATAGAGATGTGTGGATATTGAGCGATAGAGGCGTGTGTGCATACTGAGTTATATTGATGTGTGTGGATATTGAGCGATAGAGGCGTGTGTGCGTACTGAGTGATAGAGGCGTGTGTACGTACTGAGTTATAGAGATGTGTGTGGATATTGAGCGATAGAGGCGTGTGTGCGTACTGAGCGATAGAGGCGTGTGTACGTACTGAGTTATAGAGATGTGTGTGGATATTGAGCGATAGAGGCGTGTGCGCATACTGAGTTATAGAGATGTGTGTGGATATTGAGCGATAGAGGCGTGTGTGCGTACTGAGCGATAGAGGCATGTGTGCATACTGAGTGATAGAGGCGTGTGTACGTACTGAGTTATAGAGATGTGTGTGAATATTGAGCGATAGAGGCGTGTGTGCGTACTGAGCGATAGAGGCGTGTGTATGTACTGAGTTATAGAGATGTGTGTGGATATTGAGCGATAGAGGCGTGTGTGCGTACAGAGTTATAGAGATGTGTGTGGATATTGAGCGATAGAGGCGTGTGTGCATACTGAGTTATATTGATGTGTGTGGATATTGAGCGATAGAGGCGTGTGTGCGTACTGAGTGATAGAGGCGTGTGTACGTACTGAGTTATAGAGATGTGTGTGGATATTGAGCGATAGAGGCGTGTGTGCGTACTGAGCGATAGAGGCATGTGTACGTACTGAGTTATAGAGATGTGTGTGGATATTGAGCGATAGAGGCGTGTGCGCATACTGAGTTATAGAGATGTGTGGATATTGAGCGATAGAGGCGTGTGTGCGTACTGAGCGATAGAGGCGTGTGTGCGCACTGAGCGATAGAGGCGTGTGTACGAACTGAGTTATAGAGATGTGTGTGGATATTGAGCGATAGAGGCGTGTGTGCATACTGAGTTATAGAGATGTGTGTGGATATTGAGCGATAGAGGCGTGTGTGCGTACTGAGCGATAGAGGCGTGTGTGCGTACTGAGTTATAGAGATGTGTGTGGATATTGAGCGATAGAGGCGTGTGTGCGTACTGAGTTATAGAGATGTGTGTGGATATTGAGCGATAGAGGCGTGTGTGCGTACTGAGTTATAGAGATGTGTGTGGATATTGAGCGATAGAGGCATGTGTGCGTACTGAGTGATAGAGGCGTGTGTACGTACTGAGTTATAGAGATGTGTGTGGATATTGAGCGATAGAGGCATGTGTGCATACTGAGTGATAGAGGCGTGTGTACGTACTGAGTTATAGAGATGTGTGTGGATATTGAGCGATAGAGGCGTGTGTGCGTACTGAGCGATAGAGGCGTGTGTACGTACTGAGTTATAGAGATGTGTGTGGATATTGAGCGATAGAGGAGTGTGTGCATACTGAGTTATAGAGATGTGTGTGGATATTGAGCGATAGAGGCATGTGTGCATACTGAGTGATAGAGGCGTGTGTACGTACTGAGTTATAGAGATGTGTGTGGATATTGAGCTATAGAGGCGTGTGTGCGTACTGAGCTATAGAGGCGTGTGTACGTACTGAGTTATAGAGATGTGTGTGGATATTGAGCGATAGAGGAGTGTGTGCATACTGAGTTATAGAGATGTGTGTGGATATTGAGCGATAGAGGCGTGTGTGCGTACTGAGCGATAGAGGCGTGTGTACGTACTGAGTTATAGAGATGTGTGTGGATATTGAGCGATAGAGGCGTGTGTGCGTACTGAGTGATAGAGACGTGTGTACGTACTGAGTTATAGAGATGTGTGTGGATATTGAGCGATAGAGGCGTGTGTGCGTACTGAGTGATAGAGACGTGTGTACGTACTGAGTTATAGAGATGTGTGTGGATATTGAGCGATAGAGGCATGTGTGCATACTGAGTGATAGAGGCGTGTGTACGTACTGAGTTATAGAGATGTGTGTGGATATTGAGCGATAGAGGCGTGTGTGCGTACTGAGCGATAGAGGCGTGTGTACGTACTGAGTTATAGAGATGTGTGTGGATATTTAGCGATAGAGGCGTGTGTGCATACTGAGTTATAGAGATGTGTGTGGATATTGAGCGATAGAGGCGTGTGTGCGTACTGAGCGATAGAGGCGTGTGTACGTACTGAGTTATAGAGATGTGTGTGGATATTGAGCGATAGAGGCGTGTGTGCGTACTGAGTGATAGAGACGTGTGTACGTACTGAGTTATAGAGATGTGTGTGGATATTGAGCGATAGAGGCGTGTGTGCATACTGAGTTATAGAGATGTGTGTGGATATTGAGCGATAGAGGCGTGTGTGCGTACTGAGTGATAGAGACGTGTGTACGTACTGAGTTATAGAGATGTGTGTGGATATTGAGCGATAGAGGTGTGTGTGCGTACTGAGCGATAGAGGTGTGTGTGCGTACTGAGTTATAGAGATGTGTGTGGATATTGAGCGATAGAGGCGTGTGTGCGTACTGAGCAATAAAAACTTGTTTGCTTATTGAGTGATAGAGGCGTGTGTACGTACTGAGTTATAGAGATGTGTGTGGATATTGAGCAATAGAGGCGTGTGTACGTACTGAGTTATAGAGATGTGTGTGGATATTGAGCGATAGAGGCGTGTGTGCGTACTGAGCGATAGAGGCGTGTGTGCGTACTGAGTTATAGAGATGTGTGTGGATATTGAGCGATAGAGGCGTGTGTGCGTACTGAGCGATAGAGGCGTGTGTACATACTGAGTTATAGAGATGTGTGTGGATATTGAGCGATAGAGGCGTGTGTGCATACTGAGTTATAGAGATGTGTGTGGATATTGAGCGATAGAGGCGTGTGTGCGTACTGAGCGATAGAGGCGTGTGTGCGTACTGAGTTAGAGATGTGTTTGGATATTGAGCGATAGAGGCGTGTGTGCGTACTGAGCGATAGAGGCGTGTGTGCTTACTGAGTTATAGAGATGTGTGTGGATATTGAGCGATAGAGGCGTGTGTGCATACTGAGTTATAGAGATGTGTGTGGATATTGAGCGATAGAGGCGTGTGTGCGTACTGAGTGATAGAGACGTGTGTACGTACTGAGTTATAGAGATGTGTGTGGATATTGAGCGATAGAGGTGTGTGTGCGTACTGAGCGATAGAGGTGTGTGTGCGTACTGAGTTATAGAGATGTGTGTGGATATTGAGCGATAGAGGCGTGTGTGCGTACTGAGCAATAAAAACTTGTTTGCTTATTGAGTGATAGAGGCGTGTGTACGTACTGAGTTATAGAGATGTGTGTGGATATTGTGTAATAGAGGCGTGTGTACGTACTGAGTTATAGAGATGTGTGTGGATATTGAGCGATAGAGGCGTGTGTGCGTACTGAGTGATAGAGGCGTGTGTACGTACTGAGTTATAGAGATGTGTGTGGATATTGAGTGATAGAGGAGTGTGTGCGTATTGAGTGATAGAGGCGTGTGTACGTACTGAGCAATAAAAACTTGTTTGCTTATTGAGTGATAGAGGCATGTGTACGTACTGAGTTATAGAGATGTGTGTGGATATTGAGTGATAGAGGCGTGTGTACGTACTGAGCAATAAAAACTTGTTTGCTTATTGAGTGATAGAGGCGTGTGTACGTACTGAGTTATAGAGATGTGTGTGGATATTGAGTGATAGAGGAGTGTGTGCGTATTGAGTGATAGAGGCGTGTGTACGTACTGAGCATTAAAAACTTGTTTGCTTATTGAGTGATAGAGGCGTGTGTACGTACTGAGTTATAGAGATGTGTGTGGATATTGAGTGATAGAGGCGTGTGCGCATACTGAGTTATAGAGATGTGTGTGGATATTGAGCGATAGAGGCGTGTGTGCGTACTGAGTGATAGAGGCGTGTGTACGTACTGAGTTATAGAGATGTGTGTGGATATTGAGTGATAGAGGAGTGTGTGCGTATTGAGTGATAGAGGCGTGTGTACGTACTGAGCAATAAAAACTTGTTTGCTTATTGAGTGATAGAGGCGTGTGTACGTACTGAGTTATAGAGATGTGTGTGGATATTGAGTGATAGAGGCGTGTGTACGTACTGAGTTATAGAGATGTGTGCGTACTGAGCAATAGAGGTGTGTGTGCGTACTGAGCAATAGAGGTGTGTGTGCGTACTGAGCAATAAAAACTTGTTTGCCTATTGAGTGATAGAGGCGTGTATACGTACTGAGTTATAGAGATGTGTGTGGATATTGAGTGATAGAGGCGTGTGTACGTACTGAGCAATAAAAACTTGTTTGCTTATTGAGTGATAGAGGCATGTGTACGTACTGAGTTATAGAGATGTGTGTGGATATTGAGTGATAGAGGCGTGTGTACGTACTGAGCAATAAAAACTTGTTTGCTTATTGAGTGATAGAGGCGTGTGTACGTACTGAGTTATAGAGATGTGTGTGGATATTGAGTGATAGAGGAGTGTGTGCGTATTGAGTGATAGAGGCGTGTGTACGTACTGAGCATTAAAAACTTGTTTGCTTATTGAGTGATAGAGGCGTGTGTACGTACTGAGTTATAGAGATGTGTGTGGATATTGAGTGATAGAGGCGTGTGCGCATACTGAGTTATAGAGATGTGTGTGGATATTGAGCGATAGAGGCGTGTGTGCGTACTGAGTGATAGAGGCGTGTGTACGTACTGAGTTATAGAGATGTGTGTGGATATTGAGTGATAGAGGAGTGTGTGCGTATTGAGTGATAGAGGCGTGTGTACGTACTGAGCAATAAAAACTTGTTTGCTTATTGAGTGATAGAGGCGTGTGTACGTACTGAGTTATAGAGATGTGTGTGGATATTGAGCGATAGAGGCGTGTGCGTACTGAGCAATAGAGGTGTGTGTGCGTACTGAGCAATAGAGGTGTGTGTGCGTACTGAGCAATAAAAACTTGTTTGCTTATTGAGTGATAGAGGCGTGTGTACGTACTGAGTTATAGAGATGTGTGTGGATATTGAGCGATAGAGGCGTGTGCGCACTGAGCAATAGAGGTGTGTGTGGATATTGAGCGATAGAGGCATGTATACGTACTGAGTTATAGAGATGTGTGTGGATATTGAGCGATAGAGGCGTGTGTGCGTACTGAGCGATAGAGGCGTGTGTGGATATTGAGCGATAGAGGCGTGTGTGCGTATATAGTGATAGAGGTGTGTGTACATACTGAGTTATAGAGATGTGTGTGGATATTGAGTGATAGAGTCGTGTGTGCGTACTGAGCAATAAAAACTTGTTTGCTTATTGAGTGATAGAGGCGTGTGTGCATATTTTCAAGTGCAAGAGGTGTATTTTACAGTGTGCATAACGGGCAGCGATCGTCCTTCTATAGTCCTATGCAAAGACACTGCCTTCCTGCAGCCATGGCACTGCCCAGCCTCTCTCCTCCACCCTACAATGCAAAAAAAGCGTAATCACAGATTCAGGGACTAGACTGGCAGAAAGCAAAAGTAAGTTTTATGTATGTATGTATGTATGTATGTATGTATGTATGTATTCTGCAAAAGTCTTTTAATCCTCAAGGTGACTGCATAGGGCAAAAGTTTCGGTCCTGGTGTGGACCTTAGTCATGGCATAGATCACCACAAAACTCCTGGACAGCGAATCGCTTTGAGGACTAAAAGAGACTTTTGCAGAATCATTTGGTGAGTGCCCTGTATTATTGGACTGTTATGAATAGCCACTTGTTGCAATAAACAGTTATACGGTGGAGTGCAATGTGAATAAGGAGTGATACAATGGGTTGTAATGAGAATAAGGAGGGACACGGTGTGGTGCTAGGGGACACCAGCCAAAATCTTGTCCAGCACATCAAATTGGTTAGGACCGGCTCTGTATAAACAATATATATATATTTTGTATTAAAGGCACCAGTATTGATTCATCCTATTTCTAATGTCATGTTGCAGTAGACACAGGGCCTGTACGCTATGCAGGTTTGTGCACAGTTGAGCGACTATAGAACAACTGACATATCTACAATGCCGCAGGAAGCATGATTGACAAACACCATTTTGGGGAGGTAATGAGGACAGTTTCTGGGGCATGCCTCTGCTTACCCTACAATCGTACATGCAGAAAACATGGCACAAGCATTGCATCTCTAGTTGCCACTCTGCAAAATTGTAGACTCACTCGGGGGATTGATGTTCCTATGATTTGTGGCAATGCTGTGAATGTGTAATCAGTTGCTGAGATTTTGCGATGACCCTGGTGGATGTCTCTAGTCATTTCTGGGCGGCAGATTCACTTGGGTGTCTCTCTAGTCCATAGCCTGGAGAAATTGCAGCACTGTAGGCTTTTGTATTTAGATCAGAAGCAGGCCCTCAACACTGTATATGGGAGCTTCCATCCTACAATAAACAACATGGCATAATGCGCATTTCCTGTTACATACCGTGTATAAACCTGAGCGCTTGACCTGCAAACTGCCTTTGTACTGCACAACAGCTTTAAGATTAGGTAACTTGTCCCATATCTGTAAATAAATGAATTATTGTTACTAAAATTCCATGCTGGAAACTTTGATAAGATTATCAATTATTGTCTTTAACTGGGCATTCTATAAGACTTGTATTTGTAGACTATTGTTTGTCCTGCATTAACAATAATATGTCTTTGTTTGTACCGTAGTTGTTTTACTTTCAACAAGTTAGCTGCTCCTCTTGTACGGACTAGGGAGGCCAATACCGGTATCGGGATCGGCGGGATCCCGGGATTTTGGCCTAAAATTGTCGGGATTTGAATCCCGGGATTGAAGCTTCCAATCCCAGGATTCCGGGATTAGTAACCCCATGCAAAAATTTAGTTATTGTTTAAAGACGGGCAGCACTGAGCACCTTAGAATATGGCTCAGACGCTGCCCGGCTGACTGCTCCTTACCCCCGGTGCTGCTGTTCGGGAGTTGGGAGGGACAGTGTGCTGTGCTGACAAGCATGGCGGCGCCCAGGCTGCGCAGCATGACCCCTGACATCACGTCACGCTGCGCAGCCCGGCCGCTGCTCTGCCTGTGAGCACAGCACACTGTCCCAAACCTGGACAGATGCCCGCTGTTACGCCCCTAGCCTCCCACCCGCCAGAGATAGTCGTCCTGCTGCTGCCTGTGACCTGTCACCACCACCGTCGCCGTAAGTGACAGGGCAGAGAGGATGGGCACAGGGAGAATGTGCGGGGGTGCAGCTTTAGAAGTAATTTAAAGTGACCTCTGGGGGGGGGCTTTAGTTAATAGGGAGCCAATCCCAGGAATCCCGGGATTGAGCATTTTTCAATCCCGAATCCCGGGATTGAAAAAAATGCCACGGGATTGGCATCCCTAGTTCGGACCTGTACTAAATACAGTACAAACACCAAGAGAGCACTAATTGTGACTTCAATAAATAATTAATGCTGTTCCAATAAGCATTATGCATATATTATACACATGTACATTTTATCTTATCTGTATTTCATTTCCACTGTAGAGGTTGTCTTTTTACAGCTTCAGTCCTTCTTCCACAATGCCTGCTTGTGAGCTTAGGGGGGACTCATTATTCCTCTTACGTGTTACCAGTTATTTATATAGTGCACACCTATTCTACAGCTCATACAGAGAATATTTGGACATTTACATCAGTCCCTGCCCCAGTGGAGTTTATAATCTATATTCCCTACTCCATGTACAGTACACCCCCACACACAGTCTCTCTCTCTCTCTCTCTCTTTTATTTTTGGATTGTGGGAGGAAAACCAGAGTACCCGGAGAAAACCCACGCAAGCACGGAGAGAATATACAAATGCCACACAATTGGCCCGCCATAGAAGGACACACAGTAGGCATGTCACCAAGAGTGATACCCTGGCTAGAGAAACCTCCCACGCTACAACACCCCACACTGTCCCCCACGATCCAGTGCTGGCGTAATTATAAAAACCTTCCTTTTTTTAAAACAGGAGTCTCGCTCTTGACGCCTTTGATCAACAATCCAGAATTTCCCCCGGGCGAAGCCCTCAGATCCCTCCCCGCGCGATACTCAATAGACATATCTTACTTAGGGCAGATCACAGATAAAGCGGGATTGAGATCCTTCACTGATATACGGAATGACACTGGTCTCCCGGCAAACCTCTTCTGGCTCTACTTACAGATCAGGCACTATGTCTCCTCTCTCCCTAAAAGGATTCAGGGATGGGAACCTACTCCATTTGAATCACTAATTCTCTCCCAAGAGCCCCCGAGGCATTTGATATCCCAGTTATACCAGACCTGCCTAAGCAAGCGAACGACAGATTTGCCAGCTTACTCATTGGCATGGAACAAAGAATTGACCAGGGAGCTGTCGGTAGACCAGTGGTCAAAATTTTTTAAATACATCTTTGCCGCCTCGCCTTCAATACAGACACTAGAAACACAATATAAGATCTTATCTCGCTGGTATAGGTGCCCGCAGACCCTCCATCAGATGAATAGATCACTACCGAACTTATGTTGGAGATGTAATCAAGCTCCAGGCACTCACTTACATATATGGTGGTCCTGTCCGGTCATTCAATCCTACTGGCGCCAAGTTCACAAGCTATCAGAAAAAATAACTAACGCAACTCTCTCATTCTGCCCTGAGCTCTGGCTATTCAACCTCATACACCTACCCATCTCCAGCTTCAAAAAGTCCTTGATTAGGCACTTATTAAATGCTGCCAGGGCAGTGATCCCATGCTACTGGAGATCAACTAATGCCCCCCCAATTTCTTCCTGGCTTAGAAGAGTTGACCTTTACATGAACATGGAGGATTTAACATCCTTCCTGAGGGACTCCTCGCAGGCCTTCACCTCCACCTGGATGAGCTGGCTTGCTTTCAAAGACTCCCAGGAATACAGCCTGTTGATGCAGGGAGGGAGCTCCTTGCCAAACTAGGCCCCCTAGTCAGTCTCCATAAACCCCATAGGTCGCCAAACCCCCCCCCGGCCACTACCTTTCCCCCCCCCCCCCCCTCCATATAACCTTTGTCCCTATTCATTATAATCCTTAAACTCCCACATGAGCCGATCACTACCCAACTTTCTCATCTGCTCCTTCTCTGAGATCTCTCTGACGGTCACGGTGTCCAGTTAGGCATTGAAACGGCACTGAAGGTACCTTTACCATACAGATGGACGTGTAGTTAGGTATAAGGAAATATAAATGATTGTCCAGCTCGATTGTCGATAGCTTGGAGAAGGTGTGAACCATATACTATGTTGGGCTCTGTAACCTTGTCTTTTGATGGAAACATTATTGTACTGTTCCGATGTTGCTATTGAATGTCTGTTCGTTTCCTTTTTATTGCTCAATAAAAATTGATTGCAAAAAAAAAAAAAAAAATGCCACACAATTAGGGTAATGGTGGGAGGCGAACCCATGACCTCAGTGCTGTACGGCAGTAATACTAATCAAAGGTCTGTGCCCTCTCCTGAACACCCATAAAGTGAAAGCTTGGGTATGCGCTCCAATGGCTCCAACTGTGAGGATAACTGTATCGACTTGGAAGAGGAAGACCAGTCACTGGGGTAAAGGTGGCCATACACTTACGTGATTTTGGCTGTTTTCTCCCATTTCCGGCGTTCGGACCAAGAAATCAGGTGAAAAGCGGCTTAATCGTACGTGTTTGAAATCAGATCCAATTCGATTTGCTGCCCCGTGCACATCAGATTGGATCTACAGACTGAGGGGTTTATTGAATCTGTGCTGATATTTCCAACAGGTGGAAATATCGGCATTAGCCTATTTAATGTGGATTGTTGAATCTACTGCCATTCTCCAACATTCCGTGGCCGTTTTCGCCCAATCCACAGACTTTCTGTCTCTCGACAGTCAGAACATTGAGTTAGTGGTGAAAGCCAGCGACAATGGATGGGATTCTGTCTATTGGGATGTTCCGACTGTCGGAATCCCGGATTGAATACCCTCTGAACTTCCTACATGTGATAAATTGCATGTAAAAATGGCACCAATGGTACCAAATCGGATGAAGGACTCCTGGGGAGCTGCCGGGGAAGTTTGCTGGAAATCAGGTCCGACTTGTGCCTCAGACTAGTGTATGGGGGCGTTCAGTATGGACAGAGCTATAGGGCACCTGGGGAAAACCAGAGCAGAAGGCAGGGCCAATCAATGTGGGAGAACTGAGGTGATCCAGGTCCAATAAACTAGAAGGACAGAGCTATAGGGCACCTGGGGAAAACCAGAGCAGAAGGCAGGGCCAATCAATGTGGGAGAACTGAGGTGATCCAGGTCCAATAAACTGGTATACTGTATATAGTATGTATATAGTATATATATTTATCAATTACATCACTGAGGCATGGGGCAATTTATGTTCCATGCCTCACAGATATAACAGGTGTTTTGGGATTTATAGCCTGTAGATCATGAGTGATTGATGCCTGTGTTATGTGCAGGTAGTGTGTATTTGAAATAATCCAGTTTTGAATGGTTCTCTTCTTTAAACTGAAACAAAGAAACTGACAAATAAGCATATTGTATTACAGTACCTGTAAGATTTTCTCCAACTGCTTCTGATTTTCAACCACAATAATATTTGCTCTGCTGTCACTGGCAACATAATGGCAAGCTTCAGGTGAATTTGTTGTATATATCCCAGTCATAATTCCCCTAAAGTTTTATGGCAAAGAGAAAAATGTGGTTGTAATAACTGCACTAAATAATGTTTTACTGGTTTGTGAAGAAGACTCAAGGGCCAAATACTTACATATGTTATAAAATGAGCACAAACTGCACAGATGATTAAGAGCAGCTACAAAATATTATTATTACAAATGTTAAGAAAAAAGATGAGGCAAAACACAATACTACAGAAAGTGCTGAAATATAATATACAGATAGATATGAGGTATAGAAATAAGACAGAGGGACAGGTATCAGCAGCCAGTGTATAGAAGAGAATGAGTGCCACCATTACCCTTGTCTCTGGTTCTTATTTAACACTTAGGGCCAGATATACTAAGCTTGAAAAGTGATAAAATAGAGAGTGAAAAATTGCCAACCAATCAGCACCTAACTGCCATGTTACAGGCTGTGTTTGAAAAATGACAGGTAGGTGCTGAGTATTCGGTATGAAATCCAGACGGTTAAAATCCAGACAGGGTCGAAATCCTGAATGGGTCATAATACAGACAAGGACAAAATCCCGACAAGGACAAAATCCTGACATTTAAAATGCAGAGAAGGCAGGGGTGCCCGCTGTCACCGCAGTTATTTGTGCTGGCAATCGAGCCCCTTGCCTGTAAACTGAGGGATGCTCTGGAGACCCGTGGGGGCCCAGATGCCTATAATATCATCTCACTATACGCTGATGACTTACTAGTGGGACTATCTGACTATCAAAGAGACTTAGATAAAGTGTTAAAAGTTATACAAGAATATGGGAGCTACTCTGGGTTAACAACTAACCTAAGCAAATCGCAGCTGCTTATTACTGGAGGAGAGGGCAACTCGGTAATTTTGCCACCATGTTATCCACCAAGGGTGAAACAGTTTAAATACCTGGGTATTATTGTGGCAGAAGATATGGGGAAATATGTAGTAAATAATCTAGACCCGATAATTACAGAAATTAAAGTAAAATTTAAAAGCTGGTCAAAATTGCCCCTCACTGTAATAGGTCGTGTCAATCTGGTCAAGATGGTCATCCTGCCCAAGGTGCTATATGCACTACAGCATGCACCAATTTATATTGAAGATACTGTATTTAACAGGATTCAAGGAATCATCTCTTCCTTTGTATGGAAAAATAAAAGACCCAGGGTTAGGATGGCCACCTTGACTAGACCATGGAAAAGGGGGGGACTTTCACTACCCAATTTCAAGCTATATTACTATGCCTCACAATTGGCACAAATAAAGGGTTGGATAAACGGGCATGAACACTCTAAAGAGCTGCTCAGGTTACTTGCTATGGTGGCACCTAGGCATACGCCCTTACAGATACTATTGACGAAAGCGAAAATCAAAGTTCAGGTGCCCATAATCAAGCAGGCCAGGAAAATATGGCAGTGGGTTAGTAAGACACAGGGGGTAGAAGGAACGGATCCGGATACATTTTTTTTCTCCCTTAAAAACTCTGAAATAACGAAAGAGCATCAGGTAGCACGCAAATGGAGCCAATATGGAGTGACATCCATGGGTCAAGTTTATGCAAATAATCACCTGAAGTCTTTCACTCAAATGCAGGAAGAATTCGAAATTCCAGGGCAAATGTTTTTTAGATTTCTGCAATTGAGGAGTGCGCTCTCAGTGCAGGAGAGAGAACAGGGCTTTGGCATAATCGAATCTACTGTAAAAAAGTTCATAAATAAGATTGGAGAGGCCAAAATGGTCTCAAAATGTTACCAATATCTGTTAGAAATTACTCAGGTTGAAGATCTGGATGGTCTAAGAGTTAAATGGGAAAAAGAGGTAGCAGGGCTAGACATACAAACATGGAAGATAGCTCCTAATTCTGCTACTGTCGCAACAAACTCCGCTAGAATACAACAAATTCAGTTTAATGTTCTACACAGGACATACATGACCCCGGAAAAGATTAGCAAATTTGCGTCTGATTATCTTAATAATTGTCCTTCATGTAATGAGTTAAATTGTGTTTTTTTTTTCATTTAATTTGGGAATGTAAAATAGTAAGGAAATATTGGCAAAAAATCGAATATATAATGATACAATGTGGCATACCGGTACAAAATGCCACGCCCCTGGCATATATACTAGGAGTCTGGCACAGTGATCAAATGTCGTTTGGGCAAAGGCAACTGGCTATATATTTGAGCTCTATTGCAAAAGTTATTATCGCACGTTCGTGGATGGCAAAAACTGGTCCAGAGGTGAGAGTTTGGATCAATCTGGTGAATCTCACCTGTGAACATGAAAGACATATTAGTTTCACGCGCAACACCACAAAAAAATTTGTCGCAACTTGGGAGGGTTGGTTTGTCACTAAATATTATAAAAAATAAAAGTAAGGGAGAGAGGGAGGGAAGGGAAGGAAAGATAAAGAATTGCTCGATTGGGCTCTTACACATGAGTACACGAAGATATGTAATTATAAAAAAAAATTGTCAGGGTAATGGCCTCTTAAGAAAGAAAGGAAAAAAGGGAAAAGGATAAAATATATATAATAAACACTATAATGTTAGAAGAGAAATATAAAAGTATTAGGACACTTGTTCACTTTCACCTGTGGTGTTTTATTTTTTTTATTTTTTATTATTATTATAACCTTGGCCTGACGCGACAGTAACCCAGAAAAAGGGGGTATTCTGAGCCCTCAACAGTTAAATGCCCTTGTACAATAGAAATCCTTGCTTTATTTAGACAAAATAAACCAGACGCAATAAAATAGGGCCGTGCTGGACTCACAGCGATAAGCATATCCATCTAACACGGAAGGTGTATGATTCTCCGTATGGTTTATGAAATGTAAGCATATTGTAGCGGCCGAGGAATGCAGGTTGTGTTTGTTTGTTAGTCTTGTATAAGTATTATGTAAATGTATGGTATTGTATTGTCTGCTGTATTCTATGTCTTTGTCTTTTATATTTGATTGTATGTTGTAAGAGAAACAAATAAATACTATAAAAGAAAAAAATGCAGAGAAGGACAAAATCCCGACATTTATAATCCCGACAGGGTCAAAATACTGACATATAGAATGTACAGATGAAACAGTCAACATTGGTCATCTCACGGCTCGACTTGGTCATCTCACGGCTCGACTACTGCAATGTTCTCCTCACCGGACTCGCTCAATCCCAACTGGCTCCTCTCCAATCTGTCCTCAATGCTGCAGCCAGGCTTATCTTCCTCTCCCGCCGCTCTAATTCTGCCACTCCCCTTCAACAAAATCTGCACTGGCTTCCATTCCCCTACAGAATCCTCTTCAAACACCTCACACTCACATACAGGGCCATCTCTAATTCCATTGCTCCATATATCTCTAACCTCATCTCCATTCATACACCCTCCCGCCCTCTACGGTCGGCTGACGACTGTCGTCTCTCCTCCACCCTGATCACTGCTTCCCATGCTAGAGTACAGGACTTTGCCCGTGCTGCACCCCTTCAGTGGAACGCACTCCCTCGCTCCATTAGACTCTCCCCGACCTTCCAAAGCTTCAAACGGGCACTGAAATCTCACCTATTCATCAAAGCATACCCTTCCACTGCATAAACCAGCTGGTTCTCCGACCCCTTGCTTTTTTACATCCTGCTATCTAACCACCACCCACTCGCGTGCACCTCTTGTAATCTGTCTGTCTCCCCTTCCTACTAGATTGTAAGCTCCTCTGAGCAGGGCCCTCTTCCCTCCTGTTGTCAAAGCCCACTTCTCTTCACATTTCACTCACAGCTCTCCTATACTCCAACACTCAGTGACCATCTTTGTCCGCATACTCATCTCCATCATTGGCATCTAGCCTCTAGTTGTATGTTGATTGAGTCCTCACTACTTATATTTAAGCTGTAATGTGTATTGATCTGTGGTGCTCTTTATTTGTACTGTATTTTTGTTATTTATTCAATGTTATGCCAAGCTTTGTCTCCCTGTATTGTTCCTTTGTACGGCGCTGCAAAACACTTGTGGCGCCTTATAAATAAAATTATAATAATAATAATGACTTTCCGTTGACAGGTCACGAGATCGACATGGGTTTTTTCACAGTTTTTTTATCCAAATGTCGACACAGTGGACATGGACACAGTTGGAGGTGAACCGCAGCCGCTCGCAATGCTTCGGGCACACTATTTTATTCTCCCACCACGCCCTAGTGGATGGTAGGGCATGAAATACCGCCTGTCGGCTCAAAAAAACAGTGAAAAAAACCATGTCGACCTTGCGACCTGTCGACACAAAGTCATGTTGACTGTTTCACCTATACATTCTATATGTCGGTATTTTGACCCTGTCGGGATTTTAAATGTCGGGATTTTGACATTGTCGGGATTTTAAATGTCGGGATTTTGTCCTTGTCGGGATTTTGTCCTTGTCGATATTATGACCCATTCGGGATTTTGTCCCTGTCGGGATTTTGACCGTCGGGATTTTGACTGCATCCTGGTGCTGATTGGTTGGTGGTTTATCACTCTCCATGTTATCACTTTCAAGTCCTAGTACATCTCGTCCTTAAAGCACAAGTAACATTGCCCTATTTCTACCAAATGTAATATTGTAATGAAGTATCAAACAGATAAAAGAGAATAATGTTATGTCTGTGTTATTATTAAATGCCAAAATTGCACTCTCCATATCATAAAGATGGAAAGAGAAAAGATATTGGCAAGAGTGATCTATGCAATGAAATCAAGGGCTGATAACAAAAATTATGGAATCATGTTTGTATGCTTGTACGGCAAGCGCCTACTACTATCACAATCTGTCATACAATCCATCTGCTGCATGATTGTATGATTGAAGCTTCATTTAAATAGGGGGCTGGCCTACTAGGATCAAAAGGATACGAGTACCAAAAATCTTTTTTTTTTAATTTACAGGTTGCCAGCAACTACCTATCTGCTCACATCTGCTGTGTTATGGCATTATTAAATAGCCTGAATGCAGTGCAAAAGGAGGACCACCACTTCTTCAGCCGCCCGCCCGTCTACTGCTTGGAAACTTCTGTGGCTCCCAGCATCTTCACTGCCACAGGCCACCCGGAAGTTGCACCTCTCTTCTCTAGTAGTCAGGGAGAGAGAGTCACATGCAGTGGTGCAAGTAGAATTTTTTTCTTGGTGGTACTGATAGCCTCCACCAAAAATGGGCATGGTCATGTGTCATCAGGGGGCGTGGTCACACAAAGCTAGAGGAGTGACTAAATGACAATAGAGGCGTGGACACAGGAGACAGGGAATTAGAAACTGGGAATGACTGGGGGTGGGTTGGCTCTTGCTTGGGGGAGAGCCAGGCAGCTTGTGCTTACAATAGTGGAGCCTGCTCTTCATGCTGTCGGCGCTGCTGATGCCTGTCAGTGTGACAGGCTAAATCAGCAGTAGCCGGTAGCTGCATACAGCACCAATCATAACGCTGGGTGGGCGGGCTGCGGATGCATTATATTTAGACTTAAAATGAAAATAGAAATGACAGTGGATCAGGGGTAAGTGGTACTGCGTAACTGCAACATATTTCTTACAGGTACTCCGTACCACACCGTACCCCCTTACTTGCAACACTGGTCACATGACTCTGCTTGTATGAGCCATCTAAAGACAGATTGCATGTGCTTAAAAAGCACATGCACTCTGCTCCCAATCCCAGTTGATCTGACGTGCAGCACGTCAGATCAGAGGACCAATCCTCCAATCTCCTGAGGCCGGGAGATTGTGTGATTGTATGATTGTGTACACACGATGTGCACACAATCTGCATACAATCCATCTTACAATCAATTGAGATTGTATGATTGGGTACAATATCTTTCTGATGTATGGCCCCCATACATTAGGCCGACTTGTCCTTAGGACAAGTCAGACCCAATTCTCCTGTGAGCCACCCGGCAGCTCCCCGGGAGGCTCACATACAATTTGTCACTTGATGATCCAAATTTACATGTGATAAATCGCTTGCGATTTACCACATGTAACGGGGAGCTGCGGGCAGTGAGGAGGTGAGGGGCAGGGGGGCGCTGGTGATCCTCATCAGGGGGAGCAGTGGGGCGGGCGGCGGGTCCCTGAGCACTTAGCTGGCCGGGCTGGGGCGCAGGGAGCCGTGCAAGAAGCCACTGCCGTCAGCGGGAGCAGGGGGGGCAGCGCAGAGTACCAGAGAGCCGGGCAGGAGAAGACGCTGCCGGGCAGCGGCGGGACTCGGGAGCAGAACACTTGAAAAAAAAAAGCCCATACAAACGCATAGGAAGCCATTGATTGGCTGAGACCTGCATATCTGGCAGAACAAAGTTCAAATCCTCTTGCAGTGGTTCCTTGTGAAATTATCCACCTATTTTCTGGGTAAAGCAAATCCTACAAGAACCGGTAACAGTCATATCATCCATGTAAGAATTCTGACAGGTCACATGTTAATCTTACGCTTAACATCATTACTATCTACTGCCTCTTCAGAACCTACACAAGATGGCAACAGGTGAAATGGGCAGCAACTGTGATATCTGCTCAGTCATGACCTGTGGACACAGGGGCGGATTGGCCCACCGGGAAAGCAGGCCATTTCCCGGTGGGCCGGCCCAAAACTCATTAAAAAGGGGCCGGCCGCGCTCCCCCCTGGGCTGGCTGGGCCGCGGGCAGTGGCCGCAGCACTTTGTCCAATTCCAAAATGGCCGTGGGAGGGCTGCTGCGCATGCGCACGCAGCACCTCCCAGTCTCCCAGCTCCCGTTCTAGCAGCAGCAACAGCAGGTGAGCCACCCGCCGATTGCTGCCGCCAAGGTGCATTAGTGCATACCGCCGTCCCCACCCCCCCGCTCCCGGGCCGGATTCGAGACCCAATCTGCCCCTGTGTGGACAGTAGCACTGGTAGCATTTAGACCTTATGGGGCCCTAAGCAAGACACTGGTTTGAAGCCCTCCTCATTAATCCATAGAACTAAAGTTTGCTGCTGATTGCAGATGGCATCGTTAAAATACCTTGGCGTTTGCACGGTCTACCAATAAATGCTCAGCTGCCTGAACATCGGCATTGTGTCCAAATCTGAATCAGGCTCTAAGTCTTTTGGAAGTAGGCTTAATACTTGTGTCACATTTAAAGTAAACCGATTGCCCACATACAATGGATGAAGCCATTTTGTGTGTCCAAATAAGTTTTTATCCTATCAATGAACAACAAAGGGACTTGATGGGGCCCCTTGGGACCTGCTGGGCCCTAGGCTGGAGCCTAGGTTGCTTCATGGAAAATCCACCTCTGGTAGCTCATCTTTCTACTGGCTTTGATATCTGTGGTTTTCTTTCTTGTCCTCAGTCCTTCCCCTTTTCATGGCCTGCCCTTTTACATGTATCGCTAATGTTTCCCATACATGCTGTGATTTTGATGGCCAGACAGATGATTTCAGTAGTGATTGCCAACAAATTGGATGATGGTCACATTTCATTTTCATTTCATTTCATTTTGGTTACCACCCACCTGCTTTGTACACTATCAATCAGCTCAGTTCTAAATACAAGATCTGGTGTTCAGGATCATAGGTGATTTGACATATGTATGAGCACCTTTACTCAATCATACAAGTGATTGGGGGCCTCACTCAGGGGTGGGTGCAGTGTAAATTTGGATGCAGATAGAGGGAATGGCGGTAGGCATTTAACAAGAACTAGGCCTGGATCCATTTTAAGAAGAACCAGTCCTGGATGCCTCCTTGCCCATTGGACATCTGGCCTGAGTTACTTCATGTCACTTACATAAGTGAACACCACCAAGTACTTTGGCACTGTCTACAAGGACTTTTGCCCCCCCCCCCCCCCCCCAGTGCCCTAAGGACCTCCATTAAGGACCCAATCCAATTAACATCTTGTGCAAAGACAGGCCGAAGGAGGAAGGGCTCGTCATACTTACCTCACGGAAACATCTACAGAGGACTTATGGACCATTATACTTGAGGATTCCATTAAAGGGTCAATATACCACCAGGACATTATAGGAACGAACACTGGCAAGTTCCAGCTAGACTCAACTGCAGTCGGTTGACCAGGGTTCGCAAATACTCGCTATAGTGAGTATTTTACCCACTTTGGAGCACCAGGGACTCATTTTTTATGAATGGCTGGGTCCCCTGGGATGCGCTCCACCCATTTTGGCGTGCATGCCGTGTTAATATGTGTTACAAGGGCGGAGGGATCTGTTTCCCCCTCAGTTGTGATGCGACCGTGAAGAAGACACAGCGTGACTTACGGACGTTTCACACATCTGCTGGGCGCGAAAATGAAAGGGTCCCTGTCACCGCAGAGTCTTAGACAGCAGTGCATGGAAGCCGCATAAGCTGGCTCCTGCACTGTGCCTCAACAACACACGGCTGGAGTCAACACCAGAAGCAGCTGCTCAGCAGGGGAACAGAGCTGCGACTGGTGTGAGGACGGAGCACAAGGAACTGAAACCAGCATTGGGGGCCAGAACCAGGGAGGTGTGACAGTGTGGACGGAGCAGACCCGGGCATGAATTAGAGGTAAAAGGGGTGCGTGGTCCATTTAGCAGGCTGCTTGGCTGTATCATGTAAGGGGATTTGTTGCTAGCAGGACTTGGGCTGCAGACTTCCCTCCTCCTCTCCTACCTCGCGTGCTGCTCTCTTGTTGTGTCACTGTCACCTCCTCCAGGCTCTGAGTGCTGGCTGTTAATGGCCCACTTGTCCCCTCCTCCCCTCACTGCATGGCTGGCAGAGAGGCTACAGCTCACCAATTAACTTTTAACAGGCAGAGCTGCCTGTAGGAGAGGAGCCTATAGACTCTGCTGGGATGTCACTAACCCCCCTCCTGTTCCTGCTGCCATTACCTTTATTTTTGTTCTAGAAACAATGGACAGGGGCAGAATCCTAATTGGTGCAGCTTAGGTGCCCCTATTCTGACATTTTGCCTTTTTCTAGTATATGTGTATCTTGCTTTATGTGAGTGGGCAAATTGCCAATTGATACCCCCCCCCCCCCCCAACCCACAATAGCCACAATTTTGGGGTGCCCAAATCTATGTTTGCTTACAAAAAAAAAAAATAGGCTAAGGCTGGCCCTTGGCTCAGGGTATATGCCATATGGAGGAGAAGAGAAGGCTTCTGTATGTGTCATGCTGGGGAAGGGGACCCAGAAAAGGTCAAGTAATCCCCAATTTTTGTAAGTGAGGGGTCCCAGGGACCCATAATTTTGGGGGGTTTTCGCGATCACTGGTGACCATACTGCTAATGCACATTTTAAAAAATAGGATTTGAATTTTCTTTCATTTTATTTATGTGTTGATTTTATGTACAGTATTAAATGATGAATTGCTTTCATTGACATCTGGTGATTAGTGCAGTTACTTACCTGGTTTTATCTACTTTGTTATTGGGGAGTGACGCGTCCTTGTTTTAGTAACAGCTGCTTCCCAAGGTAACACATCGCACAGCGCCAGTGGCGTAAGTTCGTCCCAGGTGCCCGGAGGCAAGATGAATGTTGGTGCCCCCCCCCCATACACACACTTTATTATATATAATGCAATATGCTACGGTGCCACTGACTTCAGCATATATTCATGGTTTAACTTACGCTTACTCCCTCCTTACTTGCTCCTCTACCTCCGTCTGTCACCCCACCGCCTCACCATCAACTGTTCAGCCCTACACCTCTCACTCCGTCCACTTCCAAGCCCTGTCGCCCCTGCATCTCTCACTCTATTCACCTCTACGTCCCCCTGTCATTTCTCATTCCCTCCTCCCCTGCACCTCTCCTTCTGTCTGTCACCCCGCCTACATCTCATTTGACCTCTCACCCTACACCTCTCACTCCTTGCACCTCTCTGTTGACCTTTCACTTCTGCACCTCTCTCTTCCTCCACATCTCTGTTCCCCTTTCACACTCCTTTTCTGCACCTTTCCGTCCCCCTGAACTTCTCAATTCCACCTACTTGCACCTCTCTGGCCTCCTGTCACCTCACTTCCTCCTTCCCTGCAACTATCCGTCCCCATGTCACCCCTGCACCTCTCACTTCCTTCTTCCCTCACTGTCACCACCTCTCACCTCTTCCTTCCCTTCACCTCTCACACCCTCCTTCCATTCACATATCTGTCCCCTTATCATCGCTTCACCTCTACATCTCCTTCAACTTTGTGGTACTCCCAACCCAGGAATTTTATTGGGGGTTTCTGTATAATATATATATATATATATAGTGAGAATGCTAGGGTGCCCTTCACGACCTGATAGATACAGGCAAGGGAATGGCAACACTGATTGTTAGTATATAGAAATAAACAGTGCAGACAGCACTGTGCTTTTATGTTGCCGTTCCCTTGCCTGTATAAGTATCACAGCATACAAATACAGTACTGGGAAAGGACTATGGGTGAGACTATGGGTGAGGTGCAGGGAGAGAGGGGGAAGGCAGGGTGAGAGGCAGAGGCGTAACTAGACATTTATGGGCCCCAGTGTGACTGAGTGTGAGGGGCAGTGTGACTGAAGTGCTGGCTGGGGGTTAGGTGGGGGTGGGGGCAGTGGGATATAGTAAAGTTGGCTGATTGGTGAGAGAGGGGGTTCAAGGTAGCAGGGACGGCTGGGGCGTACTGGACTGGAAAAGGGGAGTACTGACCTTGATATGACTTGCCTGGCCCATGCATATTAGAGATGTGCATGCACACTCAGCTTCCCCTTACTGGTCCTCAGCACCAGATGCTGCTGCTGAGATCTGGGGTGATTATGCAGTCTTGCAGGGGCGTAACTAGTGCTGTGAGGGCCCCATAGTAAAATGTTTAAAGGGCTACCCTCCACCACCAGAGAGTGGAGTGCAGGAGGGTAGGGGGGGGGGGGGGGTAGAGGAGGAATAGAGGTAGAGGAGGGTAAAGGATAAGATGGGGGTAGAGGAGGAGAGAGCTGGTGGAGGAGGACAGAGGGGCGACAGAGGAGTGGGAGGGGTAGAGAAGGGCTTAGGTGAGGGGAGGCAGAGGATGTGAGGGGCTGCAGAGGAGGAGAGGGGCAGGGGTAGACGAGGTGAGGGGGTAGGGATATAGGATTCGAGGGGCTGTAGAGGACATGAGTGGGGTTAGAAGACATGAGGGTAGGGGTAGAGAAGGAAAGGGCGGTGGAGGATGTGAAGGAGAGGGAGAGCAGGGATTTGAAAGTGTTTAAATCCAAACGCCACTTGTACCTCCAGCAGTGGGGTCTCCTTCTGCTCATCAGGCAGAACTCCTGGCTGGGTTTAACGCTGCCGGGTTCCCTGCTCATTGTGGTGGTGCCGATGCGTCAGGCCAGGGCTCCCTGCTCACTGTAGCAGTGCTGCCATGCCGGGACTGACTGGGAACTCCTGGCCGTGTGTAGCGATGCCAGGGTTCCCTGCTGTCACTGTGTGTAGCTGTGCCGCTGCGCCGGGGCTCACTGTAGTTGCGCCGGGACTTCCTGCTCTTTGTAGTAGACTAGCAGTGGTGGGGCATCTTGGTTCAATTGAGGGGAGTGGGAGGGACGGACGAGCGGTGCTACTACTGGTAGTAGTAGTAGTGCTGCAGCTGAATCGCAGCGCTGCGGGAAACCCGCTCATTAGGTATGCAAGGGGCGGGGATCGGCACAGTGAATGATCGGGTCCCCACCCCTTGCGTACCAAATGAGTGGGGACCGGCGCAGCGTACAAGTCCAGCGAGGTCCCGACTCCTTTGCGCTGGGGCACTTTTCCTCATAGGGGCTGCTGGACTCCCAGGAGGCAATGGAGCCAGTGCCCCCTTTAAGGCTGGCGCCCGGCGGCAGATGACTCCATTGCCTCCGGGAGTTCTGCCACTGCACAGCGCCCCAGATATATTGTTATATCTATTTTTTTCCTTTGGCTACTGAGACATATGCATGTCTCTGATGTGTCACTGCCATAGACCGTGTATTCTGAGCACCCATAGGGCTACTAAATCGTTTGATGGTGCAATGGATGTGTGATCAGTGGTGCTGATGGTGTGACTTTGCGCACGTCGGCAGAGTAGAGACACAGCAGTAGTTGTATCTGTAACAGTGTGCAAAATTTGAAGTTTGCAGGTATGTCCAGCTCTGAAACAGGCTCTAGGTCACTACAAAATCTCCTTAAAGAATTTTCTAAAATAACATGTTCTGCTATTAGCATTCTCATAAAGGTGCATACACATGGGGCGAAATGTAATAGGGTGTGATTTTTTTCGTAAGAAAAAAATCGCACCAAATCGCACCTTTAAAAATCTCATTTTTTGCCGCGAATTCGCATATGTAATGAGATGCGAATTTGCGGCAAAAAAGTGCGATATGGTGCGATTTCGGGCGCTTTTTTAGTACTGAAAATGTGCGATTTTCAGTCATGAAAATCGGCACATTTTCAGTACAGTGCGCTGTGTTGTAAAAAAAAAAAAAAAAGAAAAAAACCGGCGTGCGGTCCCCCTCCTAAGCATAACCAGCCCCGGGCTTAAAAAGCCGGTGCTGGTATAATAAAATCAAAGGAACAATCTAGTTGGGGTTCCCTGGATTTAATAAAACCAGCACCAGGCTCAAGGTCCGGCGCTGCTTCCCAAAATACGGGGGACAAAATGACTAGGGGTCCCCTGTATTTTAAGAACCAGCACCGGACACAACCAGCCAGCAGGGTAATGCCACAGCCGGGGGAACTTATTATATAAGCTCCCGCGGCCAAAGCATTAACCCCCTGGCTGGTCAGCATGGGCAGGGGTCCTGGGGAAGTGGGGACCCCCCCCCAATGAAGGGGTCCCCCCCATAGGCGAATCTAGAACTATGGTAATGGGTGGTCCCAGAACCAGACATAACAGCAGGGGGATCTTTGCGCGGCGTAGCCGCACGGCAAAAGGGGGCGTGGTCTCATGGGAAGAAGGCGTGGCATCATAAAAAGGGGTGTGGTATTACACGTTAGACCATACACAGTAATGCCCATTACACATTTTAGCAAACTCCGTAATACCCATTATGCCGCACACCATAGTACCCATTACACATGATGCCGCACACCATAGTACCCATTACACATGATGCCGCGCACCATAGTACCCATTACAAATGATGCTGCACACATAATGCCCCTTACACATGATGCTGCACACATAATGCCCCTTACACATGGTGCTGCACACCGTAATGCCCCTTACACATTAAGCCACACATTATGTGTAATGCCCCCACATACCGCCACTTGTAGCATCCCTTAAGCAATGCCCCCAAAAGTGCCACTTACTGTAAATTTTTATATGAGCCTTCGCTGCTGCTGCAGGGAGAGATGGAGAGCGGTGCAGCTGCTTCTATGGGGAGAGGAGCAGAGCGCAGCGCAGAGCACGCTCCCACTCCCCTCCTGGTGCCCCCTCTAGCCGAGTGGACATTTGAAATATTGTGAGCGCCGGCACCACATGATTAAAGGGGGGGGGTGCGGGCTGAGGTGAAAGCGGGGAGAAGAATTGGAGCGGAAGCTGCAGGGGTGACAGTCATTGACAGCTGGGCAGATAGCAGGGGGCTGCCCGGCTGTATTCAGAGCACTGCAGGTCACGGCTGTTTGAAATAATGGTACTTATGTAATATCTGGACTCCCGTTTTTCTTATGAGACCGCGTCCCCTCGCGGGGCTCGCTGCGCTCACCACGCTTCGGGCACGGTGGCTCGCTACGCTCGCCACACTATATAAAATCAACTCCATGCGTAGTTGGATAGTAGGGGTATGAAAAAATGGGGTGCATTTAACATGGGAGTCCAGATAATACATACGTACCGAAATAATACCCCTTTCACAACAGAAGATGCAGGGATTTACCCGGGAATATGGTCCCAGGATCATGCAGGGACATTCCCAGGCTGACCCCTTATACACCAGCCTAGTCCCTGCATTTTCTGGTGTGAGGGGGAGAAACAACCACTCCCCTCTCCCTACCCCCCTTTAAAAAAAACAGCTATATCTTCGGAACCAACTGACCCATTTACATAGGACCAGTATCATATTGAAGAACTTTTGAGTTGGCTTCGAATGATTTTGGTCCCATGAAACTGGGCTGTTTGGTTCCAGAGAAATCTGTCCTCAAAGAACATAAACAATCATGAAATTACATTTAAGAAAAAAAAAAACGGTTGACCTCAATATCCCTGGAACCAATTAACCCATATGGATCCAGCCTGGTATCAGATTGAAGGCCCACCGATTTGGGTTCGACTGAGATCAAACTCGAGCTTCAGGGATGCCGAAGGGGGAACTGGCAGCCATTGAACTGGGTGGGGGTCGGAATTAGCGGGTCCCATGTTATCCTATAGGGAAAATGTTCCAGCTTTGCCTGGCCGTATCTCTGGTTCCTAGGGGGCTAGAGACACGGAGCTGGGCTTGTTGGAAAGCCCCATCCCTCAGCTACAAAATGGGCTAATAGGTGGTCCTGTGCACCCCCGGACCACCCCCTAGATTCGCCTATGGTCCCCCCCCTCCAGGACTTACCAGCTCATGCTGATAGTCCGGGGCTGTCCCCTCTAGATGCGCAGAGATGTTCCTTCCTCGGCGTCTGTATTCAGAATGATTTCTGGCCAATAAGGAGCCGACTTTCTCGGCTCCTGATTGGCCAGAAATCATTCTGGCCAGAGACACCGAGGAGGAAACATCTCTGCGCCTGTCAAAGTCCTGCGAGCCGGGTACCAGATGGGAGCAGCGCTGTCACCGAAGAGGATGCCGAGGTCGTCGCCGGGGACCAGGTGAGTAGGATTTGCTTCCTTAGGTACCCCTGGGGACTACCTCGGATCCTGGACCCCGGATTCTTCAGCCCAGGAGCCCCGGAACCCCAGGACCAGCCCCGGAACCAGGACCAAGGCCCCGGAACCGGACTCTTCTGCCCTGGAACCCCGGAACCCCAGGACCAGCCCCGGAACCAGGACCAAGGCCCCGGAACCGGACTCTTCTGCCCTGGAGCCCCGGAGCCCGGACCCAGGATCCAGGGACCGACCTACGGGCTCAAGGTAGGTAAGTATCAGTGTGTGTGTGTTATGTGTGTATTAAACTTTTATTTTACAGTGTGTCAGTGTGTTTTTGTTAACTATTTTTTCTACTGTTGAACTACAAGTGCCAGCGGGCCCTTTAATGCCCCGCATGCTGGGACTCGTGGTTCTCCAAGTCCCAGCATGCGGGGTAGGCTTGCTGGGACTCATAGTTCGCCAGTAAAAAACAATAGTTTTTATTCTTTTTTTTACACAATCCATCAGCCCGATGCCCACCGCCCAGGGGCATCGGGGACAGCCCCGGACTATCAGCATGGGCTGGTAAGTCCTGGAGGGGGGGGACCCCTTCATTGGGGGGGTCCCCACTTCCCCAGGACCCCTGCCCATGCTGACCAGCCAGGGGGTTAATGCTTTGGCCGCGGGAGCTTATATAATAAGTTTCCCCCGGCTGTGGCATTACCCTGCTGGCTGGTTGTGTCCGGTGCTGGTTCTTAAAATACGGGGGACCCCTAGTCATTTTGTCCCCCGTATTTTGGGAACCAGCGCCGGACCTTGAGCCTGGTGCTGGTTTTATAAAATCCAGGGAACCCCAACTTGATTGTTCCTTTGATTTTATTATACCAGCACCGGCTTTTTAAGCCCGGGGCTAGTTATGCTTAGGAGGGGGACCGCACGCCGTTTTTTTTTCTTTTTTTTTGTTTTAACTATTTTTTTACAACAGAAGCATGCACAGATCTCAATGATCTGTGCATGTTTCTGATAAAAGCGCCAGGCAGAACCTGGTCTATTTTTTTTTGCGATTTTTAGTAAGCTTTACTAAAAATCGCAACCCATTAAATATGCAACTTCTATCCTTTTTAATGGGAAAACATCTGGATGCGATTTTTAGTCTAACTAAAAATCGCACCTTTAAAAAATGCGATTTTTCCCGCAAATCGCACCCTATAAAATATGCGATTTTCGGGAAATGGGCGAAAACGGCATATTTTGCGGGAAAAAAAACAAAACGCCTCCCATTACATTTCGCCCCATGGTGCAATTTTGGTTTCCAATTTTGACTGTAGTCAAAATAGTAAGAAACGTTAACCAAAAATCGCAGTGTGTTTGTACTGCTTGCATTACTGATATGCGGCCCACAAGGCCGGTATCGCAATTAAAAATAGACTGTGCAGGCAAGGCGATTTTTACTATGTTGCATACAGTGTATTTGGCCAGGTTGGGATCGTTTGGTCTACAGCATGTTGGTCGACAAGCATTAGGTCCACACCATAAGGTCGACATGGGGAAAGGTCGACATGGGGAAAGGTCGACGTGGCTTTAGCGTGACAGGTCTTTAGGTTGACACAAGTATTAGTTCGATATGGTCTAGGTCGACAGTCAAAAGGTCGACATGGGTTTTTTCACAGTTTTTTTTACCCGAATGTCGACACAGTCAACATGGACACAGTTTGAAGTGCACCGCATCCCCTCGCATCACTCGCTGCGCTCGCGATGCTTCGGGCACTATTTTATTCGCACATCACGCCCTAGTGGATGGTAGGGCATGAAATACTGCCTGTTGGCACATGTCGGCTCAAAAAACAGTGAAAAACCCCATGTCAACCTAGAATGTCGACCTAGACCATGTCAACCTAAAGCTTGTGTTGACCTTTAGACCTGTCGACCCAAAGCCATGTCGACCTAGAACCATGTCGACCTTGACCCATGTCATATGTAGTGGTTTTAGATAACCTGCGCTCACTCCTATGTGTTTTCAGGGGCTGCTATGCCTGTGCTGTCCAAGCTCACAGGGGTAATTTATGCAATAAATAGTGGGCTAAGCGCTCACCTTTATAATAATCAGTATGAGGCTGATATATGTGCAAGAAAACTTGTTTATTTATGCAAAAAAAAGTGCAATACATATATTTGCAGAGTTTGGAAGGTGTTGGAGAGGCGGTGTGGGGGGAGGGGGGATCTACCAAGATCCGAGCGCACCAGGACAGAACATCACGCCGAGGGACGGAACTTCTACAATCTGATCAATTGAAAATACAGGTACTCCTGTGGGTGACTGGGACGCAAGCTCCCCACAACCCATTTTCTCCATCCGAGACTGTGTTTATCTTCCCATTCCCCCCTCCCCCCACACCGCCTCTCCAACACCTTCCAAACTCTGCAAATATATGTATTGCACGTTTTTTAGCATAAATAAACAAGTTTTTTTGCACATATATCAGCCTCATACTGATTATTATAAAGGTGAGCGCTTAGCCAACTATTTACTGCATACTTGACCCATGTCGACCTAGAACCATGTCGACCTATCTCCATGTTGACCTAATGGTGTCGACCCAATGCTTGTCGACCAACATGCTGTAGACCAAATGACCATATCCAATTTGGCCATAGTCAAAATTGCAAGTGCACATAGTCAAAAATCACGAGTGCATATAGTCAAAATCATCCATAGCCAGAATCGGACTGCAGGTGCCCCTTAACCTGAACACATGGATATATTTTGTTCATATTTTTACTACAGTAGATCCAAATAAGCAAAATTTGATGCACTGACAATTGACATATGGAACTAAATATGTCTAGTTGATTAGGACGGATCTGGACAGCTGATGTTGTCTGGCATGGTAGTGTGAGAGGAATATTGGCTACACTCTTTTCTACATGTAATCTGGTACACTCAAAACAGGAAATTCTTCATATTCTCAGTATTCTTTCTCTGATTTACGTAATGAGGTCGGTTGGGTTTACCTTTCACAAACTCAACTAGTCACTTCATTTGTACTTTACAAAGTATAAAAGCACCACATGGTTTTGTTACAGGAAGGCAGAGAAGAAGCACCAAGTATTATGCTTAAATCTATATGATCAGACTTGAATTATCAACCAATCCCAATAGGGCCGTACATATGAGTGTGCTAGTGGTGCCGCCAAACAGAGCTAATGGTTCTGTTGGTGAATTCTTTGGTGACTCTCTGTCCCTGCATATGGTTAGAAAGTTGCCTTGAGCAGAACCCTGCAGCCCGGATCTCTACGACAGTGGCAGCCAAAACATTATTTAGACGTTCCAGGCAGGCAATCTGCCATTCGTGCAGCCCCCCTAGTGCGTTCTGAGGACACTATGGGCAGTGTTGCATTTACCAACATAAGTGGTCATACCTCTTCATGACGTCATCGGGGCATATTCAAGGGCAAGGCCGTGCAGAGGGCACAGTGCAGCCCCGTTAAGCACTGATTGTGAAAACTTCTTATTTCCCACTGACAGCTCAGTCTCAGGTTTAATTGTAGTTTTCCAGGATTTACAAAATGTGCTCTAACGATATTTTGAATTGTTGTACGTGCTACATAGAAAACGGTGCTGGTGTATTATGTTGGCTCTCAGCTAGGCCGATGGATCATCAGTTCAGATAACCCACCAACCTATCTGACATTGTTAGTTCAATGAGTTGTACCTGACGTCACAACTGGGCAGGCATTTACATGTGCTCATCCTGTAGTGACGTCAGTCACTGGAGACCTCTGCAGCAAGCATACACTAAAAGCCCCCATACACTAGGACAAGTTGGACCAAATTTCCCTTGAGCTGACCTGACAGCTCCCTGGGAGGAGGAGCTGCAGCAGTGGCAGGGAGCGAGAGAGCTGGGCAGTGGTGATTTGCTGGGTGGCCAGCAGCAGGTGCCGGGCGCTGGATGGGAAGCGGCAGCAGAATTTTCAAAAGACTGGCCGGCTGCTGACTGAATTCTCTCAGCCAATCAGTGACTGGCCAGTCTTTTAAAAATATTTTTTAAAATTCTGCTGTGGCTTTACGCCCCTGCTTCTGCCAGCTGCCTGTCACCTACCGCTGCCCACCCTGCCACTTGTCGGCACCTGCTGTTGCCCACTTCACCGCTGGCACACACCTACGGAACCAATACATTGTGGGTGCTAAAAAGCACCTGCGATATGCCGCTAATGGGTCCGATCCGATAAATTTTATGTGCAGTGGGTTCAATCTGTAGGGTCTGACCCGGTGAGATGTCACACACATCCGATTTGGGCCAATGGATCAGGTGAAATCAGCCCAATTTGTTGTAGTGTATGGGCACCTTCACACACAGTACACTGCACCGCTATATTACCAGATATATCAGTCATAGTCTGTGCCGCAGGACTGATGTGATATGTCTGTGAACGAGGGGGTACACACCTCCCGATCCACCCATAATATATTGACTGTTCAATGGAACAGACAATGTATTGGCCAGTGTGTACTTAGCTTTAAAGAGAGACTACCTGACTGGGTGTCAGATGTTCTAAGCCTTAAATAGTGACAAAGTGGAGAGTAATAAAGTACCAGCCAATCAGCCCCTAACTGCCATGTTACAGGCTAGGAAAAGAAAATGTGCCTGGATGCTGATCTGTTTTTATTAACAGCTGATCTGTTACTTACCGTAAGTGGTGTCAACTACAACTGAATTTAGCCAGCAGGAAACTGATGCCCACACAAAAATGAGGAAGGTATGTGGGGTTCTGCACAGTGACAGAATCACTACAGCACATTACGTCCTAGTTATGTGATGCTCTATGTTTGAAGTTATTCTAAGTTCAATACATACTGTTAGGTACACGAAAGTCAATATTTTTACTGGGGTCAGCTAACCAGTCATAGACTAAAGAAAGCTAATAGAGGGTTTAGCAAAGTAGTCCCTTTAATTACATTTCAAAATGTACTATTTTTATAAATAAATGTAATGGGCAGACCCTTTTCCACTTTAAAGATCGTTGACGTTAGGAGGCGTTCGTACATAACCAAATCCAATGAACACGTTCTGCTTCATCTTGATAGTTATGTGCTTTTATGACTCACTCATTAGAATTATTTAAAATATGTTATCAAATGAAAACACTGTCTGCTTTATATATTACACCAACTAATAACATGTAGCTATGTATCTCAGGACACGCTGCCTTACCACATTCAAGATTGTAAATTGTTGTCCATGATAGTGTCGGTACTTGTGTATTAGCACGGCGCCCACAATTGCTTAGTGGGCGATTCTGCATAAGAAAATCGCATCGCATGCGTTTTTTGGCATGCGGTGCGATCGCATGCAATGCAATTTTCCTATGTAATTTATTCACTGCTCTCTGGCCGGGGGCGGTGCTATGCGATCGTACCGCACGCAAAATCGCATGCGATCGCATGCGATTTTATAGGGTGCGATGCCATTTACTTTACTATACACTTCTATGAGATGCAATGAGTTTTAGGCACCCCCCACTATCCACGCCATCCCTCTCCTAGAACACGTCCTCCCGACCTTTTCATACCCCCACTATCCACGTCGGCGTGGAGTTGATTTTATATAGTGTGGCGAGTGCAGCGAGCCACCGAGCCTGAAGCGTGGCGAGCGGACGCAGAATACTTGTAACGTAATCCGCGTCCGCTCGCCACGCTTCAGGCTCGGTGGCTTGCTGCGCTTGCCACACTATATAAAATCAGCTCCACGCCGACGTGGATAGTGGAGTTTGAAAAGGTCGGGAGGACGGACGTCACCTGAAGCCGCCGCTACAAGCCGGAGCCGCTGACTGGCACACATGCTGCAGTGAGCCGCCTGTTGTTTACAGTCATCTGAACTTAGGTAGATTCTAGGGCAAGCTAGTCAGCTCCCACCTGGACCCTCTCAATATCTCTAAAAAGAGCTGTAACATATTTGCTGCACATTTTATTTTTCTTTTATTATTTATTTTATTTTTTATTTTTATTTAAATTTTTAACTATTATTTTTTATTTCTATTTTCATTATTTTTACTCACTATTCTGCTTCCTTAACCCTATACTTTTAGGTATCACTCCCATGTTGTCTTAACCTTCATCTTTATTCCCCACCCTTAAATCTGGTAGTATCCTTTCTCATATAAACAAGCACCGAGTATTCATCTTTGCTTATAGCAAATATTCTCCTCAACTAACCCTAACTACTGGGCAGCTCAAACACTAAGCGCAATTTCGTTTCTGGGACATCTGTCCCTTATCCTTCAAATATATATATATATATATATATATATATATATATATATATATATATATATATATATATATATATATATATATATATAGGTCTAGTGTCCGTGAGTCTCCAAAACACTGCCATCTACTGGCAGAGAGTGAAACACATCTCACAGAGGGTAGCAGACCAGCTTTCTAAGCTTTTGCTTTGAGCGGGCTTACTAGTACTGTATAATAAGTCTGATGTACTTACCCAGCAAACACTGTTCCCACTGCTGAAATAAACCATTCTGGTGAATTAAAGCCAAGAATTCCAACACTATAAAACCTTTTCAATCCCAGCTGCAGATAAAGAAATGACATATTGTAAGTAACTGTAGCGCTGAGCAACTATGTAGCATAATTTTAGATGACTCAATTCTATGCAGACAATAAATATAATTTGATTTTAGCTATAACCTTTATGATTATTTATATAAAATAATACAATTTGTTATTTTGTAATAAACTTGTTTATTCTGTTGGCTCCAATTGTACACATTCAGAGTTTTTTATTTGCAAAATATTTTTTTGCATCAGTGTAAAAAATAAATAGGGTTGACATTTTTTGAGGATGTCTTAAAGGCCTTTTGCTGCATCAGCATTTGCCCACAGTATCTGCTTTCTGTCTGTTTATTGCAGATATAGCGTGAAATGTAAAATGGTGCGATTTTTTTTAGACAGCTAAAAAAAAATCTCACCATATCGCACATGTCACATTTGAGATTTTTGGTTGAAATTCGGAAATGTAATAGGATTAGATTTTTTTTAGCCAAATTCGGAATCCGCACGCGATTTCTGGCGATTTTTAGTAATGGGAGTGTGCAGTTTATTAGACAAGATTGTTTTTTTTTAGTAATGAGAGTGTGCGGATTTGTGTAAATTTTTTAAAAAATATGGCGTGGGGTCCCCCCCTAACCAGCCCCGGGCTCTTTGAGCTGGTCCTGGTTCCCCAAATATGGGGGGGGGATCGTGGGTATCCACCGTCATTTAAAAACTAGCACCAAGCTCTTGGACCGGTCCTGGTTCTGGGGGTCCGTATTTTAAAACCAGCACCAGGCTCTGATAGCCAGCAGTGTCATGCCACAGCCAGGGGACACTTTTTTATACAAGATCCCCTGGCTATCCAACCAAGCTTCACCCTTCCAGGGCTGAAGCCCAGGGCAGAGAGTGTCGGCCGTTTAATTTGTGTAAAAATAAAATATAATTTAAATATTGTCACCTGCAAGCAACTCTACTGCTGCCCGCTCTTACAACTACTAGGGGGCCCATTTATTAAGGATTACATACTACCGCCCAGTAATATGCGATTCTATCACGTGGATGTATCACCCTGCACACGCATGGACAGGGCTCCAAATGGATCAGGTAATCGCCGCCTGTCCAGAGTGAAATCCCGCCCTGTGCAAGCCTGAAAATTTCTTAGCATGGCTTGGGAAAATTATCTGGATTGGCAAATAGATGAAATCCATTCGCAATCACTCACCAATTAATGATTTTCCTAGTGTGTGCAGTCTGTGCATTGCCCAGGACTTATTCAATGGCTGCGATAGAAACAATTGGATCCAGGCTGTAGCTGACCCTCACGTCGGGCCTGCGTTTTCCCTGACACTCCCAGAAAATGCGTGGTATCATCACCCCCAAATGCCAACTTTCTGTCAATCAACTTGTGTACGGCCAGCACTCAAAAAAGGATTTTATCACAGGACGGACTTGCACACGGGTGCTATGGTCCATACGCATGTGCAGTCCATCGATAATCGTGTGACCTGTTATTTCTTTCTTAAACACAGTACAATTTATGCTTAATGCAACTCTCTGGGCGGTATTCAATGAGCCTGATTCGCCATGTTTTTATGGCGAATTTGTGCTGTTTGGCAAATTTTTGACAAAAAAAACGTTGAATCACCCTATTCAATGTCCACATGGCGAATACATTTGAAGGTTTTTTCGCCATGATTCACCGAGTAGCAATCGCTATTTTTTTATGGTGAAGTGGAAGGTGAACTTTTAAAATAAAGTGTTTTGTGTTTTACAATTGGTGTCAAAAAATCGGGAATTTTATTCTGAGGAGGGGCATGCTACTTTTATTCATGTGCTGTAAGCACATGAATATATATTTAGCAGCCAGCAGGGGGCGCCGGAGCCGAGCCGCACATTACATATTCATATATTCACTGCACACGATCGTTACGATCGTGTGTAGTGAATATACGCTCCCCTGCTGGCATCCCCGGGGGGCAGCCTGTGCTGCCTGGCACCCGGGGAGCCCACCTAACCCCCACAAACGTTCTGGGCTAGGCAGAGAGACTTCCATCTCTCTGCCTGGCACCGTCCTCAGGCTCCCTGCGGCAATCGCCGCAGGAGCTCATATTCGCCAGTCAGGGGCAGCGAGCCCCTGACACGTTGAATACCGGAGCCCGCCGGCTCCGGAATGTGGCGAATGTGCGGCGAATGTGCAGCGAATCCTAAAAAGGATTCGCTGCACCTCGCAGGTATTCTCATTGAATACCGCCCGTTGAATACCGGAGCCCGCCGGCTCCGGAACGTGGCGAATGTGCAGCGAATCCTAAAAAGGATTCGCTGCACCTCGCAGGTATTCACATTGAATACCGCCCTCTGTCTTTGTCCATCATTTCTTTTCTGCAGAAAAGGCAATAAATGTTAAATGCTGACAACTATCATCAAGATATAGTATGATATAATGAAAGACAGGTCAGAGTGCCATTGAATTCTGGATAAATGTAATTGGTCATAAGTGTTCTTTGTTGGAAGATTACAGCACATTGACTTAATGATTTCATACAGCTCAGTTCTAACATTCTTCCAGTCTGACTCTACGACATTCTAAGACTGTTGCTATAGCAACAGTGGCACTTGTCGTTAGTCATACTAATAAGCACAGGAATTCTTCTTTTGTTTTTGCACATTGCTCTTTAACAAACGTTAGGCCTCACACATATGGTTGTTAATATATTATGAAGAACGTTTCAGAAAAGGCCTCTAGAATTATTTTTGGTACTTGTGTAGTGTATGGCGCCGTGCGTCTGAGTCCCCTTGCGGGGCTCGCTTCGCTCGCCCACGCTGCGGGCTCGGTGGCTCGCTTCGCTCGCCACGCTATTTAAAATCAACTCCATGCCAACCTGGATAGTGGAGGTATGAACTATCCATGTTGGCATGAAGTTAAGTTACTTTTTTGGACATATTTCGTGGCGAGCGTACACCAGGAAGTAGCACGCTGGCGCCGTGAAACTACACAAGTACCTTATTTTTTTATTGCCACTTATCAGGGGGCAATAAAGTATTTCTAATCGGAGCAATTTAGCAAAACAATTTTGCAAAGGCAGCTAAGAAATACTAAAATGTTTTGGAAATACAGTTAAAACTGGACAAAATTTTTTTATAAAAAAGATTTTTTTTTTCAAACTTTTGAAACAATAAAAATTGCTTTATTTAAGGGATAAAATATATACTGTATAATATAGTATTCTTAGCACTGTTATGAGATGTCACCAATAGTGAGGCGTACTGTTTATCTATGGGGGATACAGATAAAGCCTGTTCCATTAGCCAAACACAACACTTTTACCACAATAGCAGTTTTTGTCCTGATTTTCTTGCTGTTAAATGCTGGTGAATCAGGGACACACATGCTTCTGCGTTCGCATCTTCTGCCCCGTTAATTGTACTGAATGCCCTTCCATTGGTGTATGAGCCTGCGTCTGTATGCTCAAGGACTGAGACGCCATCTTTGTGCATCTTTAGAGGCTGTAATACCGCTTGGTGCATTAGAATCACCCATCAATTGCACAATGGAAACTTTTATCAGCCCTATGGTAGGTACAGATTTTCTGTCTATGGCCTCCAATGTGAGTGATTAAGTGTTGGGGCTTTTATGAGCTGGCGATTCTTATACACATCCCATGATTCTTTTACATATGCCTTAAATCTGTAGAGAATAAATGTTACATGGCAATAACAGGACTGATTAGTTACCAGTGACCTGGCAGTGCAATGGGTGCATTCTTTTGCATGGAGACGAGTGGTGGCTGCAGATCACACCACACATAGGGCCAGATTCGCTAAGCTTCAAAAGTGATAAAATGGAGAGTGATAAACAGCCAGCCAATCAGCTCCTACCTGCCATCTCACAGACTGTGTTTGAAAAATGTCAGACAGGAGCTGATTGGCTGGCTGTTTATCACTCTCTATTTGATCACTTTTGAAGCTTAGAGAATCTGGCCCATAGTGCTGGGGGTGGGGGTGGGGGTGGGGGGGGGGTATCTGTTAGCACATATGACCATATGTGCAGAGGTATGTGCTGGCTTTAGGTCCCAGGGGATCGGCAGCGCGGTGTCTGCCACAGAAATAACTAATCGCAATCCTCCCGCAATTTGACTGAGAAGAAGTTGACGTTTTGAGGTGGTAACCTGCTGTTTTCTGGGAGTCTCAGAAAGAGCGCAGGCATACCAGGCATTTTAATGGAGTGTGTGTGGCGTCAGCACTGGCCTCCTACAGCCTCTATCTGTCGCAGAATTGTGGAAGGGTCAGACTTAAGAAGATAATGGTACTGCGTTAATACATTTCATTTATTAAAATTGTAAGAATGCAACTGAATCAACAGGTGGCCATCTGAAAAACATCCACCTACTGTACATAGTAAAGGTTAGTATAGCGCTCACCTCCAGGGGTTTTCTGTTACAGCTGCTGGTCTCTGGGAGAGGGCTAGTCTCCTGTAGTCATCACTATAAACAGGGGTGCAGAGACCTGCGCTCTGTGATGTTTGTGTACTCATTTTGTGCAATGCAAATGAATACTAAATGACTCTTGCCTTAAATACGGTGTTACAAATAAATGTTACAAATAAGTGTCCGAGCGATGCTACTGGAGCACTTAGCTAGGTGTGGTAAGGCACGGGCTGTGTCTGTTCCCAGTGGTGCAGATGGTACCTTATTTCTACTAGATTTATGTGGAAAAAACTGTTAAATAAAATAAATTGGAATAAACACAAAAACAAAAATAAAACCAAACCATACATACATTTACAATTTATGTATATTTAGTCAAAATAAAACCTACAGTATGTATCCTCTAAAATTGCTCATATATGCAAGCTGATAAAGTCCATTGATCATAGTACATTTTGTAAGAATAACCTTAGGGATCAATTCAGGACTTGCTGTTGGCATAATACAAATAGCAGTCCGCACTGGGTAATAGTTAAAGTGCTTACCACCCTTATGTTGCTGTGTTCATCAATACTCTCTCAATGTGGCCAACTGAAGTGATTCCCCAGATCATGTTTATGTACAGAATTAGAATATGAATGTGTGTGTAAAAAAATATGAATGCGGCTAAATTGTTTTAAATGAAGGGCTGAAATAATATTCTCACCTTTAGGAAGCTTTTGGCAGCTCGACGACAGAGGTTATAGTACTCCATGAAGTTAACATGTTCCAATACCCCATCCTTCTTGCTTGAAAGGGCATCTAGAGTACCATATTTAGCCACACACTCCAGAAACATCTGGTGGACAGTTATAGGAGTCTGCGGACATGAGGAGTCAATGCGTAATTGGACTGATCCATCAGCAACTGTGGTCCATAATTTATCTGCACAGACACATTTCATACAAGGATGAGAAGAATTTATCAACTATTCCATAATAACTATATTTCTAACTAGAATCATATTTTTGGTTAAAATATTTCAGTACATGGGGCCAGATTCTCTAAGCTTCAAGTGATAAAATGGAGAGTGATAAACAGCCAGCCAATCAGATCCTACCTGCCATGTCACAGACTGTGTTTGAAAAATGTCAGGTAGGAGCTGATTAGCTGGCTGTTTATCACTCTCCATTTTATCACTTTTGAAGCTTAGAGAATCTGGCCCCATGTCCCTTAACTATTGTTCTTGTTCCCTACAATTTACTTATGTACTAATATACTGTACTTCATACTATAATCTAGGATAATAGACGTGACCATATTAAAGAAGAAAACGAACCACACAGTGGGGTTTATTTACTAAGATGGGAGTTCTTTTTCAGATGGGCTGCTGCTATGGGTAACCAATCAGAATTTACTTGATTTACTGGATCCATCTACAGTTATATTCCAGCCCCGGACCAGACCTGCACAATTGATTCAGGACTTTTTGAGCCCCAACCATGGATCAAAAGCTCTTTCCTGTGCTGTAGCTACTACTCCACTCCAGGATACTCCTTGCCTATATACAAGCTTTCAGCGAGTGAGGACCTGCAGATAGCGAGTGTATGAGGACAGCTTTGGGAAATATTCCACATGCAATTGGAGGTCACCATAGGAACAGGACTTGGACACTATCCACTAACATATGCTTCCAGAGAGACTGGTATTCCAATACAGTATATTCCTTAAAATTAGAAAGTACCATACATTTGCCTCAGATGTCCTCCAGGGGGGAATCTGTATTAGTCTAGGCGATTTGCAGGAAAAATATTCGTTCCCAGATTTGAATGCCTTCACATACTTACAAATAAAACACTATATAGACACCCATCATTTTCCCTCCAGGATGCTAAAATCTCCTTTGGAACGCTCATGTTTAGATGAACCATTCAGGAAAGGAATGATCTCGTCTTTATATAATTTACTATTAACATCATCAGAACCCCCTGCACCAAATTTTGAACGCCAATGGGAGATTGATTTGGGAGATACACCAGAAGAAGATTCTTGGCCTGTAATTCGGGAGCGATTATCTAAAAATTCAATCTCAACCCTGATTAAGGAGAATGCATATAAAATTTATTATCGCTGGTACTTAGTACCAGCTAGACTAAATAGAATGTATAGTTCAGCTTCCCCCCTATGCTGGAGAGGTTGTGGTGAGTCGGGCACTTTCCTGCACATATGGTGGACTTGTCCTAAAATAGTGGCTTATTGGGAAGAAGTAGCAAATTTATTAAGTAAAGTATTACTAACTAAAGTAACTAGGGACCCATGGTCTTTTCTGTTGGGACCCTCTTTCAGAAAAATTAGCAAGCCACATACTAAGTGCGGCAAGATGCCTAGTTGCATCACACTGGAAGAATGAAAACCCTCCTTCAGTTCAAACAGTGGCAAATAAGATCTGGTTTGTAGCTTCAATGGAGAAGATAACAGCTTTTCTACAGAACAACTCCATAAAATTTATTAAAATATGGAACCCATGGTATGTTTTCACACAATCTATACAGGGCAGGAAAAAACATGACCATCTTGTGAATCTAGTATTATAAATTTTAATTTTGACCTTTTACATGATAACTCTTTTGAAAAAGCATCTCTGAAGAACTCTTACAAATTGAATATCCCCGGGCTATATTTTATTTAAATTTTTTTTTTTTTTATTAATTTTATATTTACTATGTCCTTCAACATTATTCATCCGTAATAACTTAAAACATTAATGTAAGAGTAGATATGGTAACAACACTTTCAAAATGGTATAGGAAATATTTTAAAAGCAAAATATATGTGTCAATTTGCAATCTCGTGATATGTTCACTGAATAACATGGAGGACGTTGTCTTGTATTATTGTACTTATTTATTTATTTTTATTATTATTATTTATTTTATTATTAATATTATTATTTTTTTTATTTTTATTTTTTTTGTAAATTGTGCATTTATTGAGAATCTTATACATTGTTATTTGTATAAATATGAATAAAATATGTTAGACATAGAGATACACATCAGCTATTATCATACTTAAGTCACTTCCATGACAAGTAGAAACTGGATTCTTTTTAAGCCCCTTTATTGCTGAGCATTAACAGTCAAACTGAGAACCACCTACATTAAGCCCGTGCATGCAATGGTAACAGAAGGTCAATACTGAACTGCAATGGGGTCTTAAAATCTGGAAAACCTCTCTCTTTCTATGGAACATCAAACATTGCGACCGGCTCCTCCTTCAGCAAAATGTATTCTCATTAATTTCAAATAAAACTCCTGACACACAAAAAAAAAAAATAAAAAAAAAAAAAATAAAGTACCATACATGTGCTGCCTTTTACTTTATTTTTTTTTTAAAGTACCTTTTTTAAGGGTTTTTTAGTAAGAATATATTGTTGTTTACGATTACTACGTGTGTAAATGAGCTATTTATGAATTAAATGTATGTTTTTATTCGATGGTGGTGAATAGAATTTATTCCTCCTAATAGCAGCGCAGTGTCACCATATTTGTTTGTTCTTTCCTTTTAGTGGGCCTGACTACCCCACCCCACACAGCAGCTGGGATCTAGCCCAAATCAGCGCCTGATAGTGATCTAGCCCAAATAAGCGCTTGATAGTCCATAGTGGACAGTTTGTTTTTTCCTTAGGTCTGAATACTCCTCTAAATTTCTAACACTGACTGAATTTACTACACAGACAGTATGGAAACTGAAGAAAAACCACTGACATGAACACACAGTAATACATTCTTCCAGTCTCATAAATATACATATACATAATTGTAAAGATCTGCCAGAAGCTGGGACAGCTTCTCTGCTCTCAGCACCGGAGCAGCAGCGGCAGGCTGGGGAGAGGGAACTGTGTCCCCAGCGGGACCCAGCTCCAGACAGCATTGGGATCAAAGGTCTGATCCCAGCGCTGGCATTGTGGTGGGTAGAGTTGAGTGCATGGTGGGGAGTGACACGGCCCGAGTGGAATTTCAAACTTGGCGCCAATTCGGCCACCAATACAAAATGCTGCCACCAACAAAAACTGGTGCCATTCGGGGGCCAGTCATGGCTCCCGAATTGGCGGCCAATCAGAAAAGGCCATGGCAAGCCAATCAGCACTGTACTCGGCCCTGCTCCCGGCATCGTCGTGATGTCAGACGCCACTGAGAGGTGAAGAAGAGAGTGTGACGGCTGGGAGAGAATGCTAAAGAGCTCCCAAAGATATAAGCCAAAAGTGGCTCCCGAAGATGACAGGAGCGGCAACCAGAATTCTTGTGGCCACCGAAGAGGCAAGTAGACGCCAGGACCAAGATTCCTGGCGCCATCTGGAAGAAGAAAAAAAGTGGTGCTGTCACAGGCCAGGACGGGCCAGCGGCAATAGATTGGAGAGGCCAGCAAGGGTGGAATGCAAAAAAGCCCTGGGCCACCTACCCCCTCCCTAGACCACCGGGTGATCGGGCATTAGACCTGTGGGGTAAAGTCAGGCCCCCTCAGCCTGTGGCCACAATATCCAGAGGCCTTTATAACTGGGCACTAAGCCCGTGGTACATTTTAGCAAGGAATTAGGCCCGTGGGCCCAGTGTAGCTATGATAACCCATGGTTATCATAGTCGGACACTTGGTTCCTGGCCACATAGAGGCAATAGACCTGCAGGCAATTAGGGGGCACTAGGCCCAGCAGTTTAGCCCCTGTAGAGGAGTAACAGGTGGCCTGGGGCACTAGGCCGTCTACTGACAGGGCCCTATAAGGCAGGCTCACAGGCCTGAGTCCAATATAAGAGTGAAACTATTAGGTTTAGTGAAATTTTTTTCCTGGGTACTGAAAAGTGTACAGGCTTTGCTGCTGTCACCTTTTTCAGGTATACCAGCAGAGGCAGGAGTGTTAAGAAGTGGACATGCCGTGCGGCCGTCACCTCTCCGATCCCCAAGTAGGAGCAGCGGAAACATCCAGAGCGTGTACGACCTGGCCAGTTCTACTTAGATAGGGAAGTGTAAAGCAGATGATAGACGGATTTAAAGGATTGTGTGTCCCATTCTTGTACTTGCACTGCGATATTGTGGTGCATGTTGTTTTCCATGCAGGGTATAGTTTGATATAGAACTGTTGAGGGCTATGTAATGTAGTTTAGCTAGTTGTGCCACACTAGGTAGAATTAGGCCCTGCACGGCTGCGTTGCCATTGTCTCCTTACAGGGACCTGCAAGTGGAGAAGTGGAAGAATTGCAAATAAGTGCTTGTAAGCATCATCTCTGTCCGTCTGTCTCTATGTGTTTGTCGCTTTCTATACCCCTTCCTTCTGGGCGGACCGTGGGCCTTCGGTGCAAGGTCAAGTTTTCACCTAAGGTGCACAAGTGCCAATAGGTGTTAATTTGGGCTCTAAGGCCAAGAAGCTCCCTTTGAAGACAAGTTGCAGGATGGAGGGTGCATCAGTCGGCGTCTAGGAAGGACAGTACTCACCTTCTCTCCTCCCTAGGTCATTGTGTCTGGGTGCAAGTGAGATACCAGGACCATGGTTCATCACAGCCTGAAGGTGAGAGGGTTCTGAGCCAGGTAAGTGGCCAAGCTACACCTGGACGGCATAGGGCACCACACCGCTCTGAATCCCCTCACATAATACCCACAGAGAAACCTGGCACACATTTGCAGGGACTTGTTCACAATCATTCTGAGAAGACTTACACATATTCATCTATGATCATGTTTATTACATTTACCTCCACAATCACATTGTCAAACAAGGCGTAAATCATGTCAGTGTATAAGCTATTTTCACCTGTAGACTTCTTGCTGGCAATCTCCAGTGGTGGGTCAGCAATGGGAGAGTCCATGAACTTTGAGTCCAAATTTATTGGCTCCTTTGCCTCTTGCCTGATGGGGCAAAAACACATTGCATCACATAGAAACAAACAATAAAATATTTAATCATTTGTTGGAGCATTGTATTCAAGTTTATATAGGACAAGTATATGACAATTCTTTTTAAAAAGGAAGGGAGCAATAAATGGGTCTCATTAAAAATAAAAAATTTAATTCTATACTGGGGCGAGGGGTTTATGTTCATTGCGTACTAAATGGGTGACTGATTTAGGAACTCTTGTGGATGAGGAATGGGCTCAAGTGCTTACTTTCCCTAGAGGTACCACGGCATATGCCAGATTCCAGCAACTCCAACTGTATATTCTTCACAGGGTCTACTGGACCCCCACCAAATTGCTCCAGATTTGCTGTTTGCTGCATCAGATACATACACCAAATTCTCTACGGGTGGGACTGGTTTCTGGCATCTGCTATGGTAATGTCCTCACGTCCAATATCTGGGATATGGGTATTCAGCTACCTCTTCTGTCTCCTCGCATATGTATTTTTGGTTTGGAATTGGAGGAGGCCCTTCCCAGCCACCTCAGCTTATATGTTATAAATCTCCTTACGGTACTTGTTTCCTATCTGGGCGCCCACGATCATAATCGCGGTCATCGGGGGTAAAATCGGGGCCATCGCGGGCATCGCGGCTGATAAAAAATCGGGTGCGATGTGCCAGACGCGATGCCCGCGATTTTCCCATAGAGAACAATGTTAAATGCTTCAATTTACCCGCGATGACCGCGATTTACCATAGGAAACAATGTTAAATGGATCAATTTCCCCAAATTATCATAGGGAACAATGGGAAATGGGGCAAAAACACCCCTGAACATAAAAATATCCCCCCAAAAGTAGTTGACGCCACCCCGCCATCAACGCGAACCCGAAGCGTGGCGAGCGCAGCGAGCCCGCGAGGGGCGGCGGTACGCGTCCTCCGACCTTTTCATGCCCTACTATCCACTAGGGCGTGGAGTGAGAATAGAATAGTGTGGCGAGCGCAGCGAGCCACCGAGCCCGAAGCGTGGCGAGCCCCGCGAGGGGACGCGGATACCTTCACAGGTAAACGCGTCCCCTCGCGGGCTTCCCAGGTGTCCGCGTCGCCATGGACACCTGGGAAGCCCGCGAGGGGACGCGTATAACTGTGAAGGTATCCGCGTCCCCTCGCGGGGCTCGCTGCGCTCGCCACGCTTCGGGCTCGGTGGCTCGCTGCGCTCGCCACACTATTCTATTCTCACTCCACGCCCTAGTGGATAGTAGGGCATGAAAAGGTCAGAGGACGCGTACCGCCGCCCCTCGCGGGCTCGCTGCGCTCGCCACGCTTCGGGTTGGCGTGGATCGTGGGGTGGCGTTAAAAATTTGGGGGGACATTTAAGGGTTAATGGGCTATGTGGCCCATTTAACATTGATTCCTATGGCCAAATCGGGTCCATTGAGCCATTTAACAGTAAAATCGGGTCCATCGGGCCTTTTAACATTGAATCCTATGGTAAATCGGGAGCATCGCGTCGTGGTGATCGCGGGTACATTTATGTCTGGCCGCGACGCGACCGACACGATTTCCATGTTTAACATGGGTTTCAATGGGAAATCGCGGGCATCGCGTCGGTCGCGTCGCGGCCAGACATAAATGTACCCGCGATCACCACGACGGGCGCCCAGATAGGAAACAAGTACCCTCCTTACTTTGGCCTGAGTTTGCATTGCCCATACCTGAATGAGTTCTGATTCCCCAACTCCTGCTGCATGGATTGCCTTCTTCAATACAGGTTGAGTATCCCGTATCCAAAATGCTCGGGACCAGGAGAATTTTGGATAACGGATTATTCCGTATTTCGGAATATTTTAATATTTCAATGATGTATTTTGAAGTATCTTGCATTTATGCTGTATAAACACATAATATACACACAAATATATTTTATTACCACATAAAATACACACAAACATATTTTAATTGTTCAAAAAACAAGGTTTCAAAACGTGAAACAAAATGTGTGTACTATCTCAGCACTGAATTTGAATGCCAAGCAATCATTGTCTTGCACATATATAGTGCCAGTTACATATCATGTCCCCAGTGATGCTGTTACATATGTCCCCAGTGAGTTTTTAGCAAAAAAAAATTTTTTTTTCACTTTCTGGAATGTCCGTATTTCGGAATAATTCGGATAACGGATATTCGGATACGGGATACTCGACCTGTACTACCCTTTCACATGAGCAAGTTTGGGGTCTCTGGCAAGATTCACAATTTTATATTACTCACAACGAATGATAGGCTATTGTTGTCATGCTTAGTGTCTCTGGGGTGTGCCATCCGGCCTCACACACATGACTATCTACAGCCCTTAGCTCTACCAATACTTATTGCTATATGCACGTCTGGGATTGTTTTATTCCGTTACTGATCTTGTTTGAGAAATGCATACAAAATTGACACTGTTATTTTTTTTCTTATTGTTTATTTTTAAGTTTTATGAAAATCAATAAAATACACTTGATTTAAATACAAAGGACAGGGGATCCCTCAACATCCTTCTAATTTCCTCACCTTCTCACCCAATCTCCTGAATCTCCAATATAACTTCTAAAAATCTAGTTATTAATTGAAAAGTAGTCAGTGTACTGAGGTCATCAGGACCTTGCTGTCTCTGTGCCATGTGGATGACAGATTTCCTAGCATTTTGATTGTACAATAGGGATATAATTCTCAGTAGCAGTTTCTCTATGCATTAACTATGGCTGGGTTTAGCAATACATTGTGAGCTGGAGGTGTCTGCATGATTGCTCTCTGCCACTTCACACTTGGCTTGTATAATAATGAAGGATATACTTAAAATGTTAGGTTTGATTTGTATGATTTAGGACAACTGTGTCTAATAGTTCTGTATAGAATATAAAGCATACTTGCCTACCCTCCCGGCATGCCTGCGTCCCAGTTTCAGGACGGCGCAGCGGCAGCAACCTGCCCATCTCCTCTTCAGGAAGACGGGCAGGGATAGGGGGACGGCGGGGTGGCAAGGGGGCACCGGGGGAGGCGGCGGGCGGCGGAGAAAGCACCGTAGCCATGGGACGTGTGAGTATCTCGTGCGCGCGCCCCTGGCGAGAGCCGGTCACTGGCAGGGGCTGTCGATACAATCGCCAGCCCCTGTAAAGATGGAAAAAGAAAGAGGGTGTGTGCCAGCGCTGGCTGTAATAAATCTATAATACACGGTTCTCAAAAGTATATAACAATTTATTGATTATAATAATATAATAAAAATAAAAATAAAATAATTTTAAAAGATAAATCACTCTAAAAACAAATAGTCCATAGCACACAATCATGAAAGACTATCTCAGGGGATAATTGATCTTGTTTTTTTGAGCTGTTTGGGAAATAGTAAATGAAAAGGCTGTATATTACCATCCCATTTGTGCCTGGTCGGTTTTGGAAGCCAGGATCTGTGACAGAATGTCCTTAGGTTTGTCCTTTAATTTCAAGGACTCAGGATGTCCCAATGAGTATGTCCTCTTGAATAGACTGGATGATTAGGAATAAAGCTGTATCCCATACGATTTTTGAAATCAAAAATTCTGGAGGATCATCTGTGGGAGGGTGGACACGTCACTTGACAGGTGAGGGATGGAAGGGTTTCACAGCAGCATTAGTCACTTGTGCTCAAGTGACTAATGCTGCTGTGAAACCCTTCCATCCCTCACCTGTCAAGTGACGTGTCCACCCTCCCACAGATGATCCTCCAAAATTTCTGGATTCAAAAATCGTATGGGATACAGCTTTATTCCTAATCATCCAGTCTATTCAAGAGGACATACTCATTGGGACATCCTGAGTCCTTGAAATTAAAGGACAAACCTAAGGACATTCCGTCACAGATCCTGGCTTCCAAAACCGACCAGGCACAAATAGGATGGTAATATACAGCCTTTTCATTTACTATTTCCCAAACAGCTCAAAAAAACAAGATCAATTATCCCCTGAGATAGTCTTTCATGATTGTGTGCTATGGACTATTTGTTTTTAGAGTGATTTATCTTTTAAAATTATTTTATTTTTATTTTTATTATATTATTATAATCAATAAATTGTTATATACTTTTGAGAACCGTGTATTATAGATTTATTACAGCCAGCGCTGGCACACACCCTCTTTCTTTTTACTAAAAATACATTGGGCGTGACAAACCCTTGTGCCAGCTGCTGTTTGATAGCTCACCACAGAACAATTTGTTTGTTTCTCCTGTAAAGATGGAGCCTGCTCCATCTGTAAGATATAAAGACAATTATTCCATCAGACTTATTAAGTGCCCTCTATCAGTAGTGACATTTCCATTTGTTTCAGTCCAGTGATAAGACAATAACATGTATTGGTACTTGTTTCCTAGCACGGCGCCAGCGATTTTTATCTTAAGCATCGGGACAAAAAAATCGCGTCGATCGCATTGCATGCAGCCAAATCGTATGACATGCTATCGACGCAATTTTTACATTGGAATCAATGTAAAATGGTCCCTGAGACCATTTTCCATTGGGCCCAATGTTAAAAGCCCCCGAAACCCCAATTTTAATTGCATAGCCCCCTCATGGGTGAAATGCCCCCCCCATTGTTAACGCCACCCCACGATGAACGGCAACCCGAAGCGTGGCGAGCGCAGCGGTACGCGTCCTCCGACCTTTTCATACCCCCACTATCCACGTCGGCATGGAGTTGATTTTACATAGTGTGGCGAGCGCAGCGAGCCACCGAGCCCGAAGCGTGGCGAGCGGACGCGCATTACTTCACAGGTATTATGCATCCCCTCGCTGCGCTCACCACGCTTCGGGCTCGGTGGCTCGCTGCGCTCGCCACACTATATAATATCAACTCCACGCCGACGTGGATAGTGGGGGTATGAAAAGGTCAGAGTACGTGTACGGCCGCACCTCGCGGGCTCGCTGCGCTCACCACGCTTCCGGTTGGCGTCAATAGTGGGGTGGCGTTAACAATGGGGGGGGGGGGGGCATACAATGGGTCTGGGGGCCATTTAACATTGTACCCTATGTAAAATTGCGTTGATCGCGTTGATCTCATTGCATGCCATTATCTCTTTGCCGGCAATAAAGGCTGGTAATTGACAGAAAATCGCGTCCATCGCGTTGATCGCATACCTTAAGTACCTTAACTTAAGGTATGCAACCCCGACGGGCGCCGTGCTAGGAAACAAGAACCCATGTATTTTGCATAATGTTTTCAGTGATTAGAAATGTGTGGTAGAAATGTGTTCTAGGATTACACTGCTGCACACTTGAGATGCATAAAGTACCTGTGAGCTGCTGACTGTACCAGATTGTACCAGTTCTACGATAATACATCTCACTCACTAACATAACATCCCCCTTCCAGAAAAACCAACCTCTGATTACAGAGAGCACTTTTTTCTCAGTGGATTCCTGACACATCCATGCAGGTTCTCTATATATCAGGCCATAAGTTCCATATATTTTAGTCATTGAATCAAATATTTACATGTGTTTCTGCAAAACACGTTTGCACAAATACAGAAATGATGTACGTGATTATTATGACTTTACACGCAGCCATTGGTACCTAAAACATGGTGGCCATGCTTCTACCTTCGCATCTTGACCATTATTCTGATAAACAACATATAGAATACCATTCAAGTGGAATGATAAAGCCAAATCAAAGACTGTGGGGGTTATTCAGACCTGATCGCTGGGCTGCTAAGTTGCAGACATAGGCATGCGCAGCACATTGGGGGGTGCACCGTCAAAGGGGTCTACCTAGCACCACATATTGGGCATGTATAACACCGCCCATTGGGTGTGTCTAACAGCGCCAATCAGGCGTGTCTACCATAAACTATTGGTACTCGCTACAATATAAAACGTCTCTCAGTATAATAATACATGCAAATAAAGTAAAAAATATATATGGATGACAGGTATGTAGTGATATGACAATGGTCTGGTACAAGTAACAATGCAAAACACACATAATTGATTGATGGGTGCTTCTTTCAATGAAATACCGTTCTAAAAAGCAAAAGTCTTTGGTAAAAGGTATTGCTGGTAGGGAGGTGTTCATAAGGGTGGGCACAGCATTAGGGGGTGCCTTTGCACCCTTAAGTCTCAATGTGTGCACACCTATGGTTGCAGAGCCCTGCGATCATGTAATCACCACCCAGCCAGAGTGAAATCCCACCCTGTGCCAGCATGCCAATTGCTGTGCAAGGCTTGTGAATAACTTGCGAAAATGACACTGATCAGCGACTATCAGCAAAGCCATACGCAAGCCGCTCACCACTTAATGATTTATCCAGTGTGTGCAGTCTGTGCCTAACCCAGGACCTACTCTGCAGGTGCGATGCAAACAGGGTGATCGGGGCTGGAGCTGACTCCACACAATTTCCCTTCCAATGCCTGGGCATGTCTGAGTTTTCCCTGACACTCCTAGTCCGGTTACCACCCCCAAACAGCCTTGATCATGTCTACTACAAGCATGTGCAGTCATTTGATTATCACCTAGCCAAATGTTCAGGTCTAAGTACCCCAGTATCACAGGTACGTCACACCAATGAAAAAATGAAATGGAGTCTTGCAAATATAAATTCTAAACCATCATTTTCTTGCAGGAAGCAGTGGGGGTCAGCAATTAATTGTGACAATTTTCAGATATGGAGATGATTGCCACAATTAATTTTAGATGTGTGGGCTCCCCTTTTTGGCAATCCCAATCAAAATCGCCAATCGATTGCTTAATCAGGTTTTTAAACATGTATAATAATCTGGTATTATCTGCAGATCGGTACTTGTGTATTTTGGCGGCGCCCGATTTCAGCATTGTACGATGAACGCATCGCATCGCATGCCATGTACCCGATGGCATGCGATGCGATTCGATTTTGACCCCCTATGCGATGAAAAATCGTATAAGCACCCTAATGGGTGCTTACAATGTTAAATGCACCCCCATGCCACCCCCCCACTATAAACGTGAATCCGAAGCGTGGCGAGCGCAGCGAGCCCGCGAGGAGCGGCGGTACGCGTCCTACGACCTTTTCATACCCCCTCTATCCACGTCGGCGTGGAGTTGAGAATAGAAAGTGTGGCGAGCGCAGCGAGCCACCGAGCCCGAAGCGTGGCGAGCGCAGCGAGCCCCGCGAGAAGACGCGGATACCTTCACAGGTATCCGCGTCCCCTGGCGGGCTTCACAGGTGTCCGCGTCCCCTCGCGTGGCTCGCCACGCGGACACCTGTGAAGCCCGCCAGGGGACGCGGATACCTGTGAAGGTATCCGCTTCCCCTCGCGGGGCTCGCTGCGCTCGCCACACTTTCTATTCTCAACTCCACGCCGACGTGGATAGTGGGGGTATGAAAAGGTCGTAGGACGCGTACCGCTGCGCTCGCCACGCTTCGGGTTCACGTTTATAGTGGGGGGGTGGCGTGGGGGTGCATTTAACATTGTAAGCACCCATTAGGGTGCTTAACATTGTATAAGCACCCATTAGGGTGCTTATACAATGTTTAATCGCATCGCATCGTATGGCATTGTATGCCATGTACAATGGCATATAATTTGAAAATTGTATGCCATCGCACACTATGGCACGAAATCGCGTCGCATCGCATACCATCGCATGCGTTATGGTATGCGATGCGATGGACGCCACCAAAATACACAAGTACCTGCAGATCTTTTTTATATGTGTGGGCATTCCCAATTCGTCTTCTTCATCTATTTACATTATGAACAGCTGAAATGACAATCGATTGGGGCAATTTCCAGATATGCAGATGCAATCTTTAGATGGAAAAATCTGCCGATCACTGAAATAAATCTGTAATGTGTGGGCAAAGTCAGATAGATTGTAAAATCCATTTATCTGGCCAAAAAATCCCTGTATCTGGAAATCCATAAATTGTGATTGCTGATAAATGGGGCCCATTATTCAGACCTGATCTCTGCTGTGTGAAATCGCAGCATCCTGCCATCAAATGCAGTAGCCATTGACCTGCCAGAGTGTAATCCCAGCCTAGCAAGTATACACATAGCTTGGGAAAATATCGTAGATAGTTGCACAGCTATAAATCCATTCCCAACTTACTCACCATGGAATTAGTTTTCTGTGTGCAATCCGTGCATGACCCTGACCCTTTCACACCGCTGCGGCTGACACAGGCTGATCTAGGTCAGAGCTGACATCACACGCTCTCCCTGAAATGCTGGTGTACACCTGCGTTTTTCCTAACACTCCCCGAAAACCTCAGTTTACAACCAACAAATGCTGACTTCCTGTCAATCAGTGTGGCTGCGAGTACAAAATAGCTGATTTTGTTAGTACGTGCGGTTGCGCACCCATGCTGCGGCTTAGATGCATACTCAGTCGTTCTAAGGACTCACTAACTGTCATACTAGTGAATGCACACACACAGCAAGGACACGTCACTGCCAGCTGCTGCTTTGTAACATCCATCTGTACTTGATAGAATGTACAGTATACTTCAGTGTCAACTGATGCATCAAGAATCTCAGCAACAGCCGGGGCTGTGCTAATATAGAAGAAGCCATAATATCTCAACAGTTTGTCCCAGATGACCCTGCTATAACTTTAATATAGTCACTACCATATATTCTACTGTCCTATGTAACTGTGGGGCAGATGTATCATAGCAGCGCTTATCGCGCCGCTATGATACTTCCTGCTTCGCCTCAATAGCGAGGCGAAGCAGGAAGGGACATCGACAAGATGTATTAACATCTTGTCTGCCGAAGCGGGGGAGCGTTAACTCCCCCCTTCGGCGATGTCCCTTTCTGGAGATAGCGCATCAGTTAATACTAATGCACTATCTCCTGTCCCCCGGCCGGCCGCACTAGGCATGCGCGGGATCTCGCTGTTCACGCGAGATCCCCAGCGCAGCCCAGACCTAACAGCAGGGACAGCGCTGTCCCTGCTGTTTAGATAGGGCTTCGCCAGCCTGATGCTGGTGAAGCCAAACCCGGCTTCCTGCGGAACGGTCAGCGATGCTGACCGTTCATACATTCGGCCTGCTATCATTTTGATAGCAGCGCCGATATGGACAGGGGCGCATACATCCCGGCTGCTTCATACATGGGGGAGAAGCGGTATCAGTGCACATAACGTGCGCTGATACCCTTCTCCCACATATCGACACATCATACATCTTCCCCTATTTTCCCTAATCAGGAGATCATGCATTGTAAGTTTTACATTTCTCAGTTCAGTACTTACATTATATTATATCAGCAAATTTGTCCTAGATGTACTTTCCTACAGAGCACATGTTATATCCAGAGACATTAGAAATCATTTACTAAAGATAATACGATAAGACTTTAGTGACTGATTAAATAATCAGGTCATTTACTATACAAATATGTGTTTTGGCAATTAAAGTCACTACAGTATATAGCATTTCTGTGCTGATGACAGAAAGGATGAGAAATGGAATGTATCAGTAGTATTAGTAAAACTCCAACTTATACAGTACAGCAGAGCTGTATGACAGATGGACATTAAAATACTCTAATAACACTTATGCATCATTTCCCTACTCTCCAGGAAATTGTGGAAAAATACTGATTTATCGGGGAGTCCCCTACACCCCAGAAGAATGGAAAGACCCCCTGCAGGCAGGATAGCGAAACAAATACCTCCAATCTCTGGGAGATGAGGAGGAGGCGGAACTAAAATGATAAAAATTGTGTCATTTTGCATCATTTCACACACGGAACGCAGCATTCTTACCCTTCGAGTGCCAAGTGAATTTGTCAAACATTTTTTTCATCATAATGACCTGTAATGTTTACCTTTTATAGGAAATATTATCTTTTTTTACACAACATTTATTTGGATTCATATAACAAATGAGAGCGATGTTGGCATTTTTAGCTGATATTTTGCACATCTCTCACATATTTTGTGCATCTCTCACAGAGCTGTTGGCACACGAAGGGTTAAAGAATGGGGGAGGAGTTTGCTGACACCAGCATTTGTCCTTTCCCCTGAAATGTACAGCAGCGTCTCCTCACGGAGAGAAGCTAAAGAAAGGTATATAACTTATCCTCATTCATAAAATGATTCTTGTAACTTGGGGCCTCTTCTTCTCTTTCCCTGTTTGCTGTTACACAGTCCAGTTTTATCACTGCTTTATTCCCAATTGTAAATTATAATGGAATATGCTGGTGCTATATAAATAAATAAATAATAAAATACTGTAATATTTTCCAGGTTTATTTAAGGATTATTGGCCGGATGCACTAAGCTTCAAAAGTGATACATTGGAGAGTGATAAACAGCCAGCCAATAAGCTCCTGCCTGACATTTTTCAAACACAGCCTGTGACATGGCAGGTAGCAGCGGCTGGCTGTTTATCACTCTCCATTTTATCACTTTTGAAGCTTAGTGCATCTGGCCCTATATGTATAATAAAAAACATACTGTATATACTGGCACTGGCACTCATGCACCCAGAATGATATACTATGGAAATGGCGCCTTCCTGGAAAACCACAGCAAAGCCATATCAAGTTGCACTCAAGGGACTTCAGTATTTCAAGCAAGGAGCCATGATAAGCTGGGTCTATCCACCATTTCAGTGCTTTAGTGAACTTTCCTCAGGGAACTTCACTTTTATACTATGTTCCCAGATATTACTGAATATAGGTGCATACAAAAATAATATGTCATGTTATGTACTGTTCCTGCAGATAATGGAACAATTTGCCATTTGCACAGAATACAAGGAAGGAACTTTGCACTATATATTCATAAGATTACAGAGTATAACTAACACACTATGCCGAATTTCCAGTTTACAACAACATTGTAAGGAACTGGCCTAAAGCATGTTCACATGTGCTACATGCCTACATGTCTCCAAGTCACACAAATACAATGCTGAGCATTGCAAGTTCTGGAAATAAAATATTATTTTTGCAAACAAAATATACAATATAAGCATAGCGATGTGTGCACCAAAACCCCCCAGTATATTTACCTGGACACTTACGCTTTTCACTGGAATCTTTCAGACTTGTTGGGAAACCATCATCTTAAATGATGTCTGAACATTGATTTTTATATTCCAAAAAGCAGAAATTCACTGTAGATGGACAACAAGTGTCCCTTGTCTTTCTCACAGAGGAAGTTGGTGGATGTCAAAAATAAGTTTTCGTTCCTTCAAGGTTCTTGTTTTCTCCCTATTTTGGACGTGTGAGGAATTTCAATGAAGTTTAAGTTCTTTTACATGCAAATCCAACCTTTGTCTGCATTCTGGCCAATAAGAAATCTTTTCTGAGCTGTGGAGATCGGTGCCTCTCTATAAGTCATTGTGTGTAAGGATAATAGATACACAGTGGAATTAGGATGAGATTTAGAGCGCTGAACAAGCAGATCTTTGTGTGACTGTGAGGCTTACAATCTTTTCCCAGTTGCCTTCGCTGAATTGCAGCCAGTTGTTCCAAAATGTGCTCATTATTATCAGGGCAATACTGATATTTTTATTTTCAGTAAAAAATATGTTTTGGTACCCAGCAGATGGAAAAATAGTCATTTTACTTTATAGTCTGAAGTGTTAACACTTCGTTGGTAATTAACACAGTTAGTTGCCAGAATGGACATAACCCTTGTTCTTTATACCAATGGTAAAGGAAACATTAATCCGTTACCTGCGGTTATTTTGCAGAATACAATTGCCTTGATCAGGGGGCAGGGCTGACTGGCAACTTTTAGCCTAGGGGACAAATGCAGGCAATGGGCCCTGGTTTTCCACAAACACACCACAAATATGGGCATAAACGGGGCCTTCATAAGTACAAGATATACCAGAAAGTTGCATGCATTTCAAGCATATCTCAACTTATGGATGAATAGAGATCAACATACCACAGGATATATACTGCTCATTAAAGGGGAGAATATAAAGAGTTGTTCCCATATATGTAAAACCATATGTGTCCAATGTATTGTGATACAAGTTGAACTTGGAAGATTTTAAAAGGGCCAGTCATTTACAAGGCAAAACCATGGATATTAAATGACTGCCCCTTTGCAAAAAAAAACCTCTGAATTTGTCCGGCATCCCCTGCAGCCACTGGACTTGCACCGCATTACCTCTCGCCCTATGTGTCAAAGTCTCCTACACACAATATTACCGTCCCCTCGCGGGGCTCGCTACGTTTGCTATGCTTCAGGCTGGTGTGGATAGTGGGGGTGTTTCAGGAACATATTCACACCTGTCATGTAAGGCAGGTTAAAATGGTAAATGGTTCCCACACAATGTAATAAGCGCTGACTGACTAGGCTAACTGTGTAATCTCCGGCTGGCCGCGAATGGGTGGGAACACAACGCTGATACTGACAGCGATGCATGACTGACTACGCGAGCTACATAAGCGATGCATGACTGACTACGCTAGCTACATAAGCTCCGGCTAGCCGCAAATGGGTGGGAACACTATGCTGATACTGACACGGACGCTGCCTACGCTACGCCATGGGAACACTTTGCTGATTCTGACAGGGACGCTACGCTAACTACGTAACTGCTGCCATGAAACTACACAAGAACAGAGCTTTCTTTCCAAGGTTTCAACAGATATATATGGCAGATTTGTACCTCTGTGCATACATCTTGCTTTTAGTAGTGGGCACAAACACTAGCACCTTGTCTCCCAGTTTAAAGGATGGGATGACTGTGTTGATGTCATAATTAATTGTCATAATTAATTTTTTAAAGCTGTTGAGCCCTTCCATGTGTTCATCCATGAGTCAGCCATACAATTGGGACACAAACTGAACAACGTTAGGTTCTTGGCACCCTTCTTTTAATAGATTCAGAATCCCTCTGGGTTGTCTCCCATAGAGAAGTTCAAAAGGACTAATCCCTGTAGAGGATTGGGGCAGGCGGGGGCGGGGGGCACCCCAGCGCTCACACACTCCACGGGCGGAGAGGGGTGATGCGGCCGCTGCCACCGCTGCGCTCCACGGGAGGGGGATGGGCTCCAGGGGGGAGAGAGCTCCTTCTTTCTTCCTGCTCTCCTCAGGAGCTTTGCCGCTGCTGCTGTTTTTTCTGCTGCTTAATATCGCCCTCCAGGGGCCGGCGCCCTAGGCAAAAAATGCCTTATGCTGCCTAATGGTGGTGCCAGCCCTGGATTGGGGTTAATCTCTAGCTGCAAATATCAAATAAGGTAGGAGTAAATCCCAGTCTCGCTGTTCTTGAGACACTGGCCTAAACCTTTCTGTCAGGCCATCTGTTTGCGGGTGGTAAACGGGTACCTTGGTAGTACTAGTAGTACGTTTATTTATAAGGCGCCACAAAGTGTCCGCAGTGCCGTACATAGCAAACAAAAAACAAATTACAAGGTAACGTACAGGGTGTGTTGATAAAATACAGCATAAATAGGGGTATACTGTAGCTGGTAGAACTAAAATTAGCATGATAGTGGGAGAAGAGGGGATGTTCGGGGGATGGAAGATTAGAAGTTCAGTTTTAGCCATGTTTAGTTTCAGGAAGCGTTGGGTAATCCAGGCTGAGATGGCTGTGAGGCATTCGGAGACCTTGGACAGGAGTGATGGGGATAGGTCGGGGGAGGAGAGATAGATTAGGGTATCATCAGCATACAGGTGGTAATGGAAACCATAGGAGCTGATGAGGGTGCCCAGAGAGGTGGTGTAGAGGAGAGGAGAGGGCCAAGAACTGACCCTTGGGGAACACCGACTGTCTGCGGGGTAGTAGGAGATGAGGAGCTCAGAGCGGAGACGGAGAAGGAGTGATCGGAGAGGTATGAGGTGAACCAGGAGAAGACCGTGCCATTGATGCCAAAGGAGCGGAGGGTGTTGAGCAGGAGAGGGTGGTCAACAGTGTCAAAGGCAGCCGACAGATCAAGCTGGATGAGGATAGAGAAGAGGCCTTTGGATTTAGCCGAAAGTAGATCGTTAGTGACTTTGGTCAGGGCAGTTTCAGTGGAATGTAAAGGGCGGAACCCGGATTGGAGGTGGTCTAGAATTGAGTTAGCAGTAAGGTGGCTTAGGAGACTATTATAGGTCAGATGTTCTTGGAGCTTGGAGGCAAAAGGAAGGAGGTAGATGGGCCTGTAGTTGGATGGAGAGTTGGGGTCAAGATTTGTTTTTTTGAGAATTGGGGAGACAAGAGCATGTTTGAAGGAGGAAGGGAAGATCCCAGAGGATAGGGAAAGATTAAAGAGGTGAGCCAGGTAAGAGCAGACTGACGGACTGAGACGACGGATAATATTGGAGGGGATAGGATCGAGCGGGCAGGTGGAGGGAGAAGCGGATTGAAGGATAGAGTGGACTTCAGCGGCAGTGGTGGGGTAAAATGAGGACAGGGGTGGGAAGGAGGGGAGTGGAGATGTAGGAGGGGAGGAGGGAGAGGTAATGGCAGCAGTGATGGCAGTCCTGAGAGAGGAGATTTTGGTTGAAAAGTAGGTAGCAAAATCAGCGGCTACGATGGAGGACGGAAGAGCTGGAGGAGGGGGGGAGAGCAAGGAGTTGAAGGTGGCGAAGAGCCTGCGGGGGTTGGATGATTGGGAAAGGATGAGGGACTTAAAGTAGGATTCCTTGACCAGAGCAAGGGCAGAGCTGAAGGAGGAAAGAATGAATTTGAAATGGAGATAATCCGCGAGGGAGTGTGATTTCTTCCAGAAGCGCTCAGCAGTACAAGAGCACTTTTTAAGGAATCGGGTGATAGGCTAGTGCCACGGTTGGGGGTTGGAGCATCGAAGGGGGATAGAGGAGGGAGGGCAGGCAGAGTCCAATGCCGATGATAGGGTGTCATTATAGAGGGAGGCGACGAGGTTCGGGCAGGACATGACGGTGATTGGGGCGAGAAGAGGACACAGCGTGTTTGAGAAGGCAGCAAGATCAAGTGTGTTGACATTATGCCGTGAGACAATGCGCTTTGGAGGGGGGGTGGGAGAGGGGTAAACAGTGAGGGAGAAGGAGATGAGGTGATGGTCAGAAAGAGGAAAAGCCAAGATAGTGTAGTCAGTAAGGGAACAAGAGCGAGAGAAGACGAGATCCAGGGAGTGTCTTTGGATGTGGGTGGGAGAGGTAGTCCACTGAGATAGGCCAAGAGAGAAGCAGAGAGAGAGAGGAGTTTGGAGGTGCCAGGATCAGCGGGGTTATCCAAGGGGATGTTAAAGTCACCAAGAATGACAGATGGCAGGTCAGAGGAGAGGAAGTGTGGAAGCCAGGCGGCGAGGTTGTCAAGAAATTGGGAGATAGGGCCAGGTTGGCGGTAGATTGCAGCGACACGGAGGTGGTAGGGGTAGTACAGACAGATGGAGTGAGACTCAAAGGAGGAGAAAAGGAGAGAGGGTTCAGGGTGAATGACACTGTAGGTGCATGAGGCTGAGAGGAGAAAACCCACGCCGCCACCTTGGCGACCGTCAGGCCTGGGGGGGTGAGAAAAAGAGAGGCCACCATGGGAGAGAGCAGCTGGAGAGACAGAATCAGAGGTGGAGAGCCAGGTCTCAGTGATAGCAAGGAGGTGGAATGCGCTAGAGATGAATAGGTCATGGATGGCAGGGAGTTTGTTGCAGATGGATCTGGCATTCCATAGGGCACAGGAAAGAGGGGGGGTGGGTTGTGTATTTATGTGGATAAGGTTTTTGGGATTGCAGAAGCGAGGGGGGGTCGTTGGGAGGGTGGGGGTGCGGGGGCGAGTGGTCAGTATAGGTATGGAATGGGAGGGGGGAGGAGCGGCAGGATAAAGTGAAGTTGAGAGATTAACAGCCATAAGGACCAGGAGGTGAGAGGGTAGGTTAGTGAAAGCAGACAGAGAGCAGGGATTTGGGAGGACAGACAGTGGGCCTTATTCTGGTTGGAGCGGCCGGGCCGTACACGTACGTCCCGGGGTTTTTAATGATCTGCGCATGCGTACATTCGCTAATGCGCAGGCGCGAACACTCCACAACGCTTACGGACGGGTCTCTACGTGCGAAAAAACCTATACGCGAGTGTACGGGCATTGGGGGCGGCATAGGGGCGTGATGAGGGGAGCGGCCGAAATAATGAGGGAAAATGGGCGTAAATATGGGCGTACACGGGGGTGTGCACCAAAAATGAGCGGTGCTACTACCGCACGATCGACTAAAGCACCGTTCATTTCGGACACAAAACAGGCGGCCGCCAACCGACATCTCAAACCACCCCTACAGATACCGCATGCCAGCGTGCGCCTGGATTTGCTTATTTACGCTGATTACTACCAAACACATACACCTGAATGTAATAACCAATGCTGCAGTCTATTAAGTCCAAACCATGATTTCACTACCTGCAAGCCACACACAGCACTCAAACACATTGGAAGCTTATCTTTCGAAACTTCTCAACATTTAAAGGTTTGTTTAATTTAAGGTAAGAATCTTTTTAAGACCTGCTTATATATGCTAAGGCAGGTATTTGTTAAACAGTTATACACATTCACTACGTGCTTTCATAGACTTTACACAGTAGCACACTCAATCTACACAAGTCGACATGTGTCAACGTGTTCACTCTAATACAAACATAGGTTTTGTATTTATGATACAATAACATAAACCACATCTAACACCTACAAAGGATGTTTCAGCAATGTTTTAAGCCCATGTCCACTATTCTGCACATTAATTAATTCAATCAATTAATTAATTTTCATCATTATAGTTCAAAGGCAAGATTTGCAGGTCCATATATATGAAGGGTATGTCAGCGTACACAGTCGTACGCTCACTCTCACGAGCGGTGACATAAGCTGACTTTTCTATTGAAAACAATAGGGACCCGTCCGTGCAAGCTGGCGTACGCTCAGATAGCCGCAAGAAGTCGGTGGGAAGACGGCCGAGAGACGTCCGTAAACGGTGGTGTACGCTCAATTGTACGCCAGTTGTCGGAGTGTAAGGGCTGGCCCGTCCTTGTACGTTGGCGTACGCTCAATTGTACGCCACTCCCCTTTGCCGATATTTCTGGCCGTACGTATGCGGCTGAGTTGTGGGTGGACTTAACCCCAACGGCCGCGTACGGATAGCGTACGTTGTTTTGGAACGTACGCACGTTTGGCCGCTCCGATCAGAATAAGCTCCAGTATCTGTAGTAGATTTGCGAGGAAGTGGTAGAAAACAGAGGAGCTTATTCTGATCGGAGCGGCCAAACGTGCGTACGTTCCAAAACAACGTACGCTATCCGTACGCGGCCGTTGGGGTTAAGTCCACCCACAACTCAGCCGCATACGTACGGCCAGAAATATCGGCAAAGGGGAGTGGCTTACAATTGAGCGTACGCCAACGTACACGGACGGGCCAGCCCTTACACTCCGACAACTGGCGTACAATTGAGCGTACACCACCGTTTACGGACGTCTCTCGGCCGTCTTCCCAACGACTTCTTGCGGCTATCTGAGCGTACGCCAGCTTGCACGGACGGGTCCCTATTGTTTTCAATAGAAAAGTCAGCTTATGTCACCGCTCGTGAGAGTGAGCGTACGTCCGTGTACGCTGACATACCCTTCATATATATGGACCTGCAAATCTTGCCTTTGAACTATAATGATGAAAATTAATTAATTGATTGAATTAATTAATGTGCAGAATAGTGGACATGGGCTTAAAACATTGCTGAAACATCCTTTGTAGGTGTTAGATGTGGTTTATGTTATTGTATCATAAATACAAAACCTATGTTTGTATTAGAGTGAACACGTTGACACATGTCGACTTGTGTAGATTGAGTGTGCTACTGTGTAAAGTCTATGAAAGCACGTAGTGAATGTGTATAACTGTTTAACAAATACCTGCCTTAGCATATATAAGCAGGTCTTAAAAAGATTCTTACCTTAAATTAAACAAACCTTTAAATGTTGAGAAGTTTCGAAAGATAAGCTTCCAATGTGTTTGAGTGCTGTGTGTGGCTTGCAGGTAGTGAAATCATGGTTTGGACTTAATAGACTGCAGCATTGGTTATTACATTCAGGTGTATGTGTTTGGTAGTAATCAGCGTAAATAAGCAAATCCAGGCGCACGCTGGCATGCGGTATCTGTAGGGGTGGTTTGAGATGTCGGTTGGCGGCCGCCTGTTTTGTGTCCGAAATGAACGGTGCTTTAGTCGATCGTGCGGTAGTAGCACCGCTCATTTTTGGTGCACACCCCCGTGTACGCCCATATTTACGCCCATTTTCCCTCATTATTTCGGCCGCTCCCCTCATCACGCCCCTATGCCGCCCCCAATGCCCGTACACTCGCGTATAGGTTTTTTCGCACGTAGAGACCCGTCCGTAAGCGTTGTGGAGTGTTCGCGCCTGCGCATTAGCGAATGTACGCATGCGCAGATCATTAAAAACCCCGGGACGTACGCGTACGGCCCGGCCGCTCCAACCAGAATAAGGCCCAGAGTGAGAGAGCTTGGGATATGAAAGAGGAGAGAAGGTAACAGGCAAGGAACAACTGTCAGAGAGGAGACAAGTGGGTAAAATCAGGTTGATTGAGTAATCCAATTTAGTATGAAACAACAACAAGCGAGAGGATGAAAGGAACAGAGAAGGAAAGAAGGGAAGCAAATGTGAGCAAGCGTGAAGAGGGAAACAGAGTGCAATAAATGTGTGGCAAAGATATGAGAAAATAACCGTGAATGAGTAAAATTAAATACAATGTTGGAAAAATATAGATAAAATGAATTAAATCTCAAAATTGAGCAACAGGTTACAATAGGATAGATAGAAGATGAATATATCACAATAAAACAGAATATGAAAATTTAGACTGTGTTCAAACTCACCTTTTTCAGTATTCTAACTCACCTGCTTCAATTTCCAACTCACAAGTCACTTAGGTATTCAAGCTACACTTTAGTCTGCAAGCTTCTCTCTCAATGAGCAAGTCTGTATAGACCTCCTTCGGTATTCCTAGGTGGGTATATAGGGTTAGTAACTCTCTGGCAATAGTGCCAGATTTCATATTAAGCAGTGGTATAGGCACATAAATCATAGGGTGTTTTACCAGGGGAGCCCTAAACTCTGAGGTGCTGTTTTCTGACATACTGGGCATACCTGACAATAGCTGTTGACTGTAGCATAGATGCCTGGCCGAAAGAACCTCAACTGAATGCATTGGAGAGTATTCTCCACCACTAAATGTCCACCCCACAGATGCGTATGTGCAGCTCCCAATACCAACTGCTCGAGTTTTTGGTGAACTAACAACTGATCTACTCTTCTCCCCTGTAAGGTGGTAACACAATATAACAAATAATTTGTCAACACAAAATATGGTGCACACTCTGGCAAAGCAGCAACCACTTTACCACTAATCACTTTCACAGTTGCAAATAGGGTGGCCAATCCCAGGATCGGCGGGATCCCGTGATTTGCCCCCAAAATGTTCGGGATTATTACTTATGTAGCACCTAATTTGCACTTGCTGTTCCTCATACATCAGCTGAATCTGGGATTTCTTTTTATCAGCCAGGTGCTGCTGAATTAAGGGCCCTACACACATGCCGATGTGTGCAGGGCTACCTAGCTATGCTAGGTCGGGCTGTGCTGCGCAGCTATCGCCTAGCACACAGAGCGGACAGCTCACACACAGAGTGAGCTGTCAGCTCTGTGTGCTAAGCGAGCAGACAGCGCCAGTGTTCTCCGATGGGAGAACACTGCCAATGCCGAGATTGATGGACACTGTCCATCAATCTCGGCCAGCGATAAAGACGCGCGGGGACGCGCACGGATGCCGATATAGCCCCCACACATACACCGATGTGAGGGCATTTGCTAAGCGACTTTGCCAAACTAAGCAAAATCGCTTAGAAAATGCCTTAATATCGGCATGTGTGTAGGCCGTATTACAGTCAGTTAAGCAAACATTTTCATTAATTGCTGGATACTACATGGTGTAGCCACCTTGTGGACAAATTTAGGAGGCTTTATAGAATGTGTCAGACTCAGAACACAGACCAGCTCACACACCTGCCTGTTTCACTGGCTACTCATCAACATAACAGTAAACAATTCTATTTAGACACAGCAGCTCGTTAAGGCTGGCTGCCACTTACATAACCTTTTATCAACAATATTATGCCTGTTTTACCTGTTTTACCAGGGCTTTAGCTGTGAGTCCCTATTCGTGCGCCAAACATGACAAGGAATCACACTACTGTACCTCTTTTTGTGACCTCTTCACATCCCTCTTTTCCTCTCCCATTCATTCTCACCCTGTCACTTTTCCTCTTAACTGTGACCCTCATCCTTACCCTGTCATCAACTTCTGGTTACCCTCTGCCACTCTACCCATTGTCGTCTCCCCTGCCTTTCAATCTCTTCCTCTCTCTGTCAGCCCGGGGCTCAGGCAGGGAGGCCTTGTTAATGTGCAAATTGATGTCCTACTCACATTGTAGCCCCAACCACATCATCTAAAGTTCTACCCACCTCGCCTATCTCCCAGATAGCCCAGCTCTTTTTGTCAGTAATGGGCACCACAGTTTCTGATGGCAGCCCTGCTGGTGGGCAGTTTTTATTAATACTTGATGTGGGGGGGGGGGGGGATATAACACCCACACTATCATTACTGCTTGTTACTAAGGTTATTTAGTCCTACAGTACCACCACTATTCCTATCTGAGAGTTATATATAGATATATGTTGGAATTGGGTCCTAAGCAGAAATTTTCTCCCCATCCCCTATGTTATCATTCAAGGACATTTGTGTTTAATTTGTTCTAGGCCCCCCAGCATGGTTCTATTACCTTCAACTCAAACAATAGGTTGATAGTATGTATACCAGTCCCACTATGTTCCATTTACCCTCAGATTGAAGTTTAGGCTAACTAACTAGGCCCTCCTCCCAAGGTGCCATCTCTTATCCACAAAAATTTATCGGTACTTGTGTAGTTTCACGGCGCCACGCTACACTGCGTTGTCAGCATAGGCTAAGCTACGTTGTCAGTGTAGGGCAATGGCAGCCCAGCATAGTCAGCGTAGTGTCCCCGTGGCAGCCCTGCATAGTCTGCATAGTGTTCCCATCACGCAGCATAGTCACTGTACTGTCCCCACGAGCTGCAGCTTCCCTGGCGTCCCTGGCAAGCCTAGTGAGCACCTCTTACACAGCACCGGTAACTGCCAGATCTCCTGCACTGGCGGACACCGGCAGAAAGGTGATCATGCGGGCACCAGCGGAGAGGCGCTCCATCTGCCTGAGACTCACAATCATCTCATACGCAAGTACGTCTCAGTAATTTGTGCGGCAGGGTACAGCAACCCCGCCCGTGTCCACTTCAGGGAGACTGTCAGGGTTAGGGATTCGGTAGCACGCGCGTCTCATGCACAAAGGGGGGTTTTGGGCGCAAGTGCGTCTCATGCACAATGAAGGACGCATTTGCCAGTGCTTCATGTTACATACTGACAAATGCCTCCATTTCAAACCATTACTATTCACATCAGCCCAAAGCGTGGTGAGTGCATGCGCAGTACTCACGTCAAGTAATCTGCGTCCCCTCGCGGGGCTTGCTGTGCTCGCAATGCTTAGGGCACCTTTTCCACGTCCCCTCGCAGGGCTTGCTGTGCTCGCTATGCTTCGGGCTTGGTGGCTCGCTGCGCTCACCATATTTCGTAAATTCAACTCCACAGCGGCGTGGATAGTGGGGGTATGAACAGGTCGGAAGGACACGTACCGGGCCGGGCTGAAGTGGATAGTGGGGGTGTTTCAGGAACACATTCACACCAGTCATGTCAGGAAGGTTAAAAATGTTCAATGGCTCCCATACAATGTTATGAGCGCTGACACAACGCTGACTGTCTACACCATGGGTCCTCAAACTACGGCCCTCCAGATGTTGTGAAACTACAAATCCCAGCATGCATTGCCACAGTTTTGCGTAAGCTACGGTTAGGTGCGAACATTCCTTCCTACTAGATTGTAAGCTCCTCCGAGTAGGGCCCTCTTCCCTCCTGTTGTCAAAGCCCACTTCTCTTCACATTTCACTCACAGCTCTCCTTTACTCCAACACTCAGTGACCATCTTCGTCTGCATACTCATCTCCATCATTGGCCTCAAGCCTCTAGTTGTATGTTGATTTCGTCCTCACTACTTACATTTAAGCTGTAATGTGTATTGAACTGTGGTGCTCTTTATTTGTACTGTATTTTTGTTATTTATTCAATGTTATGCCAAGTTTTGTCTCCCTGTATTGTTCCTTTGTACAGCGCTGCAAAACACTTGTGGCGCCTTATAAATAAAATTATAATAATAATAACATACACACAGTCGCAGACACAATCTGACTACGCTGGCTGCGGGAATATGATGCTGATGCTGACAGGGACACTACGCTGACTACGTAAGTGGCGTCATGAAACTACACAAGTACTGATTTATCTGTCCAATTTGTCTGGTGGGAATAAGAACCTGGTAATGTATTGGAGAAAATAACAATCGATCATTTGCTCACAAACTCTGGAAAATGTATAAAAATGATTGTTCGGATTAGATTGATAAATCAAACGGCTTTACATAATTGGTCTGAATGACTATTATTTGTTTTCCAGCATTAGGGAGCATATGGTTGATTGTCATATGCCCCCATGGCCCATACATTACCAAAATGTTGTTCTCAACAGATCGATTGGACAGATAAATCTTTAGGTGTGTACCTTCAGGGTATCTGTACATTCATGTAATCGTATGTTTGTGTATTCATGTAATCTGAGTATATATGCATTAATGTTACATGGTGGATGTGAGTGTGCATGTGTACGTTAATGAGTCTTACTTCAAATTTGTATCCATGCCATGGTTTGCTCTTACTTGTATCTTACCAATAAAATTGCAGATTCAACTTTAAAAGTACATTATTTCCTTTATTACAGTGTTACAAAAAATTATAGTATTGCATACCCTCCAACTGTACCGATTTTGCCGGTACAGTACCGTTTTTTAACGGTCTGTACCGGCAAAAATCAAAGTGTACCGATGTACCGATTTTTCAGTACTTTCTTCTAATTTCCTTCTTTCTCTGGTCGGCGATCAGCCGTTCCCAGTGCTCCATTGCGGCCAGCGTGCATCGCTTGCGGCCAGCAGGTGGCGCGCTGACGTCAGGCGGCTCTGTCAGGGACCTGTCCACCCTACTCCTGATTATCAGCAGCAACTGGGTATCTGCTTCTTTAATATAGCCCCGCCCAGTAGTGACGTCAGGTGACCCGATGCATTGCCGGGAAGGGACCATGTTGTGTGCAGTGTATCTGTGTTCACATGGAAGGGTCTCATCCCGGATCCATCACAGTGAGTCTGGCGGGGATGTCTCTGTGTACACTGACTTTCTCGTCATTTTTGTCCTCTTAGGGGGTTAGAACGAGCAACAGATGATGTATATGACTGTGAGAGGGAATACAGTGTGTTAACGTCATACAATTAAAAAAATGCTCAGTACACATTCAGAAAGGGGGTGGCCACGCCCCCTATACCAGTGACCACACCCACTTTACCCATGGCCACGCCCCTTTCTGGATGTGTACCAAATTCTGCCCATCAGATGTTGGAGGGTATGGTATTGTTAATAACCAAAACAGAAAGGTTGGATATATACAAACATTTTAAAAACTATAGTTTTCAATGTTTTCAGTCTGTGTTTATTTAAGTTTCCATTCATTATACTGTGCAATATGAACTGCCTTGTTAAACCCTTAATCTTATTAATATATATGGAAATGAAGAGGTTAATACAGTAGTTAGTCATGTGACAGTAACGTCTGTTTGTCAGTGTATTTTATTTTTCTTTCAAGACTTCCTGCTAAGTTTCTTTGTTAGAGATTGACCTCTGGCTACATAGGAGACTCCGTCACAGTTTTCAAAGATGGATACTGCACAGGTGAAGTGGACAGAGAGAGAGTATTCCCTTCAGGAATATGTGGACAACTTCCATGATTCTTTTCCCAACATCATCAAAATCACAGAGGGTTTCCTGGGGAAGCAGGAGATAGACAGTGTCAGTTCTAGCATGGTGAGCACAATGTACATGTGTATTCTATTTCCTGTACCTACAGATACAATGCACCTGAAAATATTATTGTCTTCAAAATCTATAATCAGTTCAAGGTATATGTAAATGCTGTGCTCTGTTCAGCAGGAGTGCAAGGTGCTTTTGCCACGGCACCCTATCTAGCATCCTGCACACTCGGGCAGTTTTGTTTGAGTTCCGTAAAGTGCAAATACTGCCCCGATGATCTGCACGGCAAAATCATTGGGGCCAATAGGATCGACCACCTAAGAGTGGTTTGGCATTTTTTTTTCAGAAATTCATATAATTTTTTATGTTTTTAACTTTTCTAGTTGATACTAAAGGGCAGATTTATACAATCTAACTAAAATAATTTGAAATAGGGGGCTAAATGTAATAAGGTGAGAGTTTCAGAAAGTGAGAGATTTTGGGAGAGTTTCCCCCCCTTTTTTTAAAGCAGCAATCAATTACACTGCAAAACCAGGTTGATTTTGCCATGTACAGTAATTGATTGCGGTCGCAGGGAGGCGCTGGTTAAGTGTGGGCGCTGGGGGTCTGCGGGGCCATCATGTGCTACAATGCTGCTGGGGCCCCTCTATTCGCTGCCGCCGGGACCCGCAGATCTACTATACTCTTGTCTGCAGTCCCGGGCGCCTCTCCTCCTGGCAGGCTTGTTAATGAAGATAACCCTCAAAAAATGGCCGGACCCTTACAGCAGACACTTTTTGAGGATGCTAGAGGATCCTCTAGCATCCGCAAAAATGGTCTGCTGTTAGGGGGCGGCCACTTTTTGTGGGTAGTTTTCATTAGGCCTGCTAGGAGGAGAGACAGTAGTGCCAGTTACTGTACAGATGATGTCCCCATTAGAAGGGGTGCCGAGAGGGGGGAGCAGGTACAGTTTACCCAGGCCCAGGCCTGTCAGGGGGACACACAGTTTTTTCTTATTTGGTGACGAGTGTCTTGGGTCTGAGTGCGTCGTAGTCAACTTTTCAGCAACGGCATTGGGAGTGCGGATGTGGGCCGGCATGGGGGCAGCATCACAGAGGGACTCCAGGGCCTGCTGAGAGCCCTCAACATGATTTGGGAGTTTACTCCTGGCAGAGCATGTAACTCTGGGCAGAGCATGTAACCCCGTGCAGAGCATGTTAACCCCTTGCAGAGCATGTAACTATGGGCAGAGCATGTAACCCATGGCAGAGCATGTAACTCCGGGCAGAGCATGTAACCCCTGGCAGAGCATGTAACTCCAGGCAGAGCATGTAACCCCTGGCAGAGCATGTAACTCCAGGCAGAGCATGTAACCCCTGGAAGAGCAGGTTAATCCCATGGCAAACAGCATGTTAACCCCTGGGAGAGCATGTTAACCCCTGGCAGAGCAGGTAACTCTGGGCAGAGCATGTAACCCCTGGCAGAGCAGGTTAATCCCATGGCAAAGAGTATGTTAACCCCTGGCAGAGAATGTTAACCCCTGGCAGAGCTTGTAATTCCGGGCAGAGCATGTAACCCATGGCAGAGCATGTAACCCATGGCAGAGCATGTAACCCATGGCAGAGCAGGTTAATCCCGTGGGCAAAGAGCACGTTAACCCCTGGCAGAGCATGTAACTCTGGGCAGAGCATGTAACCCCTGGCAGAGCAGGTTAATTCCATGGCAAAGAGTATGTTAACCCCCTGGCAGAGAATGTTAACCCCTGGCAGAGCTTGTAACTCCGGGCAGAGCATGTAACCCATGGCAGAGCATGTAACCCATGGCAGAGCAGGTTAATCCCATGGCAAAGAGCATGTTAACCCCTAGGAGAGCATGTTAACCCCTGGCAGAGCTTGTAACTCTGGGCAGAGCATGTAACCCATGGCAGAGCATGTAACCCATGGCAGAGCAGGTTAATCCCATGGCAAAGAGCAAGTTAACCCCTGGCAGAGCATGTTAACCCCTGGCAGAGTATAACCCCTGGCAGAGCATGTAACCCCTGGCAGAGCAGGTTAATCCCATGGCAAAGAGTATGTTAGCCCCTGGTAGAGAATGCTTAGCCCTGGCAAAGCATGTAACTCCAGGCAGAGCATGTAAACCCATGGAAACGAGCATGTTAACCCCTGGTTGAGCATGTTAACCCCTGGCATCAAGCATGAAGCCCATAGCAATGAGCATTTAGGTAAGTGGAACTTACAGTATGTGGCATAATATGTGTGGTATTATATGTAATAGACATTACAGTGTGAGGCATAATATGCGATGAGCATTACTGTGTGTGGAATAATGTGTAATGGGCATTATGGCATGTGGTCAAATAGGTAATAGGTATTACAGTGTATTGTATAATGTGTACTGGCCACTACGGTGTGGCATAACGTGTAATGAGCATTATGGCTTGTGGAATAATATATAATGGGTGTGTGACATGTGTAATAGGCATTATGGTGTACATCTTTGTCCCTGTATCCATCTTGGAAGCAGTGGCATAACAAGGGTCAACAGAGTGTGCGGGGAGCTCCGTCCGTGGGGGTCCCAGGAAGTTGTTGTACCAGGGCACAGGATTTCTCTTGGCGGCCCTGCCCAGTAGTGCCAGTCACATATCATGTCCCCAGTAGTGCCAGTCACATATCATGTCCCCAGTAGTGACAGATGCAGGTGTCCACAGTAGTGGTTTTAGAAAAAAAAAGTACATTCTGGAAACGCTTTTTGGAAAAATTTGGATAACGGATATCTGCATAAAGGATACTTAACCTGCATTAATATACACTCTACTACATTGTTTTTTGAATACAAGTGGAATAAAATATTAAAACCGATTTGCTCGCTTCATACTTAGAATGAGCTCCTAGATCTGTGTCCCTACTTTAAAATCAGACCCTGTTCCATCATCAAAAATCAAAGGGCATATCTGATACCCACTTATATGTCCAGAGATTTGGCAGACTCACACTTGTATTATCCCACATGTGATTCTGCTTCTGCCTCTTTATTTTATTTATTAACAGTTTCGGTACTTGTGAGTTATCCGGGCTGCCGATTTTTTGATTGTATGCCTTAAGTTAAGGCATACAATCAGATGCGATGCGATGCGATATCGCATCGCATCGCATGCGACCATCGGATGCGATGACCCGATTTTTCCATAGGAATCAATGTTAAAATGGACTGAGTCCATTTTAACATGGAATTCAATGGGAAAAAGGGGTCCTTTTCATACCCCTACTATCCAAGTGGGCATGGAGTTGGATATAAACCTGTGGCGAGCGTAGCGAGCCACCGAGCCCGAAGCGTGGCGAGCGAAGCGAGCCCCGCGAGGGGACGGTATTCTGTGTCCCCTCGCGGGGCTCGCTACGCTCGCCACGCTTCGGGCTCGGTGGCTCGCTACGCTCGCCACAGGTTTATATCCAACTCCATGCCCACTTGGATAGTAGGGGTTTGAAAAGGACCCCTTTTTCCCATTGAATTCCATGTTAAAATGGACTCAGTCCATTTTAACATTGATTCCTATGGAAAAATCGGGTCATCGCATCGCATCGCATCGCATCCGATGGTCGCATGCGATGCGATGCGATGTGCCCGATCCGACCCGATTTAGAAATCGGCAGCCCGGATAACTCACAAGTACCACAGTTTCTTATATAGCAAACACACTTGTTGGAAGCCAGTGTCACTGGCTCTCAGAGTACCTGTGCTACACTGTTTATTTCCTACTGAAAATGTTATCGATATTTGTGAAAGGAGTGATTTACAGCCTACCACTGTCTTGCTGAAGTCTAAAGTGTAAGACTGCTTTTTATCATTTGTTAAATAGGTGTTTCATTAACTGCCTCCATTATTGCATTAATAACTGCAAAACTAATACTGGTTTCCAGGACATTCCATTTCCACTGCCTCTGGAATTTGACTCAATGCCCCTGATGAAGTCCTGAAGGTCAAAACGCGTTGGACTGCGGATTGTTCTTTTGTGTCACCTCCCCCTGAAAATGTTGATGGAATTATAGTTTTTGGAAAACCTCTATTAAATGTTTTTATCCATTTACTGATTTATTGAATCTAAGAGTCACCTTTTAAGTAGTTAGTATTGGTGATACAGTGCACCTCTATTCTGTATATATATATATATATATATATATATATATATATATATATATATATATATATATATATATATATATGTGTATATATGTATATATATATATATATATATATATATATATATGTGATGAAAGAATCACGGCACTCCGGGGAACTTTGTCAAAAGCAAAGTGTATTCAAAAAGCGTGTATTCAAATGGTGTATTCAAAGTGTATTCAGATGGTGTGCTTTTTGAATACACTTTGCTGTTGAAAAAGTTCCCCGGAGTGCCGTAATTCTTTCATCACCTAAAAATAAGTCGTCAAGGGCACCGGGGTCCTGAGAACACCGCCGGGAGAGTGCCAGGCCGCCGCTCCAAATATATATATTTATATATATATATATATATATATGAACGAATTTTCCAAATGTATGGAAAATAAGAGGCGGCACTCTCAGTACAATGTGGCAAAAAAGTGTATTCACAGCATGTTTAAAAATAGTGCAAAAACGCAGCCTGTGTCAACAGTTTCGGAGACATTCTCTCCTTCCTCAGGACAGCTGGTGCCAAACTTAACAACAGTGCAGTGCAGAAAAACAGTTTTTCTGCACTGCACTGTTGTTAGCAAGAAAATATTTTTATTCCAACGTTTCGGGGCGTATTCCCCCCGTTCTCAAGGATACAGTGCAACCTTGAGAACGGGGGGAATACGCCCCGAAACGTTGGTATAAAAATATTTTCTTGCACACATCAAGTCGTGGAGTGCCGCTGCCTGTTTGACATTGTACTTTATCTATGTATCCGGAAGGCACCCACGCCGATTGCAGCAATTAGGGGAGAGTGCCGGACTGAACAGAGAATCTATATATATATATATATATATATATATATAGATGTAAACAAGACCTGCACTCTCACCCCTGTGTCTAGGTAGCCGCTGAGGTGCCGTATAAATAGCAGTGTATATGAAAAACAGTGCTATGTAAATACAGTAGCTCCCGTGAGGGAAAACAGCACTCACCAGACTTCTGCAGTAAAGGTCATCAGGAACAGTGTGTCCCGTGTTTATTCAAGTTAATGTGGAGCCTGCTGACATTTCGGTCTTACAGGACCATTCTCAAGGCAGTTGAAATCCAGTGTAACAAAAAACAGCATACAGTAGGTAGGGTAACAGGGAGCTGGTGCCTGGTGCCCTGCTTTATAGGGAGTGAACACTCCCACCGCCGAGTGCGTTCCACAGTGTGGAACGCATGACGTCACTTCCAGGTGGGACCGGAAGTGCGTCACCGTGGTGTAATGCGGCTCCGATTGCCGGTGTTATGGCAATCGGTGGCGGGCATCCACGTCACACAGACGCCGCTATTAAGTGGCCAGGTGGCGCATGAGTGAAGTGACTGTATGTTAAACTACCGGGTGCGGATTGTGCTGGTGGGTCCAGTTCTGTGCTATGGCCCAATCACTGCCACTGATTGGTGCCTGCACGTCACGTGACCCACCAATGTAAATAATGTCAAAATACATGCAGCGTGTGTGTTATATAGGATGCAAGCAGGGACCTGGCAAAGGGGAGGGGGAGACCAGGTAAGAAGTCATAGTTTATCATGCAATATACAGTGCATAAGATAATGATACTGAGTTTTAGTCTCACATGATATTAGTCGCAGGGTAGAGGACTGAAGTAAAAGTGCCCATTTAGATTTAGAATTAGTTATATAGTGGGGTGGGACACCGTGATAGACCCCCTTAATGAATACACAGCAAATAAGAAAAAAGTGCAACTAAGCCCTATGGGGCTTTGTTAGAAACAAGGGGACGGCCAGCTATCACCTGATACTTTGGAGAGGCACATAAGGGACATTGTGAAGTGTGTGTCTCAGTATATACAACCATGTGTATACATAGTCACACAAAAAATTATATATAAAAAATGAAAAAAAAAAAATGAAAAAAAAAAAAAGAATGAAAAAAATACGTAACCAGGTCAGACATGTAAATGTGTGGATAGTTTCACCACTTAAAATCCAATGGGGTACAGTAGCGGTAAACAAAGCTATGGGGGGGGTGTCTCCATGAATGCCTCCCTAATATTGGATCTGTATAATTTAGGTCAAGAGACCCAGGTGTGTTTACATTATGGTGAGATGAATAGAGTAGTGGCAACCGTAATATCAGGGGTGCACATCCGTTACCGTCGGGTGCGTTCGTCGCGTGACCAATAGATGGAGTGAGAAAAGGGGGAAAAAAAACAAGCGAAACACATCAAAGAGTCTGAAAAAAGAAGGGTGAAAAATTCTTAATAAAATCATGAAAAATTGTTGCACTTTTAATGTAGTCAGGTCCTCTTTAGCCAAGAAAAATAGATAGAGGGTTATTTTCATTCATCCCTCTTGGGGCAATCGTGTCCAGTCTATAGAGCCACTTGCATTCAGGTTTTCGTAGTAGTAGGGTGCGGTCTCCTCTGGGTGGTGGTGGTATCCAGTCGATGAGCTTACACCTTACACCGGTGTGTTGTGTCGAGCTTTGATGAAATGTCTGGGGACAGGGAGATCTGCTGTGCCAGAGTCGATGGCTTGGCGGATGGAGAGTCTGTGATTAGCCATCCTCTCTCTAAATTTCCTGTTCGTCATCCCCACGTAGTAAAGGCCGCAGGGGCAGGTTAGGATATATATCAGGTGGTCCATCATGCAGTGTAGTTTATACCTAATTTTAATCTGTTGTCCAGTATGGGGATGGAGGAACGTAGGTCCAGTGATCATACTCCTGCATGTGGTGCAGTCGCTGCATCGAAACAGCCAGGTCTTCTCTCCATAAGCCACGTACTGTTCTGGGTATTATCTGGTTTTGCGATTGGTCTCATCAGAAGTTGCTTTAGATTGGGGCCTTTTTTGTAGGCCCACCGGAAGTGACATCATGCGTTCCACACTGTGGAACGCACTCGGCGGTGGGAGTGTTCACTCCCTATAAAGCAGGGCACCAGGCACCAGCTCCCTGTCCCTGTTACCCTACCTATGCTGTTTTTTGTTGCACTGGATTTCAACTGCCTTGAGAATGGTCCTGTAGGACCGAAACGTCGGCAGGCTCCACATTAACTTGAATAAACACGGGACACACTGTTCCTGATGACCTTTACTGCAGAAGTCTGGTGAGTGCTGTTTTCCCTCACGGGAGCTACTGTATATATATATATATATATATATATATATATATATATATATATATATATATATAGATATATATATATATATATATATATAGATAGATATATTTCCACAACAAATAGGCGGCACACAGAGTCTTGTGCAAGAATTTTAGTGTATTAAGAAAAGTAGTAACACATACATCTACGTTTCGGGGATACAATCCCCTTCATCAGGATACAGTGTGTGCTTACAAAGTGCTTTAAATAGTGTCTTACCAAGTGGCGTAAAGACCATCAGCTGTTCCATGGCATCGCGGCCCGCTGCCCCGCTGTGTCTGGTGCCGGCTTCCTCCACTTCCGGCCCTGGTGACGTCAGCGCGCCCGGCCGCGTTGCCGTGGAGACACTGTAAACATAAACACATGTGCATTTTAAAAACCATACTGTGCGCATAATAAGACTCTGTCTAACAGAGGCAGATATAAGGTGCTTAGTGCTAAAACTATGTACTACTATATTTACAGTGCAATATACAAGTTAAAAAACATATGCGAATATAATGTGAACAACGCTTAAAAAAAGCTTCATAATCATGACTGCGTTCGCGCTTTCCCCTGAAAAAAAAAAATCATGGCTAAGAGAACTGTAATGGAGAATGGCTCCTAATGGCTCTGCTTAATATTTCATGTTATACTTTAAACATATTATCTTTATTTATTACATCATCTTTTTCAGAGAAACGTGACTGCTTAATTAAGTGTATAGAACCACCTGATGTGATAAAAAAATCACTGTAGCTGATATTTTTAACAAAAGGGTATTTAGCAGAATATTATGACAACCATCGAGCATATTTTAGATGAAATTAATTAAACTCAATGTGTCATTTAACCCTTTGGGGCGCAGGGTATCCAGTTGGAAAATCCACCTGGATTCTAGTTGTAATAACCTTTTTGATCTGTCCCCGCCTCTAGGTGATTCTGGCACATGGTAGATAATTTTATGTTTTAATGTTACCATCTCATGTTTAGCTTGGGCAAAATGCCTGGCAACTGGTTGATCTCCTGAGCCATTTTGTAGGGCGGTGCGTATTGCAAGGCGATGTTGTGCCATGCGTATTTTAAACGGGCACTTCGTTTTCCCTACATAATAGAGGCCACACGTGCATATGATGACATATATCACGAATTTAGTGCTGCATGTCAATGCTCAATTGATGGTATATTTTTTGCCTGTATGGGGATGGTTAATGCTGTCTCATGTGGCCATGTAGTTGCACGTCGTGCAACCCAGGCATTTAAAACATCCGTTTTTTTCTGGACAGAAAGTGTTTTTGTGTGTCACAGGCTTGGGTTCACTGACATTGATCTTAACTACATAATCTCGGATGCTCTTGCCCCACGTGTAGCTGGGTAGAATATGGGTATTTGAGCTCCAGGTCAGTTGAAACTATTGGCCACAACTGTTTTGCTCTTTTTATGGTAAATATGCGTTCACCCAAGGGAATGCATTAGTTTGCTTCTTTTTAGATGTACTTGTCTGTGACAGGAATTCTTCTCTGGGGCTCTCCAGGGCTCTGAGTCTGGCCTGTAACAGAATTTGTTCTGGATACCCTCGATTTCGAAATTTCTCTGTCATGGTGTCTAATTGTACATCCCTTTCTGAGGTTACGCTATTGGATCTGCACAAAAAACTCTGAGTATGGCAGTCCTCTTGTGGTGGCAATGGGGTGGAAGATGTTGTATCGCAACAGGGTATTCCTGTCTGTGGGTTTTGAATACAGACAGGTCTCAATCTTTCCTGCGGATATTTTGAGTTTTAAATCTAAAAAACAGATATCTCTGGTACTGTGGGTCAAGGTTAATTTGATGGGAGATTCTGACCCATTCTGTTCTTCCACTACATTTTCTAATTCCCTGGCAGATTTTAACTAGATGAGAAATACTGTAGGTCATCTATGTAGCGATAATACATATGGATGCCCTCAGATACATCTGGATTAAGGAAGAAAATGTTTCTCTCTACTAGCCACATATAAGCATTAGCTAGCGACGGCGCCACGGGAGAACCCGTAGAATATATATATATGTAGCGGCAATTACAACAAAGTGGACATGGGTCATGAAAAAAAAAGTAGGGATATTCAAAATATGAATGTCCCTGTGCATCTGTCATAGGCCAGTATTCAATGCTCCCGATTCACGGGTTTTTTCGGCGAATCAGGCTGTTTTCACTCCTTGCAGTGAATCTTTTTCACTGAAAATGTGATTCACCCTATTCAATGTTCACTGTTCGCCGAAAGCAAACAGTGAATGCTGGCCAGTTCTCCGTTTCATGCTCGCAATTCGCTGGTGTATTTCAAAGGGGTTTTCACTGGGATTCGCCGAGAGTGTATTTAATGCTAGGATGGCAAACTGCTTTCTCCCTGATTTTTGCCATGATTTTTTTGGTGTAAAAAAAAATCTGAATTTTTTTCTGTGAAGGAGCATGCTATTTTAATCCATGTGCTTGAAGCACATTAATATATATATATCTTACGAGCGGGACCAGTGGAGCGGCTCCCTACCTCTGTCCACTGCCAGCTATCAGGGGGGGGGGGGGGGGTCAGCTTCTGCTGCCTGTGCCCCGGGAGCCCTCCCCCACAAATTCTGTGGCAGATAGGGAGGATTACATCTCCCTGCCTGCCTCCGTCCCCCGGCTCTCTGCGGCATTTGCCACAGGGCTTAAAACTCGCCAGCAGGGGCAGCGACCCCCTGCTGCATTGAATAGGGTGACAGGGAGGGCTGGCAGCGAATGCTGCAGCCCTCCGGAACCCTGCAAATGTGCAGCGAATCCTAAACAGGATTCGCTGCACATGGAGAAAAAAAATCATTGAATACTCCCCATAGTCTATAGTATTTTTTTTAAATCGGTTGGTAACAGTGTGTCACATGACATGCTGCCATTTTCTCTTATTTCAGTAATGGTTACAGACACTGATTGAAAACAAGGGTAAGAAACTTGGATTATTGTAGTAAATAACACAAGTTGAGGACATGTACTGTAAGAAACGTTTATAATCACTATTTCATGTGGTTTTATGTTAGTGAAATAGTTACATGTGGCACATATTGGGCGGGATGCTATATAGCAGAAATGCAGTAAATACCCCGTTTTCGGGGTTTCTACCGCATTTCTATATGCTATATGGCGCCTCCGCAGTGTCAGCGCTGCGGAGGGAATCGCCAGCTAAAGCTGGCGAATCCCTGCAGAAGCCTATGGGCTTCTTACCGCAGCGCTGTTTGAGGGATCCGTCACGGATCCCTCCCAGCGTGCCCTGCGGCCGGCGCCGGGGTCTGCGCATGCGCAGATGGACTCCCGGGTCACAGACCCGGAAGTCCAGTGCCGGCACCGCATCGCAAGGGACAGCTCTTACCGCAAGAGCTGTCCCTTGCATGAATAACGGCATATGTTATAGCATATGCCGTTACTAATAATGCGATGTCCGGCGAAGGGGGGCCGCGGATGTTATAACATCCCGCCCAATGTGTTACATCTGTTTCGTTTTTTGGTATTTTTTTCCATATTTTGGTTAAAAAGATGAGTAAATACATGATATTTACCAGATCGCTAATTGTTTATGAGAGGATAAAAAATTCCTTTGACATTTGTTCACAATTTATTACCTTTGGCAGTTCTGTACTGTAACCTATGTAACATGTTTCACGTAACGGACGTAATATAGTTTATGTTACATTAACAACATATGCCCATTAGCTGTTATTACAAGTTAGCTTGCTTATCCCAGATGGACAGTATGCAAGAGAGAAATACAAAGAAGGAAGCTATGACACCTGCAGAAAGAATGCGAAAACAAAAAGAGAGCCAGACTGAGCACAGAAAAGGCTGCAGAAATAAAGAAAAAAAATACGGAAGACCAGAAAAAAAGGTCAGAATGGACTCGTGCCAGAAGGCGAGCAGAAGCAGTCAAATCAAGAAACAGAATGACAAAAATGCAAAAGAGAAGGTGTTATTCATCAGGCATTAATTGACAAGAGTACCTCACAATCACTTGTGTCACCACAATCCTTCCATTATTAGCTGCTTAGCAAGAACAGTAAAAGAAAAGCCTCACAAACACGTGATGGACACTCTGCGGGTGTCATAGCTTCCTTCTTTGTATTTCTCTCTTGCATATTAAAACCACAGTAAATAATGATTATCAACCAATTATTTCTTACAGTACATGTCCTCAGCTTGTGTTTTATACTACAATAATCTAAGTTTCTTACCCTTGTTTTCAGAAAACCACAATAGATAATCATTGTCAGACATACCAATGTATTTTATTGGGACCTTAAGAATGAGGAAATGGCAGTGACAAGGAAGCAGCCAATGAGAATCATCAGATGGACTGGATTGAAACACTGTTTAAGTCTTTAAGACATTTATTTAGCAACTTCTTTCTGGAACATTAATGTGTTTATTTATTTTTTAGATTTACTTAGCACAAAATGTACGTGATCAATCTCTGATTTTGCAGGTTATCAGAATCAACAGCCTGTACAACCAGCAAAGAGTGACAGCTGAAACCAAAGCTGGGAAACTATTTTCTTTGCCCACTAAATTGACAACACTGAGGTTCCTGGTGGCACAGGATATTAAACCTGCTAAATGTAAGTGGAACCTCAGGACATGTTTTCTCAGAAAAATACATAATATATGGGAGATTGCTGGGTGACTGGATAACTTCACTATTCATTTTATATCATTGATTTCCCAATCCATCACAGAGACCCTAATGACATTTTGTAATATTGTATGTATAATATAGCATTTTGGATTTATGGCCTATTAGTTTGTGTGACCTGTGCATGGAGGCTTGTGGAGAAATGCAGACCCGCATACAGGCTGTCTACAATAAATAATGTTAGAAAAGGACAGAAGGAAGCATGTCCTATATTGTCCTGTGCATATTCTGTCTCCTGGTAAAATTTATTTCATTACTATATTCTTATGTAAACCACCATCCACCAACTAAGTGATACGGAGGCCCCAGTGGTAGCTGTCTGCAGCCCTCACTAGATTTATATTACTAGAAATGATATGAAATTATATGAACCTTCCTCTGGGAGGGAGCAGCCAGGTCAGTGGGGAGGGAAGCATGGCATCCTACATTGTGGGTGGAGCAGGAGAAAGGACAGGCAGTTGCATCATCATGTCCACTCCCTCCTCTCTACAATGCCCAGATTACCTTCAATGTAAAGCAGGGGGTTCGGCACAAATGGCACACTTTTATGGCCTGGTGCAGGTTGTGCCTGTAGCTGAAAGGGGTGGGGGGACACAACTGCTGTGTGTGCTAGGATCCAGAAGACTTGTCTACTTTCCACCGATTTTCGGGAACCTCACGTCTGTTTCAGGAGGTAGGCAAGTGGGAAGCAGTGCAATAGCATAATGCTCTCACACTGCTTACATTTTCCAGCAAATGCGGATTTTGGGGAATATCCCACAAATATTTTGTGATAAATAGGCCCCAAAGCTGGGGTTCCCAATCTTTTTCTAATCACGGCACCCTAGAGTATCAGAATTTTTCCAAGGCACCCCTAGGCCCCCAAAAATATATATCAAATGAAGTAGATTGAGTTTATATGTGCTTCTTAGGTTCAGTTATGTGGTAAAGGGCAGGATTTGGTTCTGATTGTACACATTTTATGATTGGCAGCCACCAGCACTGGTTTTGTCCAGAAATAATTGATCATAAATAATTTGAATTGGTCCTGGACGACCAACTCAAGGCACCCCTGCAAGTGTCCCGAGGCACCCCAGGGAGCCTAGGCACACAGTTTGGGAACCACTGCCCCAAAGTATCTAAGCACAAGTGACAAGCAACAGAATCTTCCCAGATTTCCCTGACTTCAGGTGCAGTATTAAGTACTAAGCAGTGGGGCTCCTACCAGACCATAGGAATGGGGGCTGCTGCTGGCCATACTGCTGGGTCTTCCCTGCCACATCCCCACCACCATCCAGGGTCCCGGCGCCTATACAATGTAGTTGACAGGCTTCCAATAGGAAGTCACTGCCAGTCACAGTAAAGCCAGCACAGTCTAATGGACTGCATCTGGCTTCACTGATACCACTTTCACATTGCAAAGCCAGGTCGGACCCGGTTCAGACACTTTCACTTTAAAAACGGGTCACCCATTATACAGAGGGCGACCCGAGTTTAACCCTTCTTATAAACCCAAGTCGAATTGCCGGATCTATATGTCACCAACCCGGCAATTACCTGGGTCAGAAGTGCAATCTGAAAAGGGTACAAGGCTGGACAAGGTGGTGGATTTTACTGGGGGCCGAAATCTGTCACTGGTAGTGAGCTGAGGCCCATACACACTGGGTGATTTTCAGCTGAAAGCCCCCCAGTTTTGTTGTTTCAGCTCAAAAGCCGCCCAGAGTGTACAGGCCAGCGCTGTTGTGCGGTTCCCACATCATTGCCGGCTGCTGCCGCTCATCTGCTGGTATTACCAGCAGATGAGCTACGGGGTGGATGGTTTTCCATAGCGTCCTGCTATGGAAAGCCATGCACCCCTGAGAAAATTGCTTAGATGGCGAAAATCCCTCAGTGTGTATGCCCAGTGATTTTCCCCATCCTCGCTGTGCATACACGCTGGGCAAACAAGATCAGTGTGTATGGACCTTTAGATGGTTGTACACAATAGATTTTCATAAAGAAGACCAGAAGCTCACTATAACTGACTTCCAGTAGAAGATTGAAGACCCATCTTTTCAATCTTGGCATATATAATTATTGAATTCCAGCTGCTCAAAAAATTAAAAACACTTTTTGTACCTTTCTACTTTTTGTTTTACAGATCCATTTATACAGTTGCCCATGAATCTGGAAAGCATATTGTCTACGTATACCCTCCCTATTAATATCCGATCATCTAAGGCTTTGTCTTATAAGCAGAAAGGAACAAATACATCTGAAGATGAGATGCTGTCTGAGCTGACACTGCAGGAAACATATGAAGAACCTTTTCTAATAGGACATCCCATCGATAATGGTGAGTGAAACAAAGACATACCATCTTCTACAGTTGCGACATGATTTAGCCATTACATGCCAGACATATAGGTATGTGGTCTATAGGTCGGGAGTATAAAGGTCGACAGTCAATAGGACGCCCACTATTGGTCGACAGGCCAAAGGTCAACACATGATAAAGGTTGACATGTATTAGGTAGACATGTTCAAAAGGTCGACACAACCAAAAGGTAGACATGGAAAAAGTCGCAGCCCAGCCAGGGCCGGTGCAAGCCTCCCCAGGCAAATCCCCCGCCCGCCCGCCGGCCCCCCGCTGCTGGGGAGATTTCAGCGGGCAGCGGTACCGCAGGGTGGGGGTGCGGGCGACACCGCGGCGTGCGCCCGCAACCCCCGTGTCTGGGGGGGGGGGGGGGGAGAGGGAAGCTACGCTACCTTTCTCCCCTGCTCCCAGTCCCCGCTGCAGGGGAGATTTCAGTGGAAGGCAGGCAGCGGACGGCAGGCGTCGGGCGGGCGGCGGGGGGGTTCGGACGATATTGCACCACAGGGTGGGGGTGCGGGCGACACTGCAGCTTGTGCCCGCAACCACCGTGTCCTCCGGGGGGGGGGGGGGGGGGAAGGGAAGCTACGCTTCCTTTCTCACCTGCTCCTAGTTCCCGCGGCGCATCCTGGTTTCTATGATACTCCTCCTCGGCGGCTCAGTACCGCCCTCCAGTGACCCTGAGCCCAGCGAGTAGGTCTGAATCGGGCCTATAGTGTGGGTGAAGGTAACATCAGGCTTGCCTACCCTCCCGCATTCAGCGGGAGGTTCCCGATTTTTGCATGAGCCTCCCGCTGCCCCGCAATCCCCCTCCTTCCTCCCGGTTTTTTTGTAAGTCTCCATTGAATTTGGACTGCGCATGCGCGCGTCCTGAACTGGCCGGGGGTGGGGCCTGTATCGGGAAGTCGCACCGCTGGGTAGTTGTTGGTAACGCCGGGGGCCGAGCTGCTGGGCACACAGACAGGAAGTCCAGACTGTCTGTCTGTGCACTGGGAGAAGGAGAAATAGCAACCGGGGCTTCCAGAGGCTGGCCCCGCCCCCACACTGAGGCTCCTCCGTGTGTGTCAGTCCTGCAGGCTGCAGCTGCTCTAGTCTCACAGCTCCTCGTCTTCTGCCTGTAATGTGATGACTTCCTGCACTGCCTGGAAGGAAGAACACAGCCAAGTGAGTGCTGTGGGAATGGGGGCTGTATATAATGTGTGTATGGGGGGGTCAGGTGTGTGTGTAATATAACGTGTGCTCACTGGTTGTGGGGGGTCTGTGTATAATTTAGTATTGTGTTATGTGCTGTGTGTTTTGAGTGCAATATGGGGGAGGGGAGCTGTGTATAATGTACTATGTTGTGTATGTGAATGTACTGGGTGCAATGTGCTGTGTGTATTGAGTGTCATATGGGGGAGGGGGCTGTGTATAATATACTATGTTGTATATGTGAATGTACTAGGTCCAATATGGGGTGGGGGTGTATAATGTACTGGGTATTATAATGTACTACGGTGTGTTATATGGGGGGCAGACTTGCCTTCCCTCCTGCATTTTGCAGGAGGCTCCTGCTTTTAGCCCAAGCGCAGTGCCAGTATTCCCCAAAGCTGCCCCCTCTTACAATGTGGATTGCGCATGCGCAAGTTTAGAATAAATGGGGATGGGGATTGAAAGGATAGCTGGTAGTCCTGTGGGAAGAACACAGCACGTGGCCCCTCCCCAAGCAGTGTGTCAGTCACCATGCTTACAGGCTCACATCCCACTCCTGACACCCCTCCCTCACAGGTTCCCCTCTCCTAACTTTCTCCTCACATCCCCCTATCCACGGCACCCCTGACCACCTACCCACTCCACAAATGTATCCCTCTGATGCTAACTCTCATCACATCCCCCTTTACCCACGGCACTGAGGTTAGAGCCTCTGGTTCGTCTATTTTAGATGTACATTCTTCATTGCTGTCTCCTTTCCCAGGACATGACTCCGGCATGGACGCAACTTGGCTGCTGACGTCTGACATCAGCAGTTCCTCACAGTCACCTCCATGCTGCCTGGTTAGTGCTCTCTTCTGCCCCATCTCCGACTGGCAGGGGTGGCGATACCCCTTCTATCGCCGTCCGCGCGACCCCCCCTCCCGTCCTCCATCGATCTCCTCCTCCCCCAGCAGGTGTCACAGCAGGGAGGACATCCGGCTGCAGGGGGAGGAGGAGACGCAGAGGGACACTGACAGCCGCCGGGATGTGACGGAGACCCCCGCAGACCACATCACAGGTATCGCGGGGGTCTCCGTCACCGCAACCCGATGCCAGCCGCATATGTTAGTACATATGTGTAGCATTGTGGCGGCTGGCAGGCGAGGGGCGGCGATGTATATTAATGCATCCCTCCCTGGGCCAAATGTACTAAGCTTGAAAAGTGATAAGATGGAGAGTGATAAACCACCAGCCAATCAGCTCCTACATGCCATGCCACAGTTTGAAAAATGACAGGTAGGAGCTGATTGGCTGGTGGTTTATCACTCTCCATTTTATCACTTTTCAAGGCTTAGTACATCTCACCCTCTATCCCTGACATCCTTTTCTCTCTTCCCCCTCTCTATCCTGGACACCCTCTCTCAGCCCTTTCGGTCTCTTCTCTCACCTCCTACTCTCCTCTCCTTTTCATCCCCTCTCTATCTCCGTCGCCTTCTCACTCTCACCCCCCCTCTCTCTATCCCTGAGACCCTCTCTCTATTCCCTCTCTCTCTCAATCCCCCATCTCTCTATCCTTGACACCCTCTCTTTCTCTCCCCCTTCTCTCTCTTAGCCCTCTATCCGTTACACCTTCTCTCACCCACTCTCTATCTGTGACACCCTCTCTATTCCTGACATTCTCTCATCCCCTTTCTTTCTTTCTTCCCTCTCTCACAGCACCTTTCTCTGTCCGTGACACTCACTCTCTCTTTCACCCCAATTATATCATCTCCAGCAACTCTCTATCCTGGGAACTCTCTCTTTCTTACCCTCTCTTTATCCTTGACACTTTCTCACTCTTTCTGCCATTCCCTCACTTTTCCTTACAGCCAAATTATTTATCTCTTATCTTTCACACACTCTGACACTCTCTCATTCTCCTCCTCACGTTTCCTTCATTTACCTACCCCCCCTGACATTCTCTATCTCTCTCTTTTGCGCGCACGCACACACACTTTCTCTCTTTCACTTCTCTCTGTTTGTCCCTGATTCCCCCTGTCTCATATTCTAATAGGGTGGGACCTGCAGAGGAGATGTCTAGTTTAAACCCCCCCAAGGTGCCCTGTTTAAAAAAAAACAACAACCACAAGTCTACCAAATTTATAGTATGTCACATATACTCTATATAATGATGTATATGTCAGTATTATGCTCTGCTGTGTAATGTCAGCATGCAGCCCTCATGTGTTATGTCAATGTGTAGCCCTGCTATGTGATGTCAGTCATGCTGTGTAATGTAGCTGTGATGTCAGGGAGTAGCCCTTCCGTGTAATGTAGCTGAGAGATCAGTGTGTAGCCAGTACTGCGCTTTGTACTTTCGTTTTTATGTGCCGCTGCAGGACACACCACTTGGTCACAGTAGACACACCCATATATGGAGATAGACACACCCCTTGGGTAGAATGTGACACACCCCCTCAAGAGTGCTCTGCACAATGCCTTTCAGTGCGATCTATAATCTCCCTGAAACTAATTTTCAAAAGTAGGCAAGTATGGGTAACATGTGGGGAAAGTGAGAATATGCAGTGCACTGCGAGGAGAAAGCCACCGCCCAGACAGAAAGAGTAACCTCTAAATTGCAAGAGATTTGGGAATGGATCACTTATCGGCATCTATTGGCAAATCCATTTGCCATTCCCAAACCATCGAACAGTTTTTCCTATCTGTGCAAATGTGAGTAGAATTGAGGTGGTCACTAATCTGGGACTGAGACAGGGTGGACGTAGTAATCACTGACCCCCTTTAAAAACGCCTTGACGTTTTTTAACACACACCCAGAAAATAGCCGGTTTATACACCGGCATCCTGCTAGTCAAATTACAAGAGGACTACCATTACAATCCATACGCATTCTCTGTCACTAATTCCCCCTCACAGGTGAACGATGCAAACGGTAATCATGCACAGTCGTTCTATAATCACTCAATTAGCAAATTCTCTGCTTAGCGATCAATTCTGAATCAGGGCCTTAGTACATAAAAAAAATATGCCCAATTTTAAAACTGTCTTTTTATAGGTTATAGCTGCATTTTCCATCTGCATTCTGAGATGGCGGGAGCACCATGTAGCATATGGGTTATAGACCTCACTGCTGGCGGGGCAGTGCGGTCAGAATGGGGCCATCCTAACCGCGCATGTGCAGACCGCCGGCATCCAGCTGAGCAGTTTGCAGGGAGAGGCTCCTTTCCGAGCCCCTTCGTCTGCAGGGACATATATTTGCCTGAAAGTATTGCATATTGCAATGTGATCCTGGGTGGTAGATTCTGTACAGATCGCATTGCAAAGCCAATCTTATGGTAAAATGGCTCCATAGTGACAGTCTGGCAGGCTGAGGGTGGGATGCAGTAACATCCGCGGCCCCTCTCTGCCATACATCGCCAGCTACTGCAAAGATAATTGTCGCATATGCACTAACAAATGCGATAATTGTTGCAAACGACAGCTCTTGCGTTAAGAGCTGCCCTTTGTGATGTGCTCGGCAGTGTAGCACGGGGAGGCAAGGGATGCGAAAAGAAGCCTCGCAGCGAGGCTCTGGCATAGGAAAATGCAGTAAAACCCCCCAAAACAGGGTTTTTACTTCATGTTTTGTTTAGTGCATCTCGCCCTTTGTGAGGAATCCGCAATCACACAGACAGACATCCACAAGTACTGTAAAAAAATAACACTATTACATAAAGACAACTGAATTGAGGGGGATCCCAAATCAGAATCTTGCCTAGGACTCCATAAAGTCGAAACCCTTCACTGTGAGGCACTATTTTATGGTCAAAGTTCACAATAGCATCACAATAATGTTGCAAGGTTTGAGCACGGTTTTGATGACCACTTGTCATGGATCAGAATCAGTAATTAAGATGCGCATATGCTAAAGATCATGGACAAAACAAATAATGAAACTTCATGCAGAATATATTTTAGCAACAATTAACAAGGATATGCTCTGTTAATATTCTTTGGGTACTTGTGTAGTTTCACGGCATGGCATGGCGCCGCCTTGAAATATGTCCAAAAAAGTAACTTAACTCCATGCCAACATGGATAGTTCATACCTCCACTATCCATGTTGGCATGGAGTTGATTTTAAATAGCGTGGCGAGCGAAGCGAGCCACCGAGCCCCGCAAGGGGACTTAGACGCACGGCGCCATGCTGGCGCCGTGAAACTACACAAGTACCATTCTTTGTTTAAAGTTATATTTTAAAAAGTTATTTTTTGCTTTGTTATTACAAAGGTAAAATATTTATAGAGGAACCAATAACTATGCCAATGTACATGATGGAGCTAAAACTGGTGGTGGCTACGGGACTTATAAATGTAAACCCTGAAAGGTGGAGCAAGATATGTGATTTGATGACTGAAAAAGTGAAAAATCAAGGCAGCTTTACAAACATCACTGTTGATGGTAAGACATACTTTTCCTACTTTTTGTGTCTCCTCTCTGGTCTTCTCTTGATGACATTGACTGTTCTCAACATCATTAAGCTCTACCCCCAGTGTGGCAAATATTGTGATTTGCGGGTCTACAAGGAGGGAGCGGGGCTAAAAGGACACAATTTGCGTAATTTAGTTGTCTCCCTTCACGAAGAGCCGCGAAAATGAATGGGGAGTTGGGAGGCTTGCCCACCTTTCGAGGGGGCCATGAGGGGGACCTGATGTTTGGGAGCCTCCCGGCCATTCCAGGAGGATAGCCAAGTATGTGGTAGAGCTAGAACAGTGGTCAGGGAACTCGGTCCGCATTACCCCACGCAGTGCATGTTTGCAGGTCTCCTCACAGAATCACAAGTGAAATAATTAACTCCACCTGCGGACCCTATAAAATGTGTCTGTGAGTAATTAGTACACCTGTGCACCTGCTGGGTAACCAGCAAAACATGTACTGTGTGGGGTAATGAGGACCGAGTTCCCTGACCACTGAGCTAGAATATACAGTAATATAATAGTGTCCCATTTCCAGGATCTGTGAAGTATTTTATCCTGACACAATAAGACCACTGATTAGAATAGTTCTACTGTCCTGGTTCATCAATGTACTATGTACTGTATGTATATTTATTTATTAGCATGTATTCAAATAGCATCAGCATTGTGCATTACAACTGGGAGTGCAAATGAAACTGTCAGAAAATCCTGTCCAAGCCTCCATCTGGTTACCACTGCATCACTGCTCATCTGGCCAGTCCTGCCTCTCCTGCTCTGGCAGTGCCTGGTGCCCACTTGGGCTTAGTGTCCTTTCTCCTGGTCACCATATTGGAAGCATACCAGTTCCAGCCCAGTATCGGTATCCAGCAGCCGTTCCCAGCCGGCATCAGAAGCATAACTGGTTGTTACGACTCTGGGAGATACCCAAGCAAAGGTTACCAGTGAGGACAGGCCACAATCCCAACCCTGACTCTGTTAATCCCTCCAGAGATTATAGGCACCTGCAGAGCTAAGACTTCTCCTATAATAGCCCCGTTTTAAGGGGCAAATTAGGTCTGCCCCAACTCCGGTGCCACCAGGCCTGAAAGGGAGACAAGGTGCTCAACACCTCCAGAGCAGACAAGAAGAGGACTAAATAAACCCGTAAAAAAATGGGAAACTAAAAAAAAATGTGGCACAGCTGTCCCCCACGGGAAAGGATCCTGTGTAACCAACGTACAAGTATTACTAGCCAGGTGACCTCTAAGCAGGTCTATTAAGTAAGGTAGTGAAGTAGGAAACTGTGATGCAAATTCCTACCAAACAGACGTCAGGAGACCTAGAACACAGGCAAGACAGGGCTGCAAAGATTAAATAACCAGCGCCGCGCAATAGGCGGCCAGAGAGTTTGAACCTGGGCCGCCCAATCAGGGCATGTGAAGTCAGCCGCCCCCATCTTCTGATGCGCTGACCGTTTAAGCATCCCTGGCCACCAGGACTCATTGCTGGGCAACAGACCTGGCAATTCCATTCTGTATCCTAGCGATGGATCGGACCCGACTCCAGTGTACTCCAAGCATGCATGCTGTATGGCTGGCCGGAGCTTGGCAGGAGCTCGGCTCCTAACACTGGTATTTAGCTGGATATCCTTATCCAGCAGCCAGTCCAGGTTATGAGTCTGAGATCCTAACAGAGACTGCGTAATGCCAGACAGACAGGTAGAGTGATAAAGGGGGTCATTCAGACCTGATCGCTGTTGAGCGAATTAGTAGAGTCAAGCGGAAATCAAGCCTTGCAAATGAATGTGTTTGCTGTGCATATGTATGCCTTCCGCAGAATTCGCAGCCGAATGAAAATGTCCAATATCCTTTGTTACAGGCTCGTCATCAAATGATTTTTCAACTGGGCACCAGTCATCGAAAGCTAGGAGTAGTCAGAGACTTACTTGGTGGCTGAAATAAATACAGACATATCCGGTCATCAGCTGATGTCACACCCGCTCTCCTAAAATGCTTTGGCATGCCTAGTGTTTTTTCTGGCACGCCTGCGTTTTTCTTAACACTCTCACTAATGGCCAGGTACCATCACCAAACGCCTATTTTCTGTCACCATGTGAACAGCTAGAGAAGGAAAAAGTAGCAAGATTTTGTCACTAGCAGGTGTCCCACATGCGTACCACAGGCCGTACACATGCGCAGTGTATCAATTATATGCCACTGTGCGAATTGGCACAGCAGTGATCACGTTTGAATCGGGCCCAAAATGAAGAGAGATGAAGCACCAGCCAATCAGCTCCTAACTGCAATGTTACTGTCTGTGTTTAAAAATTGCCAGGAGCTGTTAGTTAATCTCTCTCACCTTTATCATTTGCAAGCTTCAGGTATATCAGTTGGTGGGATAGCTTCTGGAGGTTATATTGGTGATTCTTGAATTTGATAAGCTAGTCTGAAGGAAATACATACATGAGACCATCAGACAGGATATCGGCAGTCAAAAGACCAACGCCAATGATCAGAATCCCGACAAGGGTGTCAGTATACTTATCCTCACCCCCAGGGAACTCGGTCCTCATTACCCCACACAGTGCATGTTTGCAGGTCTCCTCACAGAATCACAAGTGAAATAATTAACTCCACCTGTGGACCCTATAAAATGTGTCTGTGAGTAATTAGTACACCTGTGCACCTGCTGGGTAACCAGCAAAACATGTACTGTGTGGGGTAATGAGGACCGAGTTCCCTGACCACTGAGCTAGAATATACAGTAATATAACATGATAGTGTCCCATTTCCAGGATCTGTGAAGTATTTCATCCTGACACAATAAGACCACTGATTAGAATAGTTCTACTGTCCTGGTTCATCAATGTACTATGTACTGTATGTATATTTATTTATTAGCATGTATTCAAATAGCATCAGCATTGTGCATTACAACTGGGAGTGCAAATGAAACTGTCAGAAAATCCTGTCCAAGCCTCCATCTTGTGGGATCTGTTGCTCTGGTTACCACTGCATCACTGCTCATCTGGCCAGTCCTGCCTCTCCTGCTCTGGCAGTGCCTGGTGCCCACTTGGGCTTAGTGTCCTTTCTCCTGGTCACCATATTGGAAGCATACCAGTTCCAGCCCAGTATCGGTATCCAGCAGCCGTTCCCAGCCGGCATCAGAAGCATAACTGGTTGTTACGACTCTGGGAGATACCCAAGCAAAGGTTACCAGTGAGGACAGGCCACAATCCCAACCCTGACTCTGTTAATCCCTCCAGAGATTATAGGCACCTGCAGAGCTAAGACTTCTCCTATAATAGCCCCGTTTTAAGGGGCAAATTAGGTCTGCCCCAACTCCGGTGCCACCAGGCATGAAAGGGAGACAAGGTGCTTAACACCTCCAGAGCAGACAAGAAGAGGACTAAATAAACCCGTAAAAAAATGGGAAACTAAAAAAAATGTGGCACAGCTGTCCCCCACGGGAAAGGATCCTGTGTAACCAACGTACAAGTATTACTAGCCAGGTGACCTCTAAGCAGGTCTATTAAGTAAGGTAGTGAAGTAGGAAACTGTGATGCAAATTCCTACCAAACAGACTGCAGGAGACCTAGAACACAGGCAAGACAGGGCTGCAAAGATTAAATAACCAGCGCCGCGCAATAGGCGGCCAGAGAGTTTGAATCTGGGCCGCCCAATCAGGGCATGTGAAGTCTTCTGATGCGCTGACCGTTTAAGCATCCCTGGCCACCAGGACTCATTGCTGGGCAACAGACCTGGCAATTCCATTCCGTCTCCTAGTGATGGACCGGACCCGACTCCAGCGTACTCCTAGCATGCAGGCTGTATGGCTGGCCGGAGCTTGGCAGGAGCTCGGCTCCTAACACTGGTTTTTAGCTGGATATCCTTATCCAGCAGCCAGTCCAGGTTATGAGTCTGAGATCCTAACAGAGACTGCGTAATGCCAGACAGACAGGTAGAGTGATAAAGGGGGTCATTCAGACCTGATAGCTGTTGAGCGAATTAGTAGAGTCAAGCGGAAATCAAGCCTTGCAAATGAATGTGTTTGCTGTGCATATGTATGCCTTCCGCAGAATTCGCAGCCGAATGAAAATGTCCAATATCCTTTGTTACAGGCTCGTCATCAAATGATTTTTCAACTGGGCACCAGTCATCGAAAGCTAGGAGTAGTCAGAGACTTACTTGGTGGCTGAAATAAATACAGACATATCCGGTCATCAGCTGATGTCACACCCGCTCTCCTAAAATGCTTTGGCATGCCTAGTGTTTTTTCTGGCACGCCTGCGTTTTTCTTAACACTCTCACTAATGGCCAGGTACCATCACCAAACACCTACTTTCTGTCACCATGTGAACAGCTAGAGAAGGAAAAAGTAGCAAGATTTCATCACTAGCAGGTGTCCCACATGCGTACCACAGGCCGTACACATGCGCAGTGTATCAATTATATTCCACTGTGCGAATTGGCACAGCAGTGATCACGTTTGAATCGGGCCCAAAATGAAGAGAGATGAAGCACCAGCCAATCAGCTCCTAACTGCAATGTTACTGTCTGTGTTTAAAAATTGCCAGGAGCTGTTAGTTAATCTCTCTCACCTTTATCATTTGCAAGCTTCAGGTATATCAGTTGGTGGGATAGCTTCTGGAGGTTATATTGGTGATTCTTGAATTTGATAAGCTAGTCTGAAGGAAATACATACATGAGACCATCAGACAGGATATCGGCAGTCAAAAGACCAACGCCAATGATCAGAATCCCGACAAGGGTGTCAGTATACTTATCCTCACCCCCAGGGAACTCGGTCCTCATTACCCCACACAGTGCATGTTTGCAGGTCTCCTCACAGAATCACAAGTGAAATAATTAACTCCACCTGTGGACCCTATAAAATGTGTCTGTGAGTAATTAGTACACCTGTGCACCTGCTGGGTAACCAGCAAAACATGTACTGTGTGGGGTAATGAGGACCGAGTTCCCTGACCACTGAGCTAGAATATACAGTAATATAACATGATAGTGTCCCATTTCCAGGATCTGTGAAGTATTTCATCCTGACACAATAAGACCACTGATTAGAATAGTTCTACTGTCCTGGTTCATCAATGTACTATGTACTGTATGTATATTTATTTATTAGCATGTATTCAAATAGCATCAGCATTGTGCATTACAACTGGGAGTGCAAATGAAACTGTCAGAAAATCCTGTCCAAGCCTCCATCTTGTGGGATCTGTTGCTCTGGTTACCACTGCATCACTGCTCATCTGGCCAGTCCTGCCTCTCCTGCTCTGGCAGTGCCTGGTGCCCACTTGGGCTTAGTGTCCTTTCTCCTGGTCACCATATTGGAAGCATACCAGTTCCAGCCCAGTATCGGTATCCAGCAGCCGTTCCCAGCCGGCATCAGAAGCATAACTGGTTGTTACGACTCTGGGAGATACCCAAGCAAAGGTTACCAGTGAGGACAGGCCACAATCCCAACCCTGACTCTGTTAATCCCTCCAGAGATTATAGGCACCTGCAGAGCTAAGACTTCTCCTATAATAGCCCCGTTTTAAGGGGCAAATTAGGTCTGCCCCAACTCCGGTGCCACCAGGCATGAAAGGGAGACAAGGTGCTTAACACCTCCAGAGCAGACAAGAAGAGGACTAAATAAACCCGTAAAAAAATGGGAAACTAAAAAAAATGTGGCACAGCTGTCCCCCACGGGAAAGGATCCTGTGTAACCAACGTACAAGTATTACTTGCCAGGTGACCTCTAAGCAGGTCTATTAAGTAAGGTAGTGAAGTAGGAAACTGTGATGCAAATTCCTACCAAACAGACTGCAGGAGACCTAGAACACAGGCAAGACAGGGCTGCAAAGATTAAATAACCAGCGCCGCGCAATAGGCGGCCAGAGAGTTTGAATCTGGGCCGCCCAATCAGGGCATGTGAAGTCTTCTGATGCGCTGACCGTTTAAGCATCCCTGGCCACCAGGACTCATTGCTGGGCAACAGACCTGGCAATTCCATTCCGTCTCCTAGCGATGGACCGGACCCGACTCCAGCGTACTCCTAGCATGCAGGCTGTATGGCTGGCCGGAGCTTGGCAGGAGCTCGGCTCCTAACACTGGTTTTTAGCTGGATATCCTTATCCAGCAGCCAGTCCAGGTTATGAGTCTGAGATCCTAACAGAGACTGCGTAATGCCAGACAGACAGGTAGAGTGATAAAGGGGGTCATTCAGACCTGATCGCTGTTGAGCGAATTAGTAGAGTCAAGCGGAAATCAAGCCTTGCAAATGAATGTGTTTGCTGTGCATATGTATGCCTTCCGCAGAATTCGCAGCCGAATGAAAATGTCCAATATCCTTTGTTACAGGCTCGTCATCAAATGATTTTTCAACTGGGCACCAGTCATCGAAAGCTAGGAGTAGTCAGAGACTTACTTGGTGGCTGAAATAAATACAGACATATCCGGTCATCAGCTGATGTCACACCCGCTCTCCTAAAATGCTTTGGCATGCCTAGTGTTTTTTCTGGCACGCCTGCGTTTTTCTTAACACTCTCACTAATGGCCAGGTACCATCACCAAACGCCTACTTTCTGTCACCATGTGAACAGCTAGAGAAGGAAAAAGTAGCAAGATTTCATCACTAGCAGGTGTCCCACATGCGTACCACAGGCCGTACACATGCGCAGTGTATCAATTATATTCCACTGTGCGAATTGGCACAGCAGTGATCACGTTTGAATCGGGCCCAAAATGAAGAGAGATGAAGCACCAGCCAATCAGCTCCTAACTGCAATGTTACTGTCTGTGTTTAAAAATTGCCAGGAGCTGTTAGTTAATCTCTCTCACCTTTATCATTTGCAAGCTTCAGGTATATCAGTTGGTGGGATAGCTTCTGGAGGTTATATTGGTGATTCTTGAATTTGATAAGCTAGTCTGAAGGGAATACATACATGAGACCATCAGACGGGATATCGGCAGTCAAAAGACCAACGCCAATGATCAGAATCCCGACAAGGGTGTCAGTATACTTATCCTCACCCCCTAACCCCCAACCCTTCCTCCCTGATACATAATCCGAACAGTTTGTATTTTCCAGAGAGTCCAAGGCAGGGCCGGCAACAAATATCTTGGCACCCAGTACACCGATGTCTCTAGGGGGCCCCCTCAAACCCAAACATCCTCACTTCCCTTTTGTATAACACCAGACAGAAGCAATAACTGGAATCGGAAAAAAGTTGTATGATTTCTTTAGCTATTTAAAAATCATGTAATCTATGAAGCCAGCTTCAAAGTTGCCCTTATTTAGCCTGTACAAACGTATGAAAAGTCAATACAAAATCCTCACTGCTCTATACTCATACTCCACTGCGCATGCACGAACTGCTGAAAAAATGTGGAGGGGGCCATTTTTCCAGCAATATGTCGCTGGACTCCTGAGGGGGACTACTGGGTCTGCATATACCTGAAGTACTGTATTACATACATTGCACTTTGTTTGGAGCACACTATAGCTTGTTACATGCTAATTATGTTCACCTAATTGGGTGGCGACAATCACTCTAAAATCAAACATTTGTAAACCACTCAAGTAATCCTGCATTTTCCCCTGCAACTGTCACATTTAAAAAATCCACAGATGCCTTAAAAACATGAACTGTTAAGCCCTGTACACATGGGGGGACGGGGGAGCCTGTGCTGAGTGATGTGCTTAAGCACGGATCGCTCAGCACAAATGCTGCACACTCTTGTGGTGTGCTGAGTATTCTTGCGGGTCAATCAATAGCGACGTGCATCACTGTCACCGGCAGGCATACACACGGAGCGACGTGTACTTAATTTCTAGTCAGATCGCTTAAGTTTGGGAATCACTGTTCTGAGGAACATGGCTTGACAAGGTCTTCAGGATAGTATTTTAACCACTAACTCCATTTAACCAGTTGATGCTAATGAATTTGTGTCCTTTTATCCAAGAGCAGGGGTGGATTGGCCATAGACCTCACAGTGAAGCTTCCTGGTAGACCACGCACTGGTGAGGCTGCCTTTTGTAAGTTGTGGCCCCGCCCCCTTCCTGTCTTTAACTACAAAAACATTTGCCGTTTTTACAGAGCAGTGTAGCCGATGCTGGAAATACTCATCTAAGGCGGGTGTCCATCAATATCCATTGTGGCATCTATTAAGGAGAAAGAGTAGGTGCTATCTGGGGGTGTAACAGTTTCTCAGGTGTTTCTAGGATCCACTTTGGGAGGGGTGGTGATACTGTATTTGTGATATTAGCGGGAGTCTGCTTGATGGATGCTCTGTGTTTAGTCTCAGTGGGAGGAGTGAGGTATTATTTGAAGTGTAGAGGTTTGTGGTTAGTCACAGCAGCCTCAAGGTCTGGGGGCCACTAGACTGCCAATCATATTAAAACCAACTGCTTCCACTCAGGAGTAGTGATGTATTAATCCCACCTATGTTGATGTGGTTTCCACGTACATTTGATTTGGCTCTGCCTACGTGAGGCCACTTTTATAAATATTTACATTGCCACTTGTAATTTCCAATCAGCCCCTGACATTTACGTGTGTCTTTGTTAGCGGACTGTCTGCATTTAATTTGGTGCTATCCCAACAGCACAATAATGTTACACCATATTTTGGACACAGTTGTCAAAGGCAGAAAGTGCCTCTTGGAAACAAATGGCAGGGTCCTCTCTCATCGTGTGCTTTAGAATATATTTCTGCCACCCTGATAATTGTGTCAGTGTCCTGGTCGCTGATGCAACGGTCTTTACTTACCATGTGCTTGTCCTAAATTGCTTTATACTGTAATTCTTTATGTTCTTGTTTTTCGCTCATCTATGTATTTTCAGGTGCTGCGGAACCCTTGTGGTGCCATATAAATAAACCACAATAATAGGTGAAGATTGTGTTGTGTCCAAAATATTTGACTGTGCAGTAATGAAATTCATATATATTGTAGTTAACATGTTACTGACAACTAAAAATCTCCAAATCATTAATTTTCATATTCTTCTCTCTCTCTGTGCACAGAAATATTTATGTTAGATAAAAACAATCTGTCTACACAAAAACCCATGTACAACGTCATTGAGCCAATATATATCGATATCAGTGAAGTCAACAGCTGTAAAAACCAACCTCTAGAAATCAAGGCAAAGAGTATGCATGCATTTCAACCCAAGCGACACGCAAAGCAGATTCCCATGAATCATGAGACTCAAAAACAAGATGCAACAACTGAGAATGAGCAATTAAAATCCAAAACCTTTGAAACAATTAACGATATCCCAACAGATCTCCACAATCTGACTGTGCAGCAAGTGTGTGAGTGTCTGAAAGTTCTCAACATGAGCCAGTATGTGGAAGCTTTTCAAACTGCACAGGTGGACGGTGAGTTTTTATACGACCTCAATCCGGAGATGATGAAAAGCTGTTTGGAAATGAATGCACTTCACATTGTAAAATTCTTGAAATTTCGGGATGGGTGGAGACCCAATATGGAGGGTTAAAAGCCGTCGAAACCATGCTTGCCTACTTTCTGGCTGCCCTCTCTGCAAGAGGCCAGAAAGCTCAGTGAGGCAGAGGGGGTGGGGCCATTGCCAGGAGCAAAAAGGGGTGGGATGGGGGTGGAGCCACACGAGGGGTGACTTGCTTGGGAGTGTTCCCAGAGGGGTGTGCCCCCACCCTGCAATGCCGGTGGGCTGGGCTACAATGAAGCGTTATAGGGGACCCTGGTCTAGCCTGCACAGTAAACCCTAGAGGCTCTATTTACAGTATAAACACATTTCCATGGGTAATGGTACTTTTTACATTTCTCTGTGGTGTTAATTTTAAAATTTTTGGAGCCATTAAAATTATTATTACTTAAATATTGCAGTCTCCTAATGTGTTGCAGTCTTCTCATCCAATGGTGAATATCTGAAAAGCCCCCTAGTCTAGGAAGGTGGGTGAGGAGAGCTCACACTTTTGCATTTAACACGTCTCCACACTGTCATGTATGAGATTCTAAAGGTCACTGAATTTTAATTGGAATGCCTCTAGCTTGCTAAGGGATACGTTGCTCTTCCGGGATCAGGAAAAACATTTAAAAAGGCACTCGAGGCTGAAACTGCAATATATATATATATATATATATATATAACATCCAAAGTAAAGATGGTGCTCATAGACTTCACTCAGGTAATTGATATCATAGAATGGTAAACAAGTGTGGCGGCTAGCCACACACTCTCAGGAGACTGGCCACACCTGTAAACATGGGCCCCTCCTACTGCCCCACTCTACATTTTGCTCTGTATCTTTGTTCAGTACTGTGCATGCAGAACAGTCCGGGCAGCATAGGGGGTAAGTAGGGGTGGGCCTGAGGGGGATGGGTTTGACTAATCTGGAAGGATGACCGGCGTCGGATTCCCGACTGATGGTGCTCCGACAGGAGGGATCCCGACTCACATGGGCTATTCCACGACCCCATAGAGGGAGAATAGAACCTGTGGTGAGCGAAGCGAGCCACCATGCCCGCAGTGCAGTGAGCCGGCAAGGGGCCTCTTTGTGCTCCCACCCCTGTCGGAGCACCGGCAGTCGAGATTCCGACGTCGGAGTACTGACCGCCAGGTATCCCCCTGTTGGACCGCCATACCACACCCAATCTGGACATCTGCTTACTCACTACAGTGCATCCTCATACGGGCTTGCTTAGATGTGTGCTGTATAAAAACAGGGATGTGTGGGACATACTTCCTTCCCAAAAAAGGATCACTGACCTGATCTCCTCATCCTGTTACAAGACTCCCCTGCTCTACTGCTGCAGGGCACTCTGGTATCTCTGATAAAACTTCCAGCCCTGGCAACAAGGGGGGTACAAAGCATACTGTAGTTGCCTCCAGGGGCAAACACAGGATTTTCAGAAGGGGGTTTCCAGAGGGGCGGAGCAAAGCACGGAGATGGACACTTAGGTGACCCAGTATATGCCGGGTCAGTTAAAGTATTATAGATAGACCAAATGTATATAAATAATAATATATATATATATATATATATTATATACACACACATAGATATTATACACATACAAATAAATACATACATATATATATATATATATACATACATTCAGGGGCGTCAACAGCAGTGTAGACCCCTGGGCATAGCAATGTATTGGGTCCCCCACCGATCCTCCAGCGGTAGGGGTGGGGGAAGCTTTGATGTCCCGCGGGTGGTAGGGGGTATTATATCAACCGCTCAGCATGTAGGGCCTGTATCAGTAATTTCCACTAATTACCCCTTTACTGCACATATGGTGGGAGATGGGGTGGGAGAAGGGGGCATTGGGCTGAATGAAGAGGCCCTGATACATAACTTCCAGGGTGGTAGAGGATGTGAATATGCAGAGGAGAAGTGTATAGTGGAGTGCGCTTATTATCCATAATTTTCTGGTGGGAGGACAGCTTGCTTGACTGCAGATATCTCCAGTTCCCGGAAATAGATTTTAATGGAAGTAAAAACTAGAGAATCCCACCTACCAAATGGTATTGGGGACTAGGGGGTCAGAGTTCAGGAGGCAGAGCAATCTGCCAACGAGTATATAAAACTACATACCAGTTGTGTGGAGCTGGAGCAGTAACCAGCTGCTGGAAGGCTGATATCTCTGGTTCTGGGAACAGTAGAGACAAGCTACTAGTGTCCTTCAAAGGGGAAGAGTCCCAGCTTTTGGAATATACCCTCAGAAAAACTCTGAGTCAGACAGAACCTGAAATATCTGACTGGGAAGAGCAATTAATAGGCTTGGATGGGGACCACTGCTTTGAAGTCAGATATCTCCGGTTCCCAAGGGCCGATTTTTAAAATTCTTATACCCCTGGAAAGAGGGGACCCTCAGCTTTCAGTCTAGGGCCCTTAGACTTCTGGAGGGGTTTCTGGGTACTCAGAGGCGCTACTGGCCTCCCCTCCTGCAGTCTGCAAGAGGCTCCCTGAAATACAGTAGTAGCAATCTCCCCCTCTCCCTGAAAAGCAATTTCCATGATTTCAGCTAACCCATATTATGCAGCTGTTACTTATTTTGGGTAGAAATCATAGATATATACATTTAAATGGAATCATCATATATAGATTGTAAGCTCCACTGGGGCAGGGACTGATGTGAATGTTCAAATATTCTCTGTAAAGCGCAGCGGAATATGTATGCGCTATATATATAAGAAACTGTTAATAAATAAATAAAATAATAAATCAGTGGCATGTCCCTGCATTGGTTATAAAGCACAATGACTCTATGTCTACATTCATTTAAATAAGGTTTGTCATGGCCACTTATATGGAACCACTTGTAAAACACAATACATGAATTAATTAACACATACAGTATCAGTGTTGTTTCTTCAACAGGTAAAGTAGATGTTACTAACTGCTTTGGGGCTCATATTCATTTGGATATAAGTAATTTACCTCCCAGATGTAGCAGTACAAGTCTCTGCTTCTAGGTGCCACCTTTACAATCTCCCTGAAATGCATTTTGGGAGTAGGCAAGTATGTCAGTCTGCACCCTTCCTGGCTGGCTGTCCCACATATGTCTGCAACAAAGGCTTCTTTACGTTAAAGTAAGTAACGCTGTAAGTTTCAAAGTTACACTGTATTTTTACTTTATTCATATTTTCATTGGACAATTACAAATGGGATATTATTCCAACTACAGATGTGTCGTCAGGGGCGAATTTAGGGGTGAGGGCGCCCGTAGGCACACAAATAATGCCCCCCCCTGCCTAATTGTTTTATTTTTATTGATTAGTTATAAGCCCTCATTTGATGCCAATTTAATAGAATAATAAAAAAAGCCACCAACTGTAACATTTTTTATTATGTATACATATTTACTAAGTAGGACAATTTACAGGGGCAGTATATGCATGTCCTATCCATTTACACTCTATTTAAGATGGAACCTGGTGCAGTACAGTGGAACATTTTGCAGTTACTGGTACATTTCAGGCTGATAATACTATCACATGCATCCAAGTGCCGCCCCAAAACATGTGCCGCTCCTAGGCACGTGCCTCATGGGAAATTCGGCACTGTGTGTCGTGCTATAGCTTGCTGCTTGTAGTTAGTAGTGTTCTTTAGTAGGATCGCAATGCAAACGCATTGGTGCATACGCACATGCATCTGTAATGTAACTGGCTCCCAAAGGACTCAATTGGCGGTGTACACCTAGCATACATCCCACTATGCCCTGATCAGTGCAAAACTGTAGTTCTGAAAATCTGTATGCTGTGCTGCTGTTGATGTTTTTTTAAGCTACCTTTTGCTTATACTCATTTTCAAACCAAATCGTTGGAAATCACCAGCAGAACAAACACTGGCAAAATAACATTGATACCAATGCAAAACATAAATCTACTTAGAATCATTTTTGCAAAATTGCACCACAATTCACTAAACTAATAAACGTAAAATGCAGCGTGTTTAATATACTTTAATTAAAATTCAAACACTGCAGCCAAGTGCTGGTTTACTTAAAAACTGTATTTCTTAAAACATGACCGGCTGCTGGTTCTGGTTTTTCGTGGGGAAACCTAATTTCTCTTTTTAAAGCTGAACCGTTAAATGCATGTTAAACACAAAAGTCTGCACTGATCCATTCAGACATTGAAACAAACACGCTGCTGCTCCTCGTAACACACCTCTGAATGACTAGACACACCATCCAAGACCAACACGATTCTTTATAAATGTGCGACTTGTGGCCCAAAATATTCCTTTGATAAGGGACCATCACGGCTCGCAACACGAAACGATTATCAGTTAATATTCCCCAAGTAGAGCTATAGACAGAGTCAGGTTCCTGAGTAAACCACTAGGTGGCAGCATCTCTTTGGTTCTCTGCACTTGTTATAATACCTGGTAATAAAACAACATTAGATTTATGGTCTAATTCAGCTTGGTTAGCATAGCAAGAAAGCACACAACCGGACAAACCCATATCATACTACAGGTGGGGCTGTTGTAACATGTGCAGAGAAATTTAGATTTGGGTGGACTATATTGTTTCTGAGCAGGGTATATACTGCCTGCTATATTTTTACATTGCAATACACAGTAGAAATCCGTTTGAACAAACCCCACCTAGATCTAAGGGTTTTATTTACTAAGTTGGATGTTGCTGTGGGCATCCAATTGGAATCTACTCATTTATTTAGCAACTTCTAGAAGGATAAAAGGATCTGATTGGTTGCCCATAGCAACATCCCATCTTCAATAGAACTCCCATCTTAGTGAATAAACCTCGAAATCTTTATGCATATGTTACATCTGCCCCCTGCTGCGTAAAAGTGGTCTAGTTGTGTGCTTTTATGCTAAGCTAACAAGGCAGAATAAGGCCCATAGTTAAAAGAACAAGTATCAATTACTAAACCGTATTAATAGGACAAAGAAAACAATGAATTTGCACTTAAATTTTAATTTCCAGAACATTAGAAATAACACAGAAAACACTGTAGCTGTCCACACCTGCAAACCATTATTTATTTATTTACCGTTTCTTATATAGCGCAGCAGATTCCGTTGCGCTTTACAATTGTAGACAGTGATAAAACAAACTGGGCAACAATAGACAGACGGAGGTACGAAGGCCCTGCCGCAAGCTTACATTCTATAGGGAAATTCATCTCCAGTATTCCAGAAACTATTCTATGGGGCATTTTCATGAAATCCCGTGGTTATTAATGGCTAATTATAGAATAATTAACATTTGCTCTTTCATAAAGTTCAGGGGTTAACATGCAGAATCTACCTGATTTCCCCACACATTAACCAACAGTATTATTTTCTTGTAGACTTAAGAGGTGTATAGGTGTACAATGAGCAGCTGCTTGTCAGTCATACCATACTCACCTTTCCACATAAAGGTTGCATATCCATTGTTCACAAAATACTGTTCAAATTGCCAGCTTTTGGGGCCAAATGTAATAGGGTGTGGTAATCAGAAAGTGAGCGATTTGGGGGGAGTTTTACCATTTTTTTAAATGGCAATCATTTACACTGAAATACAGGTTGATTTTGCCATGCAAGATTTTGATTGCTACATAAAAAATAAAAATGGTGAAAATCTCCCCAAATTTTTCACTTTCTGATTCTCACACCCTATTACATTTGGCCCTTTGTTTCAAGTATTCTTAAGGTACAAGGGTAGTTTGTGGTACTGCGCTCCATTAATGAAAATTCTACAGGTTGTCTTAAAAGAATTGTAATTCTTTATTTGTATACAATAGTAAAGTATATAGCAATTAAACTTTTCAATATAATTTCCTGACGCTGTGGACTGGAATATTGTATTCCTTCAAGGTTTGCAATTGCTAATAGTGGATATGACACATGCAAGATGTGTCTGAATCTTGTGTATTAATCTACAATGTAGGTAATTAATACATGAAAAAAGATGCAAGAAAAGAAGGAAACGAAAAGAATTGAAAAAAAGCAAAAATTACACATCTAAATGGAAAAAGGGAAAAAAATCTACACAAGTGTGTCGTCAGTTATCTGTCCAATAAATTGGGTGGTATGTATACACTTATTGCATATGTATGCAATGGATTTCGGATTCCTCAAAGAAAATAAATGTTTGAACTCAGTCGGTGTGGAGAAAACTGTCAAGCGGCGTCCCGCTATTTGTAATCCTCCTTCTGGTGTCAGTTTTTTAACGATCAATGCTGGTACCTGTATGGCCGGTTTTCGTGTTCGGTAGCGGCTTCTCATCGGGAGGTGGCTTGGGATCACAGGGTCCCGGACTTGGGTGCTGCGCCCGTCTACTACATGGCACCGGCAGATCCGTGTGTTGCACGGCTGACCGGGCTGTAGTGAAGGCAGACGCTACTCCCTGTCTAGAGATGACGCGGCTCACCGTTGCTGGATGGGGATCCTTCACGGTGACCGCTCGGTCTCCTGTACAGGGCCCTGTATGACCGGCCTAGCTCCCCCTCCTCTAAGATACTCACCACTGCCGGTACACTGGATTCCCGTCAGTCTCACTCAGGTCTCCGTTGCGTAGTGGTGTGTGCACCCACCGGCCGCTTCGACGTGGGATTCTTCCAGGTGTTGCTCACTCAGCTCCTAGTAGGTATGGTTTTAACAATGGTGTGTACCCTCCAACGCGTTTCGGCTTATGCCTTCTTCTAGAAGTTCAACGATTGAACTCAGCAGCGCTGCCCAGCTCTAAACACAACAGAGGCAATCCCGAGAATTTTCTGGGCTTGCCAGACTGGGCACTGAGGCACAGCCTGGAAAATTCTCGGGATTGCCACTGAAGGGGATGAGGTAATTTGGTCTACAGCATGATGGTCGACATTCATTAGGTCGACACCATTAGGTCAACACGGGAAAAGGTCGGCATGGGTCTCGGTCGACATGGGAAAAGGTCGACATGGTTCTTGGTTGAAATGTCATTAGTTCGACAGGTCGTTAGTTCGACAGGTCGTTAGTTCGACAATGTCTAGGTCGACAGTCAAAAGGTCAACATGGGGTTTTTCACTGTTTTTTGAGCCAACATGTGCAGACAGGCGCTATTTCATGCCCTACCATCCACTAGGGCGTGGTGGGAGAACAAAATAGTGTGCCGAACACAGCAAGGCACCGTGCCTTACGCATCGCAAACGCAGCGAGCGGATGCGGTGCACTTGAAACTGTGTCCATGTTGACTCTGTTGACATTCGGGTAAAAAAACTGTGAAAACCCCCTGTCGACCTTTTGACTGTCGACATAGACATTGTCGAACTAATGACCTGTCGAACTAATGACCTTTCGACCTAGAACCATGTCGGCCTAGACCCATGTTGACCTTTTCCCATGTCGACCTAATGGTGTCGACATAATGACTGTCGACCATCATGCTGTAGACCAAATGATACCAACCCCACTGAAAGGGTTAAACCAGTATATCCAGGACCGAGACCTCAATGACCCCCAACAGTTCACGTTTTCCAGGTCCCCACAAGGAATCACAAGTGAAATAATTAGCTCCAACTGTGGATCTTTTAAGATGTAACAGTTATGCTGGCCATACATCAAACCAACTTTTCTCCAACCCTTCAAACCTCCAACCATCCAGCTTGTCTGTCCAACATAAGGCCCATACACAGTAGAAGATCTTGATGGAGACTGCTTTGAGTGAGCTCACTTCATTCTCACATCATACTACTCCTGGCTGCTTAATCTGCCTATTCAGCTGTGATATCACCATTTCTCCATCGGCTAAAACTTTTTGAATATCACTCTTTATGCTTGTACTTGCACTGTCAGTTTTGAAAATGCCCAGCTGTACCTCTAATGACTTTACCTCTCTTGCTGTTCCATTGAGAGTAGGTGTCCCTGATTATTTTATTTTTGGCCCTCTTCTCTATCTCTACATGTCCTCTCTGGGTGAACTTATTTGCTCACTCGACTTCCACTATGCCGAAAATACTAAAATCTACCCCTCGTTTCCTGATCGCTCTCCTTCCATCCTAACTCATATCTCCAACTGTCTCTCTGCTGTCTACTCTTGGATGACCCAGCGCTTTTTTAGACTTAAAATATCAAACACTAAGCTGACCTCTTCCGACCCTCCTGCATAAAACCTGACCATCTCTCATCCTAACCTGTTTATGCTCACCTCTCCCCCTTCTGTGTTACCCCTGTCTGTCTAACCCTCCCCTTTAGAATGTAAGCTCTCGCGGGCAGGGCCCTCTGTCCTCATGTGCCTTTCTTAAAATATATAAACCACTGCCACCCTGATAATTGCTTCAGTGTCCTGTCCCCTGATGCAACTATCTGTATTAACCATGTACTTGTCCTAAACTGTCTTGTAATGTAATTTTGTTTTGTGTTTGCTCATAACTATGCTCTGTAAAGCTCTGCGGAATTTGTATGCGCTATATAAGAAACTGTTAATAAATAAATAAATAAATAATGTCTTCTAATGTGTATGCCTTATCTTGTTAACGATCAACTGGTGTGGGCGTTACGTGTAATTAGAGCTAAAACTGCAGCAGAGCTGGGCTAAGGAAGAACTTTAGCAGGGGCCAGGGACACCTGTAGCAGCGCCAGGGAGAAAACAACTTCAGCGGCAGACGTGGAGGGGTCGGTGGAGACCTGCAGCGGGTCTAGAGAGGGGGACACTTACAGCAGTACCTGCCACCTACCTCCTCTCGCTCACCATCACCTCACTTCCTCTCGCCCCTTCCCCTCTCGCCACTGTCACCTCATCCCCCATCACCACACTCCCAGTCACCACCCTTGCTTTCGCCCCCTGTCACCACACCAACTTTCGCACGCCCTCACCTAAAGGCCCATACACACTACGAGATACTAGCACCAATATCTTTCAGAAAGGGGCTTCTGGATGATATTGATGAAAATATCGTCTAGTGTGTATGCCTAATCTCGTTAAAATGCCCCCCACACACCGTTAACAAGATTGATGTCGACCGAACCTGCAGATCAATCTGGCCAATATTGTCACTATCTTTAGGCACATTATTATGTGTGTGCGCTGTGCCTAATGATGGCAAGAATATTGCACTGTAGCGCTCCCTCGATGCTTCCTCTCCGACTCCCCCCACTGCCAGCAACCATTGCCCCGCTGCCTCCCCTCCCCCGCTTACCACCTCCACTCTCCCACCACCTCTCCGTCTCTACCTCTGCTGTCTGTGCTGCTGCTGCTGTCTCTCCCCCACCTCTCCATAGAGGGGAGAGACAGTGGCAGCAGCACAGCCACACACTGACACCGGAGCTCCATACAATTGCAGTGTGAGTACTCTGGCCACTGGTCGCCAATGAATAAATACATTTTAATTCCCTGTCCCCACCAATGTTTTTCAATAGTTTGATCTCCCCACTACCCACCAATGTTTTTCATTAGTTTGTTCTGCCCTCCTGACAGCCTACACATATTGCAGCATGTAAAATATAGCGGACATGTACGCTGCATTTTACAACATGCAATACTTGTAGGCTATACTTTGTCAGCAGCTTGTAAAATACACCATACTGTGCATGTAGGCTATATTTTACACGCTGCCATAAATGTTGGCTATATGTAAAATGTAGCGTATACTGCAATACCTGAAGGCTGTCAGCATGTTAAATACAGTCTACACGTATTGCACCATGTAAAATACAGCGTACATGTGTACAGTATATTTCACATGCTGCCGCCAAAGTATAGCCAACATGTATGGCAGCATGTAAAATATAGCCCACGTGTACGCTATATTTTGGCCAGCACTTTATTTGAATTTCAGTTTCAAACCAGCCCATTATTTAAATATGCAGACACTGAAGTGTCTCAGAAGATTGGTGCCAATGGGCGAGATTCTCTATTACAGAAATGCGGTAAAAACCCCGTTATCGGGGTTTTTACCGCATTTCTGTATTCTCTAATGTCCCTCCGCAGTGTCACCGCTGCGGAGGGAATCGCCTGCAGAAGCCTATGGGCTTCTTACCGCAGCAGTGTGTGAGGGATCCGTCACGGATCCCTCCCAGCATGCCCTGCGGCCGGCGCGTCAGTCGGCGCATGCGCAGACGGACTCCCGGGTCATAGACCCGGAAGTCCAGCAACGGCGCCGCATCGCAAGGGACAGCTCTTACCGCAAGAGCTGTCCCTTGCGTCAATGACCGCATATTTTAGAGAATATGCGGTCATTAGAAATGCGGTGGCCGGCGAAGAGGCCTGCGGATTTTAGAGAATCCAGCCCAGAATCTTGTCTTTCATAAAATCTTTCAGTGTATATGCACAGTATCTTTCATGATCAGTTCAAGGAAAATTGTTCACCAATGTCTTTCGTCTTTCATATCTTCTTGTGTGTATGGGCCTTAAAACAGTTCTTCACACATCTAACCAACTTTTCTTCCAACCAGCAAACTTTTTTTTTTTTTAGTCCAGTCAACTTCTATCCAACTTCTGATGTCACAGAAGTGGGCAAGCAGTGTCTGCCTGTTTTGAATACAAAGACAGGTGTATGCCAGTCATGCATTGGCATGACGAGCGGTTAAGCTTAAAACAAAAGGATAAAGTTCAAGTATTGCTAATTGCTAGGTATACACATGGTCGGGTACACACACACATATAGAGAGAGAGAGAGAGAGAGAGAGAGAGAGAATGGCTTTAGCTGCCGTGAGATTACCATTACCTAACATTCACATGATTGCAAAAATGTTTCCACAAATGATACATAGTAAGTGCTGAATTTGATGTATCAACAAACAAATACGATGTTCTCTTATAGTGGTGTTGAAGGCTGCAGAAAAAAAGCAGTCTGTCCTGATTCAGCATAAGTTGCGGTTTCAAATTATCATGCAGAATTTAGTTAAATGGGAATGGGCACTGCCGTTGGACTGTGCAGAATAGGGCCTGCGTTATGGTGTCCCCTCACCACACACACACTCCTTCCCCCTCATAGACTAGCACCTATCCTCCCTCATATACTATGATCTGCATTCCACCAGTCGGGATGCCAACTGCAATCGTTTACATCTTGTCCACCTGCAGTGTAAATTGGGTTCAGTTGCTGTATATTCCATTCCTTTAAAAAGCTGGCGATACCCTATTTAAGCCTATGTATGGGCTTCTTACCGCTACCCCTGCCTCCCTGCATGGACCCCCGCCACCCCCTCCCCCCCTCACTTTTTTCCAGGCAGCACAATGCTGTGCTGGCCAGACCAGTGGCCTCCTCCTCCCTAGCCCCTACATTCCCTTCCGGGTGCAGGGAGGAGGAGGCGGAGCCATGCCCAACAGCTGGCAGGTGGGTAACAGGCAGCAACTGGGTAAGGGAGGGAGGGGGAGCCACTGGGGACCTGCCGCACATTGCGGGCCACAACGCATAGGACAGCTCTTAACGCAAGTGCTGTCCTTTGTGATAGTAATTGCAAATGTTCACTGCGCAGATAGAGTTAGATTTGGTAAGTTATTTAGTTTCTGTGCAGGGAAAATAATGACTGCTTTATTTCTACACTGCAATATAGATCTCACTTTGAAGAAAAACCCCACCCAAATCTAATTCTATCTGCACATGTTACATCTGCCCCACCTGCAGTGCACATGGTTTTGTCCATTTGAGAAGGAATTTGCCTCTATGAGTGAACCAGAATAAGGCCCTATGTCTGCGGTAGCCAGTGCTGTGCTTGTTACACATTTGCAATAACATTTGCACATTTGTGAAATAAATGCGTTGTCCATTATCTAGATGTACTGCTAAGTATCTAGATGTACTGCTGAACTTCATGTATGGGAAATGAAAGAATTTGCCATCCAGCTTCATTGCTGCTAATGTATCTTCCAGCTTGATACTGTGCAATTTCATCATTTATATAATGTATATAAAAACATGCACGTATATGAATGCAACGTTCTGTCCAAATTTCAAAGCAATCGGTGAAGAACTTTCGGAGATTTAAGATTTTGAACAAACGAACATTTATATTTTTATTTATATGTAGTAGAGAGTGCAGGGGTGGCCAACCCATCATAGGCAATTAGCCAAAAAGTATGTTATGGCAAGACAAAGGGGGTTATTCTAGTCCATTCTTTCTGACAAAATCCTTCTTAGATGGACAAAACCATGTGCACTGCGGGTGGGGCAGATGTAACTTGTGCAGAGAGAATTAGATTTGGGTGGGGTTTTTCTTCAAAGTGAGATCTATATTGAAGTGTAAAATCATGCAGTCAGTATTTTCCCTGCACAGAAACAAAATAACTCACCCAAATCTAATTCTCTCTGCACATGTTACATCTGCCCCCCTGCAGTGCACATGGTTTTGTCCATCTAATAAGGATTTTGTCAGAAAGAATGAACTAGAATAAACCCCAAAGAGCTGATACCATGCAGAAAATGGGTGTGGCCTAGCTTTCACAAGGTCATGCCCCATTTTTGTGTTCCCGCTTTTGAAATGACATTTGTAGGAATCCTCGTGTCAAACCTCAGTTTTAGTTATGCTTGGATTGAGACACGCCCATTGAAAATGCACAATTTACAAAAATATAAAAAACGTTATTACCTTTTTCGCTGTCATTTTTGTTTTATTAGTGGAACATTTGACAATCCTTGTTTTCAATATTTTTTTTTAACATGTTTGGCTTGTATGCAAAGCTACTTGCAGTAATGTGTCTGTAAGAACAGATCAATACAGTATTTGAATTTCACTTAATTCTCTTTTTTTTTTCTCTTATTTTTAATTTTTCATTTCACTTAATTCAGTGTTAAAAGAAATGACTCACAAATGTAAGTACTGTAGATAGCCCTCACACCCACTCTGCTACTGTGTTTCCCCGATAATAAGACACTGTCTTATTTTTTTTTTACCAACAAAAAAGACCATAGGTCTTATTTTCGGGGGAGGGCTTACTTTAATAGACATGCCCCCAGTGCTCCTTAATTAACATGCCCCCAGTGCTCCTTAATTAACTTGCCCCCAGTGCTCCTTAATAAACTTACTGAATCGCGATAAATCAGGGTAACAGGACACACAGCACAGAACTTTCCAGCACTGCGCCACAGCCGTTCTGCAGCTGCGTGATCTGCGCAACGACGTCATGCACAGCTTGCAATGCATGACTGGGACCGCGAGTACAGCAGAAGCGGCTTCAGTAGAAGCCACTGCTGACCGTATCTACACCATGCAGGTGAGAGGAGTTAGGGCTGGTGGACGGGGACATCAGGGGGGATTTCCTGAACGGAAAATTTCGAAATTTGGATAGGTCTTATTTTCGGGGGAGGGCTTATTTTGGACCAGCGTCCAAAATCTGGGGGAGGTCTTATTTTTGGGGGAGGTTTTAAAATCGGGGAAACACGGTATGCAGACCTGCTCTGATGTCCATCCGCCGCTCCCACTATTCCTCCTGGCCACTGCACTCGCTTTCACCCCCTCGTGGTCTCTATTACCACTCCCTAACACTGGGTGCAGCATGATCCTCCGCAACGTGACATCACGTTGAGCACACAGTACAGTCAGAGGAGGCAAGTGGCAATGCCGTGGGTGCAGGAGCTGGCACACAGCGGAGTGGCGCCCAGTCAGAGGAGGCATGCAGCGGGTGCGGGAGCCATATTTCATCAAGAAAAGAGCCACATGTTGGCCACCCTTGCTATGTGTTCTCAGTGTAAAACAGGTAGAAGATGTAATTGCTCTAGGTCACTAGGTCACTTGATCATAAATGGACGTGGCTTTTTTTGCATTTTATGGCTAAGAATCATTGCTTAATGTTACTGCTTTATGAATCTGCTCTGTTAACCTATTAATCATGCTGCTGTCATTAGGTCACTTTGGTCTGTTGTGGGACAGATGAGGATCAATGTGTTTCTGCATCAAAGCTTCAGGATCAAAGCTTCATGAATTGTCGATGCAGGCGGAAGATCTGATCCCGTCTGCTCCTCTATTCTCTCTGAACTCCGGGATGCGCTGTCTGACCTGACAGAGTCGGCAGACACAGCCTACATTTATTGTGTGCTAGGGACAATGTCAAGTGACAAGTTCAGTCCCTGCGGACAGCAGGAGAGACGGATGGCTAGACACAATCCTAGATGTAAACATGTAAATCTACATTCATGTCCTTTGCGTGTGTTACATACAGAAATGCACGATGCAGACACTTCAGCAGAAAACAGACATTAATTACTTAATGACCAGTGGTATTTATGTCTTATGACCAAAATCATTTTTATAACTTTACGTCTAATGAAAGAGAACACCAAACAACTGTACGTAGCTAAGGAATTGAACCTTTATTTTGGGAATATTTTGGAAAAAAAAGTAAAGAAATAGTAAAATAATTGAATTGCTTCTATATTTTAGATATTAAGGGAAAAACCTGGAATACGCCTCTAGGGGGTCTAGCAAACAACTAGCATGTCTTGTGTGTAAGATATGGGCCTGATTCAGTAAAGCAATTGCAACCATTTTACACTTTTGGGAAGAAATGTATTCAGAATAGCCTGCATGCATGCAACCGCACTGCCCTCCCCACCTGCTGGTGCACTTGTCACCATCAGCATCCATTTGCACCAGCCATATCCTTTGTGCAAGAGAGGCGACTGAAAGCAGCCTGAACTATGCATACACTTACCTTTTATCTACACACAACACATGTGCCAACACACCATTGGTGCACAGTAACACCCTCTCAGCCACAAGTGGAGAACCAAATGAGATCAGTGCAACGCTGAATAATTGTTTTAAGTTGCTTATGCAGGGCCAGGACTAAGTAAAAAGTGAACCTGGACAAGACCACGGAACATCGGACTGGACACTGCAAGCTTCTGGAATACAGAGTTTGATGTCCGGCCCGGTGTTCTGTGGTCTTGTCCGGGGCGTGTCCTCTTCGGGGGTGTCTTGTCTGGGGGGATGCCTTTGATAGCTATCACCAGGGACATGTGATGGGGAGATTAAAGCCCTCCCTGTGCGGTCTGGACCATTTAGGGTTTTGCTACATGCCCGGTCCATACAGGGAGGCTTTATTCTCCCCCTCCTCCTGTCCTTGGCGACTGTCCAGGCAGCCCCCACGGACACCCCTGGACAGGACAGCCCCCGGACCGGACACTACAAGCTCCGGAATGCAGAGTTTGATGTCCAGTCCGGCATTCTGGGTCTTGTCCGGGGCCGGTTTTTACCCATACCCTGCAGGGCCAGGCATATCTGTTAAATGTTGTGAAACCCATATGTAGGTGAAATTGTGGGCAACTCCAAATCAAGGCCCACTGTGCAGTATGTGGTTTGTAAATGTTAGATTGCCTGTGGGGCCGTCTATGTGTTTATGATCAAAAAGCTTGTACCCCTACTGACACTGGCAAGTTTCACAAAAGTCTGGGGGTGGGCTTATTGATGACAGACAGGCTGAGTTCTGTAAGTCCATGTCATGTGTTGCGATATTGACTGCTGACCCCAGGGAAGGCAGCCAGTACATCTTACATATTAATTTACATGTGTCCTGTTAATATGTGCAGCCCACCGCTGTTTGGTACTATGGGGCTCATTTATCATGTATTGCATTTACATTACAATCTGGGCAGAATGTTACTGCATAAGATCGCAATGTAAAATGCGATACTAGCACTGAGATGTGTCATCTCACAAGCGCAGGGACAGAGCTCCGAAAGGAGCCCGTCCCTGCGATGTGCTGAGCCGAATGACGGGGGGGAGGGGGGTCTGCTACTAGTGCGGGAGCTCACCTCTATTCTCTGTCCGCCCCACTGCTTGTCTTCCGTCCCATTGCCCACCCTCATTTTGCTACCTGCTGTCCATCCCATTTCCCATATGACACCTGACCCTTTCTGCTACCTGCTACCCACCCCATCCATAGGCGCCGATTCTGTGGGTGCTCAAGGGCTTGAGCACCCACGGAAATTCCGGAGCACCCACTGGCAGCGGCGGCCCCCAGCCCCAATGGCCGCTGCAGCACTGCTGTATTTTTAAGTGATAAAACAGATTATATCGTCCTGCCGTGGCTTCCCTAGGCTACAGGGCTCTTCCGTCCTGTGCAGTCCACGCCCCGCACACTATTACGCGTCCTGCATGACGCTGATGATGATACGCCGGGCGCCTTCGCCGACGCCAATCTAGGCTCCCCTCCTCTTTGCTTCCTCTCCTCTGCGCGCGTGACGTGTCTGTCACAGCGCGCCTTGCCCTGTCACCTGCTGCAGCCTCGCCGAGTTGCAGAGAAAGTCTGCAGGGAGCCTGCCCAGTCTGAAGGCGGCATCAGCACCGCACCACCTTACCCAGTCCCCTGTCCGGCTCTCTGTTTGCGGCATTCACTGCCCAGGATAGTGCGGCCCGGTCCCAGACCCAGGGGGAGATTCTCTAAGCTAAAAATGCGGTAAAAACCCCGTTAGCCAATGGGCTTCTATCGCAACCCTCCGCCGCCCCGCGCCGACCCCCCGCCGCCCCGCATCGCCCCTCCCCCTCACCTGTGCCGGACCTGTGACCTCCTCCCTGCACTGATCCTCTTCCGGGTGCAGGGAGGAGGAGAGCCCGGCGCAGCAGCAGCAGCGCCGGGTGTGGGAGGGAGGGGAGAGCCGCCGGGACCTGCTGGGACCCGGCGACTCTCACCGCAAAGGACAGCTCTTAACGCAAGAGCTGTCCTTTGCCTTAATTATCGCATATGTTACAGCATATGCGATAATTAAATATACGATGGGCGGCGAAGGGGGGCGGAGATTCTTAGAGAATCTCCCCCCCAGTCCATTTGGCGGCAAGTATTGATGCAGTATAAAAAGGAAATAAAGGTTGTAACAGATTCAAAGTGCTAACCCCCCCCCCCCCCCAAGCCATATCATATCTATATACAGTATATGGTAGTCAAATTTAAAATGGGCTTGTGGAGAAATGACTCAGCCTCTGGCATATAAAGGATTTTAAGGGGGCTCTGATGGCATATATAGGGAAATAGGTAGCTCTATATGTGAAGGCATATTAAAGTTTAATTTATGGATAATGGGGGGGGGGTAACTCTTTGAATCTCTTGCTGTACAACCTGTCCTGGGAGGTGAATGTCGAGAGCTGGGCAGGGGAGGCAGTGGGCGCACTGGTCCAGGCGGTGAACGCCGCGGCGGGACCAGAGACCGGGTAGAGAAGGGGAAGCTTGGAAGCATCGGGCGGACATAGAAATGATTGAACAGTCAGTGATTGGCTGAGAGCTCTCTCAGTCAGAGAGCTCTCAGCCAATCACTGGCTGTCCATTCATTTCTATGTGCACAGCTTCCCCTACGCTACCCGGTCTCTGATCCCCTTGCGGAGTTCACCACCGACCTGAACCCTTGCGCCCACTGCCTCCCCTGCCCGGCTCTCTGTTTGCGGCATTCACTGCCCACTTTATTGTTATCAAATCATGTCTGTATTGTGTACCTACAAAAGTAAATAGTTAACATTTTAGTAACCTGTGTGGGCTTCAGTAGCCTAGCAGCTGGCTGGGAGGAGCGGGACCACCCAGGCCCGGCAGCATCAGATCTACAGAAGTGAGTGACTGTCAGTCAATAAATATCTGCTCACTGTGCAGGCTCCAAAATATCGTTATCAACAGTTATCTGTGCATCATTTCTCATCCTGAGCCTCAGCATGAGAAATGATTATTGTTGATAAGTAGTTATCCTTTGTAATAAAATATGTGGCATATGGCACATGGCGTGTGGTCCATGTACTCTTTACTAGCCTTTGTTTTCACTGTATGATGTCCTGTATGTGCTGCAAACTCTATACAGCACTGTGGACATTGCCAATGCTTTCCAAGTAATGGACACAACTCCTGTTAGTACTACATATATGTAGATACCCTGGTGGCATGTCTTGTTGTCAGACTACTCTTTCGCCAACAACAGGACTTCCATTGAGTGTTGACTGCCAAACCATGTGTGTTTGGCGTAGTTATTGCTCCAACAGAAAACCTGTATTAATCACTGCACAAATATAAATATATAGTATCTGCAGCCACTGCTGGAACAGGGCTCTATGCTTTATTGACTATGGAGTGGGACTGCTGGTTCTATCAGGCCAAGCACTGCTCTGGAGCATCACTTGGATGCTCAGAGAAGCTGTGCAGTGTTGGCGATATCTGTGATGTCATGGGGTATGGTATATTAGATTACTCCCATCACTCTGTGCCTCCACAATGCTGCCATGTATGTGCTGGCTACACATGTGATGTGATAGGCAATGGTATATTACACTCCTCCCATCACCTCCACAGTGCTGGCTCCGCATGTGATGTGAAGACCTTCTGCAGTAACTTACTGTAATTCATAATTGCCTACTTTTGAAAACTAGTTTCAGGGAGATTATAGTTGGTAGTACAATTTTATACAGCGCTCCACTGAGGGGGCTTGTCATGTGCCACTCAAAGGGTGTGTCTAGTTCCATATTGTGAGAATGAGCAAAGAGATTATGAATATGGCACCTAGAAGCGTGGGGTGCACTGCTGCATCTGAGAGGAACCTTTTAAAGTGTCTTATATCCAACTGTAGATGAGCCCCAAAGCATAATATTTGGTAGCTGTGTAGGTCTATGTATTGATTTATTGACTGTATTTTACTGCGGACATACTTGCATGCTTTCTTGGCGCATGTAAATTGTTTATTTGTCAATAGCCTCGATGTAGCCTATATGGTTTATTTGAATATTGGAGACAACTGTGCAGCGTAATGTAAATTGGTATTATTTTGTGGCCACGCCCCTTCCCCATGAAGCCACTCCCCTATAGTTTTGGCTTGAGCACCCACCAGCAAAAACATAAATCGGCACCTATGACCCCATCACCAGCCTGCTCTCTGTCTGCCACCTAAAAGTTAGAATAGAAGCAGAAATTTTGTTGCATCATTTTTATGTTTAATACAGTATGTATACTTAATTTGAGTAGGTTACAGAGGTGGAGGATGGACAGGGGGATGGAGTGGTGCAATATTGATGGAGAGGAGCAGGGGGGGAGAGGGGGATGGAGAGGTGCAATGGTGGCAGAGAGATACAGAGGGACGGAGAGGGACAGAGAGATAGAGAGGTGCAATGGGAAAGGAGAGGTGCAGGGAGACAGAGTGGTGCAGGGGGACGGAGAGGTAGAGAATGAGGAAGTGAGAGGGGCAGGGGTGACAGGGGGAGGGAGAGGTGGAGGAAGTGAGAGGGGGAGGAAGAGGTGGAGGGAGTGAGAGGTGCATGGCTGACAGGGGGACTGAGAAGTGCAGGGAAGGAAGAAGAGAGGTTATGGAGATGGAGAGATGCAGGGAAGGAAGGGGAGAGGTTAGAGGGACAGAGAGATGCAGGGAATGAGGAAGTGAGAGGTGCAGTAAAGGGGGAAGTGAGAGGTGGAGGGAGTGAGAGACGCAGGGGTGACGGGATGGAGAGGTGGAGGGAGTGAGAGGTGCAGGGGTGACAGGGGATGGAGAGGTGGAGGGAGTGAGAGGTGCAGGGGTGACAGGGGATGGAGAGGTGGAGGGAGTGAGAGGTGCAGGGGTGACAGGGGATGGAGAGGTGGAGGGAGTGAGAGGTGAAGGGGTGACAGGGGATGGAGAGGTGAAGGGTTGACAGGAGGATGGAGGGATTGAGAGGTGCATATACATATATACATATACATCCAAGGAAAAAGTTTGGCACTCTGCTGTTTATAAAGTCAGGAGTACCTGCCCAGGTGACAGCTCAAGGGGGGTCGAAATCCCCACATACAGAGCAGTAGGGAGAAGTGTAACTCTGAAACTTGTAATATGCAAAATGTGCTTTAACGCAGTTGAGTTTTTGCATATAGTCCTGTAGTGACACTTCTTCCTGCTGAGATATACAGTATATAACGTGTGTGTATATTAGACCTTAGGGCCCCCTGTCTTACAGTAAGTACCACAGACCCTTAATCCAGCTCTGAATCTGACTGAAAATTGGAATGTTTATACAGTACATGACTGCAGACAGCTCAAATATTGGGCCTTATTCTGGTTGGTGCGGTCGGACCGTGCACGGTCGGATCAGGCTTTTTTCGTATCTTTCGCTATGCGCATGTGTGGCGACTGCACACCACTCACGGACGAGTCTCTCCATGCGAAAAAGCTTGTCCGCAAGAGCACGGTCATTGTGGGCGGCATGTGGGCGTTTTTATGGGAGCGGCCGGAATAATGAGGAAAAATGGGCGTAAACATGGGCGTACACGGGGGTGTGCACACAAAAAGCACGGTGCCACAACCGCCTCGATCGGCAAACGCACCGTGCATTTTGGACCAAAAACAGGCGGACGCCAAAGAGTGCTCCTGACCACTCTTAGAGCTACCGCATGAGAGCGGACGCCTGGGTCTGCTAATAAACGCAGAATACAAGTAAATTACATACACTTGAATGCAATAAGCCATGCTGCAGGCTATTAAGTGAAATGCCTAATTTCACTAGCTGCAAGCCACACAGTCCAGAAATACATAGGAAGGTTCTCTTTCTACACTTTTCCACATGTAACGGTTGGTTTATTTTTTAATTACTATTAATCCAAATAGACCTTTCTATGTGTCCAGGTAGTTATTTTTTAACCATCTACACCCTTACTGAAAGTGTGTTTTACATATTTACAAAGCAGGAGACACAAATTATAGGAGTCGACATGTGTCAACTTTTTCACGGCAACACAAACATACAAGTCTATTTTTTTTTTTAAACACAATTTATTGGGTGAATCATAGATAGATACAATCTCAGTCAAGTACAAGAACAACAATAAGTATGAGAATCATTATTGTTAAACATTAGTGTGATCCAAACATTTTATATAAAGAAATAAGAGAGAGAGGAGCCTCGCAATGGCAGTGTGGCCGCCTGCCAGCAGAAGAGTCTTAGCGAGGCGAGTGAGAGAGTGAGGAGAGCGATAGAGAGAAAGTAGAGAGTGGTGAGAGTAGGATTTAGGTGGGGGAGAGAGCGGTGGGGGAGAGGGCTGAGACCGCTATTTGGCAAGTCATGGCAGCAGATATGTGGTGATGGTGTGTAAGCATGGGGAGGTTTAAGGGAAGGAGAAAGTATCTGGGGTCGAGGGGGACGGCAACATCAAACAAGCTTGAAAGTAAAGTTATTACTTCTTTCCAAATGTTAGCAATTTTTGGGCAGGACCACCAGATGTGCATAAAGGTTCCCTCCGCCTCGCATCCTCTCCAGCACCTATCTGAAGAATCCGGGAACATATTTTGTAATCGGGAAGGAACATAATACCAATGATATAGAAGTTTATATATGTTTTCTTTGGTCTTCACAAAGATCGAGCTGGAGGCGGCATTATCCCATATTTCCTCCCATTCTTCAGAGTCTAGGGGTGACCTAAGTCACGTTCTCAGGCAAGCTCGTGTGAGGCCCTTGTGGGATCAGAATTTGTCCCCAGAAGCGAGTGAATTGCAGAAATTAGACCTCTGGTGGAAGAGCGCTTCCAGCAGATATATTCAAAAGATGTTAGGGGTCTGGCTGTGAGGGTTGTCACGGTTTTTGAGTGAAAGTGCCGGACTTGCAAATAACAAAAGAAGTCTATGTTTGTGATTGCCGTACCCCCATGAATGTCTGAGAACTGAGGAAAACTAGTATCGGTGTCAATATCATTGAGGTAGTAGACCTTCTCCTTTATCCAATTATTAAAGGAGGATTGGCTGAGTTCGGGGGGGGAAATCTGGATTGTGAAATAAGGGGATTAATGGTGAAGGGGATGGCGCTAATTTAAATCTTTTGTTTACGAAGTCCCAAACAGTTAAAGATCGGGAGACCACTGGGTGGGCGAGGGTGGTACTAGGGCGTCTGGCTCTGGGGAGCCACAGCAGGGATGACATTGTGGCCAACCCCAGTGCTTCTGTTTCGATCTTTACCCATACCTTTTCCGCTCCCCAAGGGTTACACCATTGAGCGCTTTGTGACAGTTGGGAGGCATAGTAGTACTTCCGAAAATCTGGAATTCCCAGACCACCCTGTCTTGAGGGACGTTGAAGTAGCTTTAGTCTAATTCGGGGACGTTTTTTATCCCATACAAACTGGGAGGTCTGATGTTGTAAGAATTTGGAAACGTAAGGGGGATATATATTGGGAGGGTTTGAAAAAGGTAAAGGAGACAAGGGAGTATTGTCATTTTAACAGAGTTAATTCTACCTATCCATGAGATGAAGTAAGATGACCATGAAGTTAGATCTTTTTTAATTGTATCTAAAGGTCTGGGGAAATTAGCCTGAAACAGTTGGTGATAGTGATGTGTCAGGTAAATCCCGAGATACTTGATCCTCTTTTTATTCCAGTTACAAGGAAGCAGGGTCTTTAAGTCGGATTTGAGAGTTTCTGGGATATGAAAATCAAGTACCTCGTCTTTTCTACATTTATTTTATAGCCAGAGTATTGAGAATAATGTCGTATCTCAGAGAGAAGAGAGGGAGGGATCTGGCCGGGTCTGCAAGAGTTATTAAAACATCATCAGCATACAATGCAATTTTGTGTTCAGAGGGGCCAGTGCGAATACTGCGGATATTAGCATTGCTACGTATTATCGCCGCCAGGGGCTCCATAATAAGAGCAAATATGAGCGGGGAGAGGGGGCAACCCTGGCGAGTCTTCGAGCGAAGAAGGCTGAGACCCGCCCGTGCACGTTGGCGTACGCTCATATGTACGCCAATTGTCGGTGGCAGAGGGCTAAGATCCATCCGTGCACGGCGGCGTATGCTCAAATGTACGCCACTGCCCTTTGCCGGTGTCTGAGACCGTCCGTGTGCGGCTGTTCTGTGGGCGGACTTACGCTCACCGCGAGAGTGCGGAAAACACTCCGACAAACCGATCAGAATAAGGCCCATTGGGAGGGAATCAAAACTCCAAGCAATATCAGTGTGTATTCCTAGGAACCAAGATCAATGTACAGTATGTTGTAGTTCTGCAAGTCAAGTGGACCAGGAAACCAGTCCGAAGTAATCCTCGTGGATCACTCTTTCCTGGATAATCCTGTAGAGAATCTTGAGAAGTCAGTGTAAAGGTTACCATACATCAGAAAAACCTGATTTACAATCACGATTGTGTCCAACTTTCCTTTCAACTCCACCGGCAGTCGTTGGTGGTTTTGGGACACACAATGTACTCACAATCCATTATACAATCAATCATACAATCCATCTGCTGCATGATTGTATTGCTTGAACCTCCATTTAAATAGGGGGCTGGCCTACTGGGGGGTTATGTGAGTGGGAGTCCCCCGTATTTGCGGGACCAGCACTGGGCTCCTGAGCCGGCCCTGGTTCCCAAAATATGAGGGACAAAATGAGTGGGGGTCCCCCGTATTTTAGTAACCAGCACCAGGCTCCATTAGCAGGGGGTGTAATGCCATAGCTATGGGACATGCTGGAGGGGGTCCCGTGGTAAAAGCATTACCCACCCTAACTAGTCAGTCCAGGGCGGGAGTTCTTGGGGAAGTGGGGAACCCCAAAATAAAGGTGTCCCCCCTCTCCATGGCACCCCAGACCTGGGCTGAAGCCCGGGGCTATCCCCCGCACCTCTGGTCGGTGGGTGCAGAGTTGATAGCTGTTTTAAAAAATAACATTGTCCTTTACAAGTCTGCCACACATGCTGGTACTGGAGAACCACAGGTACTAGAATGTCGGGCAATAAAGCCCCACTGGTACCTATAGCCCCCTGTAATGGAAATATTACAATATTTAAAAAAAATAAACATTGGTTTTAAAAATATTTTATTAAACAGCATCTTCTTTTTTCACCCAGAGATCCCCCACCCCCACCCCAGGGCCTCTGCGGCATCTTCACCTGGGGGCCTTTTAAGCTATTTTGCATGGGCGCTGCCCCCATGGCTTCCAGGCGTCTTCTGAAGCTCTTCTCTTCCTGCGCATTTATTTAATTTTAATTTTTTTTTTTTTAAAAATTGCCGCTGTCTCCACTGCAAGGGGATTCCAGACTACCTGCACCGCCGATTAGGTACCTAGCCATCGACAGGGAATCCAGCCGCCACCAGGGGATCCAGCTACAGCCAGGGGACCCAGCTGCCAGCGCCGATGTGCAATGCAGCAGCGGTTGACAATGGGAAATGCATTCACTCATTGTCTCCCCAGCGGAAGTGGGGAGAAGCCAGCATTGAACGACAGATTGCACCAGTGGCGGATTGGCCACTGAAATTACTGGGAAGAATCCCAGGAGGCCGCTTACCCAGGAGGCCACTGGATCTCCAGTCTGTCCTTACATTTAAATAACTTTTTTTTTTAAACTCACAGGAGACGTTGCGGCCGGGAGCGGTGCCTCGGAGTCTCTGTCCGCATACAGACAGGGGCCCTTCCAAAGATGGCCACCGCCTGATTGGGGACAGATGCTGGAGGTGCTCCTGCACCTCTAGCCGCTCCTCGGCTCCTAGTATAGGAGCCGGGCTGGCTGACAGTAGGGGGAGATACTGTAGCTGCACAGACAGCGTGTACTTCCTCAAAGGCTGAACTCCACCCACGTGACTACTTTAGAGGAGAGCTGGCCGGGGGAAGAAGAGACTGTGCAGTGACTGTGAGGAGAGCTGCTGGCCGGGGGAAGCAGACTGTGCTCAGCACCTGGGCAAGTACAATGTTCAGATTTTTTTTAGATCTAATAGGGGGACGGGGTGAATGCTGAGTGTGTGTTTGTATAGTACATGCTTTGTGTCTATGTATACAGTATGATGCATGTACTGTATGTGGGTACATGGTATGTGTTTCTATGTATGTATGTATATGTTGCATGTATGTGTGCAAATGCTGTGAATATCTATGCTATGTGTGTCTGTGTATCTTTGCTATCTGTGGATAACTATGTGTACATGCATGCTGTGTGTGTATATCTATGCTATGTTTATCTGTGTACATGCTGTATGTACCTGTGCTATTTGTGTGTATCTATGCTGTTTCTGTATGTATGTTATGTATGTGTGCATGCAGTATGTACATCTATGCATACCTCACACAACTGTTAAAATCAGTGGGGTTGGGACTTACTGTATGCCTGCGCATGACCTGGGAGTCAAATCACAAAAGGGGTGTGGTTTCCCCATCTTTCGTTGCTTTGGGGGCCATGGCCAATGCTCTGTGATCTGCTGCTCATGCCTCCTGTCTCTCTAAATAGATGCCGCTTCACCACTGCTCTGTTAGAGCAGCAAATTATGAGGACTCACAACTGCTCACCCCCCCCCCCCCCCCCCTCTCAGGACACTCAATGGAGGGTATTCTGGTTCTGGTAGTGGCAGTAGTGTAGTGTGTGTGGAGAGTGGGGTGCAGTGTATCGTCAGTAATATTTTGTGTGCGGGGACAGGGGTGTATGCTAGGGTAGCAATGGTAGTGTAGCATGTGCGGGGAGGTGGGTGTAGGGTAGTGGCGGTAGTATAGTGTGTGGGGTGCAGGGCAGCAGTAGTAGTGCAGTGTGTGTGTAGGGTAGCAGCAGTAGTGTAGTGTGTTCTGAGAGTGGGGTGCATGGTTGCGGCAGTAGTGTGTGCAGGGTAATGGCGGTTGTATAGTGTGGGCTGGGTAGCGGTGGTAGTGTAGTGTGCGAGGAGGGGGTGCAGGGTATTGGCGATAGTGAAGTACGTGCGTGCAGTGGGATTGAGTAGCAGCAGTAGTGTGTGCAGGGTAATGGCGGTTGTATAGTGTGGGCTGGGTAGCGGTGGTAGTGTAGTGTGTGAGGAGGGGGTGAAGGGTATCGGCGATAGTGAAGTGCAGGTACACCACCGATTTTCCGGCAACCGTTTGTCCGGAACCTCTTTTAAATCCGGACACTTTTGATTTGTCCGGATTAACCCCTTCCTGACAGAGCTAGTTTTTGCGTTCCTGACAGAGCCATTTTTTTCAAATCTGACATGTCTCACTTAAGTGGGGATAACTTTTTTTTGCTTTTACTTATCCCAGTGATTTTGAGATTGTTTTTTCGTGACACATTGTACTTCAAATTAGTGGTAAATTTGGGTCGATACAGTCTGTGTTTTTTTGTGAAAAATACCAAAATGTCGTGAAAAAATGGAAAATTTAGCGATTTGCAAAATGTTAAATTTTCTGCTTGTGAGACAAATAATCATACCACTCAAAATAGTTAATAACTAACATAGACCATATGTCTACTTTATGTTTCCATCATTATTTCAACTTCCTTTTAATTTTTTTGGACACTAGGAGGCTTACAATATGAATAGCAAATTCTCAAATTTTCAAGAAAATTTCAAACACTGATTTTTTTAGGGACCAGTTCAGTTCTGATATGACTTTGAGGGACTTGTATGTGAGACACCCCCATAAATGATGCCATTTCAAAAACTGCACCCCTCACAGTATTCAAAACAGCATTTTGGAAGTTTGTTAACCCTTTAGGTGTTTCACAGGAATTAAAACAAAGTGTAGGTGAAATTTCAAAATTTCATTTTTTTTGCAGATTTGCAATTTTAATACATTTTTCTAAGGAACACAGTACATTTTACTAGAGAAATGTGACTAAAAATTGATTCCCCCAATTCTTTTGTTTTCAAAAATATCCTATATGTGGCCCTAGTGTGCACGTTGACCAAACCACAGGCTTCATAATAGAAGGAGCACCTACTTGATTTTGGAGCCTCCTTTTTATGAGATTATTTTTTAGGCACCATGTAGGTTTCTAGGCACCATAAGATGCTAAAATTTAGGAACCCCCCCACAAGTTACCCCATTTTGCAAACTACACCCCTCAGGGAATTCATCTAGGGGTATAGTGTACATTTCAAACCCCCAGGGGTTTCACCAATTTTGATACAACTGGGCAGTGAAAATGAAAAATTACATTTTTTACACAAAAATGCAGTTCTGGCTCAAAATTTTTCATTTTCAGAAGGTATGAAGGAGAAAAAGCACCCCAAAATCTGTGCCCCAATTTCTCCCGAGTACGGCAATGCCTCACATGTGACCAAAAAATACCAGTTGGGTGCATGGCAGGACTCAGAAGGGAAGGAGTGATTTTTGGATTTTGCAGCTCAGATTCTGGTGGAATTTTGGTGGGTGCTATGTCGCATTAGCAAGACCCCCAAAGCACCAATACAGTGGAACCCCCCCACAAGTGACCCCATTTTGCAAACTACACCCCTCAGGGAATTCATCTAGGGGTATAGTGTACATTTCAAACCCCCAGGGGTTTCACCAATTTTGATACAAGTGGGCAGTGAACATGAAAAATTACATTTTTTTACACAAAAATGCAGTTCTGGCTCAAAATTTTTCATTTTCAGAAGGTATGAAGGAGAAAAAGCACCCCAAAATCTGTGCCCCAATTTCTCCCGAGTACGGCAATGCCTCACATGTGAACAAAAAATACCAGTTGGGTGCATGGCAGGACTCAGAAGGGAAGGAGTGATTTTTGGATTTTGCAGCTCAGATTCTGGTGGAATTTTGGTGGGTGCTATGTCGCATTAGCAAGACCCCCCAAGCACCAAGACAGTGGAACCCCCCCACAAGTGACCCCATTTTGCAAACTACACCCCTCAGGGAATTCATCTAGGGGTATAGTGTACATTTCAAACCCCCAGGGGTTTCACCAATTTTGATACAAGTGGGCAGTGAACATGAAAAATTAAATTTTTTTACACAAAAATGCAGTTCTGGCTCAAAATTTTTCATTTTCAGAAGGTATGAAGGAGAAAAAGCACCCCAAAATCTGTGCCCCAATTTCTCCCGAGTACGGCAATGCCTCACATGTGACCAAAAAATACCAGTTGGGTGCATGGCAGGACTCAGAAGGGAAGGAGTGATTTTTGGATTTTGCAGCTCAGATTCTGGTGGAATTTTGGTGGGTGCTATGTCGCATTAGCAAGACCCCCCAAGCACCAAGACAGTGGAACCCCCCCACAAGTGACCCCATTTTGCAAACTACACCCCTCAGGGAATTCATCTAGGGGTATAGTGTACATTTCAAACCCCCAGGGGTTTCACCAATTTTGATACAAGTGGGCAGTGAACATGAAAAATTACATTTTTTTACACAAAAATGCAGTTCTGGCTCAAAATTTTTCATTTTCAGAAGGTATGAAGGAGAAAAAGCACCCCAAAATCTGTGCCCCAATTTCTCCCGAGTACGGCAATGCCTCACATGTGACCAAAAAATACCAGTTGGGTGCATGGCAGGACTCAGAAGGGAAGGAGTGATTTTTGGATTTTGCAGCTCAGATTCTGGTGGAATTTTGGTGGGTGCTATGTCGCATTAGCAAGACCCCCAAAGCACCAATACAGTGGAACCCCCCCACAAGTGACCCCATTTTGCAAACTACACCCCTCAGGGAATTCATCTAGGGGTATAGTGTACATTTCAAACCCCCAGGGGTTTCACCAATTTTGATACAAGTGGGCAGTGAACATGAAAAATTACATTTTTTTACACAAAAATGCAGTTCTGGCTCAAAATTTTTCATTTTCAGAAGGTATGAAGGAGAAAAAGCACCCCAAAATCTGTGCCCCAATTTCTCCAGAGTACGGCAATGCCTCACATGTGAACAAAAAATACCAGTTGGGTGCATGGCAGGACTCAGAAGGGAAGGAGTGATTTTTGGATTTTGCAGCACAGATTTTGGTGGAATGAATGGTGGGTGCTATGTTGCACCAATACAGTGGAACCCCCCCACAAGTCACCCCATTTTGCGAAGTACACCCCTCAGGGAATTCATCTAGGGGTATAGTGTACATTTCAAACCCCCAGGGGTTTCACCAATTTTGATACAAGTGGGCAGGGAAAATGAAAAATTAAATTTTTTTACACAAAAATGCAGTTCTGGCTCAAAATTTTTCATTTTCAGAAGGAATGAAGGAGACAAAGCACCCCAAAATCTGTGCCCCAATTTCTCCCGAGTACGGCAATGCCTCATGTGTGACCAAAAAGTGGCAGGACTCAGAAGGGAAGGAGTGATATTTGGAGTTTGCAGCACAAATTCTGGTGGAATGATGGTGGGTGCTATGTCGCATTAGCAAGACCCCCAAAGCACCAATACAGTGGAACCCCCCCACAAGTGACCCCATTTTGCAAACTACACCCCTCAGGGAATTCATCTAGGGGTATAGTGTACATTTCAAACCCCCAGGGGTTTCACCAATTTTGATAAAACTGGGCAGTGAACATGAAAAATTACATTTTTTTACACAAAAATGCAGTTCTGGCTCAAAATTTTTCATTTTCACAAGGAATGAAGGAGAAAAAGCACCCCAAAATCTGTGCCCCAATATCTCCCAAGTACGGCAATGCCTCACATGTGACCAAAAAATACCAGTTGGGTGCATGGCAGGACTCAGAAGGGAAGGAGTGATTTTTGGATTTTGCGGCTCAGATTCTGGTGGAATGAATGGTGGGTGCTATGTGGCATTAGCAAGACCCCCGAAGCACGGTGAAATTATGAACCTAATATTCCATAGATGTGTGGTATATTTTAAAACACTCCTTTATACATAGGCCGGGTTTGTCGGGGCAAGTGTCACACTGGAAAATAGTTTGCTTTCTTATTCCCTTTTTATAGCAAACTTTGCACCTTTTTTGTGTCCTGCCCTTTTTTCCAGTGGAGGGGATTTCATCAGGAAAATGCTGCCCTGGTACAATACGGGGGCCAGTACTAGAAGTACTGGGGCCCTCTGCCTGCTGGTTCCCAAATATTAGGCCCTTTATGACTTCCTCTTGAAAGTGCATAAATGTCCCCCTCTGGCCGGTAGAACGGAATAGCACGTAAGCGTTATACAGTGCCATCTGGATGATATACACGGCCACCTTCTTGTACCAGATTTTTGTTTTCCGCAGGGCACTGTACGGCTTCAGTACCTGATCTGAAAGATCCACTCCGCCCATGTACCTATTGTAATCCAGGATACAATTAGGTTTTGAGGTGTGGGTACTGGTACCTCGTACAGGGACGGAGGTGGTACTGTCTCCGTGAATTGTTGTCAGTATAAGGACATCCCTCTTGTCCTTATATTTGACCAACAACATATTTTCGTTGCATATTCCCCTGCTTTCACCCCTTCTCATTACTTGGGCAATGTGCGTTTTTGGGAGGCCTCTTTGGTTCTTGCGCACAGTACCGCAAGCTGCTGTACCTCTTGAACCAAGGGCCTTAAACAGGGGGATGCTAGTGTAAAAGTTATCCACATAGAGGTGATAACCTTTATCCAGGAAGGGGTGCACTAAATCCCAGACAATTTTCCCACTAACACCTACGAGGGAGGGGGGGCATTCTGGCGGTTCAATTCTTGAATCCTTCCCTTCATAAACCCTAAACCTGTGGGTGTACCCTGAGGTGCTTTCACACAGTTTATACATTTTTATGCCATACCTTGCCCTCTTACTGGGAAGGTACTGGCGGAATTTAACCCTTCCTTTAAAATGTATAAGGGACTCGTCGATACAAATAAATTTTTCAGGGATGTACACCTCTTCAAATTTGGCACTGAAATGATCAATGACCGGCCTGACTTTGAATAGCCGGTCAAAGGTGGGATCATCTCTGGGTGGGCACTGTGCATTATCGGTGTAATGTATAAATTTAAGAATTGTCTCAAATCGAGTCCGGGTCATGGCCATACGGTAAAATGGAGTACTGTACAGAACATCTGTACTCCAATATTGCCTAATTTCTGGCTTTTTTACTATGCCCATATGAAACACCAGACCCCAAAACGTCATCATCTCTACTGCATCTACAGGGGTCCACCTAGCAAATGATGACGTGGGGTTTTGAGCAATAAACTGCTGGGCATATAAATTAGTTTGGTCCACCATTAAATTTATAAAATCATCAGAGAAAAATAATTTGAAAAAGTCAATTTCTCTGAGACCTGTGGAATCAAATTGGATTCCTGGCATGGCCAAAAACTCAGGAACCTGGGGCTCAAAATTGTCTGGTGGTGGGGTCCATACGAGATCAATTGTTGGGGGGGGGTCTCAGCTGCTCTACGGGGGCGTCTTTGAGGGGGTCCCTCATCACCAGAGGAGGAAGAGGAGCTTAAGACGAATCCTTCAAATTCCCCGCTTGCATCACTGGCTGTGTCAGAGTCAGAGGCAAGCATGGCATATGCCTCCTCCACTGAATACATTCTCCTGGATGACTGGGAGGACATTTGGGAGGACATTTGGGAGGACATTTGGGATGCCATTTTTATTTTTGTGTTACTGGTAGTGAAATGTTTCAACACGTGTATAGTGTAGGGGGGGGTACAAACTTTATTTCAACCCGGGGGGTATGTAGTGTGTAGTGTGTATGTAGTGCAGAAAAAAAAAAAATACTTTATACCAATAAAAAAAAAAAAAAATGAAGGGGTTAAAAATAAAAAATTGAAGGGGTTAAAAAAAAAAAAAAAAAAAGGTCCTGCGCCAAAAATTGAGCACAGATGTTGGTCAGTAACGTCTGTCACTGAACAGCGCTCAAAGGCAACAGGAATTTGATCAAAAAAAAAAAAAAATAGATCAACCCTGTGCCGAAAAAGCTGATCAGTGATGTACGTCACTGATCAGCGCACAGTGGCCACAGGACACCCACAAAATCACAGTGTGTGTAAAAAAAAAATTAAAAAAAGACCCCACAGCACTCACAAAAAAAAAAAAGGTGATCAGTGATGCGACACTGATTACCAGTGAGGTGCAGCAGGTGCACAACCTTTGGTGCAACTGACAGTGCAACTGACAGGTATATATAAAAAAAAAAAAACCTCTGTACCCCCAAAAAAGTTGCTGATCACCTCAGATATAGTGATCAGCACAAAAGGCGGGGGCAGCAGACACAAAATTTAGCACTCTCTATCACTCTCTGTCACTATCTCTCTCTATCTCTCTATCTCTCACTATCTATCACTCTATGACACTGCAGCAGCAGCACTGACAGGTATATCTATATATAAAAAAAACCTGCGCCCCCAAAAAGTTGCTGATCAGTTAATTTATACTGATCAGCACAAAAGGAGGGGGCAGCAGTCAGTTATATAAAAAATATATAGCACAATCTGTCACTATCTCTCTCTATCTCTCTCTCTCTATCTCTCTCTATCTCTCTATAACTATCACACTGCAGCAGCACAAAATATAGCACTCTGTCACTAGGCCTCTCTATCTATCTCTCTCTCTCTATCTCTCTCTATCTCTCTATCTCTCTCTCTCTATCTATAACTATATCACACTGCAGCAGCACAAAATATAGCACTCTCTGACACTATCTCTCTCTCTATCTCTCTCTATCTCTCTCTATCTCTCTATCTCTCTCTATCTATCTCTCTATCTAGCTATTACACTGCAGCAGCACAATTTCACAGCACAGGAAGGCACAAGTAGCAACAGGATCCAGGAAGCATCCAGCACACTACAAGCACAGATCAAGCAGTGATCAAGCAGTGATGAAGCAGTGATCAGGTAAGTATGGAGCAAGGTTCTGGTCAGTATATGGCGGCAGGTGGGCACGGTGACCGCACTGCACGCTATTCCAGACCGGAATGGCGTCTGCAGTGCAGTCACCGTTAGTTTAAACCCCCCTCCATGGCTGTGATTGGTCCGTCGGTCCGACGGACCAATCGCGGCCTTTGGGGGCGGGCGGGGTGAGGTGGGGTGACACCAGTGTCACCCTTACACCCCGCGGTGATTGGTGCTGTACTTTACAGCACCAATCACCTCCGATCCCGTGTCACCGGCGAACGTTATTCGCCGGTGACACAGGAAAACGCTGTGAATGGCTGTTCACACTGAACAGCCAATCACAGCGATCGCCGACGGGGGGGCGGCATCGCAGCCCCCCCTGGGCATGCACGGACATGTCTGCTGTCAGGGACAGCAGACATGTTGAAACTGTCACCGCGTCTATAGACGCGGTGACAGTTTAAATCCATGACGTACATTTACGCCATGTGTCGGGAAGTGCTTCCCGACCATGACGTAAATGTACGTCAAATGTCGGGAAGGGGTTAAAGGAGTTTAGAGACTTTAATCCGGACAAAGCAAAATTGTAAATTGTCTGGATTAAAAGAGGTTGATGAACTCTTTTAATCCAGAACACTTTCTGCGCATGGGCGTAACACGCAATAGGCGCAAGTGTCAGTGAGCACAGCTTACGCGGACACTACAGGTGACACAGGAAGCATAATGTTGTCTGAGGTCAAAGCAAGTACCACACATCGGCGGAACACACAGCATGAGAAAGTGCCACTGGGTACAGCTTCCAAGTACACTGCAGGTGACACAGCAGGCAACAGTGGGGCTGATATGGCGTCCAAGTTCCCAGCAAGTCTTTCATTCATACTGCACTTACTGTTAATGGTTGTTCAAAATATACCTGATACCAGTTTTGCTTATACAGCACGTAGTACACTGTAATAAACAGTTTTGCATACACTACTGTGTTTATTCATTAATTTATATTATGCTGTAGATGGAGCGGGTGGACCCCTGTTGTGGACCTGACTGAACGCAAGAGTATTTGGAGACTGACCAGTGTTACCTGCCCCGGGACTTTTAACACATGCGCTTAAGAACTGCCTGTCAGTTCCCATCATTCTGGTAATTTCAGCAGTATACCCACTTTGGGATATATCCACCTGCAGTGATTAAATTAAATTTTGTTAACATATTGCAACACGGAAGTGTGCAACACTTGGGGAATCAAGTGATTTTATATGTTTTTATTTTTGGATGTATTGTATGTCATTTAATAAATTGTACTTCACTATGGTAGTGTAGTCCCTGCTTGTTTTACCAAAATGTCCTTTTTTGCAGGGGGAGCAAAATGTATTGTTATGCCACTGCCTCCTGGGCAACGTGCATGTAACTTCCCCTGGGCGATGAGCATGTAACTTCCCCTGGTCAACGAACATGTACTGTATATCCCCCTGGACAATGAGCTGTAACTCCCCCTGGTTAATGTGCAAATAATTCTCCTGGGCAACGAGCATGTAACTCCCCCTGGACAATGAGCAAGTTACTCCCCCTGGGCAACAAGCATGTAACTCCATTTGGGCAACAAGCATAAAACTCCCCCTGGGCAACGATCCTGTATCTCCCCTGGGGCAATTAGCAGTGTATTGAACAATATGTAATAGGCATTACTGTGTGTGGTATAATATGCAGTGGGCATTAAAGTGTATTGAACAATATGTAATAGGCATTACTGTGAGTGGCATAATATGTAATGGGCATTACAGTGTGTGGAACATGTCATGGCATTGCCATGTGTGACAATGTGTAATGGGCATTATGGTGTGTGTAATTTTGGTGTAGTGTGTCTAAGGGGCTGTCCCTCGTATAGTGTGTCTAAGGGGCCCTACCTGGTGCAGTGTGTGGTAATGAGAATTGGTACTAATATGTGATATTGCCCCTTCCCGACGCCCTTCATTTTTAAATACATTTAGTCAAAATCGGAAGCCAAGATCGCTCAGTGCTAATGGGGCTTGCGTTACCGATGCACAGCCCCACATGTTCAGTTTCTCAAGTAGAAATAGACTGTGCAGCACAATTTATTTATACTATATTGCAGGAGGGCTATGCTGCAGCCACCGCTGCACCCCCTCCCCCCCCATTCCCCACCGGCCGATGTTTTAGCCCAGGCCATGTCCAACATGCGGCCCTCCAGCTGTTGCAAAACTACACATTCCAGCATGCCTTGCCATTGTTTTAGCATTCCCTAATATCAAAATTGTGGCAAGGCATGCTGGGATGTGTAGTTTCACAACAGCTGGAGGGCCGCAGGTTGGACAAGCCTGCTTTAGCCTATCACCAATGTCTCTAGGTATAGTGATTTGGGTTCCCGCCTACTGTTATGTTGGCTCTGCCATTTTTGATTTGGTGCCGCCCTGAGGCCACTTCCACAAATTTTCCAGGGCCACTTTTATTCCCCAATCCGCCCCTGGATTGCACATGCAATCGGCTCCCAATCCCAACTGATCAACTGATGCAGCATGTCTGAAGTCCTAGTGACGAAACGCATTAGGGCGTGGCCTGTGACGCTCGCTCCGACTACTCGCTGTCCATCACGGCTCCTGGCCGGCGTTTGACCTCTCATCGCCTCCTGCCTCTCACAGTCACTACTACAACTGCATTGGACCCGTGAGGAGCTTTTGCCTGGTATTTCTGTCTATGCCTTGTGGTAACCAGCCCACAGAGTTCATTCATTTGGCACGAGCAATTGTCTTCATGTATCGTGGATCACTGTGATTGTCAGATCCACTAAAAATCATCTTTCAATGCACCATGAAGCACCCTCTCTCACCTTCTTTGTTTTCGATAGTTATATATATATATATAAAAAAGTCGTCACACACTGTATGGGCGAGATTTATTGTGTTTACCGTGTTTCCGAAAATGCGATTTTTGCTCAAATCGCCCTTTATCGACGTTTTTTAAAATCGCATTTTTTTCCAAAAAGCGAATATTTAATGAGGTGTGTATTCCGGCATGAAAAGTGCGAGTAAGTGCGATGTAGGGCGATTTTCGGGATGAAAAGTGCGATTTTTTAGTCATGAAAAGGTGTGATTTTTTGTAAAATGTGCGATTTTGTGATTGAAAAAAAAATAATAATAATTGGCGTGAGGTCCCCCCTCCTGTACATAACCAGCCCCGGGCTCATTGAGCCGGACCTGGTTCCAAAAATACGGGGGACAAAAAGCGTAGGGGTCCCCCGTATTTCTGAAACCAGCCCCGGACTCTTGGACCGGTCCTGGTTCCAAAAATATGGGGGACAAAAAATCTGGGGGTCCCCCGTATTTTGAAACCAGCACCGGGCTCCAACAGAAAGGAATGAGAATTTAACCCTATCAGGCCGGCGTCCAATGGCCAGGGACGCCGGTGACAGCCCCGGGCTTCAGCCCTGGACGGGTGAAGCCTGGAGGGGGACCCCTTTATTGGGGGGGTCCCCACTCCTCCAGGTACCCCGTCCAAGGCTGACCAGCCACGGTGCTCATGGTGCGGCCGGGGGACCTTGTGTAAAAAGTGTCCCCCGGCTGTGGCATGACACTGCGGGCTGTTGGAGCCCGGTGCTGGTTTCAAAATACGGGGGACCCCCAGATTTTTTGTCCCCCGTATTTTTGGAACCAGGACCGGTCCAAGAGTCCGGGGCTGGTTTCAGAAATACGGGGGACCCCTATGCTTTTTGTCCCCCCGTATTTTTGGAACCAGGTCCGACTCAATGAGCCCGGGGCTGGTTATGTACAGGAAGGGGGACCTCACGCCATTTTTTTTTAAAACTTTTACACATATTTTAACAAAGAACCATACACAGATCACAATGATCTGTGCATGGTTCTGACAAAATCGCCATGTTTCTGACCAAACCGCCAGTCAGGATCAGGTCTATTTTTTTTTGGAACTTTAGATCATTTTTTGTGGCGATTTCCAAATTCGCATCTCATTAAAAATGCGATTTGTATCTTTTTCAATGGGGAAAACATCTGGATGCGAATTCCGGAGTTAAAAAAAAAATCGCACTTTCAGAAAGTGCGATTTCGCGGCAAAAAGTGCGATTTATGCCGCAAATCGCCACCCATTAAAAAATCGATTTGGGAAAAAAAATGAAAAAACGGCCGTTTTTGCGATAAAAATCGCCAAAAACCTACCATCGACCTCTAATAAATGTCACCCTCGTTTTCACATTTTAGTAAAAATAATATTGATAAATATGGCCATAAATGTTATTGCATAGTCACATACTTTTGGCTTATTACACAAACTGCCTGGCTACATTATTTAAGGCAGACGATGTATCTGTTTCTATATTGAGTTTGTGTTTTGTGATTATGTGCAGTGACCAGATACATGGATTATAACAAAAGGTATAAGTTATAACAAGATATAAGTGGTTCCTTAAAGTGATCTTTGCTTGGGGCCAGCTGCTTAACACACCACTGATAGAAGGAATGTTTGACCGACCAGACGCAAGCATGGAATTTTTTTGCAGGTTTGGATCATGAATTTCCATGTTGAGATTTAATAATTCACTTTTCGAGGTCTGTTTCATGGAGTTGTAAGAAAAATGGGTTTGAGCTTTGCAAGCATCATTGTCAAATGGTGCTTATTTATCTCTCCTTATAAATTATTTATTTCCCACTTTAATTATATAAGGTTTGTGTTACAAACGCTGCTGAGTGCTACACCATAGAGAAAATAAATATGGTACATCTGGTCAGAGAACAGGAGCTGCCAGGATCATTTGTTTCCATGGTGGCTGATGAAGAGGAAGGAGGGGGACATACACTATATAGAATGCACATCAAAATACATTAACTTAATGTCTTTTTTATAGATGGAAGAGTTTAAAGGAATGGACATGCTTCATTAGTTTACTTTCATTAAGAAGCCAGCACTTCCTAGTGGGTTAGATCCTGACGTATATTAACCATTAGTCTGCTTTGGCACTTACTATAATATATTGGCCACTGTAACTACAGTTTACACAAATGAAGGGTTAGTTGTAGGAGTGGTTCATAAACTTGGCCATGAGCCCTCATCAGAAATTGTAGCTTTCAGGATCGTTAATTTGTAAAAAGCACTCATCCACTGATTGATTCATCTGTTGTAATATGGTAAAGTGTAAGAATTCGTTTTTGTATTTTCTTTAATAAACCTAGTGAAATGAAGGAAGCTGAAGGCACATTGTTGCTGTGAAGCACAAACAAAAAGGGGTGGTAATCCACACTTAAAATGGATGGTGCAACAGGTGCTGTAAGTAAAATTACACTTTAATAAAATTGGTATTAAAAAAAGAACAATAGATATTGGAACTGGTATAATAAAGCCATGCGATACAGCCATAAGGTATATTCACCAGAGTTAGGTTCCTGTTAATTGAGTGTCCGTTTCTAGGGTGCCTCACTATGGGGGTTGTTCTGGTTCACTCCTTCTGGCAAATTCCTTCTTAGATGGACAAAACCATGTGCACTGCAGGTGGGGTAGATGTAACATGTGCATAGAGAATTAGATTTCCTCCTCAAGCAACCTTAAAAACGGTCTGCTGTATGGGTGCAGCCATTTTACGAGTGTCACTTCTCATTAGCAGCAGTAGCTGGGAGAGCCGGAACCCGGCGCAGACAGAAGCGGCAGGGGCAGAAGGCAGTGGCATAACTATAGTCCCGCAGCCCCCCCGGTGCCCCCACCCTCTCAGTGCCTACCCTCCACCACGGGGGCTGTGGGACTATAGTTACGCCACTGGCTGGTCAGGACACTTTAAGCGGTGCAGGTGGATATCTAATGGGGTGAGGCATCAGCAAGAGTCAAATGAACACCGTGTTTGTGTACTATTGAATAGTTTCCCACTGTGTGAGGTTATCTGGTGGTGTAACAAGAGCTACCAAAGCATATCAGGGTATAAGTAGGGTGTTCCGCTGCTGCTCTGGTCATGAGTCCAAGAACTGTTACTCTTGAAGGCTTCTAATTAGCTCAGTAGGAGAACTGCCTCATTTGGTCACATTCCAAGAACCTGCATCCCAAACTCTTTGCTTTGCTGTAACTAGATTTTTTTTCCTTTAAACTATGCAATTAAGTATAAGTGGGATAGATAAATATTATATCCCCTGCCTAGAGTGAGTAGTGCTTTGGAGTCCTAAGGGGGCACAAGTTTGGAATAGTTAGTGATAACAACCACTGAAACCTAAAAATATATGATCTACTGTATGATGGAGAAAAGGGTCATAAGAGGGTCAATTATTTTTTGCATTAATCATTTTCATTCTCCTGCATAAAGCCTATTCACACCATTACATTATACTACAGATAAGTAAAACTGTTGTGTAATTCACCTCAAATGGAATTTTGGGGTTGATATTTTCAAGAGGCACAAAAAGGTATATTTTCTAGACCTTGGAGAGAGATAAAGTGCACAGAAATAAGTTAATTCAGAGAGAACAAAGCTATAAGGGAGAATTCTGAAACAAAGTCTGTTTAAATTATGAGCTACTTTTCTTTTGGGGTAGGCCCTAAGTTACTGTACTAGAGACGTAGAGTTGGCCGATGACATTGGTCCTCACCTTATGCATGTTGGATTTACCATCGATTGCAGTGAAAAACTGCCGAAGGTTTTCATTCACCTTTAAAACTGACAACAAAATAGTAGCCCAGTGCTTCAGCACCAGCTCTGATTCTACTACATCTTTCTTCTCGCTGTGTTTGCAGACGTGACAGCCTAACTGTAGCCCCACCCACTCACTCATTCATAGGTGGGTAAGACAGCTACTCACACCTTGCCATGCCCAGTCATGGACTGATCTCCCAGCAGAGCAATGCAAGGGATTTGTGGTCCTGCAGTGCACAACTCCAATGGCAGAAACCTCAAAGATATAACATTACATAGTTTTATATCATCAATTGTTCTTGTGTTTTCCATTGATGGCAGCCATAGATGTAAAATAAGCAGATGACCAACTATATACAGAAGCAGGGAAGTTTCACAAAACTAAACAGACAGTAATTAGAAACATTACAACATACTTGGCTACTCTCTTACGGTGCCTGGTAGACTACTGAATCTTACTTAGGTGACTCTTCCGGGAAATTGTGGAAAGTAACAAGTATCCCTTAATCTACTGTATGCCCTTTTGACCATCCCTGCCCACTACTCAAGGAAAACTGCAGGTACTCAGGTGGATTTATGATGTGAATTGTACACTTCTAAAACAATTTCAGCCTTTATTCTTAAATAATGAAAACTTTAGCCACACGTCGCAGTCTCGTCTCCCAGAGCATCTTATGTCTGCTGCTCAGTTACTAAAGGTGTTTGTCATTTGAAGATCTTTGGTATTATCTCCATGCGAAAATTTGTAGCTGCTACAGAGATAATTGGCATCATTATATGTTTTCAGCAGGTTCATTATGGTACAGTAACATCACAGCCACTGAACATAAAATCCTGTTTAATACCACTGCTCCCTTTCCCCTCAATTTGGACCTGCCATCTGTCATTCACAGCCGTCCAACAGTACACCACAGGTCTTCATCTACAGCAGCCTTCTCTCTATTTCCTTTGTTTTGTGGGAAATCCTAACTGTCAAGTAATTATCCCATAAATCTTGCATTGATTTTACTGCCGTCGGCTCAGGGCCAGCCGAAATCCCATTACTGTGCAGTAGTGTAACTGCAGTCTTACAATAAAAGTCACGCTAAGGCATGGCATCACTCACGCGAGCATCATGGGAGTACTGTATCCACTGAAGTGTTTTTCTGATGTACGCATATTTCTGTACACTGAACATCAATGTGGAATATGTAGGCTATGAAACTAATATATGACAATAAAACGTTATGCAAATGTTCATTTCAAGTATTGTAATGTAGAAAATGAACATGTTTATAATTTGCTGCACACTGCAACTTCCAATTTTATGTTCCACATAACTAGTAGTAACTACTGTATATTAGAGCTTATTTTACTTCCAGGTTTTCACTTGTACAGAGTTAAGGTTCTGCTACTGTTAATGTCTATGTTCCGTGTTCCCTGTAGAGCATGGGCATCAAAACTTTTTCCTTAAAGTACCAATTCTGACCGTAAGACCAGAATATTTTATTTTTTCAGCTAGCCTCCCTGCAATTAGGTAAGGGCTCTTTGTGAGTAAATTGCAATCTTAAGGCCCTCCTACACTATGCGATTTGGGCCAGGTTTCACCTGATCAGGTGAAAATGGTCTAAATAGCATGTGTCCGATCCGTCTGATGCGCGGACCCGTGCACATTGAATCGGACCCAGAGATCTTACATGCTGCACTTATGAACTACATGTTGGATCCTCCCAGTGTCAGGTTCCAGGCAGCTCAAGGAGAATTGGATGCACCTTCTCCTGTAGGAGAAGTTGTATAGAGTATGAGGGCCATTACAACCCCTAAAACTAATAAACGGGTAGTAACAGAGGGCCTTATTTTGGTTCATTCTTTCTGACAAAATCCTTCTTAGATGGACAAAACCATGTGCACTGCAGGGGGGGCAGATGTAACATGTGCAGAGAAAATTAGATTTGGGTGAGTCATTTTGTTTCTGTGCAGGGAAAATACTGACTGCTTTATTTTTACACTGCAATATAGATCTCACTTTGAAGTAAAACCCCACCCAAATCTAATTCTCTCTGCACATGTTACATCTGCCCCACCTGCAGTGCACATGGTTTTGCCCATCTAAGAAGGATTTTGTCAGAAAGAATGAACCAAAATAAGGCCCAGAGTGAGAGGCCACTGTTTGTCTCACTCCAGGTACTGTATGTGGCCTCATGTGAAGTGCATATAAGAGGCTTTGTAGAAAGCCCTTAAATACATTATTATTATTATTATCCTTTATTTATATGGTGCCACAAGGTCTCCGCATTGCCCAGTTACAGAGAACACAAAATCAAAACAAGAAAACAGTGACTTACAGTTGAAGACAATACAGGACAAGTACAGGGTAAATGATTATAGGAACATCAGCCGATTGCTGCAACATAAGTATCCAGGTGGCAGCAAAGAGCGTGCTTTGGTGCAGTCGAAGACTACTGAAGTAAGAAAGGATAAACACATTAGGTAAGAGGTCCCTGCTCATGAGAGCTTACATTCTAAAGAGGGTGGGCAGACAGACAGGGGTGACACCGGAGGGGTAGACAGGGTGAGGAACAGAAGGTTAGAAGGACAGTTTGCTGGGTTTGGTGAAGAGGTGGGTCTTAAGAGCTCGTTTGAAGTTCTGTAGAGAAGTGGAGAGTCTGAGGGGGAGAGGTAGAGAATTCCAGAGTAAGGGAGCAGCACGTGAAAAATACATCAGTCCACAAACATGCCCAGCATGCTGAGATGCCCTCAGAGACTCTGGGGTCAATCCTATTAACCCCTAAGAGTGTGAGTTGTCGTTAAGGTGCCGTTATCACACTCAAAATGGCACCTGAATTAACCTTACCTCACACCTTCTTAGGGCAGAATTCACTGAAATGAATCCCTATGAAGGTGCAAGCACTTTTCAGTGAATTCGGCCCGCCGTAAAGTGCACCTGGTGTCGTGATGATTCGCACTCGGCGGATCATCCGCACACATCGGGGATAATAGGATCGACCCTCTGGCTGCACTGCCAGCTCCTCTTCAGTAACATTGTGACAGAGCCTACAAAGGGCAACACCCCGGTGTGGTCTGCACCATAGTGACACCAGAATGTGGTCTGCATCCATAGTACAGCCAGAGCAGTTTCCCCATTTGATAAAATACGATATAGTAGTGCCCCAAATGATATTCCACATAGCAATGTCCCTAATTCACAATATATAATATTATATTATTACACTTTTATACCCCCACTGATAATATAATGTAAATTAATGACTCAATTAATATGCAAAACCTTAATGACCTCATCTGGTAAAATGTCACAGTAATGCTTGCAACTGGTGATATGTCACACAGAGTCCCATAAGTCAGTGGTTCCCAACCCTGGTCCTCAAGTACCCCCAACAGTGCATGTTTTGCAGGTCTTAACACAGAATGACAAGTGACAATTAGCTCCACCTGTGGATCTTTTAAAATGTGTCTGAATAATGAGTGCACCTGCTTGGTGACCTGGAAAACGTGCATTGTTGGGGGTACTTGAGGATCAGGGTTGGGAACCACTGCCCTAAGTCATAGCCCTTTCTTTATATGCCAGCCTCAGAATTCTTTAAATGTTACCCCTTTATGTGCCAACCTCAGAGCCCCCTCAATCATACCCCTTTTAATGTCTGCCTAGCCTCAGGGCATCTCCAATCATGACCCTTTAAATACCAGTGTTATGCCCTTTTATGCCAGATTACCCCTCATGACCTGGCCTTACCTTCACCAATGAAGTACTCCTCTTCAACTACTGTCCAGTTGTGTTTGTATAGCTCCTGTCTGTCTGCCCCACAGAAGTACAGTTGCAGCTTTGGGGCTGACTTAATGCAGCTGAGAATGCCAGCCCCGCAGTGAAGTTGCTGGGCCATGCTACCTGGTGCCACCTCTGGACTCCTGGAGTCTGGACCAGGGCAGTGGCCGAACTTCAGCATGGGGGTGTTTGGCCTATTGTCTGTAGTTTGAGTGAAGGACTTAGTTTAGCCCATGGGCTGTAGTTCTGGTTGCCCCTGCTCTATAGTCATCTTTTTCCTGGAAACAGCCCTTTATATACAGTACACACAGTATAAACCAGAGGTCCTCAAACTACGGCCCGCGGCCAGATGCTGCCCGCTGAGAACTTTTATGCGGCCCGCCGGGTTTGCCGCTGCCCAAGCGCTGGTCAGTCACTCTCACTTGCCTGCTATTGGCATCAGGATGGGCGGGAGCCGGGAGGATGGACGGGCAGGCTGGCTGGCGAATGGACGGGCGGGGGCGTGGCCTGGGATGTCAAGGGAAGCAGCAGTGTTTGCTGGTCTGACCCATCTCCCTGCTAAAGCTTCTCCTATGTGTGTGACGTCATCACGTCACTCGCTGGAGAGAGGAGAGTAGCTTCCAGAGAGAGAAGCTGGACGAGAAGCCAGCAGGGAGGGAACAGTGTCACTGAGCAGACACTGACAGTGTCCCAGTCCTCACACAGTCTACTCTTGACTGTTTTCTTATTGTTAAAGGTGCAGTTTTTTTTTTATACTAAAATATTGAAAATGATATATATATATATATATACATATATATATATATGTACACTGCGCAGCATGCACTGTACATCCCCCGCCCCTGTCTGTTGTGGTGGCTGCCGTTACTGTGTACAATTGTACACAGTAACGGCAACCACCGTTCATAGTTTCTGTTTTTACTATACTCCGGCCCTCCAACAGTCTGAGGGACAGTGAACTGGCCCCCAAAGTAAAAAGTTTGAGGACCCCTGGTATAAACACTAAGCTAAGATTTAAGTGGTTACCATAAGCATTTTAAACAATTACCTTTCAATTACCTTAGCAGCCATGCGGTCCCATGAACACATGGAGTGACATTTAATGAGATTCGAAAATGTGACTTTTGCGATATTTTCGTCAAAAACGGCGGAAATCACACTTTTTCCCGAATTCGCATATTTAATGAGATGCAAAAAACTGCAAAAACTGCTAACTTTGCCGCAAAATCACACTTTCTGAAAGTGTCATTTTTAGGCGCGCCGAAACTCGCATCCAGATGTTTTCCCATTGAAAAGTATATAATTCGCATATTTAATGAGATGCTAATTCAGGAAAATGTGCCTAAAAATCGGCAAACATTTAGACCAGGTTCTTATATGCGAATTGGCCAGAACCCTGCACAGATCATCGAGATCTGTGCATGGTCCTGTGTTAATAGATGTGTTAAAAGTGTTTTGTTTTTTTAAAGAAATGGCTTGTGGTCCGCCCTCCTGAGCATAACCAGCCCCGGGCTCATTGAGCTGGACCTGGTTCCAAAAATATGGTGGACAAAAAGCATAGGGGTCCCCCGTATTTCTGAAACCAGCCCCGGACTCTTGGACCGTCCTGGTTCCAAAAATACGGGGGATAAAAAATCTGGGGGTCCCCCGTATTTTGAAACCAGCACCGGGCTCCAACAGCCTGCGGTGTCATGCCAAAGCCGTGGGACACTTTTTACATAAGATCCCCCGGCCGAAACATGAGCACCGTAGCTGGTTAGCCTTGGAAGGGGTGGTACCTGGAGGAGTGGGGACCCCCCCAATAAAGGCCCCCCCACCAGGCTTCACCCGTCCAGGGATGCCGGCCTGGTAGGGTTAAAACTCACATACGTAACATTGCTTTATCCAGGAGAACTGCAAGTGCCAGCAGACCTCCCCCACATGCTGGGACTTGGAGAACCAAAAGTCCCAGCATGCGGGGCATTGATGGGCCCACTGGGACTTGTAGTCCATCTGTAAAAAGAATGTTAAAATAAAACATGCACACACAGAAAAGTATAACTTTATTTCACACACACCTCACGTTTACACCAATATACTTACAAATCCAGGATCCAGTGCTGGTCTGTCTGCAGCATAGCTGGTTCACCCCACACTGACAGCGGGGTGAGCCAGCTTTCTCCGGCGCAGTTAACAGCCTCTGTAGCGCTGTGCCAGTGCTACAGAGGCTGATAGCGTGATTGGCCGGTGCGTCTCCATGGAGACAAGTGGCTCAGCCCTGATTGGCTGAGCTATGCGTCTCCATGGAGATGCATCGCCCAATGACGCTATCAGCCTCTGTAGCGCTGGGACAGTGCTACAGAGGCTGTTAGCTGTACCAGAGAAAGCCGGCTCACCCCGCTGTCAGTGCGGGGTGAGCCAGCTATGCTGCAGACAGGCCAGTGCTGGATCCTGGATTGGTAAGTATACTGGTGTAAAAGTAAGGTGTGTGTATGTGTGTGAAATAAAGTTATACTTTTCTGTGTGTGCGTGTTTTATTTTAACATTATTTTTACAGGTGGACTACAAGTCCCAGCGGGCCCATTAATGCCCCGCATGCTGGGACTTGTGGTTCTCCAAGTCCCAGCATGCAGGGGAGGTCTGCTGGCACTTGTAGTTCTCCTGGATAAAGCAAAGTTACGTATGTGAGTTATAACCCTATCAGGCCGGCATCCACTGGCCATGGACGCCGGTGACAGCCCTGGGCTTCAGCCCTGGAAGGGTGAAGCCTGGGGGGGGGAACCCCTTTAATGGGGGGTCCCCACTCCTCTAGGTACCCGGTCCAAGGCTGACCAGCCACAGTGATCATGTTTCGGCCGGGGAACCTTAAAGTGTCCCCCGGCTGTGGCATGACACCGTGGGCTGTTGGAGCCCGGTCCTGGTTCCAAAAATACGGGGGACAAAAAATCTGGGGGTCCCCTGTATTTTTGGAACCAGGACCGGTCCAAGAGTCTAGGCTGGTTTCAGAAATACGGGGGGACCCGTATGCTTTTTGTCCCCCATATTTTTGGAACCAGGTCCGGCTCAATGAGCCCGGGGCTGGTTATGCTCAGGAGGGGGGACCTTTACGCCCTTTTTTTTTTTATAAACACAGAATCGCACATTACCTTAAATTCGCACATATTCATGCCTAAAATTCGCACATTTTCATGCCTAAAATTCGCACATTTTCATGCCTAAAAATCGCCCATTATCGCACTTACTGTAATTGCACTTTTCTTTCTGGAATACACAACTCATTAAATATGCGAATTTGCGGAAAAAATGTGATTTAAAAAAATGTGATAATGGACGATTTTGAAAGTGCGGAAAAATCACATCCTATTAAATGTCACCCATGATGTCATTACAAAGACCACAAGCACTTGGAAATACAGCAATGGACACTCTGGTCAACTGTGGATTTAGACCTCATGGGGTCATAAGCAAGACACTGGTTTGGGGCCCTCCTCAAACAATCCATACACTATATTTTTGCTGCTGGTTGCAGCCGGCATTGATAGAGTACCTTAGTATGTGCACAGAACATGAAAGGGACTTTGGGAGTGTGGGAAGGGCCATGTGATGTTATGACATCATGTGTTGAGGTGCCCGTACATGATACAATTTAATGGGTGGGTTGTGATGCCCTCTCCCATCACATTGCACAGCTTATAAAGTATGCGATGCACATACATTTTGTACTTGATTGCATCTCACTGCATTGCAAAATGGATGCAATGCGATCTAGTCCAAATTGCATACAATAATTGTACAGGCACCTTGAGTCACGCAATGCTCCTCTGGGAGCGTTTTGGACAGGCAGGATATCTTTATGGGGCCCCTTGGGATCTGCTGGGCCCTAGGCAGGCACCTTGGTGGCCTTGTGCAAAATCTACCTCTGTACAGCAGTAATACTATCCCTGTCACCCTGCTAGCCAAATGCATGGACTGAGGAGAAGCAGCAGTGTGCCATCGGACTGTGCTCGATGTTCATGAGCTAAATTTAAAAGGAAAAATTTACCCAAAAAACGTAAAAAATATTTTGTTCAATTAGAAGGTTAGATCCAGGGTTTTGGGCATATTGAATCTCAGTATTGGTGCCCCCAAACCCGGATTACCGGGATTATGTTGTGCATGCGCAGTTTTGATTTATAGCCGAGCAGCGCTGAGCACTCGGCTCAGACGCTGCCCCATCCAAGACCTGCTTCGTTTGACATGAGAGGTCACATTTAACAGCTGCCTGAGCCAGATTAAAAGTGGAGCACAGGAGACAAGTTACCCCATGTATTGCTCTCCTAGGGATCCCCAAGCCTTTATTCACCACGGCGAGGTTATATGGCACTGACTGTATAGTCATTGAAAGCCAGTCAGCAGCATGGGCGAGAGGATGGATAATACCTGACTATCCAGCACCAGCCACCATAAATGGTGGGTGTAGGCACTGTGTATATGTATGTATGTATGTATGTATGTATGTGACTACCATATATGTGTGGCTGTGTATGTGTACATTTGTGTATGTGACTGCATATATGTATGTCGTGTAACTATTTGTATATGTATGTGATAGTATGTGTGCTTTTATGTACAGGTACAGTATGTATGTGAGTGTGTGTGTGTGTGTGTGTGTGTGTGTGTGTGTGTGTGTGTGTGTGGTAGTGTGTGTTTGTACTGAAGTTCAGAACCACTGCATTAGTGCCATTGTGGAAACTGCTAAACTGTAAATCAAATGTTAAAGTACAGTACATTATTAATTTGTTTGTAGTTACAGCTTTAGGTACCATTATTCATGTAAAGAATACAATAACTCAACATTACAACTACGTGATACATACAGTATCAGCATATTATATTTTTCCTTAGCAGGATTTCTCATACCAAATTGCACAAGTTCAGCCTGGCTGTGATGACTTTTTGTTTTGCTCCCGATGACGTCTATATTGCGGCATATAAAATAATTCGTATGAAAAATGAGCAACCGCAATTAAGCAGCATAAGTATACTCTGAAATAACTAAATTATGGGGAAATTAGTCATATACTTGAGTGCAACTGAAGAAGTTCAAAATAATGAGAGTGGGAAGATGAGTCCTAAGGAAAGCAGAGATGGAGCATATTCTCAGAAATGTCCCTCAGGGAGACCACTACTATCCCCAAACATGATCATTTAACCAAATGATATATGAATTCCAATTTAAAGACTCTTCATACAGAATCTGTGTACATATTTGGTCAATATTTAAACATATACATTTAATCTGGAACAATAATATTCAGGAACACATCTGAAAAAGTAAACAATGTCACTTTACAGAGAATGCCTTCAATAAATGGATAGATATAGATTTGTTCATATAATTCCAGGAAGCAGAACTATAAATCTTAAAACAAGTTGCCACATTACGAACTGTGTTTTATGTGTCTTGAAACATACCATCACCCAGCTGTCATTCTTGGCTCTTGTGACGCCAGGGAACATGTGGTGACTGCAGGAAGGGATTTATTATGGACTGCATGGCATGAGGTTCACAATTCAGACAGGCAGAGATGCAGCATAAATAGACTTACTACACTCTATATAAATCTGCAGTAATGACTGCTTGTAGAGGCAAGATATTATATTTTATTGATGGCAATATAGCATACTTTAAAGTATTTGAAAATTAACAGCATCATTACGGTGCTCAGAGTGTTTTTACTACTACAGTATAATTATATTATTTAGAAGACACAGGGGAAGGTTGATATTCTATTCTAGTAATATCCTAATTGGGATGGGGGGATAGACAGCACATTAGTCCCATAGTAATACGAATGTACTAGAAAGTGTCAGTAAGGTCTTTCTTTCTATAACCAGAGTATTACGGCTAACACTCTGGGCCAAGCTTAATAGTCTTGCGCCTTCCTTCACCACCTGATTCCCTGCTTTGTTGAGCAAGCAGTTGTGCAGAGCATCCATGACTTCAAGGGTGTATTGGGAAGTAAAGTTGGCAAAAAATGTGCCGGTAGCCGTGTAAAAGAACACTATTGTATCATATTGCTTATGCCTATCTACTGAAAACTTCAATCTTCCTGGTGACACAATTCACACAATTCATAGAGACCATCATACAATGGAGAGTACATTCTAGTAACCACTTCTCAATACACAGTGAAATGCAGTGTCATACAATACAGAAAGCATCTTAGTAACTGCCATATATTAGAGAACATTCTAGTACCCTATATACAATACAGATAGCATCACAGTGACTACCTAATTAAAGATTCTTTAATCAGTACCACTACCAAAGAAGCCCTCACCACGGAGTTCCCTATCACCCCGTTATTGTATACCATCCCAAAAGTACACAAGGATGCGGTCAACCCCCCGGGTAGACCTATCATATCTGCCCGGGGGTCCTTGTTTCAACCCATCTCCATCTACCTGGACAGTTTTCTCCAGCCGTGTGTCCAAGGAAGACCCACCTATTTAAAGGACACAAACTCCTTATTGCTTAAATTACGGGATGTGAGGACTCTGCCAGAGGGGTGTCTTCTGTGTACCATCGACGTCGCGAGCCTCTACACATGCATTCCGCATGAGGGGGGGCTCGCGGCGGTCAGATCGTTAATTATGGACAATCCGCTATATGATGGTCCTAACATTGAGTTGTTCCTGAAATTACTGGGACTTACTCTCAGACGTAATTATTTCATGTCCAATAACCGCTTTTTCTTACAGAGGTGTGGGTGTGCGATGGGGTCCTCAGTGGCCCCATCGCTCGCCAATAGTTACATGTTCATGGTGGAACAGCAACTATTTTTTGACGACCCCCGGATCAGCAGGCATCTGGTGCTGTACACACGGTACATAGATGACCTGCTGATCCTGTGGTCGGGACCACAGGAGATGCTTGAGGAACTGATCCACAATCACAACAGGTCCGCATCCCCAGTGAAATTGACATATCAGGTCGACAGGGATAAAATACAATTCCTGGACATCTTGATCACCAGTTCCAGTGGAAATTTGATTACTTCCCTTGACAGCATGGTGGAAAAATTTCTAGCATGGGGATACTGCCTGGCAGACCTGTTGAAAACCAAACAGAGAGTATTATCATTGTCTAGGGAACAGGTCCTGCGGCCGGTCAAAAAGAAACAACAAGACACCCTGATTTGGGTTAATGCGTTTCACCCAAAAAGTCAGGAAATTAACAGAATGGCCAAGTCGCATTGGCCAATAATCCGGACTGAACCGGCCTTACGGTCCTTAAAAAAACGCCAAGCTCATGTGTGCTTACACCCGGGGGAAAAATCTTAAGGATTACCTTGTAAAAAATGACATAGTCGACACTGTGTCGACTAGGTTACCAACTTCATTTTTAGGAACCCCTAAACCCGGGTGTTTTAAATGTACAGGGTGCACCACATGTAGCTTCATGACCGCAGGTGACACCTTCCACCACCCGTTTTCGGGAAAACCCTTCAGAATTAGACAGAGGGTCACTTGTACCTCAAGCTATGTGGTCTACCTTATCAGCTGCCCCTGCGGCCGTCATTATGTGGGGAAGACTGTTCGGGCATTTAAGGAAAGGGCAGCCGCCCATAGGTCCGCAATAAAACATGCCATCCAGTCGGGCACGAGCGATCAGCCCGTTGCCCGACACTTCGCCACGGCCCGACATGCTCTGTCTTCCTTAAAATATAGAATTATTGAACAAATCCCTGCATTAAAAAGAGGAGGCAACCGGGGGTTAATGCTGTGCCAGGCTGAGAGCCGCTGGATCTTCAGACTGGACACATTGGCCCCCAGGGGCCTCAATGAACACCTTGGATTATCACACTTCTTGCAATAGCAGGTGACACCCCTGGTTGGGTCACTAGTTATTTGCCTAAAATCCCAGACATGCGCATACGTGGTTGTCATACCACCCTCAATGGGCTTAGAGTTAACAATAATAGATCACGGAGTCCACTGCATTGAATTCAGATCCCGTTAGTTTGATTGATAATGTATAATTGATATTTTATCATGGGTCCAGTCTGAGCGTTTTTAACCCCTTCCCGACAATTGACGTACATTTACGTCATGGTCGGGAAGTACTTCCCGACACATGGCGTAAATGTACGTCATGGCTTGTAACTGTCACCGCGTCTATAGACGCGGTGACAGTTTCAACATGTCTGCTGTCCCTGACAGCAGACATGTCCGTGCATGCCCAGGGGGGGCTGCGATGCCGCCCCCACCGTCGGCTATCGCTGTGATTGGCTGTTCAGTGTGAACAGCCAATTACAGCGTTTTCTGTGTCACCGGCGAATAACGTTCGCCGGTGACACGCGATCGGAGGTGATTGGTGCTTTAAAGTACAGCACCAATCACCGCGGGGTGTAAGGGTGACACTGGTGTCACCCCACCTCACCCCGCCCGCCCCCAAAGGCCGTGATTGGTTCGTCGGACCGACGGACCAATCACAGCCAAGGAGGGGGATTTAAACTAACGGTGACTGCACTGCAGACGCCATTCCGGTCTGGAATTGCGTGCAGTGCGGTCACCGTGCCTAGCTGCCGCAGTATACTGACCTGAACCTTGCCAAATACTTACCTGATCCTTGCAAATACCTTGCCTGATCACTGCTTCATCACTGCTTGTAGTGTGCTGGATGCTTCCTGGATCCTGTTACTTGTGACTTCCTGTGTTGTGAACTTGTGCTGCTGCAGTGTAATAGCGTTAGATAGAGAGAGATAGAGAGAGATAGTGTCAGAGAGTGCTATATTTTGTGCTGCTGCAGTGTGATATAGTTATAGATAGAGACATAGGGGGTTATTCTAGTCCATTCTTTCTGACAAAATCCTTCTTAGATGGACAAAACCATGTGCACTGCGGGTGGGGCAGATGTAACTTGTGCAGAGAGAATTAGATTTGGGTGGGGTTTTTCTTCAAAGTGAGATCTATATTGAAGTGTAAAATAAAGCAGCCAGTATTTACCCTGCACAGAAACAAAATAACTCCCCCAAATCTAATTCTCTCTGCACATGTTACATCTGCCCCCCTGCAGTGCACATGGTTTTGTCCATCTAAGAAGGATTTTGTCAGAAAGAATGAACTAGAATAAACCCTATAGAGAGAGAGAGATAGAGAGAGATAGAGAGATATAGAGAGAGATAGAGAGAGAGAGATAGAGAGGCCTAGTGACAGAGAGTGCTATATTTTGTGCTGCTGCAGTGTGATAGTTATAGATAGAGAGATAGAGAGAGATAGAGAGAGATAGAGAGAGAGAGATAGAGATAGTGACAGATTGTGCTATATATTTTTTATATAACTGACTGCTGCCCCCCCTTTTGTGCTGATCAGTATAAATTAACTGATCAGCAACTTTTTGGGGGCGCAGGTTTTTTTTTATATATATATATACCTGTCACTGCTGCTGCTGCAGTGTCATAGAGTGTTAGATAGTGAGAGATAGAGAGAGATAGTGACAGAGAGTGATAGAGAGTGCTAAATTTTGTGTCTGCTGCCCCCGCCTTTTGTGCTGATCACTATATCTGAGGTGATCAGCAACTTTTTGGGGGTGCAGAGGTTTTTTTTTTTTATATATACCTGCCAGTTGCACTGTCAGTTGCACCAAAGGTTGTGCACCTGCTGCCCCTCACTGGTAATCAGTGTCGCATCACTGATCACCTTTTTTTTTTTTGTGTGTGCTGTGGGGTCTTTTTTAATTTTTTTTTTACACACACTGTGATTTTGTGGGTGTCCTGTGGCCGCTGTGCGCTGATCAGTGACGTACATCACTGATCATCTTTTTCGGCACAGGGTTGATCTATTTTTTTTTTTTTTGATCAAATTCCTGTTGCCTTTGAGCGCTGTTCAGTGACGGACGTTACTGACCAACATCTGTGCTCAATTTTTGGCGCAGGACCATTTTTTTTAACCCCTTCAATTTTTTTTTAACCCCTTCAATTTTTTTTTTTAACCTCTTCAATTTTTTTTTTTTTTAACCCCTTCAATTTTTTTTTTTTTGTATAAAGTATTTTTTTTTTTCTGCACTACATACCCCCCGGGTTGAAATAAAGTTTGTACCCCCCCCCCTACACTATACACGTGTTGAAACATTTCACTACCAGTAACACAAAAATAGAAATGGCATCCCAAATGTCATCCCAAATGTCATCCCAGTCATCCAGAAGAATGTATTCAGCGGAGGAGGCATATGCCATGCTTGCTTCTGACTCTGACACAGCCAGTGATGCAAGCGGGGAATTTGAAGGATTCGCCTTAAGCTCCTCTTCCTCCTCTGGTGATGAGGGACCCCCTCAAAGACGCCCCCGTAGAGCAGCTGAGACCCCCCCCCCAATAATTGATCTCGTATGGACCCCACCACCAGACAATTTTGAGCCCCAGGTTCCTGAGTTTTTGGCCATGCCAGGAATCCAATTTGATTCCACAGGTCTCAGAGAAATTGACTTTTTCAAATTATTTTTCTCTGATGATTTTATAAATTTAATGGTGGACCAAACTAATTTATATGCCCAGCAGTTTATTGCTCAAAACCCCACGTCATCATTTGCTAGGTGGACCCCTGTAGATGCAGTAGAGATGATGACGTTTTGGGGTCTGGTGTTTCATATGGGCATAGTAAAAAAGCCAGAAATTAGGCAATATTGGAGTACAGATGTTCTGTACAGCACCCCACTTTACCGTATGGCCATGACCCGGGCTCGATTTGAGACGATCCTTAAATTTTTGCATTACAACGATAATGCACAGTGCCCACCCAGAGATGATCCCACCTTTGACCGGCTATTCAAAGTCAGGTCGGTCATTGATCATTTCAGTGCCAAATTTGAAGACATGTACATCCCAGATAAATTCATTTGCATAGACGAGTCCCTTATACATTTTGAAGGAAGGGTTAAATTCCGCCAGTACCTTCCCAGTAAGAGGGCAAGGTATGGCATAAAAATGTATAAGCTGTGTGAAAGCACCTCAGGGTACACTCACAGGTTTAGGGTATATGAAGGGAAGGATTCAAGAATTGAACCGCCAGAATGCCCCCCTCCCTCGTAGGTGTTAGTGGAAAAATTGTCTGGGATTTAGTGCACCCCTTCCTGGATAAAGGTTATCACCTCTATGTGGATAACTTTTACACTAGCATCCCCCTGTTTAAGGCCCTTGGTTCAAGAGGTACAGCAGCTTGCGGTACTGTGCGCAAGAACCAAAGAGGCCTCCCAAAAACGCACATTGCCCAAGTAATGAGAAGGGGTGAAAGCAGGGGAATATGCACCGAAAATATGTTGTTGGTCAAATATAAGGACAAGAGGGATGTCCTTATACTGACAACAATTCACGGAGACAGTACCACCTCCGTCCCTGTACGAGGTACCAGTACCCACACCTCAAAACCTAATTGTATCCTGGATTACAATAGGTACATGGGCGGAGTGGATCTTTCAGATCAGGTACTGAAGCCGTACAGTGCCCTGCGGAAAACAAAAATCTGGTACAAGAAGCTGGCCGTGTATATCATCCAGATGGCACTGTATAACGCTTACGTGCTATTCCGTTCTACCGGCCAGAGGGGGACATTTATGCACTTTCAAGAGGAAGTCATAAAGGGCCTAATATTTGGGAACCAGCAGGCAGAGGGCCCCAGTACTTCTAGTACTGGCCCCCGTATTGTACCAGGGCAGCATTTTCCTGATGAAATCCCCTCCAGGGCAGGACACAAAAAAGGTGCAAAGTTTGCTATAAAAAGGGAATAAGAAAGCAAACTATTTTCCAGTGTGACACTTGCCCCGACAAACCCGGCCTATGTATAAAGGAGTGTTTTAAAATATACCACACATCTATGGATTATTAGGTTCATAATTTCACCGTGCTTCGGGGGTCTTGCTAATGCCACATAGCACCCACCATTCATTCCACCAGAATCTGAGCCGCAAAATCCAAAAATCACTCCTTCCCTTCTGAGTCCTGCCATGCACCCAACTGGTATTTTTTGGTCACATGTGAGGCATTGCCGTACTCGGGAGAAATTGGGGCACAGATTTTGGGGTGCTTTTTCTCCTTCATACCTTCTGAAAATGAAAAATTTTGAGCCAGAACTGCATTTTTGTGTAAAAAAATGTAATTTTTCATTTTCACTGCCCACTTGTATCAAAATTGGTGAAACCCCTGGGGGTTTGAAATGTACACTATACCCCTAGATGAATTCCCTGAGGGGTGTAGTTTGCAAAATGGGGTCACTTGTGGGGGGGTTCCACTGTATTGGTGCTTGGGGGGTCTTGCTAATGCGACATAGCACCCACCAAAATTCCACCAGAATCTGAGCTGCAAAATCCAAAAATCACTCCTTCCCTTCTGAGTCCTGCCATGCACCCAACTGGTATTTTTTGGTCACATGTGAGGCATTGCCGTACTCGGGAGAAATTGGGGCACAGATTTTGGGGTGCTTTTTCTCCTTCATACCTTCTGAAAATGAAAAATTTTGAGCCAGAACTGCATTTTTGTGTAAAAAAATTTAATTTTTCATTTTCACTGCCCACTTGTATCAAAATTGGTGAAACCCCTGGGGGTTTGAAATGTACACTATACCCCTAGATGAATTCCCTGAGGGGTGTAGTTTGCAAAATGGGGTCACTTGTGGGGGGGTTCCACTGTATTGGTGCTTGGGGGGTCTTGCTAATGCGACATAGCACCCACCAAAATTCCACCAGAATCTGAGCTGCAAAATCCAAAAATCACTCCTTCCCTTCTGAGTCCTGCCATGCACCCAACTGGTATTTTTTGGTCACATGTGAGGCATTGCCGTACTCGGGAGAAATTGGGGCACATATTTTGGGGTGCTTTTTCTCCTTCATACCTTCTGAAAATGAAAAATTTTGAGCCAGAACTGCATTTTTGTGTAAAAAAATGTAATTTTTCATTTTCACTGCCCACTTGTATCAAAATTGGTGAAACCCCTGGGGGTTTGAAATGTACACTATACCCCTAGATGAATTCCCTGAGGGGTGTAGTTTGCAAAATGGGGTCACTTGTGGGGGGGTTCCACTGTATTGGTGCTTGGGGGGTCTTGCTAATGCGACATAGCACCCACCAAAATTCCACCAGAATCTGAGCTGCAAAATCCAAAAATCACTCCTTCCCTTCTGAGTCCTGCCATGCACCCAACTGGTATTTTTTGGTCACATTTGAGGCATTGCCGTACTCGGGAGAAATTGGGGCACATATTTTGGGGTGCTTTTTCTCCTTCATACCTTCTGAAAATGAAAAATTTTGAGCCAGAACTGCATTTTTGTGTAAAAAAAATGTAATTTTTCATTTTCACTGCCCACTTGTATCAAAATTGGTGAAACCCCTGGGGGTTTGAAATGTACACTATACCCCTAGATGAATTCCCTGAGGGGTGTACTTTGCAAAATGGGGTGACTTGTGGGGGGGTTCCACTGTATTGGTGCAACATAGCACCCACCATTCATTCCACCAAAATCTGTGCTGCAAAATCCAAAAATCACTCCTTCCCTTCTGAGTCCTGCCATGCACCCAACTGGTATTTTTTGGTCACATGTGAGGCATTGCCGTACTCGGGAGAAATTGGGGCACAGATTTTGGGGTGCTTTTTCTCCTTCATACCTTCTGAAAATGAAAAATTTTGAGCCAGAACTGCATTTTTGTGTAAAAAAATGTAATTTTTCATTTTCACTGCCCAGTTGTATCAAAATTGGTGAAACCCCTGGGGGTTTGAAATGTACACTATACCCCTAGATCAATTCCCTGAGGGGTGTAGTTTGCAAAATGGGGTCACTTGTGGGGGGGTTCCACTGTATTGGTGCTTGGGGGGTCTTGCTAATGCGACATAGCACCCACCAAAATTCCACCAGAATCTGAGCTGCAAAATCCAAAAATCACTCCTTCCCTTCTGAGTCCTGCCATGCACCCAAATGGTATTTTTTGGTCACATGTGAGGCATTGCCGTACTCGGGAGAAATTGGGGCACAGATTTTGGGGTGCTTTGTCTCCTTCATACCTTCTGAAAATGAAAAATTTTGAGCCAGAACTGCATTTTTGTGTAAAAAAATGTAATTTTTCATTTTCACTGCCCAGTTGTATCAAAATTGGTGAAACCCCTGGGGGTTTGAAATGTACACTATACCCCTAGATGAATTCCCTGAGGGGTGTAGTTTGCAAAATGGGGTCACTTGTGGGGGGGTTCCTAAATTTTAGCATCTTATGGTGCCTAGAATCCTACATGGTGCCTAAAAAATAATCTCATAAAAAGGAGGCTCCAAAATCAAGTAGGTGCTCCTTCTATTATGAAGCCTGTGGTTTGGTCAACGTGCACACTAGGGCCACATATAGGATATTTATGAAAACAAAAGAATTGGGGGAATCAATTTTTAGTCACATTTCTCTAGTAAAATGTACTGTGTTCCTTAGAAAAATGTATTAAAATTGCAAATCTGCAAAAAAAATGAAATTTTGAAATTTCACCTACACTTTGTTTTAATTCCTGTGAAACACCTAAAGGGTTAACAAACTTCCAAAATGCTGTTTTGAATACTGTGAGGGGTGCAGTTTTTGAAATGGTATCATTTATGGGGGTGTCTCACATACAAGTCCCTCAAAGTCACATCAGAACTGAACTGGTCCCTAAAAAAATCAGTGTTTGAAATTTTCTTGAAAATTTGAGAATTTGCTATTCATATTGTAAGCCTCCTAGTGTCCAAAAAAATTAAAAGGAAGTTGAAATAATGATGGAAACATAAAGTAGACATATGGTCTATGTTAGTTATTAACTATTTTGAGTGGTATGATTATTTGTCTCACAAGCAGAAAATTTAACATTTTGCAAATTGCTAAATTTTCCATTTTTTTACGACATTTTGGTATTTTTCACAAAAAAACACAGACTGTATCGACCCAAATTTACCACTAATTTGAAGTACAATGTGTCACGAAAAAACAATCTCAAAATCACTGGGATAAGTAAAAGCAAAAAAAAGTTATCCCCACTTAAGTGAGACATGTCAGATTTGAAAAAAAGGGCACTGTCAGGAACGCAAAAACTGGCTCTGTCAGGAAGGGGTTAATCTTTTTATCCAATTTTTCTATTGCACGTCACGCACTTTAATTAACTTGTTTACATGGTACAGATATATGTACCTCTTACACTGTACATTCGATACGCTGCTTTCGTTTTACTGATTGCATTTATGTATTTTTCTATGCACTTATGTTGTTTTGTTTGTTGTTTTACAGTATGGGCAGTACTGGCAAAAATCCCTTCATGGTCTCTTGGAAGGTCCGGTCATAGTGACGTCATGTTTGGGCGCCGGAACGGACGCCGGCGGGCGGATGAACGGTGTTGATCAGTATAAAGGTATGTGTTTCACTGTTTGTAATTTGTTCAATGCACCTTGATAAAAAACCCACAGAGGTTTGAAACGTTGGGAATACCCTGGTCTGCTGACTGTTTATTTCTTGGTCCGTGAGTGCCGCCGACATCCAAAGTTCTGTATATATATATATATATATATATATATATATATATATATATATAGTGCAAAGTCAATCAGGCACTCAAAGTGGTGTAACAAGCAAATAAGGGCCCCGGTGCCATGCGTGGTACTTTCGCACACTAGTATAGGGAAAGAGGGAATCACTGGCACTCGTCGGTCTTCGCAACAGAGAAACACACCAGACCACTGTCTGTAAGCAACGTTTCGGTTTTAATGAATATATATATATATATATATATATATATACACACATACACAGGGGCGTAACTTGATATAGGGGCATAACTAGATATTTGTAGGCCCCATAGCAAAAGTTTTTAAGGGCCCCCTATTTAACTGATGGTGATAAATGTATGTAAGACGTATTACTCAGACAGTAAAGATGGGCCCCCTTCAGCTCAGGGCCCCATAGCAGCTGCACCCCTTGCACCTATGGTAGTTACGCCCTTGTCTATATAGATATATATATATATCTATATAGATATATATCTATATAGATATATAGATATTACAATCCAGGATGGACTGGCACTTGCTTTTGTTATAAACAGAGTGCTCTGGTATATATTATATACCATATCCCCCCTTCTAAGTGTCTAACCCCCCTCCCCATAGCCTCACCTTAAGTCCACCCACTAGTACCTTAACCTAACCCCCTCCCCGTTCCTGGGTGCACGCTCATGCTGCCATAAAGTTCTTAAAGTTCAAAAATCCCGGATTTTGGAGCTGAAATCTTAATTGATTTCATGATTTCGACACCGGTCTCCAGGCGGTAGTCGGGATGCTGGCTTCGGTATATTGAATGTCTGTATCCTGACTAACAGGATGCTGACCGCATCACGTATTATTATTATTATCATTTATTTATATGGCTCCGCAAGCACCAGGCAATACATAGATGATCAAAAAAACAAAACAAGAAAATAGTGATTTACAGTACAATTGCAAATTAGGACAAGTACATGGTAAATAATAGACAGTTGCAGCAGCTGACACTGAGGCAATTATAACAGTGGCAGAGATATACCGTATTCTTAGAAAAGCAAATGAGGAGAGAGGGCCTTGCTCGTTACAGCTTACATTCTAAAGGGAAGGGGCAGACAAACTGGGGTGACACAGCTGGGATAGAAGTGAGCATAAACAGAGGGTTATAAGTAGACATGTGCACGCAAACATGGAAACCCCCCTTATAAATCCTGCCCCTGGATAGAGCATTTTTGTATCTCCTCATCATTAATTAATTCATTGTCAATTATGAACTGTCAGCATCATAATGACCCTGCTCATTAGAAACCCTTTACAAAAATGAATATTCTAATTTCAATCCATGATTTATTAATTCATTCAACTATTAATTAACCACCTATTTATAGCCCACGGTCCTATAAAAAAGGAACTCTTCCTACCATTCCCGCTTCACCTGACTAGTTAACACCCTCCCTTCCACTGTTGAAATCTAAATAAATCTACAGTATATGCACTTTTTAAATCAGATGGCCAACAAACACATACATGTGTTACAAAAAGTACAGTAGTAAACTATATTACTATAATGTAGGAGGAATTGTATTTGACCCAAGAAGCAGTAGTTTGTTTTACTGATAAGTGAAGGTACAGTCGTACTCACTGATGAAACACTGGTTGAGGCCAATTCCTCCTGTCCGTTGGTACAAATTATTTCATGCCACTCCCCATAACCACCTATGTACTCAAAACTAGGTGCTTCTGAATAAATAAAACATATGGACACTTGACGTCACAGTATTTTCACTTTTGCTATCTATACATTACCCTTAGTTATTTTGTTTTCAAGAAAAGTATTGAACAAACATGTCACTATTTATAACTCATACAGATTCTACAGTAGTTTACCCAAATTTAGTACGTTCTTTACACTTAAAACTTCTCCTTCAGTACCAATTAGACATTGCTGAAAATTGAACAAACATCTACAGTATGACCTACTTTTTTACTTTTCGTGATAGGAATGCAAGTAGGTCAAAAATTAGGGTGTGCTCAGCTGCTCTGTCTAAATTAATCTCAAAAACGTCCGGTGGACGTGGCCGCAGGGAATGCCCCTCCCAACTGAGGAGAGTAATTGAGGTTATGTTGGACATTTGCTAAGACAGACACAGAAACACACTGTGCTGTCTTTATGTATTTGCCGTAATGCCATACATTAACAGTCATGTACAGGTCGTGTACAAATAACAAACCACGCTAGCAAATAATATTCATTGCAGAAAGCAGAAGTGATTATAACACAGTATTGAGAAAACATGCAAATTGACACTACGAATGATAACAATAATGGATAAAAAAGCATAATGACATAACAGATGTCTGGATTAAAGTAACCCCGCCCCAATTTCCCTGCGGTAGCCCCGCCCCCATTTTCCAGCGGCCAGCTGTACCTCTTTCTGGTTCATGTTTCGGCTGTCACAGGGGGTGTGGAAGGTGCTGCCTGTGCTAGATGTGACAGGTGCAGCAGCAGCAGCCAGGAACAGCAGAAGAGCAGCAGAGGATGCAGAGCAGTGAGTGAGAGAGCGCCTCTCCTACCCGGCGCACCTGCATCCGCTGATCTCTAGTAAGCAGGTAACAAGGCCCTGTCCAAGCAGCTCCCAGCATTCGACCTGCCTCCGGCTCCCGCAGCTCCTGGCCCAGCAGACCACTGCGCCGCGACCCTGCGCCCTTGTAGAACCAGCGCCCCCCGCCACAGCTGGGGCTGTGGTGCGCTAGCTACACCACTGAGCAAACCCATTATTAGCGCTCCATAAAACTGACTTATTTTGAGTCAGTTTTTGTTTCCTTTCTGTGCTGTGAGCTTTAGACCAGATGGCATTCATGGAATCAAACATTAATGTGATAGCTATGTTTATTGTAATAATTTTGAGCAATAGTGTAACGACCTGCAGAAAAGTGGGGTCCCGTGAAGGGGGCTGCAGGCTTAAATGCATTGATCAATTCATGAACTAAATCTCTACTATTTATTAATATCAGTTAATTTAGTGAGTGCAGAGTGTTTTCTATTTAAACAATGTGGTCACAAGCCATAGGGCACCCCAAAACTAGGAAAGGTCAGTGCCGATGTTTAGTGTATATAGTAAATAATATGTATTTCTCTTGCATAAATGCATTTATTGTGCAACAAACCCTACACTACACTTGGCATACACAATAATGGATCTGTCCCACCCAATACCACCTATCCGTACATAGGCCAGGATAATTCACAAAATTGTGCACACTTATATGGTTGTATATGTATGCACTCATTTTTCTGCGACTTCCTAGCTGTCCTCTCAGGGAACAGTAGTGGGGGCATGGTACTGCAAAAAAGATGGTATATGGGGGGGGGGAGTGCGTTGGCCACAATCATGTCATCATGCCTACCACTATACAATGTCAAGATTACCAGCATTAAACCATACCTCCCAACATGACCCTCTCCAGGAGGGACACAATGCTCTATTCCTGGACTTCTGTCTTCATTTAGGATTGCTATCACCTGTGGTGAAACACCTTTCTTATCAGTTATCCTGTTCAAAACAGGTGATGGCAATCACAAATTAAGGGGAAGTGCAGAAACAGAGCATTGTGTCCCTCCTGGCATGGGTCATGTTGGGAGGCATGTTAACCCCTTCCTGACAGAGCTAGTTTTTGCGTTCCTGACAGAGCCATTTTTTTCAAATCTGACATGTCTCACTTAAGTGGGGATAACTTTTTTTTGCTTTTACTTATCCCAGTGATTTTGAGATTGTTTTTTCGTGACACATTGTACTTCAAATTAGTGGTAAATTTGGGTCGATACAGTCTGTGTTTTTTTGTGAAAAATACCAAAATGTCGTGAAAAAATGGAAAATTTAGCGATTTGCAAAATGTTAAATTTTCTGCTTGTGAGACAAATAATCATACCACTCAAAATAGTTAATAACTAACATAGACCATATGTCTACTTTATGTTGCCATCATTATTTCAACTTCCTTTTAATTTTTTTGGACACTAGGAGGCGTAAAATATGAATAGCAAATTCTCAAATTTTCAAGAAAATTTCAAACACTGATTTTTTTAGGGACCAGTTCAGTTCTGATGTGACTTTGAGGGACTTGTATGTGAGACACCCCCATAAATGATGCCATTTCAAAAACTGCACCCCTCACAGTATTCAAAACAGCATTTTGGAAGTTTGTTAACCCTTTAGGTGTTTCACAGGAATTAAAACAAAGTGTAGGTGAAATTTCAAAATTTCATTTTTTTTGCAGAGTTTCAATTTTAATACATTTTTCTAACGAATACAGTAGATTTTACTAGAGAAATGTGACTAAAAATTGATTCCCCCAATTCTTTTGTTTTCATAAATATCCTATATGTGGCCCTAGTGTGCACGGTGACCAAACCACAGGCTTCATAATAGAAGGAGCACCTACTTGATTTTGGAGCCTCCTTTTTATGAGATTATTTTTTAGGCACCATGTAGGTTTCTAGGCACCATAAGATGCTAAAAGTTAGGAACCCCCCCACAAGTGACCCCATTTTGCAAACTACACCCTTCAGGGAATTCATCTAGGGGTATAGTGTACATTTCAAACCCCCAGGGGTTTCACCAATTGTGGTACAACTGGGCAGTGAAAATAAAAAAAAATAATTTTTCATTTTCACAGCTCAGTTGTATCAAAATTGGTGAAACCCCTGGGGGTTTGAAATGTACACTATACCCCTTGATGAATTCCCTGAAGGGTGTAGTTTGCAAAATGGGGTGACTTGTGGGGGGGTTCCACTGTATTGGTGCAACATAGCACCCACCATTCATTCCACCAAAATCTGTGCTGCAAAATCCAAAAATCACTCCTTCCCTTCTGAGTCCTGCCATGCACCCAACTGGTATTTTTTGGTCACATGTGAGGCATTGCCGTACTCGGGAGAAATTGGGGCACAGATTTTGGGGTGCTTTGTATCCTTCATTCCTTGTGAAAATGAAAAATTTTGAGCCAGAACTGCATTTTTCTGTAAAAAATTACATTTTTTTACACAAAAATGCAGATCTGGCTCAAAATTTTTCATTTTCACAAGGAATGAAGGATACAAAGCACCCCAAAATCTGTGCCCCAATTTCTCCCGAGTACGGCAATGCCTCACATGTGACCAAAAAATACCAGTTGGGTGCATGGCAGGACTCAGAAGGGAAGGAGTGATTTTTGGTGGTGGAATGAATGGTGGGTGCTATGTCGCATTAGCAAGACCCCCGAAGCACCAATACAGTGGAACCCCCCCACAAGTGACCCCATTTTGGTCACCAGCTTTGGGAGGGGGGCTGGCGCTGCGGCTGGCGGGGGGGTGGGAGGGGTGCTGGCGCTGCGGCAGCCGGGTGGGTGGGAGTGAGGGGGGCTGCCGGGTGGGAGGGGGGGGGGGCTGGCGATCGGTGGTGATCGGTGCTGTTCTTAACAGCACCGATCACCACCGATCACTGTGTTACCGAGCGGCTTAGCCGCCGGTAACACAGAAAACGCTGCAATTGGCTGTTCACATTTGAACAGCCAATCGCAGCGATCGCCGACCGGGGCTCAGGGACAGCAGACATCTCCAAACAGTCACCGCGTCTATGGACGCGGTGACAGTTTAAAACCATGACGTATATATACGTCTTCGGTCGGGAAGTACCTCCCGACCATGACGTATATATACGTCTTCGGTCGGGAATATCTATCTGTATATATATATATATATGTATATACACACATATATATATATATATGTGTGTATATACACACATATATATATATATATATATATATATATGTGTATATACACACATATATATATATATATATATATATGTGTGTGTGTATATACACACACATATATATATATATATATATATATATGTGTGTGTGTGTGTGTATATACACACATACACACACACATATATATATATATATATATATATATATATATAATCATTTCATTTTATTTTTTTTCATTTTTACTATGTCCCTAGTGCTGCTGCTGCTGGCGGGGGGAGGGAGGGAGGGAGGGGGGAGGCAGCGCTGCGGCGCATAACAGCACCGATCACCACACGGCTGCCGGGTGCCGGGTAAGATATAGTGCTGCCGGGTGGGAGGGAGGGGGTGTCCGCGGATCGGTGGTGATCGGTGCTGTACTTAACAGCACCGATCACCACCGTTTTCTGTGTTACCGAGCGGCATAGCCGCCGGTAACACAGAAATAGCTGTGATTGGCTGTTCACATTTGAACAGCCAATCACAGCGATCGCCGACCGGGGGGGGCATTCCTGCCCCCCCCGGGCGGCGAGGGGGGATGTCTGCTGTCAGGGACAGCAGACATCTCCAAACTGTCACCGCGTCTATAGACGCGGTGACAGTTTAAGTCCATGACGTACATTTATGCCATGTGTCGGGAAGTACTTCCCGACCATGACGTAAATGTACGTCCAATGTCGGGAAGGGGTTAAACACCATGGGGCATGGCTACAATGATGCAATACAGTGGGAACTGTCATTGAGGGAAATTTTACTAAGATGTGAATTCTACTTCACATGGGATGTTGCTATGGCCAATCAGAATCGACTTCTTATTTATTTAGCACGCTCTAGAACAGGGGTGTCAAACACAAGGCCCGCGGGCCAAATCCGGCCCGCCAGACCTCTTTCATGTGGCCCGCGCAGCCGCCGCCAGCCTTCACCTTTTATTCTCGATTTTTTTTTTTAACAAGAAAGCCGCCTCTTCAGCGCATGCGCGGCAGCCTACAAGCCAGAGAACGGCTGCCCTCTAGCGCAGTGCCGCCGGTCGTCAACCCCTCCTCCGCTCCCACCTTCTGTATAGGAGCCAGAGAGAGGAAAGAGCAGGTGCTGCTGCTGCTGTGCGCTCCAGGTCACTTACTGCTGAGTGTGCACTGCACAGTGACCGGGAGCACACTGCCCCCCACTCCTGGATAGATAGTGCGAGGAGCGCTACTCACAGGAGGGAGGGGGAAATGCGCCTGTGTGAGAGCGCAGCTGTGTCCTTGGTGGTGGAGCAGCTCAGACTGGAGTGGACGCATCAGAGCGGGTAAGTGTCAAACTCTGTGCCTATGTGTGTGTGTGTGCACTGGCACATTGCAGCCCATCATTAATTGCTGTGTCCCATGATAATAAGCAGGATATATGCCCTAAGACTGAGTGCTGCCCCCCTGTGCAGGCAGCGTGTGCCCCAATGCACTGCAGTTCACAGCAATAGCAGGAGGGAAAGGCTACTGCTGAGTATACAATAATTGAATGCAGTGACAATAATTTATGATAATAAAGAGTGGACACATAGTCCTACAGATACAACCGGGGTGACCAAACTGCTGATGCGGCCCCCGATGAATTTGAGTTTGACACCCCTGCTCTAGAAGATAGTAGACAGGATCTGACATGTGGGGCCAAAAGTAATAGGGTGAGAGTTTTCCCATGTTTTTTAAAGCATGATTGCTGCTTTAAAAAACATGGGAAAACTCTACCAAAATCTCTCACTTTCTGAAACTCTCACCCTATTACATTTGGCCTGTGAAGTAGAATTCATCATACCTTCCAACATGACCCTCTCCAGGAGGGGCACAATGCTCTGTTTCTGGACATCCCTCTTAATTAATGATTGCCATCACCTGTTTTAAACAGGTTATTTGCTCAGAATGGTGTTTTAACACAGGTGATGGTAATCCTAAATTAAAAGGAAAGTCCATGAAAAAAGCATTGTGTCCCTCCATGAGAGGCTCATGTTCGGAGGGATTCGGTATGAAATCCCGACGGTCAAAATCCCGACAGGGTCATAATACCGACAAGGACAAAATCCCGACAAGGACAAAATCCCGACATTTAAAATCCCAACAAGGTCAAAATACCGACATATAGAATGTACAGGTAAAACAGTCAACTTTGTGTCGACAAGTCGCGAGGTCGACATGTGTGTTTTCACTGGTTTTTGACCCGAATGTCGACACGGTCGACATGAACACAGTTTGAAGTGAACCACAGCCCCTCGCATCACTCGCTTCGCTCGCAATGCTTAGCTCGGCACATTATTTTATTCTCCCACCATGCCCTAGTGGATGGTAGGGCATGAAATACCGCCTGTCGGCACTTGTCGGGTCAAAAAACAGTGAAAAAAAACCATGTCGACCTCGCGACCTGACGACACAAAGTCATGTTGACTGTTTTACCTGTACATTCTGTATGTCGGTATTTTGACCTTGTCGGGATTTTGTCCTTGTCGGTATTATGACCCATTCAGGATTTTGACCCTGTCGGGATTTTGACCATCGGGATTTTGACTGCATCCCGTTGGGAGGTATGAATTCACATCTTAGTAAATTTCACCCATTGGCTGAACGGAACGCCCAAATCACTCCAAATTCATATGTCTGGTTGATATACAATGCAGAACCCAAATATGTGGTGGCCAAAGAATCAGTAGTGGCAATATACTGTATTGCAGTCAGCGAAATAACAGGGCAATTTTTTCATCTTGTGCCAGCCTACAGTAGAATCATGTTACGAGGTTGGGGCCACCAGCAACAGGAAGAAGAGCACTTGTGTTTCTTAAGGACATGATCAGGGTCTATGGGCCACCCCGGGTTTGCTGCACACTGATCAATTGCACATTCCTAGTTACAACCCTGAATACAGTTTCCAGATCTTTAGTGGTTGCACAGTGCTTCTTTCCCCACTTCCTGTCTCTGCTGCTCCACATCCCCCATTTCCAAGGCCGATGCAAAGTTTTTTGGCACCCTAGGCAAAAGGTCAGCTTAAAGCTACCACCACCACCTACCAGAGCCGGACAAAGGGAGCGGTCTGGGGGTAGATAACCATGCCCCCCCCTTTGAAAGGGCCCTCCGCGGCGCAAGAACTGATCTCTCACGGATCTGATCTGCGGTGCTCCCTCCCCTGTGCTGAGTGACAGCTGATGCCAGTGCCGTGTAACAGTACTGGGCAGCCAAGCCATGGCTCAGCTGTCCAATAGTGTGTGTCACGAACTTGACTTGGTTCACGTTTATTTTCTAGTTTCTCTGTGTCTCCAGGCTTGTTTGTGACCATGCTGCTGCTGCAGCAGCTTTGCATTCCAGGCAGCAGCTTTGCATTCCAGGCTAATCAAACACCTGTGAGGATTCCTGACACTGATTCCAGCTATATCCAGTAATGTTCCACTTTCTGCTTCTAACTCAATTGCTGCTGCTACCAGTATCCAATCAGCAGCTACCTTGGGGGATATAGCTTAGGCCTCTGGCACTTCCAACTAGTCTGATCCCTGAGTGAGTCCCCAGAAGTTTGCATTCTAGGCTCCAGGTTCCCTGTTCCAGAGTTACCAGTATAGTGTACTTGTGATCTGCTGCTGCTGCCAAGCAGCTTCTTGGTTTACCCTTCATCTGCCAGACTATCTTCCAGCTACTACCATTTACAGCTTCCACTAGAAGTAGCCTGTGCCTTCCAGTTATCACCAGCAGAGATCACTACTGGCTCCCAAGCCACCAACCTTGTCATCGACTCCCTAGTCGACACAGGCGTCAACTCCCAAGTCCATGCAGTCCACGGCTTCCAGGCTGATACTGTCCACAGCTCCCAGGCCGACACAGGCATAGACTCCCAAGTCAACGCAGTCCACAGCTCCCAGGCCGACACAGTCCTCGGTTCCCAGACTGACACCATCATGGACTCCCAGGTTGACACCATCAACAACTCTCAGGTTGACTCCGTCATCAACTACCAGGTCGACCCCATCATCGACCCCCAGGTCGACTCCGTCCACAGCTTCCAGGCCATCAGCTTTCAAGCTTCTACAACTCATAGGCTTCCAGGCTGACCCGGACCTCAGCTCCCAGGCTGATACAAAGCATCAGCTTCCAGGCCGACTCGGATCCTCAGATAGGGTGACCAACTCATCCCTTTAATCCGGGACACATATTAATTACACAGGTTCTGTGGCAGTTTAAAACCAGGTGAAATGGAGTCTTGAGGTGTGGCAGTTTAATACCAGGTGAAAGCCAGCCACAGAACCTGTGTAGTGTCATGGATTAAAGGTATGAGTTGGTCACCCTATCCTCAGATCCCAGGCAGTCCCAGTCCGATACTGCACATCATCTGTTCCTGAAGCATCACTGATCTCTCAGTATGCATTCCTCAGTAGTGGCACAGTGGGTGAGGTACTCTGACAGAGGGTCGCGACCCGCCCACCAGTGCAGCTAAGTCCATACTCCCTTGCAGGGGTCCCTGGTGAACACCATAGGTCTCTGATCAGTCACATCAACTCCTCACCTAGCTGTCTTCACAGTGCCCAGTGTGATCAGAACTGCCAATACATCAAGTCCCCCATGTTCCAGTAACCAGACTGCTTCTACCACCGGCTCCCAGGCCACACCCCCAGTTTCCAGACCGACAGTGTTACCCAAGACTGTCTATCATCAGTATTACCCACCTCCTTCCCACTGAGTAAAGACTCTCAATCACACAGTTGGGTTCAGGGGACCAGGACAGAGGGTCGAGACCTGCTCGCTGGGTGCAGCAAAGACCAAAGCCCCTTAAGGGGATTCCTGGCGAAGACCACTGGCGGGTTAGACTCTGCGCCTGGTATTAGTCAGTACCCTGTCACAGCTGTGCCCTTGTGTCTAGTTTACCATGCAGTCCTGTGTAGATATCCCTATTACCTAGAAGACCCAAGGGAATCCTGACAGAGAACACCCTCTCAAACCCTTGTCCGATCCGCAGCATAACCCTCCACACCTGTGCCTGACCCTAACCGCCGCACCCTGCTGCCTAACCCTAACTACTCTGCCACACAGTCAAATCCTAACATACTCCCCTTCAAGTGCCTACACTTATTCCCCCATTCTAGCAGACTAACTCCTCCTGGAAGTACACCATAGCCTTAATCCAGCTTTACCACCCACACACCAATACCGAATTTCTTAACATTTTGATAGAGACTTGGGGTCTAATATAGAAGTCCCTGCTCTTCATGTTTCCTGACAGGCCACGCAGGTAACAAAAGTAAAAAATGAATACTCCAGCAGACTCCTGAGATAGTAGAGAGGTTCAGACAACATTACCGTCTGCTGTACTCATCGCAACAGGCCACTATCTCTGTGGTAATCCGTACATAACGATCAGGAATAGAGCTAAACGCCCCACTAACCCTTTCAGAAACAGAAGGTAGTCCCTATTGGCAGTCCCTGGGGGTAAAAGCACCCAGTCTGGTTGGCATCCCCCAGGAAATGTATAAAAAACATCGTACATTTTTCACATCTATGACTGAAGCCCTAATAATAATCTTATTTAAAAAGGATAAATAACCTAGACTAGTGGAATCCTATAGACCTATCTCCTGACTAACCAATGACATGAAGATTTTTGGCCAAGGCTTAACCGAGTTATTAGTGAAGTTATACATATTGAACAAACTGGCTTTATGCCAGGGAGATCAACAACAACTAATTTAAGAAGGTTATACGCCCATCTCCAGATCCAACAGGAAGATGGGGGAAATCGGTAGTAATTTCACTCGACGTAGCTAAAGCGTTCGACTCCATTGAATGGGGGTTTCTCTTGGAGTCTATGGAGTGGGCAGTAATAGGCCCGGCATTTATTAACTGGCTTAAATTGCTATACATGGCCCGACTGCAAGGGTCTCAGTTAATAACTTTATTTCTCCTAGATTTGAGATAGAGAGGGACACGCAGCAAGGATGCCCAATGTCCCCGAGTTTATTTGAGATAGCCATAGAGCCTTTGGCATGCTTAACAAGGGAAAGCCCTGTAATCCAAGGCTTGAGACTAGGAGCAAGGGGGGACAGCATTGAGTTTGTGCGCAATTATTTTAAGGCAATGCCTGGGATCTTGGACATAATTAATATCTTTGGGCAGCACTCAGGTGTTAGGATTAACTGGAGTAAATCCTGTATTCTTCCCTTAGGCCAGGGGTTCCCAAACTTTTTTGAATCACGGTGCCCTAGAGCATCAAAATATTTTCAAGGCACCCCTAGGCCAAATGCTTCTTATCGAGAAATTCAGAAAAAAATATTAAATTAAGTGCATTGTGTTTATATGTCAGTTACCTGGTAAGGGACAGGATTTGCTTCTGTTTGTCCACATACATTATGATTGGCAGCCACCAGCACTGGTTTTGCCTGGTACATTGACCATAAATAATATGAATTGATCCTGGTCCACCAACCCAAGGCACCCCTGCAAGTGTCCTGAGGCACCCCAGGGTGCCTAGGCACACACTTTGGGAACCACTGCCTTGACACCAACTAGGTTGACAAGCATTAAGTCGAAACCACTAGGTCGACATGCTTGAAGGTCAACATGACTAAAGGGTGACATGCAGGAAGGTCGACAGGGTCATTCGATCGACACAAGCATTCTGTGGACATGGGGAAGGTCGACAGTCAAAAGGTTGCAAAGGGGTTTTACATTTTTTTACCTGAATGTTGACACTAAAACGTAGCACCACGTCCCCTTGCATGGCTTGCTGCGCTCCCACCATGCCCATGTGGATGGTAGAGCATGAAATACTGCCTGTCATCACGTTGGCTCAAAAAAAAAAAACATGTCTACCTTCACCATGTCAACCTAGTGATTGTGTCGACTTAACGCATTTGTCGACCTTCAGTCATGTCGACATTCCTGCATGTCCACCTTCCCACATGTCAACCTTTATGTATGTCAACTTAGTGGTGTCAACCTAATGCTTGTCGTCCTAATGCTTGTAGACCTAGTGACCATATCCAAACAGCCCTGGCTCCTTTAAAATGGGTAGAAGAATTCCAATATTTGGGAATTTGGGACTCAAGGAACACTTTAATTTTCAAATACCTCATCTTAACACCCCAAATTGATTATATAAAATCTAAAAAAGGACCATGGGGTGGATTACCATTAACTTTGACAGGCCAAGTCAATCTAGTCAAGATGGTCAGCCAACCAAAAATGCTGTACATACTGTATTTCAGCACTCACAATTCTATCTTCAACAATTTTTGGGGGTATTGGAAGACTTGCTGCCTTCTTTGCTCTGGGGTAATAAGAGGGTTCGATTGAGAATGGTCATCCTGACTAGACACAAAAGCGAGGGAGGATTAGCACTACCAGATTTTTGGTTATACTATGTCTTGCCCCAAGTGGCTCATCTTAAAATATGGATAAAGAACGTGAATGAGAACAATTTGGTAAAGGCGTTGGTAGGACAAGTATCTTCTGGGCATACCCACTTACAGTTGCTGTTAAGTGGCAACTTGCAGCGTAGGTGGACTCCAATAGTTAGACAGGGGGTCATGATCTGGAGACAAGTGGATAGGTTGATGGGGAACCAGGGGATGGACCCTGAGACACCACTGTATAAGGCCCAATGCCGGGCAGAACTGGAGGAGCTACAGATTTGTAAGGTTTGAGGGGCAAAAGGTATAGTTGAGATAGGGCAGCTTTATGACAATGAGGGCTTCAGAACATTTCAATCTTCAAAGATAGAACATTCCTTTCCCAATAGCTACCTGTTCAGTTACCTACAATTACGCCATGCCCTAGAAACCCAGTTTGATAAAGGAAAACCAAATTTGAATAACTATTCAACAAAAAAACTACTCCAAGATCCTCAGCAAGGCACGAGGTATCTTTCTTTTACAAGGACTTAACTCAGACATGTCAAAAGGATGGTCTAGAGGGCTTGAAAATTCAATGGGAGTCTTTATCAGGAGATGAGTGGAAATAAACCCTAGTTAATATACGATGTGCAACAAACCAGGCAAGGTTTCAGCAGGTACAATTATACCTGATACATAGGACTTACATGACACCCGAACACATGCATAAATTTGGAGGTAGAGCTAACACTAGGTTCCCAGCTACATGTTTGCAGTACAGCCAGACAGTTGCCTTACTGCTGCTTAGTGTTAATGTTTCAGTCAGCACTGTATTAGCAATATAATGCACAAAATTATTTTTACAAATTACATAATTTTTAACATATAACATGTATTTAACCTACATTAAAAACACGTGCAAATTTATACTCCTTAGCTGGAATTTCTCCTTACTCTAAACAAGACCTTTTGTACGTATTTATGCATGACTGCTTGTCCTTGGCCAAGTTCCAATGGAAATACATTTTCTCATTTGTGCTGTTTAACATACTAATTGCAGCTTGTTTACTGTAACTGTCCTGTGTACAGGGTTGTAAAGCCCAGTTGAGGCAATGCCTGCACTCATTCTAGTCCTAAGTAGCTAGTAGGGTAGAGATGTGGCTCCACAGTGTTATGTTGGCCATGAACTGAGATAAAACTCACCATCAGACACACACACCAATTAGCTAACATTGCCATAGACTGTCAGATAATTGGTCTTTCTGCCTGATGGTGAGTATATCCAGTATCAGATCTGAACACCAATTATCACATCTATTGTGGATGCTAAAATATTTCTCATGCCTGACTGTGTTAATTGGAGCTTGGTTGCGCCACACACTGTACAGCTGATCCTGCAGATAGCTGCTCTGTGTATTTTGTAATGAACTGCCACATACATAAGATAGAATACCTAGTACAGGTTGAGTGTCCCTTATCCAGATATCTGTTATCCAAATTATTCCGAAAACCATACATTCCAGAATGTACTTTTTTTGTGTGTGTGCGAAAAACACTACTGGGGAAATATGTAACTGGCACTACTGGGGACATGATATGTAACTGACACTAAATATGTGCAAGATAATGATTGTTTGGCATTTCAGTGCCTGAGATAGGACACAAACTTTGTTCATGTTTTGGGACCTTGGGGGTTATTCATGTTTCTTCGGTCCTCCATGCATTCGTACGAAGGACCAATGATGTGCGTCTGCACAGAAGTGTTTCTGTGCATGTGCAGACGTAGGGTTCGTGTACCCACGGCGAACTTTCGGTTCGCCAGTTGCACGCATCCTAAACTGCGTGCGGGGGGCAGAGAAGGGCCGGGGAGCCCCATTACCATACGGGAATGCACAGCGTTTCATTGGCGGTCCCATGAGAACACTGGATGTTCTCATGGTAATGAGGCCGTGACGCGGGTGCGGGGGACAGTCTGCTGGCATCATCGGATGTCACATTGCAGGTCAATATGGGAAAGGTGGAGCACATTGGGACACCTGGCCAAAGCATAGCGAGTGAAGCCAGCCATGAGAGGGTACGCACTACACTGAGGGAAAAACTCACGTCAACCCTCTCACGGGTCAACCTTTTCCATGCAGTCCTTTTGCACCTGTTGACCTTTTATCAAAATTGACCTTGTACACGTCGACCTTTTGATGTTGCCCTATTGACTGTCTATCCTATTATCCATACCCTTCCAGTTGCACACATCTTAACCCTTTGAGTGCAAAGTGAATTTGTCAAAATAGGTGTGAAAATTGCCACAAGCAAACATTTGTATTCACCATAGTGACCTGTAATGTTACCGTACATAAGCAATATTATCTTTTTTTACACAACATTTTTTATTTGAATGTATATAACAAATGAACCCTAGAATGCCTGCGTGTGTGTACATGTGGTAGGGAACATATGCCGGGTACACACCAGAAAGACAAGGGCCCTATCCCATCAATATAGATCCCGACCGATTGGATGTAGATTGTAGGTAGATTGGGCCCTTTTTGCCTGTTCTGATCCAATCCCGATCCGATGCGCGGCCCTTGCGGGTCAGTCGTTATTCAGATCCTACCTGCAGCAGGTAGGATCTGAAAACGATCATACACCCGGGTGCTGGTCGCGATCGGATCGGAACCCGCTCACGATGCACATCATGAGCGGGTCGTGTGCTCCACGTGATTGTGAGCGGGTAAAATAATACCCCTTTCAGACATACGCGAAAATCCCGGGTTTTTTCACATGAACGCGCCCAAACCCGGGACTAGTGTATGTCTGAAAGGGTATACCCGGGATTTCACTCCCGGATACTGAGCACCTGCAATTGACCAGGGTTTTTCCCGGTATTTAACTCCCGGGTATAATACCCGGCTTATGTCTGAATGGGTTTACCCGGGTTTTTCAGTTTTAAACATGTGATGTTGCTTTTTTTTGCTGCCGGGGCGTGTCCCATTTTAATGATGAAACACTAAAATGCTTGAAAAGCCTGGCTTATGTGTGAAAGGGGTATACCCGGGTATTTCCCGGATTTGAGGTGTAGTGTGAAAGGGGGTCTGTTACTAAAATCCTGGTAGTGACCTGGGTTGAAAATCCCGGGTAAACCTTGCCAAAATCCCGGGTAGTATGTCTAAAAGGGGTATAAGTAAAATAATTTAAAAGGTTATCGACATGAACAAATGTCTGCCGGAATTTACAATCAGCTGTTCTTGCAGAACACTATGGGGGAAATTTACTAATACCCCTTTCAGACATACGCGAAAATCCCGGGTTTTTTCACATGAACGCGCCCAAACCCGGGACTAGTGTATGTCTGAAAGGGTATACCCGGGATTTCACTCCCGGATACTGAGCACCTGCAATTGACCAGGGTTTTTCCCGGTATTTAACTCCCGGGTATAATACCCGGCTTATGTCTGAATGGGTTTACCCGGGTTTTTCAGTTTTAAACATGTGATGTTGCTTTTTTTTGCTGCCGGGGCGTGTCCCATTTTAATGATGAAACACTAAAATGCTTGAAAAGCCTGGCTTATGTGTGAAAGGGGTATACCCGGGTATTTCCCGGATTTGAGGTGTAGTGTGAAAGGGGGTCTGTTACTAAAATCCTGGTAGTGACCTGGGTTGAAAATCCCGGGTAAACCTTGCCAAAATCCCGGGTAGTATGTCTAAAAGGGGTATAGGATGGGAGTTCTATTTCACATGGGATGTTGCTATGGGCAACCAATAAGAATCTGCTTCTTATTTATTTAGCACCTTCTTAAAGATAGAGTTGCCCATAGCAACATCCCATGTGAAAAAGAACTCCCATCTATAGGTGCGTACACATGGGGGCGATTATTGCAAATATCGCTGAGCGACCATATTGCCAGTAATTGGAGTGTGCACCGGCTATAAATCGCCGGGTGCGCGCTCCCATTTTCAGCCCCTGAATGGTCGCTGGTTGGAGGAACATGCTCCTCCGACTTGCGACTTCCCCTGCCTCTTCTGCCGGCAGTGTGATTTTCATCTGCGACCATCTCTGGTCGCAGATGAAAACGGGACACTGAGCAATATGATTGCTGAGCAATATATTGCTAGCAATATATTGCCCCGTGTGTACGCACCTTTAGTAAATTTCCCCCTCTGTTAGAATAAACTACAATTCTGACATTTATCAAAAGCCACCATTTGTGATGACTCTTCTGATTTCCCATGAGAGCCTTCCAATTCTTCAGCACCAAACAAAGACATACACAATAAATCACTTCATTTGCTTAAAAGAGTCATACATCACAATTAAGCTTCTTTTATGTAACTTCAGGGAGAAATTACAGCACAGTGAAAATTCCTGGATAGAGACCTGACAGCTATAGCTTAAAAGGTTTTATCCTCACAAATCTGTTCCTGTTGTTGCTATGCACATTCTTGTATGGAATAAGTATAAACCTAAGCCCACGTCTTTCCACTATGTAAAATGAAATTATTTATTTTACTCAATCTATTTTTTTTTGGGGGGGGGGGGGGGGGGGGGGGAGGGGGGTGTGTGATTACTAGCAAATATTCAATTGGCTGTTGTATCCTATGAGCTACAGTCCGCTGTAGTTACCGCTGTAGTTATTCTCAGGGTTGCCAAACCTTCCGGAATTACCGGGAGTCTCCCGAAAATCGGGTCCCCCTCCCGGCCCCCCGGAAGGGTGGACAACCCTCCCGGATTCAGGGGGGACCCCCGCTGCGCCCACGATTGCGGCATTTAAATGCCGCAATCCGCGGGTCTGAGGAGGGGGCGGAGCTAAAATGGCTAAATCGTGTCATTTTAGCCCCGCCCCCTCCACGGAGATCCGTGAATGCAACTGTTTCACACAATGGGGGCGGGGCTTAGTGACGTCGCGCTCAAGCCCCGCCCCCTGAGCAGCTGCTGAAACTCTCCTCTCCGGGCTTCTCCCGGAGAGGAGAATATTAAAGTCGGCAACCCTGAGTTATCTGACCCCAGCGCAGCACATGGCAGCGTGTGCTGAGCTGGGGAGAGAGGCTGTCATCCCTCTCCCAACTGCCCCGTTCCCCAACGGGGATGCTGTACCTGGGAACCTCCAGCAGACCTGGATAAAAGATACCTGCTACCATTACCCCCCACCCCCCCCCCCCCCCACCCCTTACGCCACTAAGGATATCTCATAGGTACTCAACTTGCATTTGTGTGTGGTCAGAAGGGCCAATGCACAGCACCGGAGCGCCCCAGATGGGGGGGCGCCCTGACACTCACCCGATACACGGAGGGAGGGGGGGAGTGTAGTGTGGAGGGGCCGGGGTTGCCCGCCTGCCATGCAGCGCGGGAGGTACCTGGGCCGGCTGTGCAGTGGGGAGGGGGGGGATGCCGGCCCGGTGCCGGGTGTGGGAAACTTACCTCTGCAGTATCCCATCCAGGTCCTCTTCAGTTGCGGACGTCGTCGACCTCCATCTGGGGGGCTGCTCCAGACTGGCGCCCTCCAGTGGCCGGCGCCCAAGGCTAATGCCTAAGGCTGCCTAGTGGTGGCGCTGGCCCTGGTGACCAGCATCATGCAGGAGAAGTGAAATTATGGGATTAACATTAGAGCTCACATATACCCATTTCACACAGAAAATGTAATTCCTCTGTGAAGCAGTTCCACCCGAGAAATTTATTAAATACGCGGTTCCTTTTTCTGTGTAAATGGATCAGTGCGGATCTTAAACTCCAGGCTTCCGACCCTGCAAATGACCAGGGTCAGAGACCGGGTGTTTAAGATCTGGGTTGACCTTTTTACACAGATGAAAACCTGTGTAATAGAGCAAATTACTGGGTCTAAATTTTAGACCCAGAGATTTGCTCTCCTGTGTGAAGGGGGTCTGACAGAGGGCGGGCGAATAACCCGGTGCTTTCAAAGCTGGGTAATTGCCGGGTTATTCGCCCGCCACTGTGTGAAAGCGGTATAAGTAACATATTGCAGAGATATGTCCCACATTTGTATTTTATATCAACTGGACACTACTTATTTTCTAATTTCCCTGATAATTAATAAGTAATGATAAAGTAATGATAAACTGGTGATTTCCCTGATAAGAAATAATATTAAACTGGTGATTATAAACTATAATTACTGGGTCTAAAATCCGATAATTAATACATTTGTTCCATAGTATATAAATGACCATCACATATAACATGCATATGCCCCATGCCATGCATAAACTCCACTTCTAAATCCTTGACAGAATACGAGAGACAATGGTTTGCTCTGTGCATGCCTAAATCTCTCTGTCCATGAAATGGATATTTCAGGGCTGCTAGTGTGTAGTTATGCACCAATCAGATCCATCACATGGGAGTATCATTGGAGTGTTGTGGACATGTAGCCCAACTTCCATGCTTGTTTGAGGCATGCAAATGGAGATGGAATACCTATTTCAGTCTCAGTACCCCCAACAGTTCATGTTTTCCAAGTCACTCAGCAGGTGCACCGGTGCACTCATTACTTGCTGACACATTTTAAAAGATCCACCGGTGAAGCTAATTATTTCACTTGCAATTCTGTGTGGAGACCTGGAAAATGTGAACTGTTGGGGGTACTCGAAGACTGAGGTTTAGAACCACTGGTTTCAGACAAATGCACCCAGAATAGGGCCCTCCCCACAACCTCTACAACTACTATTTGCTATACCATTATTAAATGACAATAGCTCTTCTTTGCATAAGCGTTAGTCTGGCAACATGCACTGTTGGTGGCACACAATGTACGCTCAGGAATGCAAGATAGCTTTTGTGGCAGTCTTTCCATATATGCCTGGGTTGGTTACATCTGCAGAGCTGCAGTGTTTTTGCGGCTCTAGAACCAAATGTAAGTATAACCTAGCACACACATGTGTACAAGGGGCGTATTGTGTAACAGGCGCTCTACCTTGTGTAATGTGTATAAATGGCACTACTGTATGGCATTATTTGAATAACAAAGACTATTGTGTGGCATAATATGAATTGGTATTATTATTTTGTGACCACATATTATTGTCACAGTCCCCGTTATACTGTATATATCTGCTACAATACAACAGAGTTATCTAATTATTATGTATCAAATCTAGAATATTGTATACTAAGCAATGTTTTTAAAGCTTTTTATGTGTATCTGGCTTTTTAAGTGTTTATATGCATCTGGCTTATGTGGGGGGGGGCACCAATTGATGCCACACCCATGGTGTAACTCCACCCATAATATCCACATTGAGAGGCAACATCTATGCTTGTGTATCAAACAAATTATGCTCGGTTGCCCCTCCCCCCCAGTCCTGATACCCTAGACTACAGCAGGGTTGCCTACCCTCCCGGAATGTCCGGGAGGGTCCCAGAAATCGGGTCCCCCTCCCGGCCCCCCGGAAAGGACGGCAACCCTCTGGCATTGTCCTACCTCTCCGGCGGAGAGGGGGTCTGTGGGGGGTTCCGTGTGTCAAATGACGCGATCGTCTCACTTAAACCCTGCTCCCCGCAGTGCAATACATAAAATACCGGCATTGCACGGCGGGGGCGTGGCTAAAATGACGTGATCACTCTAACCACGCCCCTAAACAAGCATCATCGCCGTGGCTCTGCCCCCTTTTCCTCCCGGCTTTGGGCCCGCCCCCCTGCCATACTGAGCTGGCTGCTCTCTCCCGCAGCCAGAAAGTCGGCAACCATGGACTACAGCCTAATCAACCTATTGGTTAATCAAGCACTGATGCAGTCCAAGCAACCCACATATGCCTGTTAAAGCTTTACTATATCATAAACGCTGATGAGGACTACTGTTACCAGGTCTATCTGTTTCTGATACAATGAAGTTGTAAAGATAATATTGTCAGGAAATAGAATAGAGGTGGCAACCAATACTCTTCAAACTGGCAGAACATGTTGGGACTTGTAGTTCCCCAATAGCAGGGATGCCACAGGTTGTTATAAACAGATTTCAACTTCAAGCTAACTGAAAAATGTATTGCTAGTGATTACAGATGTCATTTTGGTTGTCATACATCATTTTTATATATTGAGGTGACTCTTTAAATTGAAGCCACTATGCAAATATTGATTATGCAATAAAGGCCCATATACAGTATAATAAAAAAGGATAATGTTATACTGCAAAGTGTTCCCATGTCTTATACTCCGTCTTCCTGACAATAAAACCATTAGTGAATCTCCTGGCCTTTAGCGATGTGTAATTTATTACATCACAGCTGGTAAGTGTAGCTCAGACTCCACTGGCCAGCAGATAGAACATAAGCTGCAAGTACTGACGAGTTAATGAAGACACGACTAACATTCTTCTTTCTTATTGGAGTGTGACCCCCTAAACCCACTGTTGATGGCACTCTCAGCAGGCAGCTCTGAATCTGGAAAACGGCACATACATATAATAATGGGAGTGTCATATTATGCAGATTTATAGCAGTGCATGTCATGATAGCCAGAAGGCACTTGGATTTATGATACCTTAATGTCTGCATCAATGTCCCAAGTGCCCCACACCCATCTACCAGCTGCGACAGTGTATCAAACCCAAACTGCAGCTGTGACACCCATTAAATGTTACACAGCCTGAGGGTACATGGGCAAAACACTTTGCTCTTGTTTGCTCGTGAAAACTTTAAGATTACACCTGTGCATACCTGTCAGCATTTCATATAGTAGGTGAGAAAGGTATAAAGGCTATACCAGAATCACCCCCAACAATGGACACATTACTATAAAGATTATCTTACTATGAGGCAGATGTATTAAGCCTTGGAGAGAAAGTGGTGATAAAGTAATCAAATACCAGCCAATCAGCTCCAAACTGTCATGTTACATGATAGGTTTTAAAATGACAGTTATGGGCTGATTATTTGGTGTTTTGCCTCTCCTCTCCTCTCTTAAGTATTATATACTATATATATATATCAGGGTTGCCGACTTTCTCATTCTCCTCTCCGGGAGAAGCCCGGAGAGGAGAGATTCAGTAGCCGCTCAGGGGGCGGGGCTTAAGCGTGACATCACTAAGCCCCGCCCCCATGCTGGTAAACCAGCAAATTCAGTGATCTCCGTGGAGGGGGCGGGGCTAAAATGACGCGATTGTGTCATTTTAGCTCCGCCCCCTCCTCTCTGAGACCCGAGGATCGCGGCATTTTAATGCCGCGATCCGGGGGACAGCAGGGGTCCCCCCTGAATCCGGGAGGGTTGCCCACCCTTCCGGGGGGCCGGGAGGGAGCCCCGATTTTCGGGAGACTCCCGGAAATTTCGGGAGGGTCGGCAACTCTGATATATATATCATACATCCACCCAGTGATGCTCTTGCTGTACTGCCTTTGGCAGTGTTGCTCTGTCCCCCATGCTATGCCCCATGCTGCTCCCATTGCAACGCCCTAAAGAGTGCCACTCTGTTACCCCTGCTCCGATAGCGAGTTGATCCGCCCCTGCTACTTTGGATCCATCAGGGTTTAAGGAGCAGAGGCCTCGTCATTGTGTGGGAGAGGAGCCTGTTATGGCGCCAGCTCACCTGTAGCGGTGCCAGCTAACCTGGTTAATAGTGGTGGATGATTCTTGGGGAGTGTGTGGGGACCCTAATGTGTGTGGGCCCCAGGATGACTGCACCTGTCAACCCTTCTATAATGCAGATCTGTACACACAAGTGTGAGCCATACAGTACATTTATATGAATGTATGTCTGGTAGAATAATGAGAAATAGTATTTGGGGACTATATACTAAGCCTTGGAGAGTGATATAGTGGATGTAGATAAAGTACCGAGCAACCATCCAGCTCCTGACAGTTGTCAAACACAGCCTGTAACATGGCATCTAGGATCTGATTGGCTGGTACTTTACCTCCATCCATCTTTATCTTTCTCCAAGGCACAGTACATACAGTAGACCCCTTACTTATTTGAGCTTATTGCAGAAGAGCATAGCTGTAAAAGGGAAATAGGTACGGCCCAGTGCCACTCCGTCCAATGCACTCATTAAACATTGACACTGAGGAATAGACTTTTTATATTAGGAAAGATAATTGATGGAATATTTTCTACTGGGGATAATGATAAAACCCCTCTCATACTTTTATTCATTTGACTTCAGTAATGCAGCTGAGCAGGATTGCTATACATTATTTGCTTACTATGCGTTTGTCCTGATAAGGTGCTTATATTCCAGATGAAAATCTGACATTGCAGAGGGGGGCAGAGAAGAGGGCAGAAGGAGGGGCACCCCCTCTCTCCTCCATCAAGATGACACACATAAGAGAATAAGACAGGACTCATTTAGACGTCTGGCTGGAATCAGAGCGTCCTTACTGAGTCCCTTTATTTCTATCCTGCTCACCGCCAGCGGCTTTCGTGGAATTAACATATACATCATGCCGGATTTTGCAGGAATTTGGAAAATGAAAAGCAGTGAGCATTTTGACGAACTTCTGAAAGCTCTTGGTAAGGCTGGCAAATAATTATACAGCACAACATCCTTATTGAAATCATATTACTGTATGTCTAGGATATTATATATCGTGGTAGAAGTCCTTGCCTTATTCCTATGTAAAGCTATGATTTGCTCATTAAACACAGGGAACTAAGATACTGATCTTAAGGGCTCCGACACTGATCTCCCTATTCTGCCTCCCATGTACTATAATACTATAATCAAGCACTTCTCTTTCACATTGTAAGTATTTCAAGGTTTATCACACACACACACACATCACACACACACACACACACACACACACACACACACATCACACATGCATATACTGTATATTTGTGTACCCTCTCATACACATACATGCATGCATATATATATATATATATCTCCGCACAATTTTAGAAAAGTATTTGCTGGGGTGCTCCATAAAATATTGCTGCAGACGTACCGCAATCCAATATAGATACAGAGTAATGTAGGGGTACACTCACCAGTGTTGCAGATGAGTTCAAAACTTCAATATTTTAATGATACCGAATAAAAAGTCTATAGAGACGTTTCAGTCCTATCTGAATCTTTTTCAAACCTTGACAAGGGTCCAAATACGACCAAAAATCTCTATGACTTTTTATTCTATGGGCAGTATTCAATGACAAAAATTCGCCGTGTTTCATGGCGAGTTTGTGCTTTTCACGCCGTGGAGAGAGGTTTTTTTTCTCCAAAGGCGAGCCACCCTATTCAATGTGAAATATTCTCCGTCTTTCTAAGTTATTCTCGCCGCCTCTCTCCGTGTAGAAATTCTCCATCTTTTGATGGAGAGCAGGAATGTGAACTTTTAAACTAAAAGGGTGTTTTTTTTAATTTTGGTGTCCAAAAATCATGTTTTTTTTTCTGTGAAGGGCCATGTTATTTTTATTCACGTGCCTATAGCACATGAATATATATTTAATTTTAAAAAAAATATTTTTTTACATTTTTTTTTTTTTTTTTTTTTTACACAGTGCAGCCAGCAGGGGGCCGGAGCGCTCGAGCCGCTCATTAGATATTCATATATTCACTGCACCCGAAGCACGTTCGGGTACAGTGAATACTGGGTCCCCCGCTGGCTATAGGGGGGGCAGCCTGTGCTGCCTGGGTCCAGGGGAGCCCTGCTCCCCTCCCCATATCCCCTACAGCAGCCAAGAGAGACTTTAATCTCTCTTGGCTGCTACGTCCCCCGGCTCCCTGACAGCTCCCTGCCGCGGACGCTCGTCCGCTGCAGGGGTTAAGACTCGCCGCGAGTGGCGGCGAGTCTTTAACACGTTGAATAGGGGGAGCAGGAGTGGCAGCGAGCCCTCCGGAACACGGAGAGTGCACGGCGAGCAAAAAAAAATGCTCGCCGTGCACGGAGAATATTTCCATTGAATACTGCCCTATATCATTAAAATATACCTGTAGTGTTGAAGTTTTAAACTTGTCTGCAAGACTTGTGAGTGCACCCCTATATTATGCCACTATGTGTAATTATTTAGCAATCTTTCTATTTACTGTAGATACATTTATTTTACTGTCCATTTTTAAATTAAGCTTACCTATCTCTTCACTTTTTAACATTAAGCCTTTTGATTTTTGATTTAATTTGACACTTTACCTTATGTACAATATGGCAAAGTGTCCTGTCTCTTAGGGGGGAAGAGGATGGGCAACTGTATATACTTTTAAAGATTGAAGAGTATTGAGGAACATTATTTGTGTTGAGAATTGAATATTCTGTACACAGGTAAAGGTGGCCATACATCTACATCGATTGTCCGATTGGGCTGGTTGGAACAAAAACCTGGTAATATCTGAATGACAGTTTTTGGCAGTTTTCCAGCATTTCAAAGCAAATGGTCAAGTGTCATTTGCACTCATCTATCACCAGGATTTTGTTCCAACCAGCCCCATCTGACAAAGGATTTGTAAATGTTTAAGAGAGCATAGAGTTAAGACCAGCATGTGAGAGAGCGTACAGTATAGTTAAGGGGAGCAGGTGAGAGAGAATACAGTATAGTTAAGAAAATCAAACGAGAGAGCACACAGCATAGTTGCAGGTGAGAGAGAGCATATAGTCAAGAGCAGGTGAGAGATCATAAAGGATAGTTTAAAGAGCAGGTGAGATAGCATATATAGTACCTAAGAAGAGCATATGACTGCATACAGTTAAGAAGAGCAAGTGAGAAAGCATAGAATATAGCAGGGGGTCTCAAACTCGGTCCTTTGGACCCCACACAGGTCACGTTTTTTCATGTCACCCGGCAGGTGCACAGGTGCATTCATTACTCATGGACACATTTTAAAAGATCACAGGAGGAGGTAATTATTTCACTCGATATTCTGTGAGGAGACCTGCAAAACATGCACTGTGTGAGGTCCTGAGGACCGAGTTTGAGAACCTGTGCAGTATATGTAGTTAAGACAAGCAAGCAAGAGAGAAACATTGTAGTTAAGATGAGCAGCTGAGAGAGCATATATAGTACTTAAGAAGAGCATATGACAGCATACAGTTAAGATGAACAGGTGAGAGAGCATACAGTATAATTAAGAAGAGCAGGTGAGAGCATATATGTAAGAAGAGTAAGTGAGAGAGCCATACAGTATAGTTAAGATTAGAAGGTGAGAGAGCATATATTGGGCCAGATGTACTAAGCTTTAAAAGTGATAAAATTGAGAGTGATGAACAACTAACCAATCAGCTCCTGCCTGCCATGTCACAGACTGTGTTTGAAAAATGTCAGGCAGGAGCTGATTGGTTGGTTGTTTATCACTTTTGAAGCTTAGTGCATCTGGCCCATAATACAGGTTGAGTATCCCGTATCCGAGTATCCGTTATCCAAATTATTCCGAAAACCATACATTCCAGAAACTTGAAAAAAATTTTTTTTTTTGCTATAAACTCACTGGGGACATTTGTAACAGCACTACTGGTGACATGATATGTAACTGGCAATATATATGTGCAAGAAAATGATTGCTTGGCATTCAAATTCAGTATCTGAGATAGTACACACATTTTGTTTCTGGTTTTGAAACCTTGTTTTTTAAACAAATAAAATATATTTGTGTGTATTTTATGTGGTAATAAAATATATTTGTGTGTATTTTATGTGTTTATACAGCATAAATGCAAGATACTTCAAAATACATAATTTAAATATTAAAATATTCCGAAATACGGAATAATCCGTTATCCAAAATTCTCCTGGTCCCGAGCATTTTGGATAAGGGATACTCAACCTGTACTTAAAAAGAGCATTTGACAGCATACAGTTAAGAAGAGCAGGTGATAGAGAATATAGGGCCTAATTCATTTCAGATATGATCGCAGGACACATTTGTTCTCAGAATGGGCAAATCCATGTGCACTGCAGGTGGGGCAAATGTAATGTGCAGATAAATTTACATACCTCCCAACATGACCCTCTCCAGGAGGGACACAATGCTCTGCTCGTGGACTTCCCTCTTAATTTATGATTTGCCATCACCTGTGGAGAAACACTTTTCTTATTAGTTAGAAAAATAAATGGTTTGTGCCAGCGCTTCGCTGCTTCAATAATTAACTACACGGTTCTCTTGATTTAATATTTAATAAAAAGTAAACATATAAATAAACACATATACATTTAATATGAAAAATAAAAAAATATTAAAAAATATTGAGGAAGCCGGCGGTGAATATTCCGGGGAAACGTGTTGAGCACATTCAAACTGGCTGACTTCATCCTTCCAAAAAAGTGACCGAGTTCATCTTCCCTTGATGTCCCTTTTTCAAAAAATACCTGGATACAAGCTATGGGTTACAGCACTTTCCCCAATTCATCCAAATAAAGGAAGATCGTCGCATGGGAGTCCTGAGCCTTTGAAAATATAAGGCACTGCAGAGCTGTCGCTGTTACAAGAAATCTGGCTACAAAATGTGACCAGAGACACTGGATGGTAATATATTTGTCAGCTTCTAACATCCCCCCATTCACAGGACTAGCTATAATGAAATCACACCTCAAAGTGATATACTACAAATGATTCACAAATACGACATATTTATTTGTAATATTTTTTATTTTTCATATTAAATGTATATGTGTTTATTTATGTTTACTTTTTATTAAATATTAAATCAAGAGAACCGTGTAGTTAATTATTGAAGCAGCAAAGCGCTGGCACACACCATTTCTTTTTCTACCTTAAAATATTAGGGTTCTTGACAAACCCTGTGCCAGCAGCTATTGATTGCGCAACACACACCACTTGGTTTTCCTATTAGTTACCCTGTTCAAAAACAGGTGATGGCAATCATACATTAAAAGGAAAGTCCAGCAGCAGAGTAGTTTGTCCCTCCTGGCATGGGTCATGTTGGGTGTATGAAATGAGATTTGGATGGGGTGTGTACAAACTGAAATCTAAACTGGACAGAAACAAAATAACTTCCCCAAATCTAAATCTCTCTGCACATATTACATTTGCCCCACCTGCAGTGCACATGGTTTTGCTCTTTTTGAGAACAAATGTGTCCTGCAATCAGGTCTGAATCAGGCATATACTCATACTTGCCTACCTGACCCTCTCCATGCGGGAGAAAATGCTCTGTTCCCAGTAGCGCACGCAGGGGGGGGGGGGGGGGGGGGTTTTCTGAGTACCCAGAAACCCCCCTAGGAGTCTAAAGTTTAAAGTTTAAAAATCGGCCCTTGGGAACCAGAGATATCTGACTTCAAAGCAGTGGTCCCCATCCAAGCCTGTTAATTGCTCTTCCCAGTCCGATATTTCAGTTTTTCTGAGGGTACAGATGTAGCGGGATTCATCTTTGCAGGGGATGGCGATGGCGTCGCCATCGCCATCCCCTGCCCCGCCGCCATCTGTATGTCGGAAGGGGACGCGCGCGCACAAGGTGCGCGCGCGTCACCTTCCGACGGTGCTGCCCTCGGTCGCCCGGTGCCCACACCGGGCGACCGCACCCCCCCACAGTGGCCAGAGGTCCCCCCCAGCCCTGTCGAGCGGGAGGCGGACAGTATTGCATCCGCCTCGCCGCCCGGATACTGAGACGCGCGTGCGTGGGGGACGCACGCGCGTCTCAGTCAGATAGAGGCGCCGTGTTGCTGGCGATCCGCCAGCAGCATGCTGCTGGTGGATCGCCAGCAAGGATAAGGCCTGCTACATCTGTATATTCCAAAAGCTGAGACTCTCCCACTTTGAAAGACACTATTAGCTTGTCTCTACTCTTCCCAGAACCAGAGGAATCAGCCTTCCAGCAGCTGGTTACTGCTCCAGCTCCACACACCTGGTATGTAGTTTTATATACTCTTTTGTGGATTGGTCTGCCTCCTGAACTCTGATCTCCTAGTCCCCAGTACCATTTGGTAGGTGGAATTCTCTAATTTTTAATTCCATTAAAATCTAAGAAATCTATTTACGGGAATTGATGATATCTGCAGATAAGCAAGCTATCCTCCCACCAGAAAATGATGAATAATAAGCCCACTCCACTATACACCCCTCCTCTGCATATTAAACATTAATAATTTATTTTTTATTATTATTATTTATATACATTTGGTCTATCTATAATACTTTAACTGACCCGGAATATACTGGGTCACCTAAGTGTCCATCTCCGTGCTTTGCTCCGCCCCTCTGAAAACCCCCTTCTGAAAATCCTGCGTTTGCCACTGGTTCCTGGACTTCCCTGGTAATGTATGATTGCCATCACCTGTGGTGACACACCTTTACCTAGCTCCCCACAGGTGATGGCAATCATACATTACCAGGGAAGTCCAGGAACAGAACATTTTCTCCCGCATGGAGAGGGTCAGGTAGGCAAGTATGCATATACTGTAGATACGAGCAGTTGAGAGCATAATGTTAAGAAGAGCAAATTAGAGCATAAACAGTAGTTAAGAAAAGGCAGTGGGAGAGCATACAGTATAGTTAAAACTGCATTTAGGTCTATAGTCATTAGGTCGACCCCACTAGGTCGACTGGCAGGAAGGTCGACCTGACTTAAGGTCGACATGGGCCAAGGTCGACATGACTTAAGGTCGAATTTGCATAAAGGTCGACATGAGGAAGGTCGACTGGTCATAAGGTCGACATGGGTTTTTCACTGTTTTTTTATCCGAATGTCGACACAGTCGACATGGACACAGTTGGCAATGAGAATCGGACGCTCGCTATGCTTCGGGCACGGTGCCTCGCTGCGCTCGGCACACTATTTTATTCTCCCACCACGCCCTAGTGGATGGTAGGGCATGAAATACCGCCTGTCGGCACATGTCGGCTCAAAAAACAGTGAAAAACCCATGTCGACCTTATGACCAGTCGACCTTCCTCATGTCGACCTTTATGCAAATTCGACCTTAAGTCATGTCGACCTTGGCCCATGTCGACCTTAAGTCAGGTCGACCTTCCTGCCAGTCGACCTAGTGGGGTCGACCTAATGACTGTAGACCTAAGTTCATTCTAATAGATGACCGCATCCCGTTAAAACAGGGTTCGGACAACGGGTCTACAGCAAAAAAGTAAACAACCATTAGGTCGACACCATTAGGTCAACAAGCAAAAAGGTTGACATGCAAAAAGGTCGACACAAGCATTAGGTTGACAATGTCTTTTCACTGTTTTTTGAGCCAACATGTGCCCACAGGCGGTGTTTCATGCCCTACCACCCACTAGGGCGTGGTGGGAGAATAAAATAGAGTGCCCGAAGCATTGCAAGCACAGCGATGCTAGGTGATGTGGTGCACTTCAAACTGTGTCCATGTCACCTGTGTCAACATTCGGGTAAAAAAAAAGTCAAAAACACCATGTCGACCTTTTGACTTTCGACCTAATGCGTGTGTTGACCTTTTTGTATGTCGAACTAATGGTGTCGACCTAATGGTTGTCTACCTTTTTACTGTAGACCCCTTGTCCCAGTTCCGTTAAGATGATGAACATACAACAGCAGTTAATAGGACCAGGTCTGAGAGCATATAGGTAAGATGAGCAGGTGAGAGCGCATACATAGTAATTAATAAGATCAGACGACAGCATATTTGGCCTTATTCTAGTCCACTCTTTCTGACAAAATCCTTCTTAGATGGACAAAACCATGTGCACTGCAGGTGGGGCAGATGTTACTTATGCAGAGAGAATTAGATTTGGGTGGGGTTTTTCTTCAAAGTGAGATCTATATTGCAGTGTAAAAATAAAGCAGTCAGTATTTACCCTGCACAGAAACAAAAGAACTCACCCAAATCTAATTCTCTCTGCACATTTTACATCTGCCCCCCTGCAGTGCACATGGTTTTGTCCATCTAAGAAGGATTTTGTCAGAAAGAGTGAACTAGAATAACCCCCATAGTTAGGAAGAGGAGGTGAATGAGCATACAGTATAGTTAAGAATATATAGATATGTGTGATATATGTGATAACATTTTAGGTAGATATATGGCTTTCAAATCTAGTTTAGAAAATGTCAACAGCTAAGTCATAAAATTAATGGGTCCTTTCGACTAGTGACTATATTTTTCAGTCCGTTACTAATTAATATTAATTTGTTAATTTGAAGTCTTTGTATATATTTAGTTGGCTACAGTATGTTAATAATAATAAAAATGCATGTGTTTTAGGTAGAATCACATCCAAAGTAATGTAAAAAAAAAATTATATTCAGCAAAATCATGAATACATGGGGTGCAGATCATAGGGTCAACAGTGTGTATGTCGAGTCAACAGTCAATAGGTTGACCCCCAAAGGTTGACAGATGCAAGGTCGACGTAGAAAAAAGGCAAGAAATCAGGTGCACAGGAATTAGGTAGGCAAGACCTGTCAACATGGACCTCCAATTAGTGTAGCGCCTCTGCTCACCAGGTTTGCTCTGTTACTGCTCCGCTTGGCACACCTTACCATTCCCAGTTGTGAACCTTTTCTTGTGTTGACCATTGGCATTTCGACCTTTAGTTTGTATAGACCTTTTGTCAATAATTACCTAGTGTATGTTGACCATATGGTGTCAACCTATTGACTGTCAACCTAGATACTGTTCAGCTACAGTATCATCCAGATCCTGAATATTATGTATCAGAGAACATTGTAAATCCAGCCACAAACATATTATAAAAAACTGCGCGCATAACTAACATAAAGAAAACAAACACAAATAGCATCCATATAGTGTAGAGAATCTTGATATGTTCTGGATTTAATAACTAATTTCAGGCACTTATTAAAATATGATTCTACTGATAGATCTGGCAAGTCCCACTATTACTGGTAAAAGGTAGTGCATAAACCTACCTCTAACAATGACTTATACCCCTTTTAGACATACTACGCAGGAATTACCTGGCATTTTGACTGCTGGGTCATTTTTCCGGGTGCAGCGTGCACCCTTTCACACTTACAGCAGCAAATTACGGGGTGAAGCAGTTCTACCTGGTAATTTGCTGAAAAACCCGGGTTTTCTTATGTCTGAAAGGGTCAACCCAGGTCCTAAATCCCGGGTCCTCAACCCAGGTAAAAAGAAGGGTCGGAGACCCGGGTTTTAACACCCGGGTTGAACCTTTCAGAAATACCAAAATCCAGGGTTGATGCGCATCCATGTGCAAAAACCTGGGATTTTGGAGTATGTCTGAAAGGAGTATAACAGGGCCTACACACGGGGCGAGTTCAGGGCATTCTCCAAGCGATCTCACAAGACATGTACACCATGCTTCTCACTGCATTATATTTTCACTCAGGGGGTTATTCTAGTTCACTCTTACTGACAAAATCCTTCTTAGATGGACAAAACCATTTGCACTGCAGGTGGGGCAGATGGTACTTGTGCAGAGAGAGTTAGATTTGGGTGGGGTTTTACTTCAAAGTGAGATCTATATTGCAGTGTAAAAACAATGGGTACTTGTGTATTATAGCGGCGCCCCCGATGTGCATCGCGCAATGTTTATATCGCATCGCATGGCATGCATCGCATGGCATACGATGCGATGCGACGCGATTTTTGCCCCCTATGCGATGAAAAATCGTATAAGCACCATAAAGGGTGCTTTTAAGCACCCTAATGGGTGCTTACAATGTGAAATGCACCCCCACGCCACCCCCCCACTATAAACGTGAACCCGAAGCGTGGCGAGCGCAGCGAGCCCGCGAGGGGCGGCGGTACGCGTCCTCCGACCTTTTCATACCCCCACTATCCACGTCGGCGTGGAGTTGAGAATAGAAAGTGTGGCGAGCCACCGAGCCCGAAGCGTGGCGAGGGGACGCGGATACCTTCACAGGTATCGGAGTCCCCTCGCGGGCTTCACAGGTATCCGCGTCCCCTCGCCACGCTTCGGGCTCGGTGACTCGCTGCGCTCGCCACACTTTCTATTCTCAACTCCACGCCGGCGTGGATAGTGGGGGTAAGAAAAGGTCGGAGGACGCATACCGCTGCGCTCGCCACGCTTCGGGTTCACGTTTATAGTGGGGGGGGGGGGGGGGTGGCGTGGGGGTGCATTTCACATTGTAAGCACCCATTAGGGTGCTTATACAATGTTTAATCGCGTCGCATCGCATTGTATGGCATTGTATGCCATGTACAATGTAATACAATTTTAAAATTGTATGACATTGTACAGCATCGCATACCATCGTATGCCTTATGGTATGCGATGCGATGGGCGCCGCCAAAATACACAAGTACCAAACAATGCAGCCAGTATTTTCCCTGCACAAAATCAAAATAACTCACACAAATCTAATTCTCTCTGCACATTTTACATCTGCCCCCCTGCAGTGCATATGGTTTTGTCCATCTATGAAGGATTTTGTCAGAAAGAGTGAACTAGAATAAGGCCCTCTATGTCCAGTTGGATAGTTAAGTATGAAAAACCACCTTTTTTCAAAACTCACGTCGTCCTTTTCGACCCTAGGCGTGTGTCGACCTTCTGACAATGTCGACCATCCTTAGGCGCCGACCTCGTCACTGTCGACCATTAGTGATCAACCTAGTGACTGTCGACTTAGATATTTGTCTTCCCAGGGACATATAGGCAAGTTGCTCCTTATCGGAGCTGGGGGTATGCCTGCACACTAAGGAGAGATTATATATTATATGATCCGTAGATCCATTCCCCACATTTATTAAATTAGTTGGCGGGGGTGCAGTTCCCAAACAGTAAAGGTTTAAGCATTAACAAAAGAGAAAAAGGACTGTTATTTTTGGAGCGCACTTCAAACGCAAACAAGTATACATAAAATTTAACTTTTAATATGTCATATTCTAAATAATCCCATTGTAGGATATGATGGGAGGCCGCAGTGAATTTATAGGGATTAAAATCACATATACAAACATATATACACACAGATGGTGTTTTAGTGAACAAATAGAGGAGAAAAGTGATCCTAAGGAGGTGGAGTGCCTCCAAGTGGTATTTTGCCTCGAAGTGGAGTGGGGTGACCAGATGTTGTCCTGAGAGGATGATGTCCCAAGGAAGGTGAAGGGGTGTTCTATATTGAAAGCAAACTTGCTCTGTCCCACAGGAAGCAGTATGAAATCCCGGCGGTCGGGATCCCGGCGTTCAAAATCCCGACAAGGGCACCCCAGGAGGGAGAACACCCCAGGAGGGAGAAAGTGTCGGGATTTCGGCGGTTGGGATTCCGGCGTCGGGATTCTTAACGCCGGGATCCCGACCGCCGGGATTTTAACTGCATCCCGTCCCACAGGGTGTTAATTAGAAGCTGGTGTCTGGTAGGGTAAAAGCACTTTACGCGTTTCGCTGCTATCTGCAGCTTTCTCAATAGTGACTTATTCATTATACTGACCGTGTTTAAAACACAGGCAGTTGTGATATTACTTTGAATTTATGGTGATTATAGAACATATATAGGACAATGATATTTTGTTTGGTACTTCCTCATCTTTGCGGTCACAGCTTATGCTACTGAACTTACGCAGCGTAACCCGCACCACCATGGGTCCACACCACCCTCCTCTGTCCACACCACCATCTATTACCTTTAGTACAGTTGTGGTGAGCGAAGCGAGACACCAAGCCTGAAGCATGGCAAGCGAAGCGAGCCCGGGAGGGGACAATGGTGCTATTCTGAAAGCGGCTCATATAACTGGTGTAAGCTGTGGACGCAAAGATGAGGAAATACCTTTTGTTTTTATAATGTTATAAAGTATAAGAAATAAAGTGAATACAGGTGACGATTTTTATATAATTGAACAGGTGTTAACGCTATGCTTAGGAAGGTAGCAGTGGCTGCAGCTTCCAAACCCCACGTTGAGATTCGTCAAAATGGAGATCAGTTTTATATTAAAACATCTACCACAGTCAGAACCACAGAAATCCGATTCACCGTTGGAGAAGAATTTGATGAGGAGACTGTTGATGGCAGGAAGTGCAAGGTAGGTTTTCTTTACCTACCCCAAATCAGTACATAAATATTATTTACTGGAGCAATTACTATTATACACATTGGCCTAGGATGGACCCACCATGTTAGCAAACATTAGATGATGGAACAAATCCAAACTATGGAATAAGGGCTTATACAGCACGGATACGTTGCTGATATGCAGAAATGATGATATCCCAAGGGCACATGTGGCAGGTAATCTTTGTCTTTATGGGGGAAATGTAATAGGATGAGAGAATTAGAAAGTGAGAGATTTGGTAAGAAATCTCCAGTTTTTTAAAGCTGCAATCATTAACACTTCAAAAGCAGACTGGTTTTGCAGTGTAATTGATTGCCTCTTTAAACAAACAGGGAAAATTACCAAATCTCTTACTTTCTGATTCTCTCACCCTATTACATTTCCCCCATAGTATATGTATAGGGAGAAAGCAAAGCTCCTGAATAAAAGAGGGCTAATTCATAGCTGTATGAACACCCAATGTTTTACATATACAATGGTTGTGCGGATGTGCAGAACAGGTCTTGCTTGTGGTGTTGCTTACAGCCCTTTGTCAGACACAGCATGATTGCATTTTTGGGCACACAACTAAGGTCGACATGCATTGGGTTGACCATTGAAATTTGACATGGGCTTAGGTCGGCACCTTAGAAGGTTGACTTGGGTTTAGGTCGACAGGGTCATTGGGTCGACACAAGCATTAGGTCGACATGGGGTTTCCCCGTTTTTTCCAGAATGTTAACATGGACACAGTATCCATGCCACGGGTTCCCTCGCGTGGCTCGCTGCACTCGGCACACAATTTTATTCTCCCTCCATGCCCTGGTGGATGGTAGGGCATGAAATACCGCCAGCCGGCACATTTAGGCTAGAAAAAACCCTGGGAAAACCCCATGTCGACATTACCCAATTCTTGCGGATGTGCAGTTCCTTACAGTTATAAATAAGGGCCATTTTACGCTAAGAGGGTGACTCAGACTTGCTTGTAGTGGGCCAAATTCACTCCCTAGTTCAATTTTAGGGCACACACTCGCCGGGGCGTTTGCTCCAGACTGACTATTAGTGGACGGGAGAAAAATAATATGCAAATATACGCAGCCTAGCAAACCGCTCTGAATCAGGCCCATAATGTGCTAAATATGTTAGATTTCAGAAGAAACAATATTCTAATGTGAGGATTGGAGCGGGGCTGTTCATCAGATATAACATATAACTACAAATACTTCATGTATATTTGTGGAGAAAAGTATTCAGGGCCAGCACCACATGGTGGCTGTACTTAAACCGGGATGTGTGTACCCGGCAAGCTAACGATGTCGACATTTTTATGTGTTGACTTTTCCCATGTTGACCCTTTTCTCGTATTAATGTTGACCTTTTGGTGTCAACCTATTGAATGAAGACCTAGACATTGTCAGCCATTCGGATCCCGTTGCGCTGCAATATAATTGGCGTAATCAGTACTGTGTCATGCACGTAACCTTATTAATAATACCTTTGGATGGCTTACTAGCGTAACAATGCAGCATTTAGTGCCAACAATCTACTGTAAAATAAATTTCAGCAAAAATGCCACTTTATTATCAACCATTCTTTAATGACATTACTTCCCACACATGGAGAATACTTATTTTAATTATTTGGATAAGTCCCATAAAATAAATTTGAAATAATATATTGCCCACTTAATGTAAGACAGTAAGTGGTGGAAGTGGAAGCGCATTAACGTAACACACACACAGCAGTGGCAGTGGCAGGGAATGAACTGGACGCGGTACAGCTGTCAATGGAAGTACATTAGTATAACTGATGATACCCGTAATGGGCTACCATGAGGTGTATTATTCTGCAGCTGTCACATTGAACGTGAATTGGCTGCATGATTGCATCCCAGACATTACACAGTCCACCTGATGTACACTTTATTAACCCTGACATTGCACGGCATGACCCTATGATTTATATGGCTATCTCCCATCTGCCTTCTTTACACAGTCCAGAGCAAGAGATGTGGTGGATAAATCAGAGCACCCAGTCTGCAGGAAGGGTACAATACTAATGATGCAACAGAGCAAATTAGTCATCATGACACATTAGGATATTTGCCAAGGAAATAGTGTGACTCAAAAAATGCCCTTTATCGTGGTTCATATACATAATAACACAGCTTCTATCTACATTTTACTGTTTTCAAACATTTCTCATGTTATATCCTTTTTTATGATAAAACAGGAAGGTTGCATTACTGTAAGTGCTATTACTATTACTTATTAGTATTTTTTCTTATGATATAGAAATGATTAGGGAGTTCTTAAGCCCAATAGATTTCTTAATTACAAATAAATAAATGTGATGTGCACGGTCAGGTTCGGATCTTAAATCTGGGGTATTGAAAAGGCAACAGTATGGTGAGATTTAGATTTGAGGAAGCAGATATACTTGACCAAGTCTCATTTTATTGATAGCCCCCTAATCAGCTAGCTGAGGACAAACAGATCATGGTGACCGCAGGATCAATAGTACAAGACACAGGAATCGACATTAAAAACATTTCAACGTATCATATATCAGATAGCAAAAGTGTACACTCCGACACAAGTACATCTGGGCATAACATTGGCATACGCATTAACACATCCCTTACACAACTCATACGGAGCCTTCTTATTATATCATACGATAAGTTGGGGAAACCAATCACTACTGATTCTCACAAACCTTGCTATACTTTAAAAAAGGAAAAGGGGGAGGAGCAGCGCTATATCTAATAAAAAAAGGGTGTATGCATCAATTTAAAAATATAACAATTTATTCACATATAAACATTCATATATCACAATTTAAAAGGACCTGATGAGGTAAAAATAAGGACCTATGGAGAGTAAATAAACATCAGAAAAAAGGGGGAAGATTGATATAACCTGCGTGGATCATGGATAATGTCCAGTAATTGCAATGAATCCGTTGAATGGTATTCCTGAATGTCCTATGGTCTCCTGGTTCCGAACCCGTTGGCATAGGATGTTGTTTATCAAGCTGTGGGTGAACACAGCGAAACGCGTTGGTGCTGCTAGACCTGACTTGACCTAACTTGGAGAACAAACATCCTATACCATCTGGAGAAAAGGTTGACCACCTGCCTATTATTGGATCACGTCCTTCCAACTTTAAAGCAATTCACCGTTTTCAAAACACCTGACCTATTGGACTGCCGTATATAGGTCCCCCCGGGCTGGCTAAACAACATCCTATGCCAATGGGTTTGGAACCAGGAGACCATAGGACATTCAGGAATACCATTCAACGGATTCATTGCAATTACTGGACATTATCCATGATCCACGCAGGTTATATCAATCTTCCCCCTTTTTTCTGATGTTTATTTACTCTCCATAGGTCCTTATTTTTACTTCATCAGGTCCTTTTAAATTGTGATATATGAATGTTTATATGTGAATAAATTGTTATATTTTTAAATTGATGCATACACCCTTTTTTTATTAGATATAGCGCTGCTCCTCCCCCTTTTCCTTTTTTTATATGTTTACATTGGGGAACTGACCACCCCCGGTAGCAGCTGCTAATTAGAAACCAATTCATTACAAGGCGCTCTAAAAATCAACCTAGGTTGATCACTTGCTTCCTTGCTATACTTTAACCTGATACATACAGATAGTGGTAGATGCTCAATTAGTTCAGTAGCATTTCCCAGGTGCATGAGGGAGGGGTTAAATACTGGGTAAGTAAAACAAGACATTTTTTCCCTCAACACACTGAGCAATGCTAGTAACCAATCTAGAACACTACATGATAATAGAATTCAGAGATATTGGTTACATATACCTGCGCAGGTGTATGCTATGCCCCCAAGCCGCATCAAGGCTTCTCTGTATATTGGGGGTCCCTAGCGCTATATCTAGGTGCAGGGTGCGGCACCCCAAAAAACCATCATAAGCTGGGAAGCCCAGCGCAGCATGCCAGTGATATACTAAGTGTTAATAATTAGTGATAGGAAGCCGAAGCTATATAAAAAGAGAGAGATAAATGAATGTAATTAAAATAGGATAGAGATAGTGTTAGTGAGGGAAAAGTGTTAATAGAATGTAAGGGCATGCTGCACTAAAGCCACCCACCCCATCCAGTCCAGGGGCACCGCACCCCACACCACCGTTACCCTAAATTGGGTCTACGATTAACCAGCAAGGAGCCACATGATAATGGCTCCTTACTTGATATATCCAAACTAAGAGCTACCTACCTTGGAGCAACCCCGGACTACTCCATGTGGCATATCAGGACCCACATCTCCTCCTAATATGGGCTCCCTTCTGCCTCTAACAACATACATACAGATAGTGGTAGATGCTCAATTAGTTCAGTAGCATTTCCCAGGTGCATGAGGGAGGGGTTAAATACTGGGTAAGTAAAACAAGACATTTTTTCCCTCAACACACTGAGCAATGCTAGTAACCAATCTAGAACACTACATGATAATAGAATTCAGAGATATTGGTTACATATACCTGCGCAGGTGTATGCTATGCCCCCAAGCCGCATCAAGGCTTCTCTGTATATTGGGGGTCCCTAGCGCTATATCTAGGTGCAGGGTGCGGCACCCCAAAAAACCATCATAAGCTGGGAAGCCCAGCGCAGCATGCCAGTGATATACTAAGTGTTAATAATTAGTGATAGGAAGCCGAAGCTATATAAAAAGAGAGAGATAAATGAATGTAATTAAAATAGGATAGAGATAGTGTTAGTGAGGGAAAAGTGTTAATAGAATGTAAGGGCATGCTGCACTAAAGCCACCCACCCCATCCAGTCCAGGGGCACCGCACCCCACACCACCGTTACCCTAAATTGGGTCTACGATTAACCAGCAAGGAGCCACATGATAATGGCTCCTTACTTGATATATCCAAACTAAGAGCTACCTACCTTGGAGCAACCCCGGACTACTCCATGTGGCATATCAGGACCCACATCTCCTCCTAATATGGGCTCCCTTCTGCCTCTAACAACATACATACAGATAGTGGTAGATGCTCAATTAGTTCAGTAGCATTTCCCAGGTGCATGAGGGAGGGGTTAAATACTGGGTAAGTAAAACAAGACATTTTTTCCCTCAACACACTGAGCAATGCTAGTAACCAATCTAGAACACTACATGATAATAGAATTCAGAGATATTGGTTACATATACCTGCGCAGGTGTATGCTATGCCCCCAAGCCGCATCAAGGCTTCTCTGTATATTGGGGGTCCCTAGCGCTATATCTAGGTGCAGGGTGCGGCACCCCAAAAAAACATCATAAGCTGGGAAGCCCAGCGCAGCATGCCAGTGATATACTAAGTGTTAATAATTAGTGATAGGAAGCCGAAGCTATATAAAAAGAGAGAGATAAATGAATGTAATTAAAATAGGATAGAGATAGTGTTAGTGAGGGAAAAGTGTTAATAGAATGTAAGGGCATGCTGCACTAAAGCCACCCACCCCATCCAGTCCAGGGGCACCGCACCCCACACCACCGTTACCCTAAATTGGGTCTACGATTAACCAGCAAGGAGCCACATGATAATGGCTCCTTACTTGATATATCCAAACTAAGAGCTACCTACCTTGGAGCAACCCCGGACTACTCCATGTGGCATATCAGGACCCACATCTCCTCCTAATATGGGCTCCCTTCTGCCTCTAACAACATACATACAGATAGTGGTAGATGCTCAATTAGTTCAGTAGCATTTCCCAGGTGCATGAGGGAGGGGTTAAATACTGGGTAAGTAAAACAAGACATTTTTTCCCTCAACACACTGAGCAATGCTAGTAACCAATCTAGAACACTACATGATAATAGAATTCAGAGATATTGGTTACATATACCTGCGCAGGTGTATGCTATGCCCCCAAGCCGCATCAAGGCTTCTCTGTATATTGGGGGTCCCTAGCGCTATATCTAGGTGCAGGGTGCGGCACCCCAAAAAACCATCATAAGCTGGGAAGCCCAGCGCAGCATGCCAGTGATATACTAAGTGTTAATAATTAGTGATAGGAAGCCGAAGCTATATAAAAAGAGAGAGATAAATGAATGTAATTAAAATAGGATAGAGATAGTGTTAGTGAGGGAAAAGTGTTAATAGAATGTAACCAATATCTCTGAATTCTATTATCATGTAGTGTTCTAGATTGGTTACTAGCATTGCTCAGTGTGTTGAGGGAAAAAATGTCTTGTTATACTTTAACCTGAGACTAATTGGTATCGGTACCCACTCATTGTCCCAGAACCGAATTTGGGGCTCAGCCTGTGCACAGGAAAAGAGGTACAGTTCCCAGGGGAAGATGTCCCTAGGAAATAACCTGGCCTTCCTACGGATCAGTAGCCTGGGTCTCAATTCAGGTAGGCCTTCCTACGGATAAGTAGCCTAGAACACACTTCAGTCAGGCTTTCCTACAGATCAATAGCCTGGGTTGGTGGTCCCTTTTCTAAAGGGAAACCGTAGGGTCGATGTGTCCTGTCCCGTCCTGAACCCGGTGGGACCGTGAACCTTACAGGGCAGAGGGGTCCCTTGTCTAAGGGGAGAATAAGTGTTCCTCGATAATGGTGTGGGGCCAGGGCCAAACTCACGGTTTTGTAGGCTGTTATAGGACAGTTGAGGCTCCTCTCCAAGAGGGGGGTTCCTTCCACTGGCCCACCCTGGCCGTATAGCACTGCCGTCCGCCTGCCACCCGGGGAGAGAGAATGGTTACGCTCCACCCTGCTGCCGCTCAGGTGCTGGTGGGGTCTGTCGGTGCTGTGGCTCTCCTGTCTGCCGCATCCACGCCGGGTCCCTCTCCTGCTGCTGCACGCTGGTTCCAATCCATGCCGCTGCCTCTCCAGCAGTCACTCAGCTGCGCGGCTCAGTCAGGCGCCGGGGGTCTCCTCTGCCCCTGGTGCAATCAATCACCGCCGCCGGGTCTGCCGATCTCACTCCCAGACGCTGCTGATGCAGCTCTTCACTCTCTGTCCTTCCTTCCCATGCGCCCGCCGGCGACCTCTGACCCCCCTTCCTTCTGGCTTCTCCTCGCGCCACTGCCTCCTCCAATCCCGGCCGGGCTCCTTCTTTGATCTTCGGGGTAAGTCTCACCGCTTGTCTCTCAGCTGCAGCAGCTGCGGTGAGGGTAGTTAACCCCTTCCACGCCGCAGAGTTAATCCTCCGCGTCCTGCTTAGGGGGACCCTCTGCAAGGTGCCACATAAACAGGTAGTGCTGGTGCACCATGTCTTTCCTCCAGGCCGACTTCAGTGGGTGCAGTGAGTACGGTGCACAAGGGCCACTAAGTTCAGGGGCCTCACACCCTACACCCTGAACCCATTATATTAATACTTTTGTCTTTGGAGTAGTGGCGTACCTATAATGGGTATAGGTGCAGTGCATGCCGTGCACACGGGCCCCTGAGTAGCAGTAGTTATACAAAATGCGGTATTTGTTTCCTAGCACGGCCACCCCGATTTACATCGGGGTGGTCGTGTCGGAAAAATCGCGTCCATCGCATGCGATTTGGTCGCATGCGATGCGATCGACGCGACCGACCCGATTTTTTGATTGAATGAAATGTAAATCGGGTCCCTGGGACCCGATTTTACATTGGATTCAATGTAAAATATTCCCAACCCCCCCAAATTTAACGGCGTAAACCCCACCCCACGATAGACGCCAACCCGAAGCGTGGCGAGCGCAGCGAGCCCGCGAGGGGCGGCGGTGCGCGTCCTCACGGCCTCGCTGCGCTCGCCACGCTTCGGGTTGGCGTCTATCGTGGGGTGACGACGGGGACATCTATAATGTGAAATGGGTCATATTGGCCCATTTCACATTTTTCACATTTTCTCACGATTTCAATGTTAAAAAATATTTTAACATTGAAGCCTATGGAAAAATCGGGGGCATCGCGTCGGGACCAATGTTAATGGTCCCGACCGACGCGATGCCCCCGATATTTTACCTTTCCCGACACGATTTCAATGTTAAAATATTTTTTAACATTGAAGCCTATGGAAAAATCGGGGGCATCGCGTCGGTCGCGTCGGGACCAATGTTAATGGTCCCGACCGACGCGATGCCCCCGATATTGTGTCTTAGCCGGCAAAATGGACCTGATTTCAAAGGAAATCGGGTCCATCGTGTGGATCGTGTACCTTAACTTAAAGGTACACGATCCACAAGATTGTGGCCGTGCTAGGAAACAAGTACCCAAAATGCTCATGGTCCCGAGCATTTCGGATAAGTTATACTCAACCTGTATTAACATTTAACGCTATAGATGGTCTATTATATAGGCTGTATCAAACATGAAAAAAATTAAAAAAGTAGCCAGGAAAAGGTGAAACATGCCATAATGAAAAAATAAATAAATACACAAGCATAATAGAACCAGTACTGCACTTTCTAAGCACACATTGCCCCACCTCCTGTTAAGGCTCCTGGGGATTATTCAGACCTGATCGCAAAGCTGTGATTTTGCATGGTGAACGATTATCAATAAACTGCAAATGTGTAAGGAACGTACAGTAGTAAGCATGTGCAAGGCCATTCAACAAAAAAATCCAGCGTCTTTTCTGATCGCAAGCCATTTGCAAGTTGACTGAGAGGAAATAGGCATTTGGTGGGTGGACAACGGCCATTTTCTGGGAGTGTCAGGAAAAACACAGGTGCCCAGGCATTTTCATAGACCGTGTGTGGCGTCAGAGTCCTAGTAAGCCTTGTTAACACCTGCAATTCGTATCAGGACGGCTGCCACGTGGTATAAATTAGCCTGTTCTGCAGCAAGCGTCAGTGCACCCACTTCTGTTGCTGGACTGTGAGATGGGACCCACCAGTTGATTCTGCATGATGTAGATGGCCGAATCTCAGGGCTAGCATCAGAAATTGTGGGGCCCAGGACTGACAAAATAGGCAAGGCCCTCCCTTTCATGAACACCTGGATTGCCTGGTGAGACCTGCGTCTGCAGCACTGGCCGCACTACTCAGCCTCTACATTGCTTCCTGGGAAATTTTTATTTTGTTTATGACAAATTGAACATTATAAACTCCAGACCTGCACCCCCTTCCTTTCTGGGACCGGAGTTCCCGCAGTCCGTCCATCCCCTGACGGTTGCCCTGCTCAGGAGTCCAACCCTGATCCATTGCCCGCTGTCACGCAGCATAGCTCGATCCCTGAAAATGTTTTAAGGGGGGGCGTCCGAAACTGAAACATGCCTCTAGGCAACTGGGATGAAGTTACACCCCTGTAAGTTACTGACGTGTTGACTATCAGTCCTGTGAGTTGCACCTATGTGTGTTGTTTACTGTGGAATTAGAATTTCTGACCAATCCCACCAGAGTCGGAACTTAGGAGTGGTTGGCCCAGGTGCAAAACTACATTTTTGGGCCCTCCTATTCCACTCCAACCCAAGTTCACAATATGCCACACAGCAGTGGGTGGCAGAAGTGGGCCCCTTAGTCTTCAGGGGCCCCGTTGCAATGTACCTGCTGCACCAATGGTAGTTCCGCCTCTGAATCCCACTTAGGGCTCAATTCAATTATGCGTGATAATGCTCCTGTGAGTAAGTGCAGCTACAGTTAATGCGGCACTTATGGTACCACCTGATTTTTCTTTATGGGCTGCAAACAAAAATCTATGAGTTTGGGGTGAGATCAGGCTGCCACGGGCATACTTCTAATGCTGTTGCTGGCCTTTCTATGCCATTGTGACAGTAACTGACACCCCTTATACTGTTTTCAGTCATATTTTATAATGCTTGTAACTACTGATTGTTCTCTGTTGTTTGTTTTCTGTATACCAGCCTTTTGTAACACAGACATCAGTCTTTTTTTTCTGGTTATCAGAGTTTTCCTGTCTGGGAGAAGGAAAATAAGATATACTGCAAGCAAAATTTGGTGGATGGGACAGGGCCCAAGACATTCTGGACTCGGGAACTTATAGGAGATGAGCTGATTCTGGTAAGACCTGATATAATCTACTTGTTTAATGGACAGTCACTAACAAGCTGTTGTTTAAACTATTTTGTGTGTCAGATTGAGGAAACCATAAATTAAGTAATCACAATCCCAGTTTCCCTTTCCTTGAAGCCCGGCCTACTCGTCTTCAAGCTGGACCCAATATTTTTTTCAAGCCAACAGAACATTGGCTCATTTCATTTTGTATTCCATATAGAATATGTAGAGAGTAGAGAATATATGCAGAAAGCTGGTCAGTTTAATCAAACTCCTGTGCATGGAATATGAATGTGGATACCATTGATATGTACGTATGACTAGAACACTTGCAGATGCATGAGGACTAGGAGCTAGTACATAGGGGTACGAGTCAGCAGTGAATATCTCTAGAACAGGTGATGCATATTTCTGGAACTGGGCTTTGGGCCCGATTCATGTTCAAATACAGCAAAAAAGTGTGCAAATGGGCAAAACCATTTTGCAATGCATATGGGACAAATGTCACATGTGCAGAGACTTAGCTGTTGTACACACCTAGCGATGATGGCTCAAATATGAGCCATCATCGCTAGACGTGCTGGTAAAACCAGCAGATGGCCCACTTTTCTAGTGATGATGCGGGAACGCGCATCATCACTAGTCGGGCATCAGTGGCCCATACACACTTGACGATTTTAAGCTGAAACTCGCTCAAAACGGCTGTTTTGAGCAAGTTTCAGCTTAAACATGGCAAGTGTGTATGGGCCATTAGATTTGGTTGGGCAATATTTTTCCTCTGCAGGGTAAATGCTGGCTTATTTTGCATGTAGACACCAGTACTACTTAGTGTTATTTTTACATTGCAATATAGATTTCAGATTGAACACACCCCACTCAAATCTAAATCCCTTTACACGTTCCATCTGCCCCATGAGTTTTTCCCAGTTTGTTTGCTTTCCTTACAAACATGAATCAGATCTTTAGACTGTCAAACATGATACTGTAGCCAAATTGAAAACAATGTCTGAAAAGATCTGTGGTTCTGGTAGCTTGGCTAAAACTGGACTTGCTGTCAAGACTGGGACAGGCTGTGCTAATTAGCGGACTGAGCCCGGAGGAGCACAATGTTCCTGGGTTGGGATTGCCTGAGCTGGATGCTAGGGCGGGACCGGCTAAGCTAGATAGCAGACTGGGGGCAGAGAATGCTGAATTAGATACAGTACACTATGAAGCACAGCCACACTCTGCAGGCAGGTAGCAATGGTGCACTGGCAACCAGCCCTCCAGTAAGTCCTTTTGTGGATGCTGGTTGGATGTTTGCATCAGGTGTCCAGAAGAGTGTGAGCCATTGGTGGCACAGTGATTACTTGACATGGCGACACCCTGAGAACATACTGTAGCTGGCATGAGCAGTCTAGGAGACACCAATGCGGTCTACAGTTACATTATGCAGACACCAGCAGCTGGCAGCACTGGGGAGACAGACAGGGGCTGGAGAACTGGAGACCCTAGGAGATCCCAGCAACCATCCCATCAAGACCTGGAATGGTAAGAAACGGCCTGGGTCTAAGGTAGTCCTCCTGAGTTGTGACACAATGGGATCCCTGGGGTCTAGAACACAGTGCACCAGAAAGACCCCTCAAGTATAGTGATCAAGAATAGAAGGAGGCCTGTCAACTCGCCTTGCCCCCATTTTCATCACTAGAGATGCTCTGCTGCCACCAGAGACTGTGCCTGCCTGCCAGCTCCTCCTCAGTTGAAGGAGCCGGGTGCTGCATGACAATGTCACAGTGCAGCAACCAGTTCCTGGTCACTAGGAGCCAACATTTCAGTGTCACCTCCTTGTAGTGTGACTCCCAATGTGGCCCACAGCCCCTGCACTCCCCTAGTGACGTAAGTGCATGAAATGGTTGATAATTTAAAACTTTAGCTATTAGAGATAAGTTATATTTATCAATTTATATATAAACAGAAATTATATATCAAAATCGGTCCTCCTATGTTTACAATCAAACAAGAAAGAAATGAAAAATAATTCACATGTATCATATATGAATAATAATGCAAAATATAGATATGATAATAGTGTATATATACACATATATGAGACTTTGAATATCATTAGGGATAGAATTCTCTTAAAAAATAGCAAATTTCTTTTGGCTAACTTTATATTCTAGGTTATAATTTCTTAAAATTAGTCTGTTGTTTCTTAGTAAATACGTTCATGACAAGGTGCAACTAGAATGGCAGGTTAACACATACATATGAACTCGATTTATGTGTGCATTATTCAAAGATGCAGCAGCATACTGTACTGTACTGTATATTGCTGGAAATTTGGTGAGTTTTTGCTTCAGAGGTGTGTGAACAAGGTAGGCAGGAGAGGCTCCCCTCTCTCATACTTCGCAGTTTTGACTATAAAAATGATTAGATACTATTTCTTTGTATTTTTCTTATCTTTTTATAGTAAAAAAGCTGTATACTCTGTAATCAGTGTGGGCATAAGTATAGGCAGTGCTAGTACCATCGGCAACTGGTGTGTGTGTATATGGCAAGTGGTGTGGACATACTTATAGGCAGTGCTATCACTGTTGGCAACTTTTGTGGGCATATGTATAGGCAATGCTACTACCATCAGCAATTGGTATAGGCATACGTATAGGCAGCGCTGCTACCATCGGCAACTGTTGTGGGCATATGTATAGGCAGTGCTACTCCTGTCAGCAACTGGTGTAGGCATGTGTATAAGGAGCGATACTACTGTCACCAACTGGTGGGGGCATATGTGTAGGCAGCGCTACTACTGCCACCAACTGGTGTGGGTGTATGTATAGACAGCACTACTACTATCACCAACTGGTGAGGGTATTATGTGCAGTATAAGCAGCGCTACTACTGTCAGTAACTGGTCTGGGTGTTATGTATAAGCAGTGCTACTACTGTTAGTTACTGGTGTGGGCATATGTATAGGCAGCGCTACTTCTGTCCGCAACTGGTGTGGGCATATGTATAGGCAGCACTACTTCTGTCAGCAACTGGTGTGGGCATATGCAGCATTACTACTGTCAGCAACTGGTGTGGGCATATGTGTAGGCAGCGCTACTACTGTTGGCAACTGGTGTAGGCATATGTATAGGCAGCGCTACTACTGTTGGCAACTGGTGTGGGAGTATGTATAGGCAGTGCTTCTACTCTCAGTAACTGGTGTAGGTGTTATGTATAAGTAGAGCTACTACTGTCGGCAACTGGTCCGGCCATTATGTATAAGCAACGCTGCTACTGTTAGTTACTGGTGTGGGCATATGTATAGGCAGCGCTACTACTGTCGGCAACTAGTGTGGGCATTATGTATTAGCAGTGCTACTACTGTCAGCAACTGGTGTGGGTGTTATTTATAAGCAGTGCTACTATTTTGGTTACCAAAATGTCTAGTAGTTATGGCACTGGTGCTGTGTAATGTGAATAAGGTTGTGCTACTGTGTGGTTGTAATTTGAAATGGAAGTACTATTGTGTGGCCACGCCCCTTCCTTTTGAGACCACACCTCTTTCTTTCGGTGTGCGCTGTCCTTTTCTAAAGCATAGGAGGGTGCAAATTTATAGTTTGCAGGAGGGCGCCGAACACCCTAGTCCCATTCCTGTTAGGGGCCACTGTGCATTGCTTTGCCCAGGGCCTACAATGCATTGTTTCATTGGACAAATAATCTGCACAGACTCATTTTCTCCATCTACTGACCAGTTCTCTAGGCAGCTGCATAAAGCTACTTAAAGGTAGCACTGGACCTCCAAAAACCTATAAAATAAATGTAAAATGCCATCAGGGCCAAGTGACTACTCCTTGCATCAAATTCAAGATCTGTATTCCTTGCACATAACAATGCTAGTAAGTTCTGTGGTACTAGAAGGAAGAAGCCTCTTCTGACAATAAGGAGAATGTTTCTATACAGGTACTCTAGGTGTGCAGTGTTTTTTTTGGACAGCTGGCGCCACCTAGCCTATGTTAAGAGCAATGATGGTCCGGAGATAAATCTGATTGACAATTCTGTATTTGATGTGGAATTTTTCCCATTGGGATAAAATAAAAATTATTTCAATGGGGTTATTATTCACCTTCCCCTGAGACAATAATGGGAAAACTGTGAAGACTTTGAACTTGATCTAGTGCTAATGCTGAAAAGAATGCATTGATCTTTAAAACTCATTCAATCTGACCGCAGGGATGGAAAAATTAGGTTACACTGTTATCTGTATAATTGGCTTTAACATTAAGGCTATGCTCTGTGTGTTACATCAGTGACTGTTTTTTATTTTCTCACACTCACTTATTATTAGTTTAAGTGTGTACTTCAGTGCATCAATGTGTGCCTAATTCATGTACTTGCTATTTGTCCCCTATTTCCTGTGATTTTCTCGGTTAGTACAAGTGAAAGGTGGAAATTTACTGACCTACAGTTTGATTAAATTACCTATCACACACATACTGTATATTATGCAACATTTTACCGAGAATATTTAAGTCAATATCATGAGTCCCTGCTTGCAATCCATATGACCCCTCACATACAGATACACTTGACTTGTTTATCAGAATCTAGTTAATGTACCAGTATGTTTTTGGAGTTGTACACATGGTGGGTACCATGGCACTACTATAAAAAAAAATATAGGGCACACTCTTATACATACTTGCCTACCCTCCTGCATTCTGCAGGAGACTCCCTGAAATAGCAGCAATCTCCCTCTCTCCATCATTAGTCTACCAATCTCCCTCATTTCACCTAACCCACATTACACTGTTAAATTTTTGGGGTAAAAAAAGGAATTAGAGACAGATATTTACACTGATTCATCAGCGCCATTTTCCAGTAGCTCTTACTAACTGATTTGTTGCTCATCTACATTTGGATATAAGTCATTTTAAAAGACTCCTCTCAGATGTAGCAGTACACACCCACACTTCTAAGTGCCGCGTTCACAATCTCTTTTCACAATCTCTCTTTATATGGAACTAGACACACCCTTTGGGTGGAGCCTGAAATGCCCCCTCAATGGGGCGCTGTGCAAAATTCTCCTGCTACCTATAATCTCCCTGAAATTAGTTTTCAAAAGTAGGCAAGTATGCTCTTATAACACTACAAGTGCAAGTATGCAAATGAGCCAAACAAGTGTTGTCTTGCCACCAGACTTGATAAATATATAATATTGCCCCATTTGTTACTTAAATAAATAATAATGCCTCCAATTTCAAACAAATAAATATTACTAATGTTAAATAAAGCGATCGCTGGTGGGCTGGATAAAGCAGGCTCCATCTGTAAACCACAGCCACCCTGTCCCTGGGATGCATCATTTGGCTTAACTCTCCTTTAAATTCCACCTTCTGACACTAGCGAAAATTAACAAATGGGAGAATTATTCTGAATGCGGAGTAGAGGGTGCTGCATGGCGCCTGTGATAGACACAGCACTGCAGATCCTCCCCTGTACTATGTAGTTGGCACTGCAGTCCACTACATTTTTATTTTATAACCTCTACTTGGTTAAACCAGCTTGATTCACATTGTAATAGTTTCAAAGCACAATCATCTCCCCAAATTAGAGGCGGAACATAAACTATAATTCTATAGAGTAAAATGGATAAAGGATGGGAGAAGTAACTCTGCAGTTAGTGTCGTTCTACTGGCTGTTCTCTAGTGCTTGCGTTTGCGGTCTGTTTTCCAATATATGTAATCCCACAAGGGAAATAATCTGAAAAATAATAAACAATGATTTACAGTACATGTAACATGATGTCTAATAGAAAGAAGTTTGCCAGTATGTGGTGGTGGAAATTTAGTTCCCAAAGTAGAGATGGGTCTGTCGTGAGCGAGGCGGTTCTTTTTTGAATAACTCACTTAAAAGAGACAGTGAGCCGTTGCTCCCTAAAAGGTGAATGGTCATTCTTTTAGTTTCGTTTTCATACAATGCATTTACCTGAGCACAGCAATGCCACAAATGGTAGCTTAGAGCAGTGGTAGCCAACTCCAGTCCTCGAGAGCTACCAAGAGTTCACATTTTCCAGACATCCTAGCTGCTGCACACAGGGGCGTAACTATAGCACCGCAGCCCCCGCCACGTGGGGGGGAGCTGTGCATGTGGGGGCGCCGGGGGCTGCGGTGCTATAGTTACCCCCCCCCCCCAATCCCCCGCAGACTTACGTATGTCGCTGGTCCCGGCGGCTCCGTTCTTCTGATGAGGACCACCACAAAATGGCCGCCCCAATATAGCACACAGTTCTCTGAAACTGTCTGCTGTATGGGGGCGGCCATTTTGTGGTGGTCCTCAGCAGAAGAACGGAGTCGCCGGGACCAGCGTGATAGGTAAGACTGCGGGGGAGGGGGTTAGCATGGGCGGCGGGCGGCGGGGGGGGGGGTGCTTGACGGGGCGGCAGCGGGGGTGGGTATGGGCGCCCCCCCTAGTGGCGGGGGGGCGCCCAAAACGTAGCTACGCCACTGGCTGCACAGGTGCACTCATTACTCACTAACACATTTTAAAAGATCCACAGGTGGAGCTTATTACTTCACTTGTGATTCTGTGAGGAGATATGAAAACATGCACTGTTGGTAGCGCTCGAGGACTGGAGTTGGCTAGAGAAAAACTGTACTGACTGACTCAGGGCTGTAGTTCATCCAGCTCCACAGAGTGCAATCCACACCATGTCTGAGCTCAGCACTGCCACCTGTGGCAGCTGAGATGTACTAACTCTGGAGAGTATTGCATTGGAGGCAGAGCTGCTGAGTGCTGCTGCAGAACAATCTGGAAGCACCACATGATTTGATACTGCACACAGGAGTGTGCCCAGTACCAGAAGCAGCATAGTATCACAGAAAGGTGTGTAGCATGACCACACATTCTCTCTCACAGACACACAGACTTTGGCTAGGCAGTGCACATGTTGTTTTTATTTGTTAGATCTGTGTTTGCTGTGCTGTGTAGTACTTTTAACTTTCATTTTACAGCACCAGATTCATGAAGTATAGATCCAGTGAGCTGGGCTCCATCCGTCTGTGTCTCTCACTTGCTTTACTTCCTGGTGTATGACACCTCTATTACACCAGTGACCACTAACAGCCGTGTACTACATCATTGTCCGGTATCAAATGGTCCCCCCTGTATGGCCTAATTGACACACTTGTGTGTGTGGTGTTGAACACATTGAAGCTTGACGCTGTGGAGATAATCATGGGTCCGGCGGCATATGGTATCTTATCAGTGTTCAACAGGATAAATAGAAAAATGAGTGAAAATAACCACCTGTGAGATTAATGTACGAAATTTGTGTTACATTACTAAAATCAGTTGAATTGTAAATAAAACGAACAGATACTACACTTAGTACACTCAAACCATAAATAAGCAAATTTGTTCAAAGCGAGCCAATGAGTCGTCAAAAAAAAAAAAGAAAGAAAAAAAAAAGAACCGGATCTTTTCACTGAACGCTTGCTCACTCCCCACTCTCTTTAGTGAGTCACTTTGCCCATCTCTATCCCAAAGTCATACATTGGATGTAATGCCAGTGCATTTAAACCATATACAGTACATACACACACACACACACACACACACAAACACACACACACACACGTACTGTGACTATAAATTCAAGGGAATCTTTAAACACATACTCTGCATTTACTCTTAGCAACACTAATGCTGCTCATTAGTATATACTGATGAGCTGGCCAGACAGTCAGGTCAATAAGAACGTCAGATTAAAACAAGAAAGTCTTTGTTTCCTGACCCAAAACTCGTTAACATTATCCATATTCAAAGAGATCATTGTGCTTTTGCTCATTAAAACCCTAGTAGAAAATATTGTTTCATTTCCAAAATTGCCTTTTTGTTATCTTTGATATGAATGACAAAATCCACTTTTCAGATATTCTTTCCATCCACAAATCTGTTGCGTTTTTGCGTGTACTCTTCTGACCCAGGTCTCAAACATTAGGCACAACAAGGTTTTATACACTATATCATACTGCAATGTCATATAGACATTGATATCTTTCAATAATTAAATCAGTGTTTTCAAAATGTGGTCCTCATGCACCTCCAACATCGTATTTTCCAGGATTTCTTTACCCATATACATACAAGACTTTCCTGAATTTTCAGATGGTTTTTAATCATGTTTCGAAAATTGCTGAAAACATCCGCAGTACACATTTTAGCTTTTATAAATAAACTTTTTTACGATGCTGTTTCCGCTATTGGCTGACATTTTGAAAGTGGATGAAGCCTCAAAAAAATTATGTAACAGGGTGCTGTTCCACAGGGTTTGTATCAAAATGTAGTTGGTCAGGATACAAACAGCAGAATCTTGTTACCCAGAATGCTCACGTATCGCAGTGAGTATATCAACGCTGACCCCAATTGTCCCTTCCCACAACCTAACTCTAAATCCCCCATCCCAGACTAGCCCCAACTAACCCTAACCTTAATACTCACCCTGGGCATCCGTCAGCATTGTAAGAGTTCGGATTCCGGTGTTGAAATTCTGATCCGTTCCAGGCACCCTGCTAAACCTATGCAGATTACACAGGATACCGAAGGCGCCAACTCCAGGGCCCACCCCTCCCTACAGAACTGGGGAACAATGACGAGCACAGATTTTTAGAACAGTAGATACATTTTGTTAAAAGACATTCAGGAAGTTTTGTTTTTGCAGTCTCTTGTGTGAGATACATGCAAATTCCAAAAACATGTCCTCTATGTTTTTAACAGTGTTTGAGACAGATTGTTTTTGGAAATATAGGACAATTTTGTCAAGGAAGACATAGGGGCAGCAGCTTAAGGCATAGGGTTTATTGTGTTGAAATGCAGATGCAAAGTGAAACTACAGTTGGCTGATAAAAATATAAATTGCTCACTTTGTGAAAGATTGATTCTGAGGTAGCAAAGCGACTTCTGAAATAAAATGTTAGAAATAACATTCAGTAAAGTTGCTGAACCTCTTACTTCTCTGCTCCTCCACATAGCACAGTGGAGTGCACCAAGCTTATTTACTGCTTTTTTTTGACAGAGACATTCTACATTTTCTGTACTGCTTGAACTTGTACATATATAGGCGGGAGGGCCCTATGCACCCTGTCACATCTATAATTTCACCAATGTTCACTGGTCACTGATGAAAACGGGACACTCAGCAATTTGGTCGCTGAGCGATATATATATATGTGTACGGTATGTAAAATTATAGCATTATACTTTTTTAGTTGAAATGTCTGCTTTGTACAGCAGTTCCGACTTCTATTTTAAAATAAATGATTACTTTACTTGAATCTGTTTTCTGCCCACCACACATGCTCAATGTACAGCATACTTGCCCACATAAAAAAAAAACCTCCTCTCCAGGGAGCCAAGTGAGAAAAACGCAATTTACCCATGTGGGAGGTGGGGCCAGGATGCACATCATTAGGGTAAAAAAATGTATTTCCTTACACACAGACAAAAAGTAGTGCTGAATGGAATAAAAAAAATGGATTGTTGGTGATTGGATTAGCATTACAAATATTAAATCATAGATAAAAACTTCATAAAATATCACATAAAATGAATATATTGTGACACATTAAAAAAAACACAAGTATTCAATAATTGCACTTCATATCACTCACTAGGACAGTTTTTCAGTTTGTTACTATAATGCCCCTTGGACTCCCAAGCACTGTAGCAGTTCCTTTAGACCAGGGGTCAGGGAACTTTTGGTACTTGTTTCCTAACACGGCGCCCATGATATTCAGTCGTATGGCATTGTATTCAATTTAAAAAATTGTATACCATTGTATATGGCATACAATGGCATACAATGCAATGCGATTTTAAATTGTATAAGCACCCTAATGGTTTTTTTCAATGTTAAATGGTCCCCCTATAAGATAAATAATTGTATAAGCACCGTAATAGGTGCTTACAATGTTAAATGCACCCCTACGCCACCGCCACTATCAACGCCAACCCGAAGCGTGGCGAGCCCGCGAGGGGCGGCGATATGCGTCCTCCGACCTTTTCATACCCCCACTATCCACGTCGGAGTGGAGCTGTTTTTATATAGTGTGGCGAGCGCAGCGAGCCCCACGAGGGGACGCGCATTACTTCACATGTATTCTGCTGCGATCGCCGCGCTTCGGGCTCGGTGGCTCGCTGCGCTCGCCACACTATATAAAATCAACTCCACGCCGACGTGGATAGTGGGGGTATGAAAAGGTCGGAGGACGCCTACCGCTGCCGCTCGCCACGCTTCGGGTTGGCGTTGATAGTACGGGTGGCGTGGGGGTGCTTTTAACATTGTAAGCACCTATTACAGTGCTTATACAATTATTTATATATAGGAGGCACATTTAACATTGAAAACACCCATTAGGGTGCTTATACAATTTAAAATCGTATACCATTGTATATGCCATACAATGGCATACAATTCGATGGTATACAATTTAAAATTGTATAACATCGGCTAACATCGCATCGCATACCATCGTATGCCTTATGGTATGCAATGCGATGGGCACCGTGCTAGGAAACAAGTACCGAACTTTTTTACCTTTTACCCCAAAATATATTTAGATACGCCGACGTTACCCTCTTGATTTGAAAGGAAGGAAATCATATATTTGTAATATACACTGTACCTCCAGAAATTGATGATATATACTGCTAGCACGGTACACAGCCTGGCAGCAATTGATGATAATTACCATGTATGGCTGTGTGTGGTACATACAGTTGGGCTCATAAGTTTACATACCCTAGCAGAATTTGTGATTTTCTGGCCATTTGTCAGAGAATATGAACTCACAAACTTTTCTTTCACTTATGGTTAGTGGTTGGGTGAAGCCATTTATTGCCAGACAACTGTGTTTACTCTTTTTAAATCATAATGACAACAGAAACTACCCAAATGACCCTGATCAAAAGTTTACATACCCTGGAGATTTTGGCCTGCACACAAGTTGACACAAACGGGTTTGAATGGCTACTAAAGGTAACCATCCTCATCTGTGATCTGTTTGCTTGTAATCAGTGTGTGTGTGTATAAAAGGACAGTGAGTTTCTAGTCATGGGGAAAGTGAAAGAATTGTGAAAGGATCTGCGGGAAAAGGTAATTGAACTGTATAAAACAGGAAAAGGATATAAATAGATATCTAAGCAATTGAGAATGCCAATCAGCAGTGCTCAAACTCTAATTAAGAAGTGGAAAATGAGGGATTCTGTGGAAACTAAACCACACGTTCAGGTATGCCAACATTAATTTCAGTTACAACTGCAAGGAAAATTGTTTGGGATGCAAAGAAAAATCCACAAATAACTTCAGCTGAAATAAAGGACCCTCTGCAAAAAAGTGGTGTGGTTGTTTCAAGATGCACAATAAGGAGGCATTTGAAGAAAAATGGGCTGCATGGCCGAGTCGCCAGAAGAAAGCCATTACTACGCAAATGCCACAAAGCCCACTTACAATACTCCAAACAGCACAGAGACAAGCCTCAAAACTTCTGGAACAAAGTCATTTGGAGTGATGAGACCAAAACCTAACTTTTTGGCCACAACCATAAGCATTACATTTGGAGAGGAGTCAACAAGGCCTATGATGGAAGGTACACCATTCCTACTGTGAAACATGGAGGTGGATCGCTGACGTTTTGGGGATGTGTGAGCTACAAAGGCACTGGAAACTCAACTCAAAATTGATTACAAGATAAATGCAGCATGTTATCAAAAAATACTGGAGGAAAATTTGCACTCATCAACCCGGAAGCTGCGCGTGGGATGTACTTGGACGTTTCAACATGACAATGATCCAAAACACATGGCCAAGTCGACCTGTCATTGGCTACAGCAGAATAAAGTGAAGGTTCTGGAGTGTCCATCTAAGTCTCCTGACCTCAATATCATTGAGCCACTCTGGAGAAATCTCAAACGTGCAGTTCATGCAGGGCAGCCCAAGAATTTACAGGAACTGGAGGCTTTTTGCCAAAAAGAATGGGCAGCTTTACCATCTGAGAAAATGAAGAGCCTCATCCACAACTACTACAAAAGACTTAAAGCTGTCATTGATGTTAAAGGGGGCAATACACAGTATTTAGAACTGTAAACTTTTGATCAGGGTCATTTGGGTAGTTTCTGTTGTCTTTATGATTTAAAAAGAGTAAACACAGTTGTTTGACAATAAATTGCTTCACCCAACAACTAACCATGAGTGAAAGAAAAGTTTGTGAGTTATCATTCAGACCGGAGTGCCGCAGGGATGTGTCCTCAGTCCCCTACTATACTCGCTGTTTACCCACGACTGCATATCGTCCTCTGACTCTGTCAAGATTGTGAAATTTGCTGACGATATAGCAGTTGTGGGGCTGATTAGTGAGGATGATGAAACCCACTACAGAAAAGAAATAGCGAGACTGGTAGCCTGGAGTGAGGGAAACAACCTAGTGTTAAATGAGGGAAAAACTAAAGAATTAGTGATTGATTTTAGGAGAAAGTTAGTGGTGCCGAAGAAACCAGTGTGTATAAACGAGGCAGATGTTGAAATTATGGAGTCAGTCAAGTTTCTGGGACTTCAGGTCTCAGCCAATTTGTCATGGTCTGGCAATGTTCATACTCAGACAAAGAAATCCCAACAGCGTCTCTTTTTTCTGAGGCGTTTAAAAGCGGCCGGTGTGAGCAAGCCCACCATGACAAACTTCTATAGATGCTCGATAGAAAGTATTTTGACCTTCGGCATTATCGTCTGGTTCGGCAATTGCACGGTTAGGGAGCGCTCAAAACTAGAACGCATTGTAAAGGCCGCTGGCAAAATTATAGGAGTCCAACTGCCAACCATACTGGAGCTCTATAATTCTAGAATTTTTTTTTTTTTTTTTTTATAAACTTGTTTATTAAGATTATTCGCTTAATATGACAAACAAAAACAAGCAAATTACATTAAATACAAGTTGACATATTGTCTCATCAATAAACAGAGTCCTCTATAATGCACTGTGGAACTATTATTCTGTCACATAATAAAGGGGACCCTGGATATCCACAAACCTTTGTAACAAAATCTGACATATACCTCCTATACCTAGACAAGGGGGACTAAAGACAATGGAGGAGAGAACACTAGGGGGGGATGGGGGGGGGTGGAAGATATCATACTTTACTGCTCGTACATGAAGACATTGTATTGCAACCGTAATAAAGAATAAAGAAAAAAGAAAGAAAGAAAGGATCCATGGTTACATCTTTCTTGTATATGTGCATAGATACAAACAGTTTACTTCTGTAACTTGCTATTCCACACAGGTTTAGTGAAGACATGTTTCAGAAAATATATGAAGTCATTCTGTTATGTTTTTGCCTCTTTTTTTTTTTTTTTTTTTTTTATATTGTTAAATGTTTTACATTTATGAGTTCATGAATATGTGATTTACAATCTCAGTCGGAGCCAACCTTGCGCAGGAGGGCCCAAGTGGTGTTGTCAAACATGCTCATAATATGTTGTCTCAATGCATCATCTAGAGATTCGATGTACAAGCCCCATTTTCTGTGAAACCTAAGGACTCCTTTTTCGATGTCTGGTATAGATGCCTGACGATCAAAATATATGGTGTTAATAAGTAGAGTAGTGACTTCTGAGAGCACTGGGCCTGATCTCTTGGTCCAGTGCATCAACAGACACTTCTGAGCCGCCACCAATATCACAGGGAGTGCCCTTATTAGTTCTTTTTTCTTGGGACCCAAATCCCATTTGCTAAAATTGAGCAGAAGACAAGCCTGTGGGTGTTTTACCAGTGACAGCTGAAATGTCTTATTAATGAAGGCTATAACCTTGTTCCAATATATAGCCACCTTTCCACATTGCCATACATTATGGAAAAAATGAGCCTTTGATGTTTTACATTTAGGGCAGCTCTCTGCCTCTCCCGGTATCATACGTGCTCTCTGAACCTGTGATATATATGCTCTGTTAAACATCTTAAAGTGGGTTTCTTGTAAAGATGACGACGCTAATGATTTCACTATGCTGCTTTTATGTCTCAATAATTCCTCTGTCTCTACTATATCAGGCACATCACTCTTCCATGCTCTAATCGTTTTCTCCCATATCTTCACCAAAGGAGATTTACACACATACATATGAAAATATCTTATTCTAAGGGCTGTTTCACACAGTACGGTTCCTGCCGCACGGTGAAATCCCGTACGGTCAGGGAGCCGTGCCGCACTCAGAATTTTATAATGGCAGGGATGGCCACAGCCCGGCAGCCGTCCCTTCCAGTGGGGGGATCCGGCTGCAGCCGTGCGGCCGGGCCGTGGCCGTCCCGTGTGAATGGACACAATAGTGTCCATTCACAACTGCTGAGTGCGGCACGGCTCCCTGGCCGTACGGGATTTCACCGTGCGGCAGGAACCGTACTGTGTGAAACAGCCCTAAAGGCGTTCGTTCGAGTAATGGAAAATATAGTTTCCAATGGGTCTTGGGTAGTCTCCTCTATAAAAGCTTTAGGAATGTGGGTAGCGAAATGTGAGATCTGTAAATACAGAAAATAGTGTTGTTGGGGGATATGAAATTTTCCAGAGATAGTCTGAAAAGGTATCAATTTGCCGCCCGGGTCGAAGACATCCCTCACCGCTGCGATCCCGGCCTCCCTCCACCTGTTAAACTGAGAGTTCTGGAATGCCGGCACAAACAATGGGTTACCCCAAATTGGGATATGTTTGGACGCCTGGGGGTTTCTTTTCAGTTGTTTGTTAGTACGGATCCAAGCCCCATATGTGTCCTTAAATAGGATGTGCTGTAACACCCATAGTGGGATTTCCTTTTGAGGTGCATGCAGGAGAGCCCCCGGGGGAAAAGGGATGGAAAGCTGCCATTTCCAGCTCATAATTAACATAAGTGGATTTCTGCCAGAGCCAGTCTGTAATGTACCTAAAGTGAACTGCTCTATTAAATGTCGAGATGTCTGGGATCGCCATTCCTCCTTCATGCCTTGGTAATTTAAGTTTTGCAAGAGCGACCCTAGGCTTTTTACCTGACCATAAAAAGAAAGTAAGCGCTTTGTTCACTCGTTTTATATCTTGGGCTGAGTATGATAGGGGTAGCATCTGGGCTACATATGTTAGTTTGGGAAATAGGACTGACTTTATTACCGCTGCTCTGCCAAAAATTGTCAATGGGAGGTGTTTCCAACTTTCCATCTTATTAATTACTGATTTGACTGCTATAGCGTGGTTGTTATCATAAAGTTTGGGTAGTGCTTCTGGGATATACACCCCTAAATATTTAATTTTGTTTGTGACTAATTTGAAGTCGGACAGTCCCTGAAGGCTCATTGATGTCCCCGCCCTCCCCCCCAAAGGGAAAAGCTCCGATTTTTCGTAATTTATTTTAAAGCCTGCAAATGTACTAAATTCATCTAAAAGTTTAATTATTATTGGTATTGAGGTGGTGGGGTTTGCAATAAATAGCAGCATATCGTCTGCGAACATTGAAAGCTTGCATTCCCTTCCTCTTATGTTAATGCCTTTATATGACTCAGCTTGCCTAAGTGCTATTGCTAGCGGTTCTAGGGCTAAGGCAAATAACAGAGGGGACAACGGGCATCCCTGCCTCGTCCCCCTCTCGATATAGAAAGGTGCCGACAAATAGGAATTTCCTAACACCTGTGTTGCCGGGTTGTGATAAATATTTTTAAGTAGTTTAACAAAATCAGTTCCTGTTCCAAAACGTTCTAAGGTTTCGAACAAGTGATCCCAAGCCACCAGATCAAATGCCTTCTCGGCGTCCAGGGATAATACCACATCCTCCTTCACCCCATCCCGCTGCTCAGCCCACTGTTTAACCAGTAGTAGTTTGCGAATATTGGTCACCGCCTGTCGGCCCCAGATAAAACCGGTTTGATCCGGGTGAATTAGTGATGGCATTAATACTTTCATACGGCTTGAGATAATTTTCGTCAGTAGTTTATAATCGGTATTAAGCAGCGAGATGGGGCGATAAGAGCCCGGCAGCTCAGGATCCCTGCCCGGTTTCGGCAGGACTGTTATTATTGCTGAATTGAAATGAGGGGGTACTTTGGTACCTGTCAACATGAGGTTGAAGCATTTCACCAGTGAATTTGCTATTGGTTGGGAAAGTATTTTATAAAATTCATTGGTGAAGCCATCTGGCCCCGGTGCTTTCCCCGATTTCAGCTGTTTTATAGCAGTTTGCATCTCTTCCAGGGTTATGGGGGCTGTAAGAGATTGGGATTGTTCAGCGGTTAGTTTGGGGAGCCTAATATTAGACCAGAAGTCTGTTTTATTTACATTACACACATGCTGTTTAGTATATAATTTTGAATAGAAGGTTTTTAACACTTCCGTTATATGGGCATTAGTCTTAGCCATTTTACCCTCCTCTCCCTTAAGCGCTTTGATTATTGTGGGTTGGAATCGTCCTTTCAGCAGAGAGGAAATCAGTTTCCCACTTTTATTACCATATCTATATAGCTTTGCTTTCCTATTAAAGGAGTGTTTCAATTCCCACTGCGATAAGATAGTGTCAAAGAGCGCTTTGGCTTTATAATAATTGGCTTTGGCTATCTGGGATGGGGCTCTAATAAATACTTGGTATGCTTTTGAAACTTCTGCCTGCGCAGCTAGGTAGTCTGCATTTAATTTCTTGTACGTTGCTGATGTGTAAGAAATAATCACGCCTGCTAGTACCGACTTGGCAGCTTGCCAAAATAAGATCGGGTCTTGTAGTTCAGATTCTAAATTATTGTTTCTGTAATCTGCCCAGGCAGCCTCCAGCATAGCTTTGAATTTAGGGGAAGACGCCAGGTGCGTCGGAAACCTCCACCTTCTCACCGGTCCCGTATCTTGGGACGCTGATATCTTAGCCCAACATAGCGCATGATCAGATATAAGTATTGGCTCTATAGTCGTTTCTAACACTCTGGGGAATAAGTGCTCAGACATCAGGAGGAAATCAATCCTAGAAAGGGTACCATGTGCGGATGAGAGACATGTATATTCCCTGTCCAGGGGGTGACAGGTTCTCCACACATCAACCACTGCTAACCTTTCTATAAATGTTTGAATCCCAATATTTGGTAATTTAGACTGTTTCTTATGCAGAATACTCCTATCCAATTCCCTCGAAGCTACTAGATTAAAATCCCCACCAATTATTAAAGAAGACCCACTATACTCCATCAACTTAGATATCACTTCTAGATAAAAGTCCTTGGAGTACTTATTTGGAGCATATACATTACAAAGAACATATCGCTTGATCCCCAGGGTGATGTCTACTATTACATATCTACCGTGGACATCTATTATGCTAGTATGAATGGCCAGTGGTATGCCACCTCTCACCAGGACCGCCACACCCCTTGCTTTTGAATTGTGGGATGAACTAGCAACTACCATCCATCCCAGCGTATTCAGTTTTTGAGTTTCCTCAGGGGTGAGGTGGGTCTCCTGCAGAAAGGCGACATCCACCACCGATTTTTTAAGATACATAAGGACCTTTTTTCTTTTGGCCGGTGAGTTAAACCCACCGACATTTAGGGTAGCAATTTTCAATTCAGCCATGGTTCATTTATATGCAAGTTACGTGACAGTTTTACACAGATATCTGGATAGACACAATAGGGAAGGAGACAGACAATGAGGGGAACAACTAGACAACAACAAACAAGACCACATATCCAGGGACGACTTGTGCGCCCCAAGGCTTTCTTATAAAACATAACTTCCGGCCAGGAAAATAGAGAATGCATTCGTCTATAGAAATGAGGAACCAATCTCCTAGCCAACCCCGACTGTTAACCACTTCTAAGATAAAGTGCTAACGGCACAAAATAATTTTGCAACAACCCTCCCAACCCAAATCTCGCCATACCATTCGCATGGCATACCTTTACTCTACAATATTTTATAACCCTTTGAGATATGTCCGTAAGAAATTATTAAGATAAGAAACGTGGACCCTCTTAGTATATATCTACCAAACAAGACCCTCAGGTGCCTTGCAAGTCCATCATCTGGTCCGTATTCGCAACCTCTGCCAGGTAACCTTCAGCGTCTGCTGGAGTTGAGAATTCTTTGAATGAGTCCCCTTCGAATACCCTTAGCTTTGCCGGATAGATCAAGGCAAAGCGTTTTGAGGCGTTATAGAGTTTTGAGCACACGGGGGAGAAGGATTTCCTCGCCCTCGCTACCTCCGCGGAGTAGTCCTGAAATATTCTCATCCTGGATCCATTCCATATGAGGTTAGGTATCTTCCTAGATGCCCTCCATATCGCTTCCTTGTGAACATAATTGAGGACTCTAAAAATGGTGATTCTTGGGCGTGTGTCTGTTTCCTTGCGCAACGGGCCGAGCCTATGTGCGCGTTCGACCACCATCCCTACGCACTGCTCTTTAATATTCAAAAGTTCTGGGAGGGTAGTTTGCAGGAACTGGTATAATTCAGGTCCTCTCACAGCTTCAGGCAAACCAGTGACCCTGAGGTTATGGCGTCTATTCCTGTTTTCCAGGTCATCTATCTTAATGGATAATTGATAATGTTCCTTTTGTAGCGTTTCATATGACTGTTTTAGGCTGGTGACGTCATGAAACACTTCACCCATCCTGCTCTCCAGTATGGAGGTCTTTTGTGACAAGCCTTTCACCTGTGATTTTATATCCAGCACAGCTTTATCTAGCTTTGCTGCTTGCGTTTCCATGATGGGACCCATTGCCTCCTTGATAGCCTGGACTACTTCACTGTAAGTCACAGGTCTCTCCTCCGAAGCCCCTGAGGTCAGTGCTGGCGTCTGTGACTGCGGTGTGCCATTCTCAGGGGTGCCCTCGCTGCTGCGGCTCTCCGCATCTGTGTCAGGCTCTGGGAGCGTGTGCTGTGCTGCGGGCGCCATCTTGGGTTCAGCCGCGCGGCGGTCTGCTCGGTTTTTACCTGATTTCCCCGGCATTTGAGTCAGGTACCGGTCCATCTACTTCCTCTCTTCTTGCGGGGGATGGGGTTTGCTTGTCCAGCCGATGGTAGCCGCTAGAACGGTGTTACGCCCGGTGTTTGTCGGGGGTGAGCACGGAGCTTCTCCTCAGCACGTCCACTCACATAGGAGGCGGAACCGGAAGCCAATTCTAGAATTTTAAAGCGTACTAAAAATATTTTAGCCGATTCCAGTCACCCGTTTTTTAGTTCATTCGAGCAATTACCTTCGCTAAAAAGGTTCAGAACCATGAGGGCACGTACTAGCCGCTTGCACAACAGTTTCCTTCCATCAGCAGTGCGTATGTTGAATGTTTGAAGTGATGTTTGATTTTATGTATCCCTTAAGTATTTTTCTTCCCTTTTTATATGTATTATACGGATATTGCTTTTACTGTACTGGTATTTATGTACTACATAATTTCGTCTGCAGTGAGAGTTCTTCTTCCGCTGTTGATGACAATAAAATTGACTTGACTTGACTTGACTTCATATTCTCTGACAAATGGCCATAAAACCACAAATTCTGCTAGGGTATGTAAACATATGAGCACAACTGTACATGGTAATCATCATAATCATCATCAATGGCTGCCAGGCTGTGTGTGGTATAGCCATTGAAAATGTGACATCCAGGCAACTATTAGCGTCAGTATTTCAAGTTGATATAGTGACAGTCTGTGCATTTCCCCCCGTAGACTAGAGATGGGTATACCTTGAGCCTATAATCAGGCAAAGAAACTCCGTGCCGCAGTGGCAGCACTGTTGAAATGGCACAGCAACTAGTCGGCTCTACTGAAGAAGTGAGTGGACTTGTAGGTGGGGCCCAGGGCATCACACAGGGAAGAGTGTTATACACAAAGTCTCACGCACTGCACTGTGTCAGTTCCTTGTACACTACTGTACTGTAACACACACATATAGGGAGAGATTTAATGGGATGTGATTTCGTGTTTTGGGCGATTTTGACGACAAAATGTCCGAAATTGCATTTTTTTGCGCAAATCATCAATTTAAAGTGTGGCGATTTGCACTTTTTGACTGCTAAATCGCACATTTTGAAATGGCGATGTTTAGTCACACACAAATTCGCATCCATGTTTTCCCATTAAAAAATTTATAAATTGCCAATTTAATGGGATGCAATTTTAGAAATCGCCAAAAAAGAAAAAGTGTCTAGAAATCCCCAGTACAACACACCTGGTTCTGAGTGGCGATTTGGTCACAGACCAATATTGACAAATGAATGTAATGGTTAATATGTACACTGGGCATCCTCAAAAATTAAAATAAAGGCCACAAAATAAGTGACAACATCATTAAAGCCGATTGTTACACGCTAATGAACATTAGTGCACTAAATATTCACATTTATCAAAAATTTTCAGCCAATGTATAAATCCCTAACTTCACCCAATGTACACCCATATTACTCACACATATTTATTAAGTCAGACCAACATGTAATGGACAATAGTAAAGGACAACAAACAACTTTGAAATTGCCCAAAAAACTTTACTTAAGTGCACATAGATTATTGCATAAACATACAAACCAAAAACAATGGTAAATAGAGAACCACACACATTTTGTTAACCCCTATCTTGCCTGGGTCCTGCTACATCCACCCTTTGACCCCACCACCCCTGGTCCATACACTGCGACGTGGCAGAGAAGTTGGGGGGCTGCTAATAGGAGTGGAGGACCCACTGGTCACTGGGGAAGGGCTGGGATGTTACAAGGTTGGTGTTTGGCCAGCCATTTCGGTATGCAAGGATCTGTTTGGATCTGGGCAGAGATTTTCTCATTTAGACTGCAAATGGTCTCAGTTTGGGCCCTAATGCAGTCATTTTGGGTCCTATGGGTGTAATTTTATGCCCTAAGGGCCTGAGTAATGTCTGCGGTTACATGAGCAGTGTGGTTCACCTTCTGCAATTGCTAGAAGATGTTCCGCAAGTACCCCTGCATGTTGGTCATTTGTTGTGATTGTTTGTCCATGAACTCCACCTGTTTGTCCTTTGAAGGAATGCAAGGATCTGGACAGCTCATCTGTAGTAGGGGTTGCTGGGCCTGTAGGGGCAGTAGGGTGAGGGTTTGGAAGTTTGGAGTGGTGTACATGGCGAGCACTTCTTTGCCTTGCTGTGCTGGCTGGCTCAGTAGGAATATCCTTTGCCTCGTAGGGGTCCACTGTGTGGAGGATTATTTCCTCATCAACCTCCAGCATTGGCGGGTCAGGATGTGTGTCCTCTTCCTGATGGACTGGTTCTTGAGATGTTCCTGTGAATATGCCTAAATTGGTAAATGACACAACACTGCTGTGGAGTTTTATGGTGTAGTGAAATGTTGCTCAATGTTCTTTGACAACACTCCTTGTTGGTTTAAAAAAAAAAAATTATCCATATACTTGAATATGTGATGGATGGTTATAGTGATGTGTGTACTTGATTAACAATTCTTGTGTTGTTCTGTTCTGATGTGTGGTATCTTCTATGAGTATTGCTCATCATGTTACCAAAAAATGTTTCATGCATCTGGCCCATCATGTATAATGTGCATGTTCACCCCTAAAAACAATCTTACTCCCCCTTTGGCCCATGTTTTTTTGAACTGCCATTTAGATTTTTGGATTTGCACACTAAGCTTTTGGTTTGTTTTGTGGGTTGTGGGGGGGCCACAGTGTATCGGTGGTCTATTCTGCCATTTTTTCAAGGGACATAATTAGTGGCAAAAAGCAGGCCCGCAGCATGTATGGGGATTTTCCTTCACCATGTGTTTTATACGGTGTACAGCTTTAGATCATTGGTTTGTTATTCATAGGCGTCAGGTCTGCTGGATTTGATTTTGTGTCTGACAGAAACATGTTGTTATGGGTTAGAATAGTGTGCTTGTGTGTATTTGTAAAAATACTCACTAGCTCGCTCTGGTGGCACGTGTCCACGAGGTGGGTTGTAGCCAACTGGACGATGTCGTGTAGGTTGATCTGCAAATAAATTAGCAAACAATGTGAAAATTGCATTGTATTTTGCTGTACATTGATTTTGGTAATCAACTGGCATGACATTTTTTTTCATGTTTCTTTTTATTATTTTGTGTGCTCAATTTTTGGTGGATGCTTTTTCCATTTATTTTTTTAATTAAAAAGGGATGCACCCAAAATAGGGATGCACCCACAAGATTAAGAATATTGAGGAACAACAATACATCAGCACAATACTATGTCATAAATATAAGCAGATCAGCAGTGAATCATAAGGTACACAATTGTTTGGGACTGATTTCATTAACCTTGCTGGGATGTGTAGTTCCACACAAACACAAACACACCAGCGCAGCATGAAACACAAACACACCAGCACAGCATGATGGCAACATTGCACTGCATACTCATAAAGGTAAAAATCTGGACACTTACCAGGCAATGGTGGGGTTGCCGGCCTATCTGTGTCTGTGATATGGACTCCAGGCAGGACCTCAGGCTGAATAAATCGTTTCAGCCTTTCCTCGTAGGAATGATACTCCACTGCAACATGTGGCCCTCCCCCGATGGCGTTGGCCTGGATTTTTTCACTGGCCATCTTTTTCTTTAACAAGTGCTTTATGTCATTAAAGAGCTTTTTTACATTGCACACTGTGCGCTTATGCCTGCTGATGGAATTTACTGTAATTTGCAGCTTCCTGGACAAATGTGTCCTATTATGTTGTGCCCCAAGCAGCCTGTCATACACCAGCACAAGGGCCCTAACTAGGGCACAATTTTCTTCATAAGAAAAATGAATTTTGCGCCCCCTGGCAGTAACAGCAGACGCGCCCTAACCTTCATTCTGGACACCCTCCTCTGCGGAATCCATCTCCTGCCCACCATCCTCCTCTACCTCCTCTGGCCACTTCACATGCTGGATGTCTGTCTCCTGCTGCACCTCCAAATGCTGGGAAGCTGCACCCTCCTCCTGGGTGCTGCTGGAGCTGGTCCCAGCAACAGCCTCATCCTGCCTCCTCCTTGCCACTGCCCTCCTTGGCACCATGCTGCCTTGCTGCTCCATGTGTTTCTTACTGATCCTCTCCTCATCATGCTTTTCTCCAAACTACCTATTAAAGGACAAAATGGCGCCTTAGCCCTTTATATGGTGTGTGTGATGCATATTTTAGGGGTCAAAGGTGGCCCAATAGGTTTTGGAGTTTTATTGTGTGTTGGGCCTGTCATGTAATTTGCAGTGTGGTTGGTCACTATATCGCACATGACGAGCGCTTCAAATTGCACCACATCACATTAAATCGCACTTTTTAACCGCTAATTCGCATCCATTAAATATGCGAATTCCGGAAAGAAAATGCGATTTAAAAAAGTGCGATTTGCGGCGATATAGTGCGATTTTGAAAAATGCGATTTTATCACATAGCAATAAATTTCGCCCATAGATTCTATATGCAATGAAATGAAATTCCTGGGGGTAATTTATTTATGTATTTACAGTTTCATATATAGCGCAGCAGATTCTATTGCGTTTTACAATTGTAGACAGTGATAAAACAAACTGAGTAACAACAGACAGAGTTGATGGTAAGAGTGCCCTGTTGCGAGCTTACAATCTATAGAGATATAGGAGGGAAACACAAGGACAGGCACCAGTAATAGCATAGCTTGTAGCTCCAGAAGGGAAGCTATATAAAACATAAGTACCTCAGAGAGTTACGCGTGTGGAACTTAAATATGATTGGCTTGCCTGAAGAGGTGAGTTTTCAGGGAATGCTTGAAAGTTTGGAGGATAATGAAGAGTCTTATTGTGCGTGGAAGGGCATTCCATGGGGTGGGAGCAGCCTGATGAAAGTCCTGCAATAGTGTATGGGAGCTAGTAATCCATGCAGAAGAGAGACGCAGAGCGGAGTGGTCAAGATGGGGGATATTTTGTGATAATTAAAGAGATATTTAATTTATAGAGAGAATAAGGGGTCCGTCACTCTAGGTCTGCAAACAAGTAACTCGCTGGCTGCCTTCTCAAGTGGAGAATTTACTGGGACGGTGGAGCAGCACTCCAAATAAATTAAACAACTCAGCAGATTGCGAAATACAATGTTTCAGTTACAATATATTAACCATTGTCAAGTACCTAACAGTAATAAAAAACTGAAATGTTGTATTTCCCAATCTGCTGAGTTGTTTAATTTATTTGGAGTGCCGCTAAACCGCCACAGTATACAGTATATGTTTATATATATATATATATATATATTATATATAATATATACACTTAACATCGGCACTCACCTTTCCTAGTTTTGGGGTGCCCTATGGCTTGTGACCACATTGTTTAAACAGACATTGGATGGGCTCTGCACACACTAAATTAACTGATAATAAATAGTGGAGATTTGGTTCACCCTGTTTTTAACTAAGATTCCATAGCTTATGTTAGCCATTTCCCTAGATGATTAGTGACAGGTGTGTTGGTAGCTGCTCACCTATAAAAGCAAAGTCTGCTGTGAGCTTCAGACCTGATAGCATGCCTGGTATCAAACATTGATGTGATAGCTATGTGTATTGCAGCCATTTTCAGCGATAGTGGTAGGACCTGCAGAACAGTGGGGTCCCTTGACGGGGGCTGCAGGCTTAAATGCTTTGATCAATTCATGAACCAAATCTCCACTATTTATTATCAGTTAATTTAGTGTGTGCAGAGCCCATCCAATGTATATTATATATATATATATATATATATTCGTATGCATGCCCAGCTGTGTCTCGGCAGTGCAACCCTCCGTCACCCCCAGGAACTTTATTTATACCCCATTTGGGGTCATTTACCCCTGTTCCTTGACCACTGTTTTGGACGAATAGAAAGGTAAAGAGAGTTATTACCATTATATAGACAGAGTGTTAAGTGTCCAGCTGATTTGAGCCTCCACTGTGTGGTTCAATTTCCTGGTAGCTGGAATCACAGACCAATGACCACTGGGGGGTTTGGTATACTGGTATACAAGGTGGATAAACCTGGAGTATGGTGGCTGTCTCTCTCTGTGGTCAATGGATTCTGACCACAGAGTCCGGGACTGGTTCATACTGTAAAGCGTGAAGTCCTGGAGCGATTGGGTGCAGATTGGGGTACTGACGTATTTTGCTGTGTACCCCTGCAGCTTTATCTGTGTTTATTGTTGACTCTGCTGGTTTCAGCAGCAACTTGTTCCAGCAGCCCACATAGGCACTGCCGCCCCCACCATCCTCACTTGAGGTAAACTCCGATCTCCTCATCCTGCCTGCTTCATTAGGAAGCTACCAAAATGCAGGAAATCCAACCTCTCTTCTGTGGGTGTGGGGGGGCTGCCCCCAAAATTTGTGAGTAGGCAATTCTGACATACAGTATACAAACATCACAATTAGCAAAGCCCTTTGACTAGCAAGTGCTGGCCTTTCCCTTTTTCCATATCAAGTTGAATATACATGCAACTGTAAATTATACCCCATGTTTGCTGAGGTATCTCCAAGAGCAGAGTGTAGGTGAGCCTTGAAGTGTGCTAAGCAGGCTATTGTCACACACCAAGGCAAATCCACAGCATTTTTTAATGCATATTAGTATGCAGTGTACAGTAAATGTAAATAAAATGCAGTCCAGGCAACCATATTATGCAGTAAATTTATCTTTATAAGAATGCATTACGTCAGCTTATAAGGGACTAGTGATGTCACACTGGGCGAGATTCACCAATAATCCCCGGTGCACATCGCCGGCATTCGCATAGTTAATAATCGCATATGCAGTAACATATGCGATTATTAGCGCAAAAGCGATGCACGGTGATGTGCACCGGGTCCCCCCCTCCCTGCCGGAACTCTTACACAGCTGTAAGGGCTTCGGTTCCTCCTCCCTGCACTCAGAAGTGGTGCAGGCAGGAGGAAATCACTGGTCCGGGTAGCACAGCAGGAGGCTGCCCGAACACAGGTGAGGGGAGTGCAGCGCAGATTGGCGGGGGGCGCGCGGGGCGGCGGGGGACGCGAAGGGAAGCCCATAGGCTTCCATGGGGTTACGCCAAATAGGAACTGGCGTAACCCCCCATAGCGAAGCCCCAGCAATGGGGCTTTGCTGCATATGAAAATGCGGTAAAAACCCCGAAAACTGTTTTTTTTACGGCATTTTTAGCTTGTTGAATCTCGCCCTTTGTGTCTCTATTATGTTTAGGCAACATGTGTACATGAGATCTGACAGGATACACATTGTGCTCTTAAATTTACCACAAAATAGGCACAAAAAAACCTTGTAAAATGTTGCTTTTCATAATAATAATAATAATAATTTACATAAAGCAAACATCATTTTGGTTGCTATTAGAGATGTGCAGGTCTGGATTTACCAGGATCTCAAAATGGGATCTTATTGGCTATCAGCTGTTATATTTTGGCTCCAAAAGATGTGACAGCCAGATAGCCAATAAGATGCCGATTTGAGATCTGTTAAATCTGGATCTGACCATCTCTAGTTTCTATGGTTGTGTTTTGGAATGAAATGTAATAGTAGTAAATTAATTTAAATGACAGCTTTGGAGGCTGCCATCATGAAAATATTGTAGCTCTATTGACATTTCAATTTTGCCTTCAGAAAACTAATTGTCCTGTTTTATTTTCCAGGTTTTCGGAGCTGATGACGTAGTCTGTACACGAATATATGTGAGAGCATGAGACAGGGATTTGTCTGGGCTCTCAAAATCTTCTATCAGTAATGTAGGGATAATTTTCCTGTCATACCCGTCCACTTGTTGTATACTTTAAAATTTGAAATAGTGTTGTCCTTCACTAGTAAAATCAGACTGCGCTCTTAGAAAATGCAGTTTTTAATTGGAAGTTAAAATTTCTAATGAAGATAAAAACTCTCATTGTGTATTGGTGCTATCTATTTCTATATACAACCAAGCACTTCTGCTTCTAAGATGTACATTACTACGGTCTTTTGACAGGAGTCATTACTGGACAATGATTTCAATTCTATATATTAGGTCCTAGCCAATTGAACATTCTTAAGAACTCATTGCTCTATTACATTTTGGTTATTTACTGTAACTTGACAAGGTATAACAACCTTGCAAGAAATGTTTCCCTTGTAATTGTGTTAACCAGTAACTCTCTAAAGTAGGTTTGTGAATACGGTGTATTGCAAATATACATAATGGGGCTCATTCTGAATTGGGCAGAATTTGCATCTGAATCCCAAATGTAAAAAAGGTGAATTACAGTATACTTAGTTTCAGTTGCTGGCAACATACGAAAAGATGCGTCCATATTGTCTCAGGTGAAGTAGGGACCTGTCTCATTTCTGGAGTGAACAGTTATACGTACCTCCCAACTGTCCCGATTTTCATGGGAGAGTTAAGTTCTTTTTGGGACTGTCCTGCTGTCTCATCCGCAGGGCAGCATTGTCCAGTTGGGAGCCCTTCTCGCACTTGCTGCGTATAGCGTCTATACACCAAGAGACATGGACAGGGGGCATGCCAGCAGCTCAGAGTGCAGGGCATGCCCCCTCAGTGGAGAAAATGAGGGTGTGTTCTGACGTGAAGAGCAACACCCCCTAGCCATAAGGTCAGGCCCACTTTTTTCAGACGCACACCTTCAGGGTGTCCCTCTTCACAGCTGCTTGGTTTGTGCCATCAGATGTAGCTTTACAGTGGTAATGGTACAGTAGGTGTTAAAAATACAGTACACAACATGTGGGGGAGGGTGTGCTGGGGGCAGAAATAGGACTCACCCATGAGAATGAGGGCGGGCAGCTGACGTCAAAGACATAAGAGCTCGCCCCTTCTTTGTTGGACACCGAAGGAAATAAAGGTCAGTTGAGACTTATTTCCGAAGGCAGACGCATGTTAGGGGATGTGTTAGCGAACACATTCTCTTGCATGGTACAAAGGAGATATGGCAGTGGGGGGCATTCAGCGGGGCGGTGTTTCAGCGATCTGTAAGCAATGATTTTCATTGTTTACAGAGCCAACCAGAATTAGGCCCACTTTTAATTAAATTCAAATCAATATAAACATTAATTTCTTTCCCTTTTAAAAGAGTAATTTAAAACATGTTTTATAGCTCCAGAACAATTGCTAATATCACTGTAATACAGGTTGAGTATCTCTTATCCAAATATCTGTTATCCAAATTATTCTGAAAACCATAGTATCCAGAAAGTGGAATTTTTGTTGTTGCTGCTAAAAGCACTACTGGCACATCTGTAACTGGCACTACTGATGACATGATATGTAACTTGCACTACTGAGGACATGATATGTAACTTGCACTACTGAGGACATGATGGGGGACATTTACCAAAATGGATTCGTAGAAAAAAGGTGTATTCGTAGGGAGAAATACACCTTTTTTTACGAATTTGTATTTTCGGGATTTACAATCCCAAAAATACAACAATTCGTAGTCCTAAAGATGTAACATTCGTATTTGTAGTTACAAATACGAATGCCCTACACCATCGATAGGATACGACAGAAATCACCATTCAAAAGAATGGTGGTTTCTGATGTACTAAGCAGCCGTACTGATAATACGGCTGCTTAGTGGTGTAAAACACCCACGCAAATACGACAGGAAAATAGAACACCATTTTCCTGTTCTATTCGCGTTTTAGCCTGCACGGATCAGTCAGATCCGTGCAGGCTGCAGTGTAAAAAAATAGAAAAATAAATAAAAAAAAAAACGGCGTGGGGTCCCCCCCACAGCCGAAACCAGCACCAGGCTGAAGGAGCCGGGGCCGGTAATTAAAAATCAGGGAACCCGACAAATAGGGGCTCCCCGATTTTTAACAACCAGCCCCAGGCTCCAGGTCCGGGGCTGGTTCCCAAAATACGGGGGACAAAATGACTAGGGGTCCCCCGTATTTCAAGAACCAGTCCCAGGCACAACCAGCCGGCAGGGTAATGCCACAGCCGGGGGGAGACTTTTTATGCAAGTCCCCCCGGCCAAAGCATTAACCCTACCAACCAGTCAGCCTGGCCAGGGGCCCTGGGGGAGTGGGGACCCCCCCAATGAAGGGGTCCCCCCCCTCCAGGACTTACCTGACCAGGCTGAAGCCTGGTACTGTCCCTGATGCCCCTGGGCGGTGGGCATCGGGCTGATTATGGTGTAATAATAAGGTTAAACTATTGTTTTTTACTGTGGCACTACAAGTGCCAGCAAGCCTCCCCAGCAAGCTGGGACTTGGAGAACCACAAGTCCCAGCCTGCTGGGCATTAAAGGGCCCGCTGGCACTTGTAGTTCTACAGTTAAAAAAATAGTGCACAAAACACACTGATACACTTTTAAAATAAAACTTTATTACATACAAAGCCCACACATACTAATACTTACCTATCTTCTTTCCGTAGGTAGCCCTGATGTCCTGGTCCTGTGTCGGCGGTCTTCTGGTCCTGTGTCGTCTTCTTCCTCCATGTCGACCGTCGCTGTCGCCGTCCGGATCCGACGAAATCCATTTGGGAAGCTGTGGAAGGAAACCATACTCACCTGTCCCAGCGCGACGTAGTCCAGGTAAGGGTCTTGGCAAAAAAACAAACCGACACCCCGAAACCAAGCGGACACGGAGACGCACGGTGTTTGTTTATAGCGTGCGGCTCCGCCTCCCGAATGCCGCTATTGGCCGCCTTGCGGCCTAGCGGCCAATCAGGAGCCGCTAGGCCGCAAGGCGGCCAATAGCGGCATTCGGGAGGCGGAGCCGCACGATGTACACACAGTACCGTGCGTCTCCGTGTCCGGGCTGGATTCGGGTGTCGGTTTGTTTTTTTGCCAAGACCCTTACCTGGACTACGTCGCGCTGGGACAGGTGAGTATGGTTTCCTTCCACAGCTTCCCAAATGGATTTCGTCGGATCCGGACGGCGACAGCGACGGTCGACATGGAGGAAGAAGACGACACAGGACCAGAAGACCGCCGACACAGGACCAGGACATTAGGGCTACCTACGGAAAGAAGATAGGTAAGTATTAGTATGTGTGGGCTTTGTATGTAATAAAGTTTTATTTTAAAAGTGTATCAGTGTGTTTTGTGCACTATTTTTTTAACTGTAGAACTACAAGTGCCAGCGGGCCCTTTAATGCCCAGCAGGCTGGGACTTGTGGTTCTCCAAGTCCCAGCTTGCTGGGGAGGCTTGCTGGCACTTGTAGTGCCACAGTAAAAAACAATAGTTTAACCTTATTTTTACACCATAATCAGCCCGATGCCCACCGCCCAGGGGCATCGGGGACAGTACCAGGCTTCAGCCTGGTCAGGTAAGTCCTGGAGGGGGGGGACCCCTTCATTGGGGGGGTCCCCACTCCCCCAGGGCCCCTGGCCAGGCTGACTGGTCGGTAGGGTTAATGCTTTGGCCGGGGGGACTTGCATAAAAAGTCTCCCCCCGGCTGTGGCATTACCCTGCCGGCTGGTTGTGCCTGGGACTGGTTCTTGAAATACGGGGGACCCCTAGTCATTTTGTCCCCCGTATTTTGATAACCAGCCCCGGACCTGGAGCCTGGGGCTGGTTGTTAAAAATCGGGGAGCCCCTATTTGTCGGGTTCCCTGATTTTTAATTACCGGCCCCGGCTCCTTCAGCCTGGTGCTGGTTTCGGCTGTGGGGGGGACCCCACGCCGTTTTTTTTTTTATTTATTTATTTTTCTATTTTTTTTTACACACTGCAGCCTGCACGGATCTGACTGATCCGTGCAGACTGCCTACAAATAATTCGTATTAGCAGCCGTATATACGGCTGCTAATACGGATGGCTACACCATCGGAGGGTTACAAAGCAGTCGTATCTGACTGCTTTGTAAATCCCCCTCCGGAACACGAGTTTGCATACGACTTAAACAGTCGTATGCAACCGTAGGGAAAAAAACAATACGAAAAACTAGGTTTTTCATATTGGTAAATTTCCCCCGATATGTAACTGGCACTATATAAATATCTGCAAGGTAATGACTGCTGGCATTCAACGTAAGGACCTGAGATAGTACAAACTTTGTTCATGTTTTGAAAACTTGTTTTATGCACAAATAAAATATATTTGTGTGTATTTCATGTGTTTGATGTGTTTATACAACATGAATGCAAAATACCTCATTGAAAAACAAAAAATATTCTGAAATATTGAATAATCCGTCATTCACAATTCTTCTGGTCCTGAGCATTTTGGATAAGGGATACTCAACCTGTAATGTAAATAGATCGCAACAGCAACTTTACAAAAGTATTAACATAAGTGGAAGGGATTCAGATGCAATCAGCCAATCAGAAGTGGCCATCAACCATCATCAGCATTTTGCACAAGAAGTTGAGCACCCGCAATTAAGTAGCCACTAAACAAGCATACACACGTGTAAACACCTGTCCTGTCCATATTGGTATAAGGGTCATTAATGGAAAATTAATCTCAGCATACTATGAATACATTAAAAGTCCTAGTGTGAATGTCAAAAATGTTTTGGGCAAAAGAAGGTGCACATTGGTCTAACTTTGTATAAGCTCTAATGTACAGTATGCAAATATATTTTGAGTACCTTGCTAATCTAAGTGAATTTACATCAAGCCACTGCATTACATTGTTCTGATTAGTGTTTCAAACTGCTAAACCTGACTTAATTGCTAGGTGCAATGCTAAAAGTGTCATTTGAATGCCCAATGGATCACTTTTGCTAAATTTCAGCCTGTGACCTCTGGAGGTGGCAAGCTGAAATGTGTCTACCCACGGCTCATTGCGTCTGAACAGAGCAACAATTGAGTTGATCCATTGGGAGTCATCTAGAGGCAGTTGTGGGGAAATATAACTAAATTCCACCTTTGGATTCATTCAAAAAAGCTGAAGTATCCCTTGAATCTAAAGCTGTATACACACCTAAATATTTATTTGTCCAGTGTGTCTGGTGAGAGCAAAAATCTGGTAATGTATCCGAGCAAATCACAATCAAAGATTGGCCAACTAATACTGGAAAACAGACAACGGTTTAGGATCAAATGGTTAATGTAATTTGCTCCGATCTTTATTGGCTGATGAATCGATCAAACAAATATGGTACTTGTGTATTATCGCAGCGCCAATCGCGTCGCATCGCATACCACTAATTAAGGTATGCGATGGGACCGATTTGAGGCTTTCCCCGGGATGAGTGTACAATTTTAATATTGCGTAGCATCGCATGCCATTATAATGGCATGCGATGCAATGCGATTTCCATGTTAAATAACCACTCAGACCCGATTTTTAATTGTATCCCCACCCTGATGGGTAATGACTATGTTAAATGTCCCCCCATTGTTAACGCCACCCCACTATCAACGCCAACCCGAAGCGTGGCGAGAGTAGCGAGCCCGCGAGGGGCGGCGGTACGCGTCCTCCGACCTTTTCATACCCCACTATCCACGTCGGCGTGGAGTTGATTTTATATAGTGTGGCGAGCGCAGCGAGCCACCGAGCCCGAAGCATGGCGAGCGCAGGGAGCCCCATGAGGGGAAACGCATTACTTCACAAGTATTACGCGTGCGCTCGCCACGCTTCAGGCTCGGTGGCTCGCTGCGCTCGCCACACTATATAAAATCAACTCTGCCCCGACGTGGATAGTGGGGGTATGAAAAGGTCAGAGGACGCGTACCGCCGCCGCTCGCCACGCTTTGGGGTGGCGTTAACAATGGGGGGGCATTTAACATAGTCATTACACATCCGGGTGGGTGTACAATCTAAAATCGGGTCTGGGGGGGCATTTAACATAGGAATCAGGCATCTGGGTGCCTGTACAATTAAAAATCGGGTACAATCGCATTGCATCGCATGTGACGCGATTTTGTTGTTGTACAAGGCCCTGCGATGGAAATCGGGGGCGCTATGATAATACACAAGTACCCAAAATGTTGTTCAGTGATTGGTTTGTTCCTGTGATAAGTCTAAATGACATCGTTTACAGGCATATTGCGTCTGTTTCGATGGATTGGTCAGTGTGTATGGAGGAAATGCTGCCCGATACATCAAAAGATATATCTGCAGATCAAATGATCTGCAAATAAATCCACTAGTACGTACACAGCCTTTCAGTGCAGGTTTAGTTATATCCAGGCTTCAGCACAGATGGTTAGAAAAATAAATTGAGTAACCTCTGCTCAAGCATATATATCACTAAAACCTGGGCAGTTGGTGTGCCATAAGGACCAAGGTTAGAAATGCTTGATCTAAGTTAACCCAGTAGGTACTTTCCACAATACATTATCTATCAAATAAGTTTTACTTCACTAGCACAGATGGCAATATTAACTCTTTCTGCACCAACCACACTAATACTGTATCTAGCAACTAAGACTAGCACCTGAGTTTTTTCTATTGTGCTATTTCTGCAATATACATTTGCCGTAATAACACATTTCTAGGGAACCAAGCCTCCAGTTGACAAGTACTGCAGTTCTCAGTAAAATTTTGTCTAGGGCACTGTTGCCTTTATAGTTTCTTTTGTGCTCTATAAGGTAGCTTTTGACCTTGTTGCTCCAGCAGAATTACTGGTTCCACCATGGACTATTCCACCACGGTTCCCCCATGATTTGGCGTGCATTACCAATGTTTTCTAATGTATTAGGTCCTCAATGTTTAAATGGATTTGATGATCTGTTTGTTTTGTTAAATCAATCATACTTTCATAAAGTTGGAAATATTTTCTAAAAATATTAGTCAATCTTGGCAATATATTATTTACAAATGATTCATGTGTGCATAAAAAGATTTGCCTTTCTTCAAAAGAAGTAATTCTGGGCCAGTAGATAAGCAGCAGAATGAAGATACAGGAACCACAGTTACACACACACACTTACTGTATTTTACACTCAAAATATGCCAAATCTGTTTGACCTTAGTTTCTATTGTCCGATTGTAGGTTACAGGAATAGTTCAGTGCCAAACATACAGTATAGAGTTTCCAGCCAGACAGATTAAGTCTATACACTTACTGTACCTCATCTCTATGGGTAAGTTTATTTTGTATAAGGATATTATTATTTGCTGATATATTAATAGGATGTACAAAAGATAAAACAAAAACTATTGTAGATTCAAAGTCAAAGGAAGCAAGGTGGTCACATGTGTGGATGACCACAACTTGGCCAACTTTTGTAGTCTCCTTTCCAGAAGAAGTCTGGAGAGGAGATGCAGGTGGGTGGTGATGGGGCAGGACCAGACTATTTGCATCATTCTGCCCCTCTCCCTCATGACAAAATGATGTTAACTGCAAATATTTCTATAGGGGGTGTGACCAAAATGACGCGATTACCATAAAATTACACCACAGTCCTGCCCTCTCCTCATAGACTATGTATTGCTGGTATTATTCCCCCCCCCCCCCCCCCCCACACACACACACGCGCTTCACTAGGCAACAGACAGGATGCGGGAGGAGTACCCACTTCTCCTGTGGTGCAGAGGTCCACATGCACAGGTGTCAACATTCACACAAAAACCACCAATGAAGAACTCATGTCGACCTTTTCACGGGTTGACCTTTTCCATGTTAAACTTTTGTCAATATCGACCTTGTTCATTTAAACCTTTTTTGTATTGACCTACTGAATATAAACTTAGACATTGTCACTCAGCCATTTGGATACCTGAAAGTACAGATGGAGCCGATCTTGTTCATCCCGCCGGCGCGGAAGAGCCCATCTCAGCATGCTGTTCGCCAATAATGGGATGCGCGTGCATGTGAGAAACTCCTCATTCGTGGCAATGGGATGCATGTGCGTAAGAGACACTCGCATGTCCAAGTCTCGGTGAACGGCACACTGAGACAGAGCGCTCTGGCACGCCAGTGGCATGAACAAGCGTGGCTCCATCTGTATGATGCAAGTAACTGTACTTCGTCATGCATATGGTTACTACACCCACTCATGTGCAGGCTACGCGTGAGCACTCCCCTCTCACAATGCTTATTGGGTACAGTAAACTCTGGCATTGCGCCGAATCGTACTACTCATATGCAGGGCAACAAGAACATGATGAAAAAATTACCCCAGGATTTCCCCTGAACTCATTCACCGCACAGATGGAGAGATCTGGCCCAAAAATAAGTGAACTGGTTGCTCTAGGTCTCAACTGCTTATATGATTGTTATCTCAGCGTCCGACCCTGCTCATTGCAAACGATCCATCAGGTACAGAGGCGCTCTTCCCCGCACACAGGGTTTTTGAATAATAACCCATAGCAATCCTAAAAGACAGGGTAGTTACCACCCTGAAATGCCCAATTTCGCAGAGAAGGTCCGGTACAGAGCAGATTTGGCGCAGAACAGAACCAGCAAAGGGCACAACCGGCCGAGTTCTGTATGATCCAGAATAGGACTGAGATTGGCAAACATAATTAATTCCCATCTGCGCATGCACTGTATGCTAAACCTCACTATTTGGGTCAGGAGCTTTGAAAGATGAGAGGTACCATGCCCAGAATGCATGTGGGCCCTTTTTCTCTCAGCAGCTGTCGTAGGCACAGGCATTTGTGTGTGTGCAAAGGAGAAAAGTCTCTGGGAACAAGGGTCGGGTGCCACATTCCCAGACTTTTCTACTGTGCTTATGCAAATCTCTGAAAAATGGCTACAGCACCATTTTGCTGATGAGTTGTGCTATTGCTCCAGTGCCAACATAGAACTTCAAAGAGGAAAGTATTAAATATGAGAATAATGGGTACTTGTTTCCTAGCACGGCACCCAATATTTTGATCGTAGTACATCTTATACAATCGCATCGCATGCAATATAGCGGCATGCAATGCGATTTTTAATTGTACAAGCAGCCTGATGGGTGCTTTCAATGTTAAACGCACCCCCATTGGCAACACCACCCACACTATCAATGACAAACAGAAGCATTGCGACTCCACACCGACGTGGATAGTGGGGTTATGAAAAGGTCGGAGGACGCGTACCGCCGCCCCTCGTGGGCTGCTCGCTGCGCTCGCCACACTTTGGGTTGGCATTGATAGTGGAGGTGGCATTGACAATGGAGGTGTATTTAACTTTGTAAGCACCCATCAGGGTGCTTGTACAATTAAAAATCGCATCGCATCGCATGCCATTTGCTGGCATGCAATGCTATACGATATTTCATTGTACAAGCACTACTGTAATTTAACATGAATATCGCATGGTATGCGATGGGCGCCATGCTAGGAAACAAGTACCGAATAATGTGTGCGGTGGCCCATGTGCACCCAATATAGCAAAGTCAATGATTTGTGTCACAGAGATCTGTCCGACTCAGAATCTGTCCCTTGTGAGCAAAAGTAAAGATGACTGTTGTAGAGGCTGTCAGATTACCCTCCTGATATTATGACTTATTAATAAATCACAGCACATTACTTACCTATACAATTTATATTCTACAGTGGAGGATGTGAATAAATGTTCATGTATGTCTATTAATATTACGGTGCTAGCCTGGTGAGTGAATTGGATCAAAGAATAAAGAAACTTCTTGCGACATGAAGTCTAAAATGGTCTTTTTGCTAAACATCTGAACTAAGGCTGCATTTCATAAGGACACAGTCTGTCTTTAATCCTTTACTGCCAAAGGGTACTGGAAGCACTACATAGCACCAACCCTTCAGATGGTCATACTTTCTGCAACATTTTTTGTATTGTGCACTGTGCCTTTGATCTGTGTCACATTTCATAATATTTCTTGTCACTTTGTCATTTAATAAAGTTATTTCAATAAAATCCATTGTTTTCTGTTAGGATAAATAAAAGCTATTTGGTTACACATCATTTGTCTGTGGTAACAGTAGGTGACTCCTGACAGAACCGTTGTATGGCTGAGACGCACACAGGTCACAGAGCTGAGAATAGATACCACAGACCGTGACTTTGGTCACTGCAGAGTGTAAAGTTCAGCCAATGTCATACTTGCCTAATTCTGAAAACTAGTTTCAGGAGGTTATAGTTGGTAGTAGAATTTTGGACAGTGCCCCACTGAGGGGGTGTGTCATTCTGCACCTAAAGGGCGTGTCTAGTTCCATATTTCAAGATATTGTGAACGTGGCACCTAGAAGCCTGGGTGTGTACTGCTACATCCAGGGCCGGTGCAAGGTTTCTTGGCACCCTAGGCAAAACTTCTGCCAACCTCCCCCCCCCCCCCCTCATCCACACTCTTACTCACTCATACATACACTACCTCCATACATACACACATATTTACAGTACATACATCAATACATACACTGCCCACATACTTTTAATGCCTCTCTCATACTGTTTAAGTGTATTAGTGATACATGCATACATACACTGTATCACTCTATTTCTATATATCCCCCCTCCCCCGACCCCCACAGCAAGGATACATTGTGATACCTACAACTTAGAGCTGAGGGAGGGGGGGTTACTGCACCCCGCTGCTGACACCATCTGCCAGGTTGCCACTGCTTCTGCTGGTGGGGAAGCGGCTGCTTCCTGATTCTGATGCTAGCAGGGAAGCGCTGCTGCTGCCGGCGGCTCCATAGCGCTGACAGCGCTACCGCTGGTGAGGGCTGAGCGGCTGCTGGATGACTGCTGGGGCGCTTGTCCCCAATCCCCCACCCCTGGAAACCACAAGGGACCTGCTTCCACGAGTAAATCTAAAGCATTTAATTGTTGGGCTGAAAAAGGGCGCCCTCCAGCGCCCTAGGCAGCTGCCTAGTGATAGCGCCTGCCCTGGCTACATCTGAGAGGAATCTTCTAAAATTATTTATATCCAAATGTAGATGAGCCCCAAAGCAGTTAGTAAAAGCTACTGTACAGTCTTTGCTAAAGAAAATTCACTTATATGTGTCAGGGATTGTTCATCTATTGCAGAAGTTCTCAAAGTCGGTCCTCGGGACCCCACACAGTGCATGAATTGCTCACAAAATCAAGAGAAATAATTAGCTTCACCTGTGGATCTTTTAAAATGTGTCAGTGAGTAATTAGTGCACCTGTTGGGTGACCTGGAAAACGTGAACTGTGTACGCTCCTGAGGACCAAGTTTAAGAACCACTGATCTATTGTGTTTTGCACGTGGTTCCATATAAATGGCCACAAGACATGCATGTAGCCATAGGGATCATTGTTTTTTATCCCCAATGCTGGGAATGATCATTCATTGTAAATGTATCTACCCCTCATTCCTATTTTTCTAAAAATATGTAACAGCTACATAATGTGAGCTAGGTGAAATGAGGGAAATTTCTAGGCTAATGAGGGAGAGAGGGAGATTGCTGCTAATTCAGGGAGTCTCCTCGAGAATGCAGGAGGGTAGGCAACTATGGGCAGGATGCTCCTTACTTATACCCCTTTTACACCAAAATCCCTGGTCGGACCCGAACACAGGAGTTTCCAGGGTTGGACCCAGCTTCATACCCCATTTAAACAGCACTGTGACCCAGGTCGGACCCAGGTCTGCGCCCTTTACACTGAACCTGGGTCAGCCCTGCTTTTCCCTATGGATTACATTAAAAATTTCCATTTTATGACTGATAAAAACTGCCAGGCAACCTTCCCTCAATGATTTAAAATAAAAATTAAAAGACATGACAAGTTAGCATTGAAATATGTTGGTTTGTTTATTTTGTAAAATATTTTTCAAAACGTTTTATTCAGTTCTCAAGCACACATAGCAGTCTAAAAGTGCAGCATCACCCATGTGCTCTCCCCAGCCCCCCCCCCCCCCCCAAAAAAAAAAATTAATATAAATTATACTGCATCCAATTATGATTCCTGTGTGCACTGCCCGTATCCTTCCTGGCTGCTGTCTTTTGCCACTGCAGCGCACTGTGGAAGGGCGTCCAGCACTTCTGGTATCCTTGCAGCACTACCCGGATGTCCCAACCTGGGTTAGGACCATTTACACCGCCCACGACCCAGGTCCAACCAGTGTTCAACCCTGGTCAGGACCTGGGTAGGAGACCAGTGTTACTGGACCTGGGTTGGCCCCTTTTACACCAACGCTTACCTGGGTCCAACCTGGGTTATTCCTTGGTGTAAAAGGGGTAGTACTTAAACATGTAAAATGTACATAATAACATTAAAAAGTCTGGTGTCATTTGCTAATTTACTGCATAGTGTAAATTTGGAGGGGTATTGTGAGGGTAATGAGCTTTGGGTCAGATGCCTTTTGGCATAAGTTGATAAATGTTATAAACAAGGTGTTTAATGTAAGGCTCACGGCCCTCCCAATTCCCTGTCTATTTGTACAACTGAAAGGGTGGGATCTGGGCCAAAACAAGAAAAATATGATCCCGGCTCTAACGGTCATGCTCACGTTGGCTAAAAAACAAATTTTGAAATACTGGATAGTTAAGAAATCTCCTTCTATTGAGGAGTTTAAGCAGGCACTGCTAGATATTATCCTATATGAGAGACAAGCCACTATGCGGGATATAGAACAAGGTGTATCTAGATTTTACAAGAAATGGGAGATGGTGATAATGAGCTATGATAAAGAAACCCAATCAATTATACAGAAGTTATTTGAGAACACCACATGGCATCTTCAACGTCAGCTCTCAGTGTGATATGTAACTTACCTGTTCAAATGTTAAAAATAAGATGTCATTTATTTTTGTGACACATGTACAGTATACATGCTATGCCCCCCTGTAAAGGGTTGTGAGGCAGCCGGGTGTACCCCCCCAATATGTCTCTCCTTGTGATCCCCTTCATTCCTTCATCCCCTTCTCTTTCTTTTTCATTTTCCTTTAATCAAAAGTTATATATGTATGGAGACATCAAGATACGTTATACAATTTAGGGTCTCACAAATGATCCTACCTAGAAATTCAGTGTGGACATTGACTGTAATCTCAGAAGCCGCATTTGTTTTGAGTGATAGCTTTCCAGCAAATGAAGCACAGACTACATACTTGTTAAAACTATAAAAACATAAGTTTATTGAAATTTTAAATAAGTAACGCCCCACAACATTCTCCCTCCAAATACTTGAAGAAAATCGCTACTTTTGAGACATCTACATAGAGATTACATACTCTTGAAACTACTACTGTATGTGATGTATCTGTTGTTCTACTATTAAGCGATATAAACTTCATACTGATGATTATTGTATATGTCATTCTATTTGATGTCCTTTTGCATACCTTGTCATGTTGATAAAATAAAAACTCAAATAAAAAGTAATAAAAAAAAAAAAAAAAAAAGAAGAGAGTACAGCACAAGTTCCTGGACTCACATTGGAATCCAGGAACTTATTTAGCAGCTTATATTTAGCTAAAGCAACTATCACTGTCTATCAACATAATTGGCCATACACTTTGTTTTGTTACTATCACTGGACACGATTGAAATTAAGGGGTAATTCAGACCCACTCGTTGCAAGCCAAATTCGGTCCCCCAGCCAATGTTGGGGGTATGTGCATGTAAAAACACCCTGTGAGAATGCCTTTGGCGAGTTTCACACTCGCCTTGGCGGTTATACAGTGAGGGGAGGGAAGGGGGCGAGCAGGGGAACGTCCAGAATTTAATGGGTGTGTCCAGAAACAAACCGCTGGGCATTCCCCTGCGAACGCAGGCGTGTTGATGCCTGCTTAGGGCAGGTGGCTGATGTCACATGTGTTATATGTGTCATTTCCAGTGGCGTAACCACTGTGGGTGCAGGGAATGCAGCTGCTTTGGGGCCCTGGCTGTGAGTAGGGCCCACTTCCCCTGCACCCAGTCACCTCATAGCACACCTAAACACAGCAGTGCCCAGTATAGGGTTACCACCTTTGCGTTGAGAGATTCCGTGACAGTGGCCCAGCCCTTGACCCACCTTACATGTTTTTTTTCACCTTTGCTTCAATTCTTTTCACCGTAATGCCTATAACACAGGGGTGGGCAATTATTTCAGCTGGGTGGCCACTTAATACTTCCAGCAGATATTCGAGGGCCGCACTCCAGTAGTAGTGACATGCGGGGGGCGGCGGCTCGGCGCTGCTGTAGGTGTGTCCTATGGCGGCTGTGTGTGTGCGGCATAGTCCTGTGGCCAGTCGCGTATGCACATGGCCGCACCGGCTATACAGGACTACACCGTGCACACACACAGCCACCGTCGGACACACATACAAGTACCAAGTGGCGGGCCAGTCAGAAACTGTTCGCGGGCCCGCCTGTCGCCCACCCCTGCTATAACACGTGACATGTAACACACCAATTACATATTATAACACATCCATAATGCCCATTACACAGTATGCCACACACTGTAATGCCCATTGCATAATACCACACGCATATTACATACTAGGCCACATAGTTGCTGCTTACCTACATGCTCATTGATACAGGTTTCTTTCTTGATGCCAGGGGTTGCATGCTAGTTGCCAAGGGGAAGTGGCCACTGCCACAGGCGAGGGGGGCCCACACAGCACTGCACTGTCTGTCTTTCTTCTTGCCACGTGGAGTCAGTGAAAAATGCATGTACTTTAAAATTACACATACTCATACTGACTGTATATGGCATGCCTGGAGGGCAGAAGAGGCGCTGGCTGGCTGGCCGACTGAAGAGAAAGACAGGGCAGCAGCAGCAAATCTTTGTGAGCGGTCAGCGGTGACTTTCTGCGTGGCCACCCTGTAAAATAGCGCCGGGTGCAGCCCCAGCATCCGTGAAGGCCTCTTGGCTCCTGCGCATGAACCGGCCCGGCCGCGCCTGCTTTATGTTATGCACAGGCTGATCGTGGGCGGCGTCGCCGTCGGCTCCAGAGTACAGACAGTCTAGGTCTAGGAAATACCTAATGGTATTATGGACTAGGGAATCAGAGTTCAGGAAGCAGAGCAATTCGCCAATGAGAATATAAAACTACATACCAGGTGTGTGGAGCTGGAGCAGTAACCAGCTGCTGGAAGGCTGATATCTCTGGTTCTGGGAACAGTAGAGACAAGCTACTAGTGTCCATCAAAGGGGGAGAGTCCAAGCTTTTGGAATATACCTCAGAAAAACTTTAAGTCAGACAGAACCTGAAATATCTGACTGGGAAGAGCAATTAACAGGCTTGGATGGGGACCACTGCTTTGAAGTCAGATATCTCCGGTTCCCAAGGGCCAATTTTCAAAATTTTTGTACCCATGGAAAGAGGGGACCCTCAGCCTAGGGTCCTTAGACTCCTGGGGGGGTTTCTGGGTACTCAGAAACCCCCCCTGCGTGCGCTACTGGTTTCATCAGAATCCGGCTCCCCCGAGGTGTACAGTGTGGACTGGAGCGGACCACGCTGCTGGACGGCAGCTACCAGGCAGGAGGGTCATATGCAGCTGCTGCCAGCCAGACTGAAAGAAGTCACCACAAAGGTGTGACGTGTGAAGGGGTGTGTGTGTATGTGGGGACATTTGAGGTATATAGGGACAGGGTTAGCATGGTATATGGTGAAAGGGAATTATTAGTTATGTGTTTGTGGTGATAAGTGGGAGTAGCGACTGTGTGGGTTACGATGTTTCTGCCCCCAAGGTAAGAATCCTGTGAGTGGGGTCCAGCTTCCGAGCCATACTGTATCTGTCAGTGAAGGGATGTTCTCAACCACTGTGGTCCTTGTCCCTGCCAGGCAGCCTGGATGCCAGCAGTCATGATAGCGATGCCTCTATCCTGACTAGCACCAGGATCCTACATGGATAATGATGCCAGACTGCAGGAAGAGTTAGTGTTAGGCACTTTAAAATGAGGGTTAGGCTGTAGGACGGAAGATAGGTTAATGCGGCAGGGTACAGGGGTTAGGTACTTGTGGGGAGAGTTAAGGTAAGTGGGGGGGGGGGTACAGAGAGAAGGGAAGTATACTTTTCTGACCCCGGTGGATTCCCTCCAGTGAGATGCCAGCACCAGTATTGTGACCGCCGCATGGTTCTACTATATCAAATTCTATGATGCTGGTGATCTGTGCCCCACCCCAGCAACCTCGTCAGCACCCTTTCTCCTCCAGTAGCCACCACATAAGGGGAAAGCAAAGTTTGTCCTAAGCGTTCACAGTTACCCCTGAGCCCGAACCCAGCAGAGGAGGCAGTTCCATTGCCATGGAGAGCTATGGGGCATGTACCTGGGTCCGTTGGTCTTTCCGACACCCTGCAGCTCACCCGAGGGGTTGAGCACAGAGCTGTGAGAGTCCTGAGAGCCCCATACCCCTTTGGGACACCTTGTACCCCCACTCTACACCTAAATGTCTGTCTAACACCCCTCTCTGTAGAAATGGGGCCCTTTCAAAATTTAGCGATGGGGCCCACAAAGTTATAGTTATGCTCCTGCGGTCACCGTTCCAGAAAACGGTTGAGTGTCTGCTCTACAGAGTCCAGTATCTGTATCCTTGGATGCAGCATAAATGGACCCAGCTGTGTGAAAACATTGTCAATACTGAGTAATCTTGGGGTTACTCCGATACTAATGTTTACTCAGAGTGATCCAATTCTGTATATTTGGACACAGCAGTGGATCATGGTGTGTTGATAAAGTACATCATAAATAGGGGTATAGCTGGTAGAACTAAAATCAGCATCAGTTCTGAAGTAGGTGTGGAAATTGTGGATGAGCCTGAAGATGAAGTAGATGAAGGGAAGAACCGGGCAGGAGCACTGGTGAGGTAAAGAGGTAGGGTGAGTACGTGAGGAAGGAGGGCCCTACTCATAAGAGTTAACAGACTAAAAGGAGGTGGGTGGACGAACGAAAAACAATAGGATAAGTAGGAACGGATGGAGGGGTAGGGTAGGCAGGATAGGAGGAGCAAAAGAGGTTAGGAGGAGGAGGGATAGGCTAATCGGAAGAAGTGGGTTTTGAGGGAGCGCTTGAAGGAGGTAAGGGAATCAGAAAGCCTGATGGGTGGCGGGAGGTTGTTCCAGTGCAGGGGGGCATAAGGTGTCTACTTTCACAAGATGTCTACTGTGGTTCTAGCATATTTTACCACAGCCTCTAAACATAACTCTGAATCAGGCCCCCCTTGCCTTATAGCCTAATTATTAATAACATAACATTGTTTATCTTTGTATTATACAGATATTGAAGTTATCTTTTCATCCTCATTTTTTCATTCAACTGCTTTGTTTTCCTCAGAAATTAAGTGTTTTTGGTGGACAGAATGGAGGCTACTATATTGCTGAACAGTAGGCAAACAAGTATCCGGTCACTGATGACCAGCTGCGCTGTGTGAATGCATACATTGTAGTGTATGTGTTCTTCCCAAAATCCTGGGTGCTACACTTCCCTTCTGTGCACAGACCCAGAGCCGCTATATTTTGCGAAGACCACATTTTTTTACCTAATTTTTTCCCAAAATCTGTCCGTCCCGCCATCTGCGGTGGCTACCCGGCGGCTTTGGCCCCGCCACTAATGTGTGGGTGGACCCATAGGAACCTGTGTGCAGGCTCCTTGCAGCACTGCAGGTCTCACTGAATGGGACTTGCTGCGCTGCTTTGTGTGGCCCCGGCCTAAAGGTGGCCAGATCCATCACCTTGCTTCTCCTCATGTTGCCCTGGTGCTGAGCCATTCAGCACTGCTTGTCCTACACTCTTCTTCCACAGCCAGTAGGCAGAGCCTGAACAGGAGCATTCCACTCAGCCCTACATCGCAGTGGGGAACCAGACACATGTCTGCAAGTCACTCCTTGCACAACTTCCCTGACAGGAGACATAACAGAGCACTGTACATTCATCTTACAGGAAACTTTTGGGGGCCAGGAAGGAACTCCCTTGTAATATAACCCCTATGCACAGCATGGTGCAGTCCATTCAGGGAGATAACATGGCAGTGCCACCAGTACAACTAAAGTCATGTACATATGGGGCGACTCAGCTTTTCTGGCTGAGCATTGTGCCGCAGCTCGAACGCTCAGCAAATAGCGGTACACCCACTCAGCACACTGCAATGCTTTGTGCTGAGCGTTCGTGCTGAGCGGGGCTTTGCCTATTTGTACATGACCTACATACAATCCGATCACGATCTGTACCCAGTTAAAGGGATCATTTAGAAATCCTGACCGCAGCAGGTAAGATCTGCCAAATGACCAGCGGGGACTCACATCGGATCTAAAACATGCAAAAACATGCCCAATGTACATACAATCAGTGGAGATTGTATCAAAATTGGGGGAATTGAGGCCAAATTGTTCTGGTGTGTACCCAGCATAAGTGATCTAGTCAGATCGCTTAGAAAAGGGGCTGAAATCGCCCTGTGTGTATGCCCCGTTACAGGTACTGGCAAACAGCTAGTCATTGAAGAAGGATGCAGTAAAGGCCACATTTAAATATATAATCCAGTTTGCAGGTGGCCCTGAGCCCAGTAGGAATCTTCTCTGTTAATTCCAGGCAATCTACCAATTCAATCAACCAATTGTCTGACTGGGCGGTTTTATTTTATTTTATGCCCATTTTATATTTTCACTTCTATGGGTTACTGCAGCTACTGTAGTACCATCATTCCAGATGGGATTACCTGTAATGTACATATAAACTAAGCATTTAAAGGACACTTGCCTACTTACTCTCCCTTGAACTTCTGGAACACTCTCTAATCTCAGGTACTGTATCTCTCCAGAATGCCTGGAACAGTGGACAAGTCTCGCAGAGTCCTGGCTGATACCACACACTTCACAAATTAACTGATTGATCGGTGCCCTGACATTGCCTTGTCCACCTTTTACAAAGCCAATTATCAAGGCATCGTATGGCGGGAGTGGGGACACGATGGGGGGTCACAATGAAGCTACTGTCGACACAATGAATTGATGGTAGCCCCCACAATGTCCATTTAGCTGCGCAATGCTACCTAACAAGGTTCTTCAATGCTAAAAAGTTTGTCTATATTGAAGGAGTTATACATCACTGATGTGCAATTTCTCCATCATGCCATAGGGGACAATGAAGAAGTCTCTATGCTGGGTTGATGCTGTGCATGTGAGGAGTCAGCACTTTAAGAAGTTTGTCAGTAGCACGGCTCCTCCCCCCCTTCCCCTCTGACATCCAGTCTTAATAAAGTGCCCAGAGGAGTCGGTTACCTGGGTCTGGGTCACCTTCTTATAAGGGGGCTCAGGGCTGTTTTTATTAATAATTACAGTAGCAGCACAGGCAGTCAGGGTCCCCGCTGACTGCCTGCACTGTGGGATGCGTCCGGAGGAACAGGACACCGCTGCCTGCAGCGCGCGTCTCTTTCCCTGACCATCAGCACTGATGACCCACCGCAGCTGCACGCGGCTTGCCATCCGGTTCCACGGTCAGCCGCACACGGAGGAACCAGGGGCAACGTTAGAGGTGCGGCTCTTGGACCAGGTTAGCGCGCTGGTCCAAAGTTGTGGAGGCGGACAGTTTTAGGGTTCCACAGAACTGGAGAAACCATTGCTTAAGATCTGGAAGTCTCCAGATATAAAATTTCAGATGTCCAGGCGTCTCAAGGCCTATTATACTTTCCCTGTGGAGTCCCGTGTTAAGTGGGAAGTTCCACCTCAGACGGACGTTTTGGGCTGTAGGCTTTCTAAGAAAGCAACCCTGCCTATTCCGGGTGCAGTAGCCCTGAAGGAATCCGCTGATAGACAGTTGGAGACCATTTAAAAAAAAAATTTCAACAGCTAGGATTATTCTTTGGATTTATTTGCTATTGTGGCTGCTTGGGTTAACAGGGCCATGGAGAAATGGGCGGAAGAATTATCCAGAGGCCTCATTGAGCGTCAGCCCAGATCGGAACTGGTACCTCTTTCGGAACATATTCAAGAAGCTGTGGCGTATTTTGGAGAGGTCGCAAAGGACACTGTGGCTCTGGGTGCCCGGGTGTCTGCTCTCTTGGTTACTGCCAGACGCTCACTGTGGACAATTGTCCTTCATTCCTCACATTCAATCTGTCTCTAAATCATGTTACATGCATCTAAAAAACACATCCAAGATTTGTGCACTGCACAAACTCTAATCCATGCACTCATTATATCACGCATTGACTATTGTAATGTCCTCCTTACCGATCTTCCTAAGAAAAGACTCTCATCACTGCAATCCATTTTGAATGCAGCTGCGATGCTGATCTTCCTGGCTAGACATTCATAATCTGCTGATCCACTCCGTCAGTCCCTCCATTGGTTGCCTGCGTATTACCGCATTCAATATAAAATACTTCTACTTACATACAAAGCCATTACTCTGACTACACCGACTTATATGTCTTTGCTTATCTCAAAATATATCCCAACACGACCTCTCTGCTCTGCACAAGATCTGCGTCTCTCATCCACACTCATTACTCGCTCCCACTTGCAGCATTTTTTGTCAGGCAGCACCCATCCTATGGAATGCCCTTCCATGCACACTAAGGGGGTTATTCTAGTTTACTCGGAAAGGCACAATCACTCTCTAATGGACAAAACCATATACACTGCAGGTGGGGCTGATGTAACATGTGCAGAGAGAGTTAGATTTTGGTGTTTTATTGTTTATGTGCAGGGTAAATACTGGTTGCTTTATTTTTACACTGCAATATAGATGTCAGTTTGAAGTGCAAACCCCACCCAAATCTAACTATCTCTGCACACATGTTACATCAGCCCCACCTGCATTCCATTAGAGAGTGAATGTGCCTTTACGAGTGAACTAGAATAACCCCCTAAGACTCTCCTCCAGCCTCCAAACTTTCAAGCCTTCCCTGAAAACTCACCTCTTCAGGCTAGCCTATTATATTCAGGACCCCCACACAACCTCCAGTAGCATTTATATCTAATTGCATCCCACCAGGACGGCTGTAACCAGATGGGACTGCCATGCTATGGAATTCTATCCTTATGTACTGTAACCCTCCTATTATCCCTTTAGATTGTAAACCTCCATGTCGTTTTGTATCTACCCACTTTGTGTAATCACTGTTGTCTCCAATTGTAAAGCGCAAGGGAATATATTGCGCTATGTAAAAAACTGTAAATAAATAAATAAATTGGGATCATTCAGTCTTGATCACTGGGCTGCTGCTTGTCGGAGCCCAGCGATCAGGTATATGCTGCCCCAGAGTGTAATCCCATCCCTGTGCAAGGATGTGAATGGCATCACAGCCTTGCAAAGACCTTCAAATCTATATGCATTTACTCACCACCGATAGATGTGTCCCCCCTCCCTCGTGTGTACAGTGGCTGAATAGCCACAGACTTATCTCGGCATTGTGATAAAGCTTGGGAGCTCAGGGTCGGCGCTAATGGCACTGGGCCTCCCTTCAAATGTCTGGTTGCCTGCCTGCATTTTTCTCGAACATTCCCAGTAAAAGGCTGGGTCACTCCTCTAAACGCTGACTGCCTGTCAATCACCCTACGTAAGGCCAGCCTTAATAAGCTGATGCTGGTTTATTTTCAGGAAGTACTCGTATGGGACTGCGCATCGGATCTAATGTCAAACACGTGCAATTTGGCCACTTTTCACACGATTTCACGGGATGCAGTTACAATCCCGGCGGTCGGGATCCCGGCGTTCAGAATCCCGACGCCGGAATCCCGACCGCCGAAATGCCGACACATTCTCCCTCCGTGGGTGTCCACGACACCCCTGGAGGGAGAATAAATTAGTGTGCCGAGCGTAGCGAGGCACCGGGCCCGCTGCGTGGCGAGCGCAGCGAGCCCGCAAGGGGGGGCGATCCACGTCCCCCCTTGTCGGCATTTCGGCTGTCGGGATTCCGGCGTCGGGATTCTGAACGCCGGGATCCCGACCGCCGGGATTCAATACTGAATCCGATTTTACAGCTCTATCCATCACAATCAGGAGAACAGTGGCCAAATTGCACTAGTGTATGGCTAGCTTAAGACTTCTTCATTTCACCCTACTCCTCCCCAACCCCACACTGCCACCAATACCCACTTTCCAGTTCCAGTGTGGAGTTGACATCTTAAAAGATCCACAACTGTGACTTGCATTAAGTACAACAAGGAAGAGCCCTGCTCGCGCCTGTCGCAGGGATTCCGCGGGTGATTCCTGATGGCGTCGCATATTCGGCGCTGGAGGCCTGGTCTCTTACCTCGTGATTGGACAGAGCAGCTGTTAGTCAATGAGATGACCACAGTGATTGACTGGAAAGCGAGTGGGCAGGGTTATGTGCCGGGAAGGGAGGATGGCGCTTGTCTGACCTTGATAGACTCCAGTCATGATGATTCACGGGTTTAAAAGTAGTAATCAAGACTATAGCTTTGGACCATGGAAGCTCACAGCCATCAAGACCCACATTATGAAATCAGCTGATGTTGAAAAACTGGCCGAAGAAATGCATACGCCCTCTCTCCATGAGATGATGTTTGGGGACAATGTCTTAAAGATTCAACACTCCTCTGGGTTTGGTATTGAGTTCAATGCTAGGGATGCACTTAAAAGAGTGAACAAGAATCAAGGGGCTGTGAGAGTAGCCTGCGCTGAAGAGTGCTTAACAACACGAAATCATCAAGTATCCAATAAATGGAACCTCAAGACCCCAATACTCAAGGGAGGAAGAGTCTGATAGACGATCTGTCCCTGAAATAAATAGAGGGAAATCTGACCACAATTGGAGCCAGCATATTAATATAGAACTCCGAGTGTTATTACATATGCGCGATACGGGGCTCAACCCTGTACAGCAGAGCTCCGGGATCATATCACCAAAGACGCTCCCATTGGTGGAGCGCACACCACGTGACACGCGACGCAGGTCAGGTGACCTGCGCAATGAGGTCACGACGCTGAAACGTCATTGAAAGGGCGGAAATAAGCCTCAATGACGCCAGCATCTCCTACACACTCATTGGCTAAACACAGATTGTGACCTGAACCATGCCTATTGATTGGCGGTTCTAACTAATAAATAGCGCATAGGTGAGATCATTCTCTGGTTAGCTTGAAGAAGCTAGTGCGAAACACGTGTTCTAATCTGTGTTTATAGTGTAGACACAGGACTGTATGTGTGTGCAGTAGGAATTATACCTCAGTTAAACTGTCAAAATAATTTTTAAGCTTGTACTGTATGACTGTGAAAATTCTGGAATTTCGTGGGTGCATAACTTGTTTCCCACCAGTAGGTGGCAGCATCTCACTGCATACTGGATTAACAATATAAAATAACAAACCAGTAAACGCCCAATAACAGTCTAACCTAGTTAGCCACATTGTAGTGAATCACATTCTGATGCAACAAACTAGTTAAAGATACTGTAGTGATATAAATACACTCAATTTAGACAGATACTTTCTAGTTTGTTATTAATTAAACCTGTTTAGAATTAACAAATAAAGCTAAAAACTGCTGTAGAGAGTATTATATCTCCTCAATAAACCCTAACAGCATCCATCGAATGTGTAATAAAATCAAACACGAATCTCACATGAGAAAATTCATCTGCATCTGAGGGGTTGGCTATATGCCACAGGTTTTGCACAGAATATAAGTAATCACCCACCAATAAGGGCTAACGAAGGTCCAGTACTGATATCCAAACTCTGTAATCTGATGTGCCAGTATAGGCAATATATAAATTACTGATACCCACAAGGGATCGTATCGCATCAGCGAGTATATCAGGGGACAGAAATCCCAAGCTTAAAAAGACAGGCATCACACCATACTGATCCGGTCTACCTATATTTTAATACTATTCTACACTTATTCTTATCTTTATCACCAAATGTCTGTACTTGTTGTATTTAAGTAATTTTAACCTCTTGTATTTCGCCTAACTACTGTGGGTATATCCTGAATCCAGTTCACAATAAAGATTAAAAGGATTCCCCACATAAGATATAAAAATTCGTAAACATTATTCATTAAGATCCAATAATTACAAAATACATGTGGTGTGCATCCGTCATGACCAGTGTTCCCTCTAAGCTGTGCGCGCGTGCGCGCACTCACAACTCGACGAGCGTGCGCACAGACATTACAACAGAGCGCACAAAGCAGCAGTGGTCCCTTTTTGCAGTTGTGGACTCAATTAATGTGTGTTTCACCCATTAACTACATTGTGTGCTGTGTTTTGAATGTTTAAATGTTTAATATCAGTTTGAAGTAAAGTTAAAACAAATGCTGAATGTCATTTTCCAGTTATATATAAGTGACGCACAAAAGTTGCACAGCCACAATCTTTTGCCGCACACAGCCTTCGTAAAATTAGAGGGAACATTGGTCATGACTACTTTTCTTTCTCTTTTTTACTAAAACTACTATACTTAGTCGATAGGATAGCACCCCCCGCTAGCAGAAAAATATATAGCGGTTGAAATACCCTGATTTTACAGGGCAAAAATTTTTCTTTCTTTGTGTGCAGATGTCAACCCCACCCCTCTCCTAAATATGCGCTGAAGAGTGGCAAGAGAGTAGGTCCGACAGCGAGCACAGCAAAGAAATTGTGAAGCCTTATGACTGGACATACACCACGGATTACAAGGGAACTTTGCTGGCCAGCAACCTGACTTTTGATGTGGTCCCAACAGCAGAACGCATTAACACGGAAAAACTAAAGACCAGAGAGCAGATCATGTTTTTTGAGGAAGTTCTACTGTTTGAAGATGAGCTACATGACCATGGGGTGTCGAGTCTGAGTGTCAAAATCCGAGTCATGCCTTCTGGTTTTTTTCTTCTGCTCAGGTTCTTCCTCCGAGTGGATGGTGTCCTCATCCGAATGAATGACACTCGGCTCTACCACGAGTCTGACAAGACATTCATGTTGCGAGAATACTCTTCCAGAGAGAGCAAAATCAGCAGCCTGAATCATGTTCCTCCTCCCCTCTTCACGGAGCCTAATGAGATCACTCAGTACTTGCCTGTCACAGAAACCATTTATGAAAAGTTGGAATTTCCAACGTTACCGCAGACAGAAAAAGATGACTCTGTAGGTCCCATAGCCATACCACCACCATAAGTGGCACACTCAAATGATTGTTTTCAAGAGTACCGATGAACTTGCATCCACCTCACAGTAATCCACTTTACATAGATTTTGTTTTTCTTGTAACCATTGAAGCACAAACTCTCATCAATTGTTCCCTAGAGATCACAGTTCTGTTTACATGTGTTTCTTCAATCCCGGATGCCTTGGCAGGTCTCTATACATTTTCATAAGGCACCAGCAGAGATTTACCATGTTGTCAATGTGTTATAAAACTGTAATGTGGTGTGAGATGAAAGTGGACATGCAAGAAGAGGCTTGAGGATCCGTACATTGTATTTAAGGGACTTTTCCAAACAAGATTTTTGTCCAGATGACCTCGGCCTACTTTGCATCATTGGTTGTCAGCCAACATGAGTGTATCCAGACATGCACTCATAAATGACCTCTGTTCAAAATTATCTTTAATCTGTATAGATCTCTGCTGATTGTCATCCAGGAAACGCTTCCCCCCTATAACTGTACCCATTTCATTAAAGGTAGCAACGAAATCGCGATAGTATCATTTGCTTGGTTAAGTCCCACAGTCCCATTAAAACTAGGGTCTAGCAATAAGGCTGGAAACAATACTTTAATAATAAAATGATTAAAACTCAAAAAAAAAAAAAGTATAACAAGGATGTCTTCCTCATAGACAGCCTTAATTTTGTGATAGACAGACTCAGTGGCACCCCCTCCAGATCACTGCATCCTATGCAGCTGCCTAATGGCAGAGTTGTCCCTGTCTAGGGTGTCTAATCTGCCTTATTTAATTGACTGTATATTGAATCATTTATTACACAATGTATTCATTAGTATTCAGTGTGCCTATTTCAACCTCACTTTATTTTTCCCTGTTCATACACTTGCTACTCTGTAAATCACTTTGTTTCATTAAATTAAGTGCCATAGGTACATTTGTGAAAATGGGCCTAAATCTTCTTTTGCACTGGAAAGTGACTGTTTGTGGCTTCATAAATGAGTCTGCTTAAATCTATAAATAGCTAAACAGTTCCATCTTGTGGTCATTTTATGTGATTACATGTTTAATTAACTATACTGAACAGAGGGCCTGATTCAAAGTTAATATCAAAAGCAATATCTTCCCACAATAGGCAAAACCAGAGACGCTGACCGTGCCGGCACAGCCTGTAAAATGAGAATAAGGGGGAACTGTAATAGGATGAGAGAATCAGAAAGTGAGAGATTTGGTAAGAAATCTCCAGTCAATCATTTAAACTGCAAAATCAAACTTGTCTCTCAGTTTCTTTTTTTTTATATCCATAATTTTTTTAATAAAGATCTTAATGTATACATAGGTAAACAAGTCATGGATTACAAAGACGTTTTGTGTACAATAGACCAACGAGAAATGAACAGAGTAAAGAAGTCCTTAGGTAATTTAGGCTCACTGGGTACTATCCAAGGGCATAGTCTTTGTGGATGAGGATGTCCCAACAAGTGGATGAGCTCGCAGTTGACAGGTCTGAATAGTGTTGTCGAAGAGATCCATTTACGAAGATAAATTGTGCAACGTGGGAACAATAGAAAAACAGTTGTCATATGCATTTAAAGCGGATTTGACATTTTTCTAATTTTTTGTCATAAATGAATAAACAAAACATACATTATTTATCATCACGGTTGTGTTATGATGATTTGAATCTGTGTATCTTGATGAGTTAAATATTAATGGTTGTGAGAATAGAAAACTAGAAAGTAGAAAGGGGATATAGAAAAGGTAAAAAAGGAGAGTAAAGGGTAATGGGGGGGAGGGGAGATAAAGAATTTGGTATAGGGGGAGGGATATTGGTTTGCGATGAGTCTCCGGAGGTGACACATCCCAACTAAATCTGGGGAAGAGCATGGAGAAAGCTGGTGGTATTGGTGGTGTGGATCTATATTATTAAGGGTAACAATTTATGTGGATAAATTGGTATTTTGTAGTCGGGGAAAACAAAGTTGTACCTGGCGTATTGGGTCAGGAGGTTGCGATTGGATATAATTGTCCCATATGCTGAAAAAAACACTGAGCCTAGGTTGATTTTGACAGTGAGGCTTCCATCCAGGACATTTTAAAGATAAAAAAAACTTTTTCTTCAAAGAGTTGTAGAGAAGGCAGATGTGGGGAAATCCACTGTTGGAGTATTGATTTCCTGGCTACTCCAGCCACAATGGATAAAAACTGTTTGTCTTTCGGTGCAAGGTGTGAGAGGGATTTCATTACCCCTAGGACAGCCAATTCCGGGGACGCCAGAAATGTTATTTTGCTAAATTAATTAATATAACTAATAATCTGGGACCAAAAACTGAGTATCATTGGGCACTCCCAGAGGTAATGAACTGAAGTGGCAGGTGCATGGTTGCATTTAAGGCATGAAGCGGAGGTAGTTATTCCAATTTTGAAGGCCCTAGAAGGTGAGATGTAACTTTGATAATATGATTTGCATGTCATTTCTCTATAAGAGGATTCAGGCATGGTGTGAAAAGTGTGTTAACCTGGTGTGTATGTCTGAGTTAAAGTTTTTTGAGAATATTGGTTTACGAATGATAGAATAAAAAAGGGATATAAGTTTTGGTGCTTGATTAGGGAGAAGAAATACTGCAGCTAGTGGGTTAGATAAATCACTATTTAAGAGGGTTTTTAGAACCACGTTTGTGTAATGTTGTACTTGGTATATGACAAGTACGTGGGAGTTAGTAAAGTTATATTTGTTTCTGATTTGTGTGATGGTGAGGGGTTTGTGGGAGTCAATATCTGTTATGCAATTGATGGAAGATAAGCCCTTATGAGACCACAAGCAAAAAGATAATTGTGATTTTCCATCTTGAAAAGATGGGTTCAACCAAAGAGGAAGAAATAGCGATTTTAGAGGGTTTAATTTCCAGTTTTCCGGATTTTTGACCAAACTGATTTGGTGGAGGTTAAGAGTGGATTTTCTACTGCTATGGAAGGTACGTATTTTGTCCATATGAAGGAAGGCTGTTAAATGTGTGTCAAGAATAAATTGTTGTTCCAACTCGGAGTTTGCATAATAATTAGAGGAGGTTAGCCAATCTTTGATATATTGGTCTACATACCCTCCAACATTCTCAACTAAAAAACCGGTACAGGGGTGTGGCCATTGATAGAGGGGCGTGACCACAGGTAAAGGGGGCGTGACCTCGACCATTTTTCTTTCAACCACATTGCCAATTTCATCAAGCGTTCAATTTTAATATAAATATTGGGCTGGCTGTTCCTACCTCGTGACGTCACGCCGCCCCGGAGGTGGTGGCTTGTACTGTAGCGGCCGGGACTTGTAGTCTCTGCACAGCCGAGACATCCCCAGTCTCTCCATGAGCAGGGGGAGCTGAGCCTGACACAGCCCTCCGCCGTGCACCCTGGGAGATGTAGTTCCAGCTGGCTGCTCCTCCATGCTCCCTGGGGAGCAGTCGGCAGTATAATCAACTACATCTCCCAGAGTGCCCCAGTCAGCCAGAGCTGATATTAAAAAAACGCTACAATCGGTACAGTTTATTTTAGCCGGTACAGACCGTTAAAAAACGGTACTGCACCGGCTAAAACGGTACAGTTGGAGGGTATGGGTATATCGCAGCTTGATTATAAAGTGCTAAGTGCAGAAAATTTATACCCCCTTCTTTTTTATTTATTTTTTGTAGAATTTTGAGACTCATTTTATTTTTTTTACCCGACCATATAAACCTGCAGAATGCACTATTGAGTTGATTCTCATCTTTTACAGTTAATAATACAGGTAGGAGCCGGAGGGGGTACAGTAATTTGGGGAATTAGATCATTTTTATGAGATGGGCAAGGCCTATAAAAGAGAGCTGTAAATCATGCCATTCGGTCTCTCACTTTCTGATTCTCTCATACTATTACATTTCCCCCTTATTGTCATTTTACAGGCTACAGTATGCTAGAAAAATGGCACAAGCTGATGGGCAACTTCTCTTTATCTCTCTCAAAGTTGATACATCTCCCTTCATCACTACAGATCCAGGTAGAGAAACAGTGCTTGAGTAAAGGGGCTTTTTATCCATGAAGGAAGTGATGAAAATCAATGGCCGATAAATCGCTCAGTACATACACACTGAGAGATTTTCACCTATCCCAACGATTTTTCACGGGGGGCGAACCACTTTCCATAGTAGGAACCTATGTAAAGTGGTTCAGTCATCTTGTAATACAGGGCGACGGATCTGCGTCGGTGCGGGAGTGTGCATCAGCTCTAACCACTTATAGCCCGCCATAACAAGCTGGGAGATTTTGAGCTTTTGTAACCCTACTTTAGGTTATACATGTATTTTGATATATATATGTAAAAATATGAAATTGTAATGTTAATATATTTATTGAAGTGATGTATATGTATGTACGTATATAGAATATATTTAACGGTGTACATATATTATATGTATGGTATACTGGCATGCTGGCTTAAAGACTTGTAGAGCAACAAGCACAGCACTGGAAATTTCCAGAGCCCCATGAGACTCCTTAGGCTGTCAATCAGTGAGAACAAGGACTGTCCTTGAGCCAGGCAGTTGACCAGGCAGTTGACCAGTGAGCTGACTCTGTGAAGGGCTGCCAGAAACGCTGCTGGCCTTAGACTGACAGTCTCCCTTATCCAGCGCTTACCTTCTCTGCTGCCGCATAGCTGTGAACATTAAGAGCTGTAGATACTTAGGCGCTATACTATGTGGCTGGGGAAGTGAGCCAGGAAGGAGTTACTACTTAGCGGAGCACCCCGCTCCCTGTCCAACTTAAACACAAGCTGCATCATCTATCATCCGGTGCAGGAAGGAGGACTGTGGCCTAGTGCTACAAGTTGGGAAAGACAGAGGAGGCAGAGCGGTGACTGACAGTATTGCTCTGCCAAAGCCCGGAGGGAGTGTCAGGTCACCGAGCCTCTGCTGAGCCACTAAAGTAGGAGGTACTCACATCATCACAGCAGCGGCGCCAGCAAAGGAGGAGCCGGTGAACCACAAATATAAAATATCATCATATCCCACTCAAGTGCAGCAGAGAAAGAGTTAAGGAGCAAGCAGACAGAAGGGTGAGATACTAGTTCACACTTCACTTAAGAGATTTGACTGCAGGAAACTACAGAGCTAGGAGAGTATAATTAGCACAGAGCTAAAAAGTGTCACTCAAAGTCTGGACAGACAGCCAGATTTAAGTAACTGGAAACATTGTATATAAAGAACTCTCAGAGACAGAGAAAAGGTTTGATTAGATTGGATACATACATTAGTATCCAATACTAATACTTTTCAACTACTACATTCAGATAGATACACTTTTATTAGTTCAAAGGAAGACTGAACTGTATGCTTACAGTGGGCCCCAACATGAGCATATATTATTCCTTTCATGCTGGCCAGCTAAGGTTTTTTTTGTAATGCATGCAAGTATTTCTGTATAGGATTTAGGAGGATTAGAGGGTACTGTATTGTATTGTATAAAGAGCATGAAAATGTATTGTATGTTATTATTGATATGTTCCTGTATGCTTATGTATTGATAAATAGAAATTGTATTAAACTTACTTATTCTATTGACGGGTTAGCCAAGTTCATAAGGGAGTAACATTATAAGATAGGCATATACTCAATTAGATGAGTTAGATGAGTGTTTCCTAGACGAAACTAATTAAATAAAGTTTGGGTGGAGGCACTTAGTTACTTAGTTGTAACCTTTACATAGTAAAAGAGTAAAGGGATTACACTTTGTGTGTATGGGCTTTTATACAGAGCTCTCTTTCTCTCTCTCTTTCTCTCTCTCTCTCTCTCTCTCTCTGATCTATTATACTACTTTCAGACTAAAAATGGGGCTGTCCAAGCTGCTCTGCTTTCTGGCATCGAGAAATGAAAGTTTGCCAGTGCTGCCATCACAAATTTTGGGGACTAGGACTAACAATATCGGCGGGGCTCCCTCCTCCCTCTCCTCCTCCTCCCTCTCCTCCTCCTCCCTCTCCCCCTCCTCCCTCTCCCCCTCCCTTCTTAACCCTCCCTAATGTGTTACAATATAATTATATGAATTACTTGAGCAGGCTGGTTGGGGTGGCAAAACGCTGATCTAAATGATGGATCCATTCCCAGGCACTGACAGGCTGCTTCTTACTCCCTCCTGTCACACCAGCGCAGGGGCATAGCAAGGGCACCGAAAGATCACAGGGCGCCGTAGCCGTGCACCGCAAACTCTGCCGCCGTCTCCCCAGCCCTGCTCCCCCGGCTCGCCCGCTCACCGCTGTGCCTGGCTGAGTGTCTGCTGCTATTTTCTATTTAAGTCTCCCACTGGACTGCTAGCCAATAGGCGCTTGCGGTCCAGCAGCCAATCAGAAGCAGCATTGGTGGCTGCTGGACTGTGAGCACCTATTGGCTAGCGGTCCAGCGAGAGGCTTGAGAATTGAGCGATGGACACTCAGCCGGGCACAAAGGGGAGCGGGTGAGCTGGGCGGGCAGGGGAGTGGGTTGCAGCCCCCCTTGGCAATGAGCTATTTCGTCCCCCTTGGCAACAAGCTATTTTAGTCCCCCTTGGCAACGAGCAATTTCAGTACCCCTTGGCAATGATCAATTTCACTACACCTTGGCAACAAGCAATTTCAGTCCCTCTTGGCAATGAGCAATTTTAGTCCCCCTTGACATTGAGCATGAAGCCCCTTGGCATCAAGTATGAAGCCCCTGGCATCGAGCATGAAGTTCCTAACAATGAGCATGTAGGTAAGTGGCACTTATGTGTCAAATGTGTAATGGGCATTATGGTTTGTTATGCAGTAAGTAATAGGAAGTATGGTTTGTTATATAGTATGTAATGGGCATCATGTGTGGTCTTATTGGCATTACGGCATTTGGCTTTATGTGTAATGGGTATTACAAAGTTTGCTAAAATGTGCAATGGGCATTATGGTGTGTGGTATAATGTTAGGCCGTGCCCCCTTTTCACCGTGCAAGAGCCCCACCTACTAGAAACCGGTGTGGCGCGAAACATGCCCTTGCTCCCGGCACCTAGCTGCACCACTGCACCAGCAGTGCCAGCATCTCGTCCTCTGAGCTCAGGCTTGTGCACGGCGTGACATCATCACGTCACATTGCACTTGTTGAGGCTTCCTGTGGGGGCTCCTGGCTGTCCTGACTTTTTGAAGGTCCCAGAGAGGCAGCGGGAAGGCAACTCTGATGCTGTGCGACGGGCTGCAGAGGAAGCGCAGCCCATCGCTGTGAGGAAGGATGAAGGCTGACGACTAGAGGTTAGGGCCCAGCGGTGGCTGGCAGCTATGTACTGAAGAGGCAGGGGGTGCTGCAGGGATAGAGTGGTCGGGGACGTGCCCTACCCTTCTGGCAGAGTGGCCGAGCCCAGGTCAGTTGTCCCCATAGCACCCCCATGTTGGCAGCCCTGCACATAACAATTCTCTGTGCTCACTTTACACGTCCAGCAATATGCCAGTGCTGTTTCACAGCTCCAGTCTATCCCTGGGTGGAATGATACAGCTCGGTATGTTTTATCCTGTTGTACAAAGAGAAGTAGGGCTTCTGCCCTTACCATAGGCGCTGTAAGTGCACCATTCACCCATAGCTCTGAACAATTAACTTGGAATCTATGGGTAAAGTCACATTAGCAGTGGGCTTAACAAGTCTGTGGCAAGCACTGCGGCGAATTGGACCCAACCCTATGACTAAAGATTTTTCTACTTGGATCCAACCCTATGACTAAAGACAGACGAGTCACTTATATACAAAAGCTCACAGTAACAATAAAAGGTCACTGCAGAGATAGCACAGCTAAACTCGTGACATTAGTGGTCCAATGGATGCTCGGAGGTCATGAGAAGGAACCTGTGGTTGAGGTACCTTTGCCATTAGTGACTCTGGAGATGCCAGAATGCTCTGAATAGTACAGTTTCTAGGTCAGTGGTTCTCAAGCTCCTCAGGACCCCACACAGTTCATTATTTTATAGATAATAATCATGTCCCCTCTTAAGTGCCTTTTTTCCCAATTTAGGGGGGTATTCAATGCTGGGTCACGACTTTTGGGCTGGCCTGACAGCCATGACCCTGTCCTGTTCTCGGTCTGCTCGACCAAGAAAAAGCAGGCGGTATTCAATGTACCGCCTGCAGCAGGACGAGAAGGGGGCGTGGCCGCGAGCTGCGGCTGGGAAGAGGCAAGCTGCAGCCGGGAGCTCGGCACTTCCCTGACGGCTTGTGAAGTCTGGCTCGTTCTGCCGAGATCCCCTGTTCAATGCTGTCGGGGAAGACAGCATTGAATAGGGCCCTGCAGCCATCTCCCCCGTCTGGAAATGGCTGCGGGAGATTTAGGGGGTTATTCTGGTTCGTACCTTATTAACCTACGCCGGCGGATCTGGTTTTTTTTTATCTGCGCATGCGTACCTTCCGCAATGCGCAGGCGCGGCGACTTCACAACGCTCACGGACGGGTCTTTCCATGCGAAAAAACCTGTCCACAAGAGTACGGTCATTGTGGGCGGCATAGGGGCGTGTTGAGGGGAGCGGACGAAATAATGAGGGAAACATGGGCGTAAACATGGGCGTACACGGGGGTGTGCACAAAAAATGTACGGTTCTACTACCGTTCGATTGGCAAAAGCACCGTGCATTTCGGACACAAAACAGTCGGCCGCCACCGACACCTTCAGACCACCCCTACAGATAACGCATGAGAGCGGACGCCTGGGTCTGCTAATTAACGCTGATTACTACTCAAACACATACACCTGAATGTAATAAGCAATGCTGCAGTCTATTAAGTCCAAACCATTATTTCACTACCTGCAAGCCACATACAGCCCTCAAACACATTGGAAGCATATCTTTCTACACTTCTCTACATGTAAAGGTTGGTTTCATTTTAGCTAAGATTAATTTTAAGACCTGCTTATATATGCTAAGGTAGGTATTTGGAAACCATTTACACACATTCAGTAAGTGTTTTCATATACTTTAAACAGCAGCACACTCAATCTACACAAGTCGACATGTGTCAACCTTTTCACTCTTATACAAACATAGTTTTTTTAAGTATGATAAAAATACATAAACCACATCTAACAGCTACAAGGAAGTTTCAGTAATGTTTTAAGGCCATGGCCACTATTTAGTTAAAATGTATTTTTATTAGGCTGTTCATTAAGGTAGACAATTGATGAACAATTAGAATAATTCATTTAATTGGCTTAATCATAGTTGAAAGGCTAGATTAGGAGGGCCATATATGTGAAGGGTATGCCAGCGTGCACGGACATAGGCTCACTCTCACGATCGGTGACATACTCTGAATTTTCCATTGAAAACAAGCGAGACCCGTCCGTGCAAGGTGGCGAACGCTCAGATAGCCGTAAGATGTCGGTGTGAAAACGGACGAGACCCGTCCGTATACGGTGGCGTACGCTCTGTTGTACGCCAGTTGTCGGTGTCTAAGAGGAGATCCATCCGTGTACGGTGGCGTAAGCTCAATCAGAATCAGAATCAGAATCAACTTTATTGGCCATGTGTGCTTGCGCACACTAGGAATTTTTTGTGGATTACAGTGCAGCATCAGCAGGGATGAAATGGGGGGGGGGGGGGGGGGGAACGACGACACGTTACATGCATACCATTGAGACATTTTACACATTCCATTGAGACATTAAACGCATTACATTGAGAGCATTAAGACATCACTTGCGGGGATCACATGCCTGCCACGCCGCACAGCGCCTAGGCAGCCATCAGCGGCGCCACTGGTCGTTGCAGCAGCCAGGTAGGTAGCAATATAAGCAGGACAGTACATTTATCACATAGGGGACATGAACCCGCCGAGCTGAACAGCGCCTAGGCAGCCATCGGCGGCGCCACTGGTCGCTGCGGCAGCCAGGTAGGTAGCAACATAAGCAGGGACAGCACATTTATCACACAGGGGACACATACTCGCCAAGCTGCACAGCGCCTAGGCAGCCATCAGCGGCGCCACTGGTCGCTGCAGCAGCCAGGTAGGTAGCAATACAAGCAGGACAGTACATTTATCACATAAGGGACATGAACCCGCCGAGCTGAACAGCGCCTAGGCAGCCATCGTCGGCGCCACTGGTCGTTGCGGAGCCAGGTAGGTAGCAACATAAGCAGGGACAGTACATTTATCACACAGGGGACACATACCCGCCAAGCTGCACAGCGCCTAGGCAGCCATCAGCGGCGCCACTGGTCGCTGCAGCAGCCAGGTAGGTAGCAACATAAGCAGGGACAGTACAGTTATCACACAGGAAACACATACCTGCCGAGCTGCACAGCGCCTAGGCAGCCATCAGCGGCGCCACTGGTCGTTGCAGCAGCCAGGCAGGTAGCAATATAAGCAGGGACAGTACAGTTAAGCAGGGACAGTACAGTTAACACATGATACATTTGCACAGTTCCTAGGCAGCCATTTGCGGCGCCATCTTGAATCTTCCTGGGGGAGAGCCGTGGGTGGTGGGGGGAGGAGGGGGCAAAGTCAGTGAGGCCGGGGGAGAGTCAGCGGAAGGGGGGGGGGGGGCGCGGAGCTGCCACAGAGTTTACCCGGGGCTGGTGCGGCCTGTTGGAGGGGGGGGATCCTACCGGCCACTGCGGTGAATTGCCGGGGGTCCCCCTGGCTGATCTGCCTCCTGGGGGGGGGGGGATGGGTCCCTTCTCACCGGGTCTGCTGGTCTTCTTTTTCTTCCTTTAGCCCGGCACTGCGTCCAAAGGGCAGTGGAGGTGGTCCTGGGTGTCCCCCCCGGCCGGTGGTGTTGCCGGGGGCATCCGTTCACTTCTCAGCCACTGTGAGCCGGCCGCGTCACCCGGGATGCAGGGGCCGCGTCAGAGCCGGCAGGAGAGGCCGCGGCTGCACTGCTTGGTCCAGGCCTCGATTTCCGGAGGCCGCGTCGGGATGCTGGCGGGTCCCGGGGGAAGTGAGGGGGTGACGCCTGGGCTGATTTCACACCCGCACCATGCGGGTGAGCTGTGGCGGGCGCCTGGGCTGATTGCACACCCGCCCCGTGCGGGTAAGCTGCTGAGCTGCGGCGAGCGCGTGGGGTCAGCCTTCTCCCCCGCTCCGGCCGCATCGTCCTCGGGGGATCGCGGTGCACGCTTCCCCCCTCCCCACCGCTGCCTGCCTGCCCGCCTCCTCTGTCTCCGTCCCCTCCGCCGCAAGCTGCTCCTGAGGCCGGGGATGGTGGAAGCTCCGTGGATGGTGACGGAGCTCCACAGCATGCGACCATCCCCGGCCCCTCAAGTGTACGCCACTCCCCTTTGTCGGTGTTTGTGACCGTCCGTATGCGGATGTTTTGCGGGTGGACTTTCGCTCAACGTCCGCGTACGGGAAACGTACGGTGATACAGAACGTACGTACGTTTGGCCGGCCGAACCAGAATAAGGTCCTTAATGTGGCTAACGGTAAGTACTACAGCTAAGCTGTGAAAAATGAAGAGATGCAGAGCTGTGACAAATAGATAGACGTGCAAATGTTTTTGAAAACCACTGAGCAGTTGGTCCCTGCATGATATTTGGACACAGCACATTAATACACCATTGCTGTCAGTGGTGCAAACATAGGTGGCAGGTGGTTAACCAGAAACACCCCCACCCCCAACCCCAGACACTCAATTGTTTGTTTGTTTTTCACAACAGCTGTTATTCTATTAGGCAAAATGCTGCGATTTTCATGCAGACCTGAATCTAAAGGAATTAGGTCTTATTGGCCGGCGATGAGGTGGTTCAATCTGGGGCCACCTCCTATCTTTAACCTTTGCAGTTCAAAGTTTTTATTGCAATTCAAACAGTCTGGTTTAAATGTTTAAATGAATTGTAATAGCTTGTGGGAGTGTCCAAAAATGTAAGGGTTTGGGGCTCAAATTTGGAAACATGCCATTCAACACTTAAGGGGAAATTTACTAAGATGGGAGTTATATTTCACATGGGATGTTGCTATGGGCAACCAATCAGAATCTACTTATTTATTTAGAACCTTCTAGAAGATAATATATAGCATCTGATTGGTTGCCCATATCAATATCCCATCTGAAATAGAACTCCCATCTTAGTACATTTCCCCCTTAGTGTCTAGTTTCCCCTTAACTTCTGATTGGGCAATATTTGGCATTATGCCAGAGGGGATGCGAGTCCCGCAAGGAGTTCGAAACCTGCTGATCATCCTGTCCGCAGCTGCCAAGAAGTGTATTCTTCAGTTTTGGCTACACCCTACAGCTCCCCCATTCTCACTTTTCTTAAACAAATTATTTCACATTTTCCGAATGGAGTGACTTGAAGCTTCTCAACAAAAAGTTCACTCAAATTTTTTTTGACACGTGGGAGAGCTACATTGACACCCTATCTCCAACATTAAAAAAACAAATTGGATTTTTTTTTAAAAACACATTATGGTACGAGCAGGGCCAGATTTCTCACTAGGTCCATGAGGCACAGGCCTATCGGCGGCACTTATTATAGGCGGCAGGCAGGGCCATGTCTCCTCCTCCGGACCCAGTGTGACATAAGCTGCTGCAGACTGCCTGCATGGGCAGTAGAATAGGGTGGAGGCGGGGGAGGGCTGCCGCTGGTGCTGGAGGCACACACTGTGGAGGAGGCAGAAAAGGAGGTGGAAATTCTGTACCATGGGGAGGCCTGACCCCTAAATCCGGCCCTGGGTACGAAACTCGGGTATGTGCAGAGGACCCCCCAATCTCATAGAATACTGTTTATTTCGGAACGCCACTCTTCCATGCGTGACAGTCTGTGTAGTGGAGGTAATAAATGGCCTGGACCCAGGCCTCTCTTGTGACTCTCATTATATATAATCGTTCTATTTTATTTTCTTTCCTGTATGTTCATAGACTTCTTGAGTGGAATGCTATTGCACGGTGAAAATGTCATGTATATATATTTTTCCCGTTGACAAACAACTTGTTTTCAGTGAACTGTGTCTTTACTTCTGCACACACTGTACTTCGATTACAATGATCTGTAATGCTTCAATAAAAGAAACTTGATTATAAAAAAAAAAATTAGTTGTAATATTTATTTTTATTGAAAAATGGTCTTCATTGAATGTTGAACCATGTTAATGTTCTTATTTTAAATTGGCTCAACATTGCATCTGCTATTAGCATGGTCTCAATGCAGCAGGACTGGCCCCCCAAAAAAGGAAGCAGTGACATTATGGGGGGAAAGAGTAGTGGCCAATCATGTGCCTAGGGGCGGCCTGACCCTTAAATCCGTCACTGGTATTACTTCCATGTTTTGGTTATTTTGCATTATGTAGTGCGACCAAGTCAAGTACTCTCATGTATAGAGAGAGCAATGCATGCATCTGATGATTTTCTAAGGATCCTGCTGCACCTCATTCTATTTTATATATTTTAGAAATCCCCAAGCAGGAGCATTAGAGATATTCATATTACAGTATATTTATATTGATTTACTGTAGCTGGAAATGTTGACTGTGGATTTAGTTATACATTAGCTCCCTCTAGTGGCATAAAGTGGAATTTCCTGGGGAAAACATTACTTGAAAGCGGGGGCAATAATACCCCTTTTTACACCAAAGCAATAACCCGGGTTGTTGTCGAGTCATTTCTGGATTGAACATGGGTGAGACCCAGGTTCAGGGGCAGTGTAAATGGGTAACCCCGGTCACCCGACCTGGGACCTGTGTCCACTAATGGGGGAATGAGCCGGAGGTTGGGAAGGGGGTGCGTACAGCTTCCGCTGATGTCTGCTGTACTATGCAGACAGCAGCAGAGCAGAGTAAATGGATGCCTGTGTGCAGCATCCATTTACATCATGGATAGAAGATGGGGGAACATGGAGGCTGGGAGCAGCCCAACATCCGAGAAAGCTGCTGTGCTGCCTCCAGCCCCCTGCATGTTGGTTGGTATCTCAGGGATCCAGCTGGCAGATTTCCCAGTGCTTGGAGATTATGTCATTTCCAAGAGCAGGCTCAGAATCTGCCTCCGCCAGCATCACCCACCCCGGAATTATGCTGGGTGGAGAAGCAATGTAAAAGGGGGTCAACCGCCGGGTCGCACCTGGGTTGGAGCCGGGTCCAAAAACCCGGGTGCGACCCGGAATCTTGATGTAAAATTGGTATAATTCAAAGTATCGGTTGCCAGAGAGAACAAGTAAATATGTTATTACTGCACTGATAGAGGGTTACATCAAAGGATGTTACTACATTAAAATCCAGAGATATTTATATTTAGTTCCCAGGATATACTTGTTGCTATTTCCATAACACATATTAAATGCTGATATTCCATATAGAACTCATTAGACATATAGAGATACAATACCAATAATCCATCACCCTTGGTTTCAGCACTATACCGGATCATCCGTTTTGCCAGGCTATCACTGGAACAATGACAGCGGCATCCCAACAGCTAACCTCAGGCTCCACCACCACCTACATCTCCCACAGCCTGACTCCCCTAACTTATCTCCATCCCTCCAGCATTCCTTCCCCCTATGTAGCACACACACCACCTGACAGTATGATGTTTCTGGATTAGAAGAGGTGCTGGATAATTGGTGTTTTACCTGTATTTGCACAGTTATGGATTAACGGATGGACTTGGCGTTTAGATGACAGTGACGCTAGATCGACAGGAGGAAAGCATCCACTGGAACCTGGTCGACACAGGTACTTTGTCTTTAATTGGTGCCAAATGTCCAAATGGTGCTTGTGGACACTATGTATGTGAACTGCGTCCCCTGTTTGGTTCGCTGCGCTCACTAGTATATTCCCGCTCTATGTCCACTTGGAAAGTAGAGTAGGAACCAAGTGGACCGGCACCAAAAAAGAGGAAAAATGCATGTCGTTCTTGCTACTGTCGACCAGGTTCCTGTCGATGCCTTCCTCCCATTGATCTAATGTCACTGTCTATCTAAACACTGATGACCAGGTATAAGTGTCTAACTAGACACCATCCCCCCTAGTGGTCGACCATGGTATGGTTGACCTAAACCTGGTCGATCCGCCGTCCGGATACCATTTGCACATTTACTGTATAAATATAGGTGCAGATAGAATTAGATTTGGGTGAATTATTTTGTTTCTGTGTAGGGAAAATACTGACTGCTTTATTTTTACACTGCAATATAGATCTCACTTTGAATAAAAACCCTGCCCAAATCTAACTCTCTCTACACATGTTATATGTGCCCCACCTGCAGTGCACATGGTTTTGTCCATTTGAGAAGGAATTTGCCTCTAAGAGTGAACTAGAATAAGGCCCAATAACTCAGAGGCTATGACCAGAAGGGCATGGCTGGGCTGACTCCAATATTAAGGGGAAGTAATAAAGCCAAGGCCAATTACCAGAGAGCAGCCTAAACTCAGGTAAAGAGCTACTCCACATTACAGCGGATGCTACAGAACTAGAGCAGACACAGATTTGATTACTCCAGCAGGGCAGAGTAGACACACTGAGTCTTGATTATGACATCTGCATTTGCTTCCTAACAACAGCCAGGTATCAGAGTGTTAGAATCCTGACAGCAGATGCTATTACTTGCACTCCTTGAAGATATCTCTCTCCCTGATTCCTTTTCTCTGAGTGACGCTCTCTCTCCATGACGCTGTCAGTCTCTTTCCCTGTCACTCTCTCTCCTTGATGCTCTCCCTGAAGCCGTCTCTTTCTCTCACTCTTTCCTTGATGCCCTCTCTCTTCCTGATGCTTTCTCTTCCTGGTACTCTCTGCCTGATGCTGTCACTCTCACTTCCTGTTGCTCACCCTGATGCTGTCACTCTTTCTCTCAATGTCACTCTCCCTGATGTTCTCTTTCCCAGACACTGTGGGGGAGATTTAATAGGATGAGAGATTTAGAAAGTGACAGATTTTGGGAGAAATCTCCAGTTTTTTTAAAGTGGCAATCTTTTACATTTCAAAATCAAACTGGTTTTGCAGTGTAAATGATTGCTTCTTTAAAAAAACTGGAGATTTCTCCCCAAATCTCTCACTTTCTGAATCTCTCATCCTATTAAATCTCACCCACTAAGTCTCTCTCTCTCCCTGTTATTCTTTCCTTGATGCTCTCTTACTCCATCTATCTCTTTCTGATGCTCTCTCTCCCTGACAATCTCTCTCTCCCTGACAATGTCACTGTCTATCTCCCTCTAAATATCTTTTCCTGACACTCTCCCTGGTGCTGTCATTCTCTCTCTTCTCCCTGATGCTCTCTCCCCGATGCTGGCACTCTCACTCTCTATCCCTTACACTCTCTCTTCCTAATGCTGCCAATCTCCCTGATGCTGTCAATCTCTCCTTGAAACTTTGTCTCCCCCTGACACCCTTTTTGTACTGCAAAGGGGGGGGGGGGGGGTTAAAATATTTTGCTATGGGGCTCAATTCCCTCTCCATCTCACTATCTCCCTGATGTTTTCCCTGACGCTGTTCCTCTCTCTTACGCTCTCACTCCCTCTCTCTCCCTGATGCTGTCAATATCCATGATGCTTTCTCACTGATGCTGTCATTCTCTTTACCTGATGCCCCCTCTCTCTCTTTGACACACTACCCCTGACACCCTTTCTCTCTCTCACTCCGGTTTTCTTTTACAGCAAGAAAGGGGGGCCTACAAGTTATTGCTATGGAACTAAGATGAGTGGTAAGGGGGGTAGAAGTATATATCATCAAAATATATTGTGGGGAGGGGCAATCGTCAAATGTATAAGGAGCAGAACTGATGAGATGCTGTTGGAAGGGGTAAAGAGCCAAGGTGGGAGTATTTACTATATATAATAGATGTTATACAGATCTATCTGGGATACATTCAATCAGGATGCCAGTGGTAAAAAAGAGTGACCCCGGCTTTTCGATACAAAGAATCCCAACATGGCCTCTGTATGTACCTTAACTCTCTCTGCAGCATAACCCTCACCACTAGTGCCTAACCCTATCCCCCTTACCCTGCTGCCTAAACCCCTCTTGTACTGTAAGTGCCTAAATTTAACCCCTCAGAGCAGCCTAACCCTAACCTTCCTCTCCCCCACCCCACAGTCTAACTCTAAGAACCCTAAGCCCCCCTAGTGCCTAACCTTCCCCCTCCTGCAGCCTAACACTATCCCCCACCTCCACAGTCTAAACCTAAAGGCCTCCATACTGTGCCTCAAACAATCCATAGCATTATATTTTCAGCCCTTATAATTATAATTATACATTATAATTCATGACCCTTACATTATTTGTCATATTTTTTCATTTTTAAATCTTTAAACATTACAAATGGAACAAAAAATGGGTGGGCAGCATCAGTGTCCCCAATACACCATTATGCCATGCTTCAGTTTCCCCAATACACGCATCAGTGTCCCCAATACACCATTATGCCATGCTTCAGTTTCCCCAATACACGCATCAGTGTCCCCAATACACCATTATGCCACGCATCAGTGTCCCCAATACATCATTAAGCCACGCATCAGTTTCCCCAATACACCATTATGCCATGCCTCAGTGTCCCCAATACACCATTATGTCATGCCTCAGCGTCCCCAATACACCATTATGCTACGCCTCAGTGTCCCCTATACACCATTATGCTACGCCTCAGTGTCCCCAATACACCATTATGTCATACCTCAGTGTCCCCAATACACCATTATGCTATGCCTCAGTATACCCAATACACCATTATGCTACGCCTTAGTGTCCCCAATACACCATTATGCCACCCCTCAGTGTCCCCAATACACAATTATGCCACGCATCAGTGTCCCCAATACACCATTATGCCACTCCTCAGTGTCCCCAATACACCATTATGCCACGCATCAGTGTCCCCAATACACCATTGTGCCACGCCTCAGTGTCCCCAATACACCATTATGCCACGCATCAGTGTCTCCAATACACCATTATGTCATGCCTCAGTGTCCCCAATACACCATTATGTCATGCCTCAGTGTCCCCAATACACCATTATGCTACGCCTCAGTGTCCCCAATACACCATTATGCCACGCCTCAGTGTCCCCAATACACCATTATGCCACGCCTCAGTGTCCCCAATACACCATTATGCTACGCCTCAGTGTCCCCAATACACAATTATGCCACGCATCAGTGTCCCCAATACACCATAATGCAACACTTCAGTTCCATAATATAAAAATGTTCTTGATATTATAATTTACAATTTCTCAAATTAATAAATTATGTTGTTCTTCTAATAAATAAATAAAAAACACAGGTACACCGCTGTTCAAATGTAATCTATCAACCTAATGTTTAGATTCACTGTGGCCAAAACCAGTTATTTTATACAAGAAAATAAAAATATTCTGTATCAACTCCATAGCAAAAATGGCAAGCAGGCATCTTTGAGGAGCGACGGGTCAGACATTACAATTATTAATAGAAATAGCAGTAGGGATTAAGGATACGCTACAGGGAAGGAGGGGTTAGGGTTCGGCTGGGGGGGGGGGTGTTGGTATAAGCAGTGGGGGTTAGGCTATTAGGGTTATGCTGTTGCAAAGAAGGGTTGGTGGGTATGAAGAGTAGGCTAGGGTACTATTGGAATCCCTGTCGGGAATCTATATATTGGGATGCCAGGGTCTGTCTTTTTATCATCAGCATCCCTGCTTCCAAGATGTATGTCTCGTCAAGTAAAGCCATATAGCAACAGCTCCGTGGGCACTGTGTCAGAGTAGGCGGAGCTTCTCTTGACTGGCAGTCTGGGACTCCAAGTCAAAGGTAAGACCCATGGGGAAGGTAGGGGGTGGCCTTCACACTGCCTGCATGTCCTGTGACTAAACTCAGAGGCAGTGCAGCCTTTGGAGGCTCTTTAGCACTGCAGTCATTCATCATTGTTTACTCAAGTTATTCTAGAAATGTCAGAGAGGGGGTCTGAAGGGTGTTTGCCCCTGCCCAATAACCATGGCTCTCAATTTTACCAGGTCGGTGCCCCTGCTGGTAACAAGCAAAAAACTGGCAATGAATAAGGAACCCTTGGAAATGAGCATGAAACCCCTGGCTACAAGCATGTAACCCCTGGCAATGAGCATGAAACTCCTTGCAACGAGCATAGTTATGTCATGGTACAGCACACAATGGACCTAATTCAGGTCAGTTCGCAGTGGCCATTCATTCGCAGGGGGAGCAATGTTTGGCGTATTCGCATGCGCAGCCGCATTTCGGCACATGTGCATACGCCGGGTGTGTGCAGTCACGGTGAACAGACTTCGCAGGGTTCACGCACTCAACACTGTGGGCAGGGGGTGGTGGGCCAGGGTTCGCCAGGGACAGGCAGCTGACATCACTGGATGTGCACGCATATCTAAGTGACCCGAGAGTCACTTTTGATATGCATGCACACACCACATCTTTCGATGGCCCGCGAATGGATGTTTATGTAAAACATCCATTCGCATGCCGGGCGAACAAACCCGGTGTACAAAGGGGGGGGGGGGGGCATACTTCCATTCACAGGGTGGGTTCTGGTTGACTCGCAAGGGTGCGAATTCACATCCGAGCGATTCAACCAGAATAACCCCCAATGTGTGTTAAAATTATATTAACCCCTTCCCGACATTTGACGTATATATACGTCATGGCCGGGATGTACTTCCCGACACATGACGTATATATACGTCATGACTTTAAACTGTCCCCGCGTCTATAGACGCGGGGACAGAGCGACGATGTCTGCTGTCCCTGACAGCAGACATGTCCCTGCATGCCCAGGGGGGGCTGCGATGCCGCCCCCCCGTCGGCGATCGCTGTGATTGGCTGTTCAGTGTGAACAGCCATTCACAGCGTTTTCCTGTGTTACCGGCGAATCAGACGCTCGGTAACACAGGTGTCAATCACCGCCGGGCGTCAGGGGGCATGAGGGGGTCATCGGTGACGACGACACCTCACCCCACCTGCCCCCAAGGCTGTGATTTGTCCGTGGGACCCACGGACCAATCACAGCCAAGGCGCGTGATTTAAACTAACGGTGACTGCGCTGCAGACGCCATTCCGGTCTGGAATTGCGTGCAGAGCGGTCACCGTGCCAATCTGTCGTGATAAATACCTGATCCTTGCCTTATACTTACCTGATCACCGCTGATCACCGCTGGTAGCGTGCTGCCAGCAGCTGGATACTTCCTGGATCTTGTGACTTCTGTGTGTGCTGCTGCAGCAGTGTCATAGAGTCACAGATCGTGAGAGATAGGGACAGATAGTGACAGAGAGTGATAGAGAGTGATAGAGAGTGATAGAGCGTGATAGAGAGTGATAGAGAGTGATAGAGAGTGATAGAGAGTGCTATATTTTGTGTCTGCTGCACCCCCTTTTGTGCTGATCACTATATCTGAGGTGATCAGCAACTTTTTGGGGGTGCAGAGGTTTTTTTTTTATATATATACCTGTCAGTTGCAGCAAAGGTTGTGCTGCCTGTGCAACTGACTGCTGGCCCCCCTGCTGCCCCCCCTTTTGTGCTGATTGTGCTGATTAATTAACTGATCAGCAACTTTTTGGGGGTCCAGGGTTTTTTTTTTTATATATATACCTGTCAGTTGCACCAAAGGTTGTGCTGCGTGTGCAACTGACTGCTGCCCCCCCTGCTGCCCCCCCTTTTGTGCTGGTCAGTTTTAATTAATTAATCAGCAACTTTTTGGGGGTCCAGGGTTTTTTTTTTTATATATATATATACCCTGTCAGGTTGTGTGTCTGCTGCCCCTCACTGCTAATCAGTGGTGCATCACTGCATCACTGATCTGCAGGTTTTTTTTTTTTTGGAGAGTGCAGTGGGGTTTTGTTTTTACACCCACGTTGCTTGTGTGGGTGTCCTGTGGCCGCTGAGCGCTGATCAGTGACGTACAATCACTGAACAGCATTTTTGGCACAGGGTTGATATAATTTTTTTTTCTGCAGTTTTTTTAAATTGTTTTTTTTTTTTGGAGAGTGCTGTGGAAATTTTTTTTAAATTGTTTTTACACCCACTTTGCTTTTGTGGGTGTCCTGTGGCTGCTGATCAGTGACGTACAATCACTGAACAGCATTTTTGGCACAGGTTGATATAATTTTTTTTCTGCAGTTTTTTTTTTATTGTTTTTTTTTTGTTTTTACACCCACGTTGTTTTTGTGGGTGTCCTGTTGCCTTTGAGCGCTGTTCAGTGACGGACGTTACTGACCAACATCTGTGCTCAATTTTTGGCGCAGGACTTTTTTTTTTTTTTTTTTTTAACCCCTTCAATTTTTTTTTTTTTTATTGGGATCAAATTCCTGTATAAAGTATTTTTTTTTCTGCACTACATACACACTACACACTACATACCCCCCGTGTTGAAATAAAGTTTGTACCCCCCCTACACTATACACGTGTTGAAACATTACACTTACAGAAATACAAAAATAAAAATGTCATCCCAAATGTCATCCCAAATGTCATCCCAAATGTCATCCCAGTCATCCAGAAGAATGTATTCAGCGGAGGAGGCATATGCCATGCTTGCCTCTGACTCTGACTCTGACACAGCCAGTGATGCAAGCGGGGAATTTGAAGGATTCGCCTTAAGCTCCTCTTCCTCCTCTGCTGATGAGGGACCCCCTCAAAGACGCCCCCGTAGAGCAGCTGAGACCCCCCCCAAATGATTGATCCCGTATGGACCCCACCACCAGACAATTTTGAGCCCCAGGTTCCTGAGTTGTTGGCCATCCCAGGAATCCAATTTGATTCAGCAGGTCTCAGAGAAATTGACTTTTTCAAATTATTTTTCTCTGATGATTTTATAAATTTAATGGTGGACCAAACTAATTTATATGCCCAGCAGTTTATTGCTCAAAACCCCACGTCATCATTTGCTAGGTGGACCCCTGTAGATGCAGTAGAGATGATGACGTTTTGGGGTCTGGTGTTACATATGGGCATAGTAAAAAAGCCAGAAATTAGGCAATATTGGAGTACAGATGTTCTGTACAGCACCCCATTTTACCGTATGGCCATGACTCGGGCTCGTTTTGAGATAATCCTTAAATTTTTACATTACACCGATAATACACTGTGCCCACCCAGAGATGATCCCACCTTTGACCGGCTATTCAAAGTCAGGCCGGTCATTGATCATTTCAGTGCCAAATTTGCAGAGATGTACATCCCTGAAAAATTTATTTGTATTGACGAGTCCCTTATACATTTTAAAGGAAGGGTTAAATTCCGCCAGTACCTTCCCAGTAAGAGGGCAAGGTATGGCATAAAAATGTATAAGCTGTGTGAAAGCACCTCAGGGTACACCCACAGGTTTAGGGTATATGAAGGGAAGGATTCAAGAATTGAACCGCCAGAATGCCCCCCCTCCCTCGTAGGTGTTAGTGGAAAAATTGTCTGGGATTTAGTGCACCCCTTCCTGGATAAAGGTTATCACCTCTATGTGGATAACTTTTACACTAGCATCCCCCTGTTTAAGGCCCTTGGTTCAAGAGGTACAGCAGCTTGCGGTACTGTGCGTAAGAACCAAAGAGGCCTCCCAAAAACGCACATTGCCCAAGTAATGAGAAGGGGTGAAAGCAGGGGAATATGCACCGAAAATATGTTGTTGGTCAAATATAAGGACAAGAGGGATGTCCTTATACTGACAACAATTCACGGAGACAGTACCACCTCCGTCCCTGTACGAGGTACCAGTACCCACACCTCCAAACCTAATTGTATCCTGGATTACAATAGGTACATGGGCGGAGTGGATCTTTCAGATCAGGTACTGAAGCCGTACAGTGCCCTGCGGAAAACAAAAATCTGGTACAAGAAGCTGGCCGTGTATATCATCCAGATGGCACTGTATAACGCTTACGTGCTATTCCGTTCTACCAGCCAGAGGGGGACATTTATGCACTTTCAAGAGGAAGTCATAAAGGGCCTAATATTTGGGAACCAGCAGGCAGAGGGCCCCAGTACTTCTAGTACTGGCCCCCGTATTGTACCAGGGCAGCATTTTCCTAACGAAATCCCCTCCACTGCAAGAAAGGGCAGGACACAAAAAAGGTGCAAAGTTTGCTATAAAAAGGGAATAAGAAAGGAAACTATTTTCCACTGTGAAACTTGCCCCGACAAACCCGGCCTATGTACAAAGGAGTGTTTTAAAATATACCACACATCTATGGATTATTAGGTTCATCATTTCACCGTGCTTCGGGGGTCTTGCTAATGCCACATAGCACCCACCATTCATTCCACCAGAATCTGAGCTGCAAAATCCAGAAATCACTCCTTCCCTTCTGAGTCCTGCCATGCACCCAACTGGTATTTTTTGGTCACATATGAGGCATTGCCCTACTCGGGAGAAATTGGGGCACAGATTTTGGGGTGCTTTTTCACCTTCATACCTTCTGAAAATGAAAAATTTTGAGCCAGAACTGCATTTTTGTGTAAAAAAATGTAATTTTTCATTTTCACTGCCCAGTTGTATCAAAATTGGTGAAACCCCTGGGGGTTTGAAATGTACAGTATACCCCTAGATGAATTCCCTGAGGGGTGTAGTTTGCAAAATGGGTTCACTTGTGGGGGGGTTCCACTGTATTGGTGCTTTGGGGGTTTGCTAATGCGACATAGCACCCACCAACATTCCACCAGAATCTGTGCTGCAAAATCCAAATATCACTCCTTCCCTTCTGAGTTCTGCCACTTTTTGGTCACACATGAGGCATTGCCGTACTCGGGAGAAATTGGGGCACAGATTTTGGGGTGCTTTTTCTCCTTCATACCTTCTGAAAATGAAAATTTTTGAGCCAGAACTGCATTTTTGTGTAAAAAAATGTAATTTTTCATTTTCACTGCCCAGTTGTATCAAAATTGGTGAAACCCCTGGGGGTTTGAAATGTACACTATACCCCTAGATGAATTCCCTGAGGGGTGTAGTTTGCAAAATGGGGTTACTTGTGGGGGGGTTCCACTGTATTGGTGTTTTGGGGGTCTTGCTAATGCGACATAGCACCCACCAACATTCCACCAGAATCTGTGCTGCAAAATCCAAATATCACTCCTTCCCCTCTGAGTCCTGCCATTTTTTGGTCACACATGAGGCATTGCCGTACTCGGGAGAAATTGGGGCACAGATTTTGGGGTGCTTTTTCTCCTTCATACCTTCTGAAAATGAAAAATTTTGAGCCAGAACTGCATTTTTGTGTAAAAAAATGTAATTTTTCATTTTCACTGCCCAGTTGTATCAAAATTGGTGAAACCCCTGGGGGTTTGAAATGTACACTATACCCCTAGATGAATTCCCTGAGGGGTGTAGTTTGCAAAATGGGGTCACTTGTGGGGGTGTTCCACTGTATTGGTGCTTCGGGGGTCTTGCTAATGCGACATAGCACCCACCAACATTCCACCAGAATCTGTGCTGCAAAATCCAAATATCACTCCTTCCCTTCTGAGTTCTGCCACTTTTTGGTCACACATGAGGCATTGCCGTACTCGGGAGAAATTGGGGCACAGATTTTGGGGTGCTTTTTCTCCTTCATACCTTCTGAAAATGAAAAATTTTGAGCCAGAACTGCATTTTTGTGTAAAAAAATGTAATTTTTCATTTTCACTGCCCAGTTGTATCAAAATTGGTGAAACCCCTGGGGGTTTGAAATGTACACTATACCCCTAGATGAATTCCCTGAGGGGTGTAGTTTGCAAAATGGGGTTACTTGTGGGGGGGTTCCACTGTATTGGTGTTTTGGGGGTCTTGCTAATGCGACATAGCACCCACCAACATTCCACCAGAATCTGTGCTGCAAAATCCAAATATCACTCCTTCCCCTCTGAGTCCTGCCACTTTTTGGTCACACATGAGGCATTGCCGTACTCGGGAGAAATTGGGGCACAGATTTTGGGGTGCTTTTTCTCCTTCATACCTTCTGAAAATGAAAAATTTTGAGCCAGAACTGCATTTTTGTGTAAAAAAATGTAATTTTTCATTTTCACTGCCCAGTTGTATCAAAATTGGTGAAACCCCTGGGGGTTTGAAATGTACACTATACCCCTAGATGAATTCCCTGAGGGGTGTAGTTTGCAAAATGGGGTCACTTGTGGGGGTGTTCCACTGTATTGGTGCTTCGGGGGTCTTGCTAATGCGACATAGCACCCACCAACATTCCACCAGAATCTGTGCTGCAAAATCCAAATATCACTCCTTCCCTTCTGAGTTCTGCCACTTTTTGGTCACACATGAGGCATTGCCGTACTCGGGAGAAATTGGGGCACAGATTTTGGGGTGCTTTTTCTCCTTCATACCTTCTGAAAATGAAAAATTTTGAGCCAGAACTGCATTTTTGTGTAAAAAAATGTAATTTTTCATTTTCACTGCCCAGTTGTATCAAAATTGGTGAAACCCCTGGGGGTTTGAAATGTACACTATACCCCTAGATGAATTCCCTGAGGGGTGTAGTTTGCAAAATGGGGTTACTTGTGGGGGGGTTCCACTGTATTGGTGTTTTGGGGGTCTTGCTAATGCGACATAGCACCCACCAACATTCCACCAGAATCTGTGCTGCAAAATCCAAATATCACTCCTTCCCCTCTGAGTCCTGCCACTTTTTGGTCACACATGAGGCATTGCCGTACTCGGGAGAAATTGGGGCACAGATTTTGGGGTGCTTTTTCTCCTTCATACCTTCTGAAAATGAAAAATTTTGAGCCAGAACTGCATTTTTGTGTAAAAAAATGTAATTTTTCATTTTCACTGCCCAGTTGTATCAAAATTGGTGAAACCCCTGGGGGTTTGAAATGTACACTATACCCCTAGATGAATTCCCTGAGGGGTGTAGTTTGCAAAATGGGGTCACTTGTGGGGGTGTTCCACTGTATTGGTGCTTCGGGGGTCTTGCTAATGCGACATAGCACCCACCAACATTCCACCAGAATCTGAGCTGCAAAATCCAAAAATCACTCCTTCCCTTCTGAGTCCTGCCATGCACCCAAATGGTATTTTTTGGTCACATGTGAGACATTGCCGTACTCGGGAGAAATTGGGGCACAGATTTTGGGGTGCTTTTTCTCCTTCATTCCTTGTGAAAATGAAAAATTTTGAGCCAGAACTACATTTTTGTGTAAAAAATGTAATTTTCCATTTGCACAGCCCAGGTGTATCAAAATTGGTGAAACCCCTGGGGGTTTGAAATGTACACTATACCCCTAGATGAATTCCCTGAGGGGTGTAGTTTGCAAAATGGGGTCACTTGTGGGGGTGTTCCACTGTATTGGTGCTTCGGGGGTCTTGCTAATGCGACATAGCACCCACCAACATTCCACCAGAATCTGAGCTGCAAAATCCAAAAATCACTCCTTCCCTTCTGAGTCCTGCCATGCACCCAAATGGTATTTTTTGGTCACATGTGAGGCATTGCCGTACTCGGGAGAAATTGGGGCACAGATTTTGGGGTGCTTTTTCTCCTTCATACCTTCTGAAAATGAAAAATTTTGAGCCAGAACTGCATTTTTGTGTAAAAAAATGTAATTTTTCATTTTCACTGCCCAGTTGTATCAAAATTGGTGAAACCCCTGGGGGTTTGAAATGTACACTATACCCCTAGATGAATTCCCTGAGGGGTGTAGTTTGCAAAATGGGGTCACTTGTGGGGGGTTCCACTGTATTGGTGCTTGGGGGGTCTTGCTAATGCGACATAGCACCCACCAACATTCCACCAGAATCTGTGCTGCAAAATCCAAAAATCACTCCTTCCCTTCTGAGTCCTGCCATGCACCCAAATGGTATTTTTTGGTCACATGTGAGACATTGCCGTACTCGGGAGAAATTGGGGCACAGATTTTGGGGTGCTTTTTCTCCTTCATTCCTTGTGAAAATGAAAAATTTTGAGCCAGAACTGCATTTTTGTGTAAAAAATGAAATTTTTCATTTGCACAGCCCAGTTGTATCAAAATTGGTGAAACCCCTGGTGGTTTGAAATGTACACTATACCCCTAGATTAATTCCCTGAGGGGTGTAGTTTGCAAAATGGGGTCACTTGTGGGGGTGTTCCACTGTATTGGTGCTTCGGGGGTCTTGCTAATGCGACATAGCACCCACCAACATTCCACCAGAATCTGAGCTGCAAAATCCAAAAATCACTCCTTCCCTTCTGAGTCCTGCCATGCACCCAAATGGTATTTTTTGGTCACATGTGAGGCATTGCCGTATTTGGGAGAAATTGGGGCACAGATTTTGGGGTGCTTTTTCTCCTTCATACCTTCTGAAAATGAAAAAATTTGAGCCAGAACTGCATTTTTGTGTAAAAAAATGTAATTTTTCATTTTCACTGCCCAGTTGTATCAAAATTGGTGAAACCCCTGGGGGTTTGAAATGTACACTATACCCCTAGATGAATTCCCTGAGGGGTGTAGTTTGCAAAATGGGGTCACTTGTGGGGGGGTTCCACTGTATTGGTGCTTGGGGGGTCTTGCTAATGCGACATAGCACCCACCAACATTCCACCAGAATCTGAGCTGCAAAATCCAAAAATCACTCCTTCCCTTCTGAGTCCTGCCATGCACCCAAATGGTATTTTTTGGTCACATGTGAGGCATTGCCGTACTCGGGAGAAATTGGGGCACAGATTTTGGGGTGCTTTGTCTCCTTCATTCCTTGTGAAAATGAAAAATTTTGAGCCAGAACTGCATTTTTGTGTAAAAAATTTAATTTTTCATTTTCACTGCCCAGTTGTACCACAATTGGTGAAACCCCTGGGGGTTTGAAATGTACACTATACCCCTAGATGAATTCCCTGAGGGGTGTAGTTTGCAAAATGGGGTCACTTGTGGGGGGGTTCCTAAATTTTAGCATCTTATGGTGCCTAGAAACCTACATGGTGCCTAAAAAATAATCTCATAAAAAGGAGGCTCCAAAATCAAGTAGGTGCTCCTTCTATTATGAAGCCTGTGGTTTGGTCAACGTGCACACTAGGGCCACATATAGGATACTTATGAAAACAAAAGAATTGGGGGAATCAATTTTTAGTCACATTTCTCTAGTAAAATCTACTGTGTTCCTTAGAAAAATGTATTAAAATTGCAAATCTGCAAAAAAAATGAAATTTTGAAATTTCACCTACACTTTGTTTTAATTCCTGTGAAACACCTAAAGGGTTAACAAACTTCCAAAATGCTGTTTTGAATACTGTGAGGGGTGCAGTTTTTGAAATGGCATCATTTATGGGGGTGTCTCACATACAAGTCCCTCAAAGTCACATCAGAACTGAACTGGTCCCTAAAAAAATCAGTGTTTGAAATTTTCTTGAAAATTTGAGAATTTGCTATTCATATTGTAAGCCTCCTAGTGTCCAAAAAAATTAAAAGGAAGTTGAAATAATGATGGAAACATAAAGTAGACATATGGTCTATGTTAGTTATTAACTATTTTGAGTGGTATGATTATTTGTCTCACAAGCAGAAAATTTAACATTTTGCAAATTGCTAAATTTTCCATTTTTTTACGACATTTTGGTATTTTTCACAAAAAAACACAGACTGTATCGACCCAAATTTACCACTAATTTGAAGTACAATGTGTCACGAGAAAACAATCTCAAAATCACTGGGATAAGTAAAAGCAAAAAAAAGTTATCCCCACTTAAGTGATACATGTCAGATTTGAAAAAAAGGGCTCTGTCAGGAAGGCAAAAACTGGCTGTGTCAGGAAGGGGTTAAAGTCACCAAATATGATTAGCTACACCATCAATTTCCACTTACATGAGCATTTACCAGTTATTATCAATATGAACCAGTGGTCGAAGTGGAAATTTTGAAGTGGGGGTATGGAAATTTTGAAGTGGGGCTATGGAAAAGTAAAGAGTGAATATAGTGTGCACCTTCGGACACCCCCCTGTCCATCAACGTCCCCTGCCAGACTGCCCCGTTGTACAGGGGTATTACAAAAGCACAATATGGGCTGCTGAGTGATCAGAGAGCATCCTGGCAAAGTGGCGGTATGGCATACCCCCGTATACCGCCCCACTTCGACCACTGATATGAACCATCCCAATGCTTTATACAACTATAGAGCATACTTGCCTACTTTTGAAAACTAATTTCAGGGAGATTATAGTTAGCAGGAGAATTTTGCACAGCGCCCCATTGAGGGGGCGTGTCAGGCTCCACCCAAAGGGCGTGTCTAGTTACATATAAAGAGAGATTGTGAAAAGAGATTGTGAACGCGGCACCTAGAAGCGTGGGTGTGTACTGCTACATCTGAGAGGAGTCTTTTAAAATGACTTATATCCAAATGTAGATGAGCAACAAATCAGTTAGTAAGAGCTACTGGAAAATGGCGCTGATGAATCAGTGTAAATATCTGTCTCTAATTCCTTTTTTACCCCAAAAATTTAACAGTGTAATGTGGGTTAGGTGAAATGAGGGAGATTGGTAGACTAATGAGGGAGAGAGGGAGATTGCTGCTATTTCAGGGAGTCTCCTGCAGAATGCAGGAGGGTAGGCAAGTATGCTATAGAGGATTGGGTCTGCTACCTTGGGTGCACAGACAGGCGCTTACCAGGGGTGCTTTGTCAAGAGCTGCCACTTAGTAATGGGGTTGTCAGTCCCAATAGTTCAAGTACAAAAGAAAGAGAGGAAGTGGCGCTGTATGATGAAAGATCATATAACAATATTTAATAATAAATTAAAAACATGACATACATAATACAATAAATAAAATCAATATAAAATTCATAGGGTGGTGATGGTTTTAAAATGTATATGAGCCGGAAACTGCATTGACTAGAACCATATGGATGCACATGGTGAATGGAATGGGGGGCACAGCAATTGTAGAAAGTGATGGCCCTGTGGGCTTATAGTTACCACTTGTGATATGTGGGAATGTCCAATCCCGATATTGATGGTAGCGGAGAAGTCCTCAAAGTTATGCGACTGTTGGCCCACTTAGGTGGGGACCCGTGAAGATGGTGGGCTTGATGTTAATATACCCTTGGGTCACTGGTGTCGCTAGAGGTGACACTCTCCTGAAGATAAGTCAGACAGGTGTCCTCAAGGTAAGTATGCTATAGAGGTCAGATAGGATAAATAATCAGTTTAGATCACCAACGAGATGCCTTATTACATGCCCTGTGTATTATGCTGGCGTTGACTTTTATTCAGCATGATAATATCAACATATTTGTTACTTTGACATTTTTCATATCAAAATTCATCATGTCAACACTGATACAATTCTGACATTTTTGTTACTGTCATTCTATTACTGTGTCTATAGCCGTACCCCTAAGTACATGTTTTCACAATGTAGACATATCATTCATCGACATTCATTTTCCAGGTGTCAACATTTTAGCCATGTCAGCATACTAACTGTCAATTGTGAATGCCAACTGATACAGAATTACAATGAACCTTATGAAATAAACATTCAGTTCAAAAAATGATAGTTGGTTAACAGGACTCATTTGCAGAATGATAATCATAGTTTACTTACACTGAAACTTTCTCTTCCAGTTTGTGAATGGGGAAGTTATTGGCCACGCCCCAGAACGTATGCGGTGTTGTAAAGGGGCGTGGCCACCTGGCTTCGTATACCCCATCTGCTCTGTAACCACTGAGCAGCAACAGCGCCACTGCAGTTTAGCCGGGCCGGGCGGCTGTAGGCTTCCAAGCACTGATGGTAGTACAGTGTATGTGCTGTACAGCCGGCATATGAGGACACAGAGACCGCAGCAATCCGTCATCACTGCAAGCAGCCGGGAACAATGGACCGTAAAAGTTTTGTGTAAAGTTTTAGCATTAAGGAAAATATTATTCCCCAACTCTACATTTAGGAGCTAGAGAAGTGACAAGCCTCTACCTGTGTCAGACCAGCATGCTTCATCTTGTGCTCCTCGTATTGGTTTTGGGAAGCGGTGCTCGGGGCTGTCAGCTGTCCTCAGACTGGAGGCACCTGAGTGAGGGATGCAGAGCAGAACTGGCTCAGATTATATTGTATGCCAAGGTGCTGGCTGTCCACCAGGAATCGCACAGCAGCATATTTAGCAGTATGTACAACTACCTGCCCTGGCAGTATGAATCGGGAGACAGCGTCTTCTTCTATTCAGCGGAGATTGAGCTGCTCTGCGACCAGGGCTGGGGCAGTATGCTGGAGGTACCTGCAGGATCCAGGCTCAATATTACTGGACTTGGATACTTTGACTGCTACTCATATACGGTAGTGCAGAATCACTCCTATTTCTTCTTTCTCAAGTAAGTACAGTAATATACAAGGTTTGATTAATATATCAATGCAATGGAAGTTGTAGTGGGCACTAGTAATTATTAATGTTGGCAATGTTACATATGCTACAACAAATAGTAGGCACTGGGGAACATTACATTGCAATGTGCTGTAACCCACATACAGTAAAGTAGCATGAATGTGATGATCTGTGCAGTGATGGGTAGCAGGCTGTCGGGCAAACATTCCTCTCTATCCAAAGTCCTCATTCATTCCCTGCTGTATAGTACTAAAATGAAGTTTTGAAGGACACATCATGTGTAGCCATAGTACCTCCCAACATGATGACCCTCTCCAGGCTCTGTTCCTGGACTTCCCTCTTAATGTATGATTGCCAGCACCTGTGTTGAACAGGTTAATTGACGAAAGGTATTTGAGCACAGGTGATGGTGATCATAAATTAAGAAGAAAGTCCAGGAACACAGCATTGAGTCCCTCCTGGAAACGGTTGTGTTAAGAGATGTACATGTAGTCCTTGAAGTGTGCCAGGGACAATGAAAGCATGTTTGGTTGCTGTTGGTTACTGCATATTTACACTGTTATTATGTAAACCGTGTTGCTATTTCTTGAGTAGAAAATAGGACTTCTATTGAACCAGACACATGAAATTTAACTGCACAATTTATTTATTTACAGCTGCTTATATAGTGCAGCAGATTCTGTTGCGCTTTACAATGGTAGACAGTGATAAAACAAACTGGGTAACAACAGACAGACTTGGAGGTAGGAGAGCCCTGCTGCAAGCTTACAATGCAAACGATCAGGGAATGAGGGGAGTTAAACCAGTTTCACACACTCCGGCTCCTGCCGTACGGCGAAAACCCGTACGGCCAGGAAGCCGTGCCGCACACACTAGTTTATCATGGAAGGGATGGCCACAGCCCGGCAGCCGTCCCTTCCAGTGGCGGGATCCGGCTGCAACCGTGCGGCCGGGCCGTCGCTGTCCCGTGTGAATGGACACAATAGTGTCCATTCACAACTAATGAGTGCGGCACGGCTCCCTGGCCGTGCGGGATTTCACCGTCCGGCAGGAGCCGGAGTGTGTGAAACCGGCCTTACAGTACAGTGTATTATTCTGAATGACATTCTGTAGTGAGGGCTGGCAAGGGTCATCTTAACAGCACTTTCATACCTGCCAACTGTCCCAATTTTACCTGGACAGTCCAGTTAATTGGACACTGTCCCACCTGCGGGCTGCAGTGTCATGTCAACTTGGGGGGGGGGAGGGGGGACACAGTTGGGGAAGCCCATGATAACCGCGAGTATGGTTAAAAACCAAAACTGGACAGGACCCCAGAATCCTAGATGGACAGGCCTCATTTCATCAATATCTGTCATTTTGGTGCTTGTCGTGTCCAGTCCAGGGTGTGCCTGTCACCAGGGAGAGGAAAATGGAAAGAAAAAACCTCTCTGTATGGTCCAGAAGATGGTCGTGGCTTGGTCCGGGACCATTCCCATGTGGTCTGGACCATACCGGTTTTTATTACATCCCCGAACCATAAAGGGAGGCTATATTCTCTCTCCCCCCCCCCCCCCCCCCCCACCTCCTCTCCCTGGTGACCAGGGCTGGTGTAAGACTTTTCAGCACCCTAGGCAAAACTTCAGCCTACTGCCACCAATACCCACTTTCTGACCCCTTAAGGCATACTTGCCTAACATTCCAGAATGGCAGATAGGCTCCCAAAAATCATGTGGTTCTCGCAGTCCCCGGAATGGTGGGCAAGTCCCCTACTTTTCCGGGAGTCCTTTTCCTTTGCCACCCACAACAGAGTAGAAGAATGGGATAGCAAAGTCGGGAAGTATGCCTCAAAGAAAAGTATTGAGGTGAGGTCTTAGAAGTTCCACAATGCGGCCACCTACATTGAGTACAACAAGGATCCTCATAGGCATCCTTAATTTTTGAAAGGCAGACTTTGTGGCAGATCCCAGCACCCTAGGCAGCTGCCTAATGGTAGATCTGGCCCTGCTGGTGACAGGTGTTAACACAGTTATTAAATCATGCCCATTGTAAAGAGCTCTGCAGCTGTCAGGTGTGAACAAAAGCTTGCACCACAAGCTAGGAAGCCACTCAGGGTGGATCAGGAACTAATAGGGGCCCTGGAGAAATTTCTAGAAGTGGCTGAACATGAGCAGCACCAAATCAATATATGCGAAGCTAACTCCAAAATAAGTGGGATTAATAAATCATTACACCTGTGTAGAAGCCGTTGGTTTCAATGTACTCGGCAGTCTAGTGACTCCGAAATTTTTAAGCTGCTGTGACAAACTCCGAATCTCCACATTTCAAATAATATCTCACTCCCCGACACAGACTGAACACAGACCCCAAGATCGCCGTCATGCAGACAAACAAGATTACCTTAATCCACTGAATATCACATCTATCCTCGCTCCTCCCCTAGTGGAGCACTTAGACACCCCAGAAATTGTTACATCGCTAGATAGCACCCACTCCTGTCCCTTTAGCAGATGTCGGAATGGCTATAGATGGGCATCTGCGCGCAAAATGCCAGTGTCAATGTCTACAGTGAAGAGGTTGCCTTCTGGGCAGTCCATAAGACTTTTTTCAAATCTTCCTCTGTCCAATGTCTGTGTTCTTTTGCCCATAATAATCTTTTCCTTTTATTGGCCAGTCTTTTCCTTTGCCACTCTGCCTAGAAGGGTGCCATCCCGGAGTTGCCTCTTCACTGTAGACATTGACACTGGCATTTTGCGGGTACCATTTAATGAAGCTGCCAGTTGAGGACCTGTGAGGCATCTATTTTTCAAACTAGAAACTCTAATGTACTTGTCTTCTTGATCAGTTGTGCATCGGTGCCTCCCACTTCTCCTTCTACTCTAGTAAGAGCCTTTTTGTGCTGTTCTCTGAAGGGAGTAGTACACACCATTGTAGAAAATGTTCAGTTTCTTGGCAATTTCTCAAATGGAATAGCCTACATTGCTAAGCACAAGAATAGAATGAGTTTCACAAGAAAGTTCTCTTTTTCTGGCTATTTTGAGAGTATACTCGAACCCACAAATGTGATGCTCCAGATACTCAACTAGCTCAAAAGAAGGCCAGTTGTATAGCTTCTCTAAGGTGCAAACCCATTTTCAACTCTGCTAACATAATTGCAAAAGGGTTTTCAAGGGTTGTCTAATCATCCATTAGTCTTCTAATGCAATTAGCAAACACAGTGTACCATTACAACACAATGTACCATTACAACACAATGTACAGTACCATCAGAGTGATGGTTGCTGAAAATGGACCTCTATACAACTATGTAGATATTCCTTTAAAAAACAGATGTTTGCAGCTAGTATAGTCATTTACCACATTGACAATGTATAGAGTGTATTTCTGATTAATTTAATATTATCATCATTGAAGAAATACTGTACTTTTCTAAAAAAAACAATGACATTTCTAAGTGACCTCAAACTTTTCAGCAGTAGTGTGTGTATGTATGTATGTATACAATGTTGTGCATTGTATCCTGAAGAGGGGGCCACCGAGCTCCAAAACGTTGAGACCCAGCACATGGATTAAAATTTAGTCCAACTATTTCACCACTTTGCAGACTCCGAGTGCTGCTTTGTTCAGTTCTCTATAGAGAGAAAGAGAAAGATTACAAAAATCTATATTTTGATATAGTTGTAATAAGAAAAATATGTACTTGTGTATTATCTGGGCGCCCGATTTTTTTCATTGCACCTTAAAATCGCGTTGTATCGCATCGCATACAATCATATTGCATGCGATGCAACGCGATTTGACGCAATTTGTATATGTACAGGCACCCATATGCCTGTTTAATATGTGAAATAGCCCCCCAGACCCCATTTTTAATTGTATACCCACCCTGATGGCTAAATGCCCCCCATTGTTAACGCCACCCCACTATCAACGCCAACCCGAAGCGTGGCGAGCACAGCGCTACGCGTCCTACGACCTTTTCATACCCCCACTATACACGTCGGCGTGGAGTTGACTCTATAAAGTGTGGCGTGCGCAGCGAGCCACCGCGCCCGAGCGTGGCGAGCGCACGCGAATTACATGTGAAGTAATACACGTCCGCTCGCCACACTTCGGGCTCGCTGCGCTCGCCACACTATATAAAATCAACTCTACGCCGACATGGATAGTGGGGGTATAAAAAGGTCGTAGGACGCATACCGCCGCCCCTCGCAGGCTTGCTGCGCTCGCCACGGTTCGGGTGGGCGTTGATAGTGGGGTGGCGTTATCAATCGGGGGCATTTAGCCATCCGGGTGGGTAAACATTTAAAAACGGGGTCTGGGAGGCCATTTCACATATGAAACAGGCATCTGGGTGCCTGTACATATAAAAATGGGGGGCATTGAGCCAAAATCGCGTTGCATTGTATACCATACAATAGCATACAACGCAACGCAATTTTGTCTTCAAGGGAAATCGCGTCAAATCACGTCGCATCGCATGCTTAAGATACTGGCATACAATTTCAATATCGGGCGTCCAGATAATACACAAGTACCGAAAAATACATTCATTGTTTATTGTATTTGCTATTGCAATAGTGAGAAAGTAATAGCATGGAAGGACAGTAAGTATGCAGTAACTAGCTTACCATGCATCATACTTATCCTCTTTTATTATGGTGCTGTCAGAATGGAGCATGTCCTGATGGGATTAATGATGACCTGGTTGTACATGAAAGGCATCATTGTGCACCTTCCCCTTTTGCTATCATGCACCAATTCATGACAACCTGTGAAGATATGATTTGCTGGTTCTCTACTCTGTATTCCTCACAGATACACCTGTAGATGTCATTTTACTTAAGTTCAGTTCATTATGAAGGGGGCTATTATTAATTTGGCTATTAAAAAGTAATTCTGTCACCACTTATTGCATCCTTAGTAAGCAGATAAAGAAGTTATTATGTGTTTCTGTAGTGTAACATTTAGTATATAAGTGAATAATAATAATAATGACAATTGCAGACTCACTTTCAGTGCATCGGTCATGTCCACACTCGGGCTGTATTGGCAATAGCAGATATAGGAAAGATCCCTGGTGGGCTGATGCATCTATGGTATTGCCTTTGGCTTTGAGTGTGTGCCAGACTGGCGGTGTGGGTGTTTTAGGGGTAGAGGGTGGCATGTCGGTGTGGGTGTGTTAATGGGTAGAATATGGCAGACTGGCAATGTTGGTGTGTAAATGGACCAGTATTTGGAAAATTTTCCAGGGCTATATTGACAATCCACCCATGACACCTGGGAAGGACTTTGTAGTGGAATTATCATAAAGTTGCAGACACAAGTGCAGGAAAAGACACAAGGATGGCTACAACTGTGTCCTATGAGGAGGGATCCCTCCCCTTCCACAGATCTCACAACCTTAACAGACCCCGCCGCCATGAGGGCTGCTTCAAGAAATTTGCCTGGCTGGTTTTCCACCCCAATCCTTCCCTGTCTATAGTACAGGTCGAGTATCCCGTATCCGAATATCCGTTATCCGAATTATTCCGAAATACGGACATTCCAGAAAGTGAAAAAAATAATTTTTTTTGCTAAAAACTCACTGGGGACATATGTAACAGCATCACTGGGGACATGATATGTAACTGGCACTATATATGTGCAAGACAATGATTGCTTGGCATTCAAATTCAGTGCTGAGATAGTACAAACATTTTGTTTCACGTTTTGAAACCTTGTTTTTTGAACAATTAAAATATGTTTGTGTGTATTTTATGTGGTAATAAAATATATTTGTGTGTATATTATGTGTTTATGCAGCATAAATGCAAGATACTTCAAAATACATCATTGAAATATTAAAATATTCCGAAATACGGAATAATCCGTTATCCAAAATTCTCCTGGTCCCGAGCATTTTGGATACGGGATACTCAACCTGTATTACATAAATAGCACAATGGTTATTTTTTGTATGCTTATTATGTGAATATGGACCAGTCCCCTACACACAGTGAGTTTATACCCTTAGCTAACAGCTAAGGGTATGATTTTAGGTAGTCTGTTCATCAAGGACTAATTGCATCAATGAGGCATATGTGACAAATTGGGTGAGATTATCAAACCTTCTGAAAGGACGGGTGGAGGTGTTGCCCATATCGGCCAATCAGAGTCTACCTTTCATTTATCTTGTATGTGAAATTTGATTATATCTCTCTACAGTATATCTGTTCCTTTTTTCTAAGGTTTAATAAATCTCTAAAGTTTTTATTATTCATCATACCAATGAACTGAAAATTATGTATATGAGCCAAACTGTTTGTTCTTCTTGTAGAATGGATGAGAATTACAGTTTGCTCCCGCATGGAGTCAATTTCCAGGATGCAGTATTTGCAGATACCCAAGACAACTGGAGACTGTTTTCCAGTCTTTTCCAGTATTCCAACTGCTCTCACGGACAGCAAGTTATGTATGAGCTGGAAAGCCAAGAAGACAGTAGGGTAAGGTTGATTTGGAATTTCAAACATTCAAATTGTACATTTTGTTTTTAAGGACTTTCCTTGGAAATGTGATTGCCTGTTTCACAGACGTGTCATGTGGGAATGTGAGAAAAGTTCCCATACTCCTCCTTCTTATTTATTTTATATATTGTGTTATCTTAATACAGATGGTTTAGTACTATGGGCCAGATGCACTAAGCTTCAAAAGTGATAAAATGGAGAGTGATAAACAGCCAGCCAATCAGCTCATACCTGTCATGTCACAGACTGTGTTTGAAAAATGTCAGACAGGAGCTGATTGGTTGGTTGTTTATCACTCTCAATTTTATCACTTTTGAAGCTTAGTGCATATGGCTTGTATGTTTAAGGTCAAATTGCAAATAAGAAACTTGGGCAGTTTAATTCCATACATTGTTCTGGAAAATAAAATTGCTTCTATCTACATCACATATTGAGCCTAATTCAGACCCCTTCATGAATTTGCAGCCCGAGCGACTATCGATCGACTGCACATGCACACGGTACGCTGTGCGCATGTGCAAGCCATCCGTCCAAAGGCAGCCAGCCCGGCTGCTCACAGGTTGATTGCTCAGAAAAGACCGTTCGATGTCACCCGATCTTCCCCTCAGCAGTTGCCTGATTGACAGGCAGCGACATGTGGGGAGGGTCAAGGAAGGCCAGCGGTCGCAGAAAATTGGGTTTTCTAGGAGGGGTGAGTCCGTATCGGCGTGTTAACCCACAGACTTCCCTGTCTCACAGCTTTAGCATGCTCAGCTGGCCACCTGCGTAGTCGTGATGTGGAACCCAGCTTGCAACGTCGGTCGCAGTCCTGGGATGCGGCAATAGGCAGGAGGCTCCTTTTCTGCTGAGATGTCTCCTGCATGTTCCTCCTCCAGATCAGACAGAAATAAAATAATGCTTGCATGCAGCATTGCATTTTTGTCCATCTCTAAATCAGTCCATATACAGCAATTGAATTCCCATGTCTTCCACCGTGAAAATTGGTAAGCAGAGTACTTGTATTCATCTTGAATGCAACACATTGCAATCACCACATTGGTTATTGTAGATCCTTTTGTACCGGTTTCAGTGAAGGGAAAGTCTCATTGCCTCACACTAGGTTCCTCAGATGCAGGGGAGGCATTTACTACACTGCTCTGTGGGTATATGGTCCTTAGGTCAACAGCACTATGGTCGACATGCATTGGGTCGACCACTGAAGGTTGACATGAGCCAAAGTTGAGACCTGGAAAGGTTGACATGACCTTAGGTCAACACAAGCATTAGGTGGACATGGGCTCGACATTCAAAAGGTCGACATTGGGTTTTCCACTCTATTTTTTTTTTGTTCTGACATGTGCCATGTTGATCGTGTTGACATTTGGGTAAAAAAAAGTGAAAAACTCCATGTTGATCTTTTGACTGTTGACCTAATGCTTGTGTGTTCCGTTTCAGGTGACGACTTTGGGCTATGTCGACCTTTAGTGGGAAACCCAATGCATGTTGATCATAGTGCTGTTGGCCCTATGACCCATACCCCTCTGTGGAGACGCTTCCAAATGTTGCCCCTTTGTGGATTGAAAAACCTGCCCTGCTAAATAAAAGGCTGTGTGCAAGTGTCCATATAGGGGCCAGTAAGTTATTTGTGGACTGACTATGACATTTCATAAACGTTTTGTTGCATTACGGTCTCTCAGTTGTTGAGTTTCCGGGTTGCTCTTCCAGTAACTGAAGCAATAAGCTGTATACAGATAGACCAATACATACTTCATAAAAATCTTTAAAACATTTTATTACAATTTATATATACATGGTATTCGCTATGTGCCGCATAACATGATGAGTACTTGTGGAAAGAGAAATGAAAGATTTTAATTATCACAGGCTTTTAACTTCAGAAGTTCTTTTCTGGGATAAAGCCAGATTCTGTCTCCTCCTGACCCTGCCCCCTAAACCGCTTCCCAGGCTTAATCTATTGCAGTTTCCTTTGCACTCTAGCCGGATCTTGAAATGTTAAACTGTAAAAATTACTCGCGGAAAGAATTAGATTGGAGGGTTGCTGAATTTTAAGAATTTTTCATTTTCTCCTCAACCAAACAAAGCCAACTCATGACGCATTATTTAGTATTTTGTTTCAAGTTTGTCTTTCCAAATGGTTGTCTAACTATTTGCTTGTATGTAGATGATAGACCCTTAAAGATGCGAAGAACTAGCAAGATTGTGGATGTTTTTCATGGCTGCATAAAAAAACTACAATAATAGTAATAACTTTTAAAGCTCTAATAACTGTTTGCCATCAATTTACTATTATTCGGATTTACTATTATACAGCGATCGGAAATAGAAGAAATTCAACACGTTTATTTAGAAAAATGTCTTCGGAACGCATGCATGTTAATGACCTGACCTATTATTATACATTGAAGCTGTCAGTCCCCACCCCCCAAAAAAAATATATATACAGGTTGAGTATCCTGTATCCGTGCATCCATTATCCGAATTATTCCAAAAACCGTGGTTTTTGGAATCATTCAAATTTTTTTTTTTTACCCCTCTAACCCTCTTTTCATACTTACCAAGTCCCAGGGTGTCCACAGCAGGCCTCCGGCATCTTCTCCAGGGCCTCCAGCGGTCCCAGGAATGCATTGCACGACGTTACCAGTGCGCGCGCACACCCACGCAATGCATTCCTGGGACCACTGGAGACCCAGAGAAGATGCCGGAGGCCTGCTGTGGACGCCCGGGGACTGCGTGGACGCCGAGGGACCACCGGACACCATCTGGGGACAGGTAAGTAAGCCTAAAAAAAAATATTCTAAAAACCGAAAAATTCCCCTATCCGGAATGCTCGTGGTCCCGAGCGTTTCGGATAGGGGATACTCAACCTGTATTGACGTCCTGAGTTGAGTTTTATGGTATCTCTGTAATGTGCACACACTTGAAGATGGTGGTTGGGGAGGTGGATGGTTGGGGCACAGGAGACAATGGGGAGGGGGTAGGTTATAATAAGTAGAGCAGGGGGTCAACGTGGGGGGGGGTAGGAAAATGGCAGTTAAAGCCTGGGATAACCCGTTATATGATGGGAGCCTCTACTTTTTTTTACTGAGGCCTGCCAGCGCTTTCAGCGGCCCTGGTTATATTCAGAAAGTCGTAAGCTTTCCAACAACATATTACAATGCATGAAAACAACAGAAATAGCAGGGACCCTTTTGACAGCACCTTTAAGGGCTCGTCCAAGTAAACCCATCTTCGAATTTAGATCCCTCATGACCCAAGATGGCAGTCCTATTTCACTCTGGGTCCACTACTATATAATTAATTACCGGTGGTAACCCTGTATAATCTTTTCCACTAGAAATTTGTTTAACCCTTTCTTAAACATATCAATTACTTCTGCTATCACAACCTTCTCTGGTAGAGTATTCCATGTCATAACTGCCATTACTATAAAGAAACACTTCCTTTGCTGGCTGTGAAACTTCCTCTGCTCTAACCTTAGGGGGTGACCGCGTGTCCTGTATACAGTCCTTCTGGTAAAAAGTTTCCCTGAAGATCTGTTTATTGACCCTTAATGTATTTGTATATAGTAATCATGTCCCCTCTTAGGCGCCTCCTTTTTTTTTTTTTGTAAACATGCCTAAACTAGCTAGGCATTCCTTATAACCCAACCCTTTATCAATTTTGTTGCCCTTCTCTGAATCCTCTCTAAATCCCAAGATTTATTTTTTATGGAGTGGTGCCCAGAACTGTGTACTGTGTGTATACAGAGAGTTAGATTTGGGTGGGTTTTTACTTCAAACTAATATGAACTCAATATTGCAGTGTAAAAATAAAGCATCCAGTATTTACTCTGCACAGGAACAAAATAACTCACCCAAATCTAACTCTCTGCACATATTACATCTGCCCCACATGCAATACACATGGTTTTGTCCATTAGAGGGAGAATTTGTTTTGCAAGTGAACCAGAATCAGGTCCTGTATTCAAGATGAGGCTGTACCAACAATTTATGTAGTGGCAAAATTACTCTGTTTTACCTCAATTTAAACATGCTTGGGATAGGCATATGAATTTCCTTACAAAGAATTAAGCATTGCCTGACAGCGCAATTCAGTTTTTACGGGCGCTGTCATATTTAATTTTATTTTTTAATATCCTTAATTCTTAAGGATATTCAAATTCCACAGACTATTCGCACATTCCTTCTTCTTGACCCCTTCCTCATGTGGCACTTGCGCCCAAAATAGAGTAACAATTGAATTGCACAGTTGAGCACCACTTAGTGGCAGCCGTGGGGGGAAATTTTTAGTGTCTCGGTGGTAATATACTAATCTTAAATTAAAATTAGTTAAATTGATCAGTTATTTAAAACCCAATGGGACGTTTATCCAATCTTAACAGGAAATATTATTTTACAGTTATAATATTTATTTAATTTTCTGCCTTAAAGGATCTGATCATAATCTGCTGAAGGCATTGAGTGATCTGATTTCAATAAGCCAAGCTATTTTTATATTGAACTCTTTGCAGAGAGCAATTCATGAATCATTACCATGAAAAATGCAGTGAAGACTTCCTTTATCAAGATTAAGTTCAACATACTGCAAAACTAATTATATGTTTGAATTTGTTGTTATTTTGATAGCTGCGCTGTTTTTATCTGTAACTCGGTTCAGATGCTTTAATACTGTGCTATTGCTTTTGGCAAGTAGATGCCCCAGTCATTTTACTACCAAGGAAAAACTTGTCATCTGTTCTGCTGCAGATTACTTCAAGGATTATTAACCACTTATCTGGCTTTTTCCCCCATAAAAATGGTTTACAAATTGTCAAGTTTGTTTTATAAAGTTTTAAATGCATTTTTAAAACTGTATTTATATATTTTATTTTTTTAATTTGCTTATTGGGAGTATAGTAACTCATATAATTTCCCGAGGCCTCCATTGTAACCATTATTTATAATTTCTAGGGTATGAATTTAGCTGTGATGTTGGTGGTCACAGACTGCTACATCACTGACAGCGGGCCATCGCATCCATAGGAAATCCATTTGGACATATTCCTCTGTAACATTAGGGGACAGATGTGAATGGCAAAACCCCAGCTTATTGGAGTCAGATCCCGTATGACTGTGCCAGCTGTTTGATAGAATTATTGAAAGTATTGTTTTTCCTTTAATTATCCCAGTTAATGAATGATCTGAAAAGGGCTGATTTATTTATAAAAATCATGTAATCACTCATCTTCCTCCTCACTTATCTTGGCTGCTGTGCTACTGTATGTCTCCTGATGTATACAGAAAGGATCAGGGCATATGCTACCACACTCTATATACCTGCTTCTGTTTCTGCTTCCTGAAAGAGATACTGATGTGAGCAAGCTCCAGTTTGGTGGGGTAGCAGGTTGGGCACAGGGCCGGTGCTACGGTGTCCAGCGCCCTCCTGCAAACCATACATTTTGTGCCCTTTCACATTGCCATTGCAACAAGCTGCAGCCCGATTGCGGGAGTGTATGCAACATGCGATCCTATGGAGGATCTCTGGTGCATATACATGTATGCATACACCATCTCAGTAATGTGTCTGCAAAATGTTGCAGGCACTAAAGGTGCCCATACATGAGAATCGTATACGTTATGGGCTAGATCGTATGACACGGCATGCATGCAATGTGTGTGCGATGCGATCCAAAAGCAGTACAAAAAGTATGTGCAGCACTCGTGACTGAGGGGGAAAGGAGTAGAGAGAGAAGGAGGAAATGGAAGAAGAGGGGAGGAGATAGAGGGGGCGGAGTGTTGAGGCCTGGCAGCGGCACTGGCACAGCACACTGAGAAGAGGGAAGGAAGGGGAGGCGGTGCTGCTGCCTGTTCGTCATTTGATTGACAGCTGACAGGCGCAGGGAGGCAATGGGTAGGGGGTGGATCCGGACATGACATGTCATCCAGGCATTCACAGACAGCGCTACATGCCTCAGTGCATGTGTCCGTGAGGTAGGGATGGCCATCGTTGCCTTTGCCATCGATGGTTGCCATCGATGGCAAAAGTGTAACTGCCCATCGACAGTGTATAACCATTCTATGGATAACCATCAATGTTTTTGCATATCTATGGTCATCCATTTTCTCTGATTGAGTGGCCAGTGGCCCAATCAAACTGAGGGGGTGGGGCTTCACGGGTGTCAGGGGCGGAGCTATGCTCGGTGTGCCGTCACTGTAGGGAAAAAGCAAAAACAAATCTATGGTTCTCCCCTATAGATGGCAAAACTATTCGACATCGGCTATAAACCATCGATGATTTCTAATCATCGATGGTCGATGGCCACCACTGCGTGGAAGAGGGGCCAGGTCGCAGGAGGAGGATAGTGTGTGCGCGGTGCAGGGAGCTGCTCAGCCTCTCCATACTGCCGCCCGCTGTCAGATAGGCGCTGCAGGTGGGATGCAGGAGGCAGTGACAGTTAGGGCTGAGGCAGCTTTAGCAGAGCAGAGAGGGAGACAGCGCCTTTTCAGCATGGCGCCTCCCTGCTTTGCAGGAGCTGCTGAGTGGGTAGCGCCGGCCCTGGTTGGGCACATGCATTGCATTCTGGGGCATTCACCAGATGCTTGTATTGCTGATCAGAGTGGAAAACTAGTTGCATACATGTACATCAGTGGCGTAACTAGCAAGCAGCAGACCCCACAATGGCTTGGGGGAGCCAGTGCCCGCGGGGTCTGTGGGGAGAGCCGGGATTTCCAGGAAGAGCCGCCACCCGCACAGGAAGTGCAGCTCTGACAGTATCACTATGTGCAGTGCAGGCGGCTCAGGCAGCTGCCCGCACAGTAAGTGCGGCTCTGACAATGCCACTATACGCCATGCGGGTGGCTCAGGCACCGCTGCTGAGTGCCATGAGTGATGAGCCGACACCATCAATCAGCCTGTGAGTAAAGTGGGCGCGACGACCCTGGCCAGCGCATGTGCAGAAGGACCTCACAGACGCTGGAGCTGCACCCAGAACTATTTTACAAGGCTGCCCGCACAGACAGTCCCCTCTGGTTTGCTGCTGCCCTGCCTCTCACAAGACAGCCAGTCTCACTGTACAGTGCAGTGTGAGTGGGCCTGCAATGTGTCTGAGGAGCTCTTGCCCCCCTGGACCCTGCTGACACCCAGGGCCCAGGTTGCAGTGTGCAGCAGGGCCAGACCGGGCTCCAGTCCTAAGTATGTGGGCCACCCTCCTGAGGCTGTCACTGCTTGGCTGTCTATGATGAGCCCCAAGTTTGCCCCCCGGCCCCTGCTGCCCTCCTATTCGTCCTGTTGTCCGCAGGGTAGGCTGAGTGACACTGACACCAGACCAGGTGTCACTGGCTAGCTACCTAGAGACCCCAATCAGTGTCTGTCAGACTACTGAGGTGGCCTCCCCGGCCCTTCCTAGCCCCACCACTGTGAACTGCAGTCCAGTTCTGCCTCCAGCCCTGTATGGGCCGTCTGTGGCTGTGCCTGCCCTAGGCTCCACTCCTGCCCTCAACAGGACCCCTCTCTGCTCATACTGCCTCGACTGAGCGAGGGGAGGCCGACTGATCCGATGAGCTGTCCAGTGTCCTGCAGCTGCTGCTCTAAGTCCTGACTGACTGGCCTTGCCTGGGATCCTGAGCCCTCCGCTACGTCAAACTCCAACTGGCTGCTGCCCTCCTCTTCCTGGAATCCTGCCTCCGTCCTGACCTGCCTGCTGGGCTTGCTGCTTGTTAATAGATGGTGAGTCTCAGTCTTTTTGTGGCAAACTCTGTATAAACACTATATATGTAATGGACATCACAGTGTGTTGCATCATGTTAATGGGCATCACGGTGTGTTGCATAATGTGTAATGGGCATCACGTTGTGGAGCATAATGTGTAATGTGAATTATTGGGGGGGGGGGGGGGCGCCAGGAACTTTTTTGGTAGGGGGGAGCTGAATTTATAGTTACGCCACTGATGTACAAGACCATGTATATGGAACTCCCCAAATGCTTTCATTGCATAGCCTTTATTAATTTAATCTACATTGTATCCAAATTGACCTGAATTATTTTTGACATCACCTAACTCCTAATTACGTAATGCCATCCCAACCTTTATTTCTCAATAACAAATGAGCAGACCCTGTTTCAGTAGAAGAGCCTCCAATAGATCAATTGTATTACTTTATTAGTACTAGCAAAAGCCTCCTTAAAATGACACATTGCAGGAGTTTATTTGATGAGCAATTATCAGTCTTTGTCAAAGTGGTATTGATGGTTTCCATGAGTCATTAACATACTTTTGTCATATAGCTATAAAAATCATACAGTATGTACAGTATAATAAACTGTAGCAGTAATCTGGTGTGCAATGTTAGGAAATAATGAAGGGCTTGATACTGTATCTCTGTCTATAAGTGTTGGAACTATTTCAGATGAACTCTGAATGCCAGACACTTCCCTAAATTCACTTTACAATCTGGGGAAGTTTACATTTGTTTAAATAAGTCTGAGTGGAAACAGGGTTTGCTAGACACAAATTAAATTGTATTTCGAACTGTAAAATTGACTTCAGATAAAGAGGCCTATTTATCAATGAGTGATAAAACATGTTGTGAATGGTAAAACTCACTGCGCATAATGAATGGTGATCCAGCCAATCAGCTCCTTACTGTAATTTATCAAACACATGACAGAAGCTCATTGGCTGGAGCACTGTTTATCATACGGAACAAGTTTTATCATACAGAGCAAGTTTTATCACATTACAAAATGAGGCTCTAAGTGCTAGTACTAGAACAGTGATTTTCAACCTTTTTACCTTGCGGCACACTAAATAAGATTTTAAAATTGCCAAGGCACACCATGAGATCCCCACAGGAAAAAAAACAAGCCTATTGGCCCCATATAAAACAAAACCATCACACTGGTCCCACAGGTAACAAAAATAAAACACATTGGCCCTCACATGAACAGAAGAGACCAGTAAACAACAGTTGAACTAGTGGTGGCTGTAAACTGGTTTGGGCATCTCTAGATCTGGGGGCACACTTGAGAACAGCTCAAGGCACACTAGTGTGCCACGGCACAGTGGTTGAAAAACACTGTACTAGAAGCATTGTATAAGCAAATATACTGTGTAATCTGTACAAACAATGGTTTGTGTGTTGTTTTCTGACACCCCCCCCCCCCCCCCCCTGGTGTTCTGTGTAAATCATCTGTTTTTTGTTCACCTCTATTGAAGATTTAAGGGGGTATGCACAAGGGGTAATTTTTTTTAAGCAATCTTTATAGATCTCTTTGAGATGAAGCACTCAGCACAAAACATTGCCCCATGTTAATGGGGCATAAGCTTCACATCTATGTTTAAAATAAGTGGAGTAGGTATTGTCTTTGTACAGTGATCAGAAAAACCACTATATGTGTGTGTGTATATATATATATATATATATATATATATATATATATATATATATATATATATATATATATATATATTACACTATAGATTTCTCTTACACTACAGTGACATGAGGGCTGTAAGATCCAGTCATACAGCAGATTTTGCCGGATTAAGGTTTGTTGGGACCCTACCATTAAATTTGCCAATATTACTTAAAATTAGGTAAATACTCCCATTGTTACAAATGTGTTAAACACACTGTAGTGCCCCAGTTTACATTATGCCACACAGAAAGCCCTGTTCATACATGACACAGGGCCAGATGTATCAAGCTTCAAAAAGTGATAAATGGAGAGTGATAAACAACCAGCCAATCAGCTCCTACCTGACATTTTTCAAACCCAGCCTGTAACATGGCATGTAGGAGCTGATTGGCTGGTTGTTTATCACTCTCCATTTTATCACTTTTTGAAGCTTGATATATCTGTCCCACAGTGCCTCCATTGCTGGTTATGTAGCTATGAGTAGGGTGTCCCTGGACAATCTCTCTGCCTGTCTTTTTGTTAACACAACGCTGTGCAATGGAGTCAGTGGAATGTGTGAGTGTAGAAAGAGAGCACATGGACTGTAAGTTATGGATGTAATTAGTAGAGGGGATTTAATTGGCTAGGATGGCTTATAAGTAGAGACAGGATTATATGCATTTGCATATTTGCATACGCATTTGCATATTTTGCCCATTCTCACTGGTTATTGCATATTTTACCTAAAATCCAGTGATGGTGCATATTTTAGGCCCCTCCCCCTTTTCACCCACGAGTCACAGCACTGCTTTGCCCTGCTGCTGCTGGCCAGGTAGTGGTAGAGTGTGCAGGCTGGGGCAATATGTGCGCAGTGTGGGGAACCTTGGATGTACGCTATGTCTGACACTGCTGTAGGCTGCCAATCCATGTTGATAAAAGTCAGTTGGGGCGGATGCCATTACGAAGCTCCTGAACCTTTGCCTGCCTCTGGTCTGGGACTTTACACCAAGAGACAGACTTCTGCAGCAGAGGAGGCGGGTGGAAGGGTTTTTACATCACGCGGCGCGGAGGAAATGCCGTGTCACAGTGAGTATGCGGCGCAGGGAGGAAGCCTTCCACTGTGCCGCCCTCACATTCTATGCTGACATTTGATCCATCGGCGCTGGAAATGAGGGTCCGTGTAGTTGATGCAAGAAGAGCTTTGGGCGCTGCAGTCGGCTGTAGCAGCCAGGAAGAAAAAAAATCCTGTGTACAGCACTAGACATCTGCAGATGCTGTGGGCCTATTTTTGAGTTTTGGTTCTGGAAACTGAACAACTTGCATGAATAAATGCGTTTTCAGAAAACACTGAAAGGTTTAGAAAATAGCCTCTTACAAAGTCTTGTAATTGTGAAGGGAAGTAGGTAATGACTGTAGATATATGCATATCTGGCACAGATGTGTAGTTTGGTTGTTAGCTCATGTGGTAAAAAAAAAAACTAAAATAGTCAACCGAGGTGGCATAATATGCATACAGATACAATGTGGGGTGCACAGTGACACCTAGGCAGTGGGCTTGAGGAGTAGGGTTTACTGTTTTGTCAACATAAATAGATATGTATGTTGGCCAGAAGAAATATTGTGCCAGATTCAGAGATTTACAAGCCTGATGGTTTGCGAACATCTTCGATGTTTTCAGATTTTTTTATGTACAGGATTTGTTCTACAAGTGTGGAGATTTCTGTCTGTGGTCGCAGTGCCTTCTAGCTGCAACCATCTGGGGAGGGTAAAGGAACAATTCGAGTTCTTCAGGAAATGGGGCGTAGTGGGCAGTTTGTTTTCTAAGAGGGCCTAGGTCAGTGGCTGTGTTCTTGGACACAGCTTCACTGGCCCTGGCTGCATGAAAATACTGCCCTTCCTGAATTACCTGTGGGTTAGAGGAGATTGGGGTAAGATAAGCCAATGGTTAAATTGATTTCTAGCCCCCTAAGCACCCCCTTTCCCCTACACACACATATCTAGTCATCTGCATAGTTTGTTGTCATGTGGCCATAAATTCAGGAAGCACCTAACATTTTTAACTGACTGAGATGGAGATAATTAAATGGTAAAGTGGTATGTTTTTCTTTTCAAAGTACATTTTCTAAGTGTCTGGCATAATGACTGTTATGTAAGGGGATCTTCACTTCATAAGCAAAGGGCCCAAGAATAGACCTATAGTCCATCCCAGTGGTCTCCAACCTTTCTTGGGGCGTAAGCTACTCCAGACAAAATAAACCGCCTGAAGAGCTACTAACATTTTTTTTAAAAAGAAGAGATCTGCCTAATAACCGAAAAGTGTCCTTTACACCTTATGCCACACACTGCAATGCCCCAGACACAATATGCCACACACTGCAATGTCCAATATGCTGCATACATACCTCCAAACACTGGAGGCAGAGGAGAAGGGACAACTGTGCATGCCGAAGGCACGTACCCAAAACTAGGGGGCATGATATACTATCGTGGTACTCCTGTGAGGCCACATCCCCCATTTTTTCCACTATGGGGGCATGGCCAGCACTGAGAGCTGCTGTTTTGCCCCAGCCTCTCTGAATACATGATGGGCGCATTTGCACACCATCTATTCACCTCTGCTCCACCGCATGACACTGCCGGCCCCAGGTGGGATGCAGGACAGCCCCCAAAAGATGGGACTCGCCTGTGAAATTCAGGATGTTGGGAGGTATAGCACACACTGTGTCCCATAAGGCTTCTAATTAATTTTAAAGTACCTGCTCGTTGCCAAGGGTCAATACTTACTGCCAGGGATTAATGCTTGTTACCAGGTGTTAACAATTGTTGCCAGGTGTTAATGATCTCCATCTGCCTTCCTGCCAACTGCCACCTTCCTTCGCTGCACTCCTCTGAGAACACAGATGCTAGAGGTCATATTTCACCTCTAGCATCTGACAGGGAGCACGGTGATGCAGCGTTACCTGGAAGTGCCTTGAGCGCTTAGCACTGTGCTCCCTGTCATAGGTGAAATATTACTTCTAGCGTCTGTCTAAGGGGAAGGCGGCGGCAGGCGCTAGAGGGGCAGACGATGGAAGGACGGGCAGGCGGAGAGTGGTCGAGCCACCCGGATCCGCTACCATTACCAAAAGCCTTTTCGGTTCTGGAAGGGCTATACCAGTGTAAGATGTTGCCCTTTGGGTTGCATGGGGTTCCAGCAACCTTTCAACGGACGATGGATAACATTTTGAGGCCCCATAGAAAATATGCAGCTGCTTATTTGTATGATGTGGAAATTCACAGTATGGACTGGGGTCCCATTTGGTTAAAGTACAAGCAGTACTGGACTCAATCAGAGAAGCAGGGTTTACTGCTAACCCAAAGAAGTGCTGCCTCGCAATGAAGGTGGTTCAGTACTTGGGCTTCACCATTGGTAGAGGTCCGATTAAGCCCCAATTGAACAAAATTGATGCTATTCAAAACTGGCCTTGTCCAGTGAATAAAAAACAAGTAAGGGCTTTTTTAGGAATAACTGGGTACTATAGACGATTTATTCCTAATTTTGCGGCCACAAAATTAAATGGACATTAGATATCTTGAGGTATTTCCTCTTGGGAAGACCGTTCAGGCTAGTGACAGATCACGCCCCTTTGAAATGGATGTATGTAAACAGAGGTCAGAATGCTTGTGTAACTAGATGGTTTCTATCATTGCAAGATTTTAAGTTTACGATCGAACATAGACCAGGTACACAGTTGGCCAATGCAGATGCGTTGTCCCGCATCTTCTGTTCGGGGGCTACAAGTGTTCCTGCCCCTAGGTCGAAACTGGGGAGGGGGATATGTGACAAGAACACTGGAATAGTCAGAGCCAGATTAAGGTCTAAATGGGCCTGGAGCTGAATATGATCATGGGCCTATTATGCGCAATAATAGTGGTTGTGGCCAGCACCTAATAATGTGGGTGGCGTGACCTGTGTTCTGTTTGGGTGGTCTGCTCATGGGTGTGTCTCTATTTGTGTAAATACTTTCAACTAATTATATATGCCTGGAAAAAGCAGGGGGCTGGCATAAGAAAAATGCAGGGAGATATATTGGTGGGTGCACTCCAAAGGTGCACCGGCAGGATGCCGATATCCTAAGATACTTGCGGGGTGAGGCGGCACTTCAGTCATAAAAAAAATACTGAAATCTGAAATTTGGTAGACAACATTTCAGCACCTTTTATGTGGTCACCTAAGTTTACCACACCATATACTCCTTATACAAATTATGCAACACAATAGTAACCCCCTTATACTGTACTTGCCTCTTACACATTATGCCACATGGAATGAGCCAAAATTCACATCGATTGAGCCAAAATTCACACTATGGCACACACAATGAGTCAAAATTCACGTTATGCCACACAGATTAAGGCACAATTCACATTTTGCCACAAGGATAAGGCCAAAATACACACTATACCAGGCATGTGAAACTACACGTCCCAGCATGCCTTGACATAGTTTTAACATTCCCTAATAGCAAAACTGTGGCAATGGGACTTGTAGTTTCACAACAGGTGGAGGGCTATAGTTTGGACATGCCTGCACTATACCAAACAGATTGAGCAATAATGCACAATATGCTTCATAAAAAGGGGCATTGCGCGCCAAATTTACACCATAATGCCCATAACATGTTAAACCACACACCATAATCTCCATTACGTATTATGCCAAACACCATAATGCCTATTAAAAATTATGCTACATAAGTGTTTCTTAACTACATGTTCATTTCCAGGGGTTCCATGCTCATTGCCATGTGGGATTACATGCTCATTGCCAAGTCGGAATACATGCCTGGCTGTATTCAGAGCACTGCGTGTCCCGGCTATTTGAAATATTACCCCTTTCACACCAGAAAATGCAGTCTTACCCGGGAATATGGTCCCAGGATCATGCAGGGACATTCCCGGACTGGCCTTTTACACCAGCCTAGTCCCTGCTTTTTCTGGTGAAAACCACCCCCGCCCCCCTTTAAACAACCAGCTATATCTTCGGAACCAACTGACCCATTTACATGTAGACTTCAAATGATTTTGGACCCGTTTGGTTCTAGAGAAATCTGTCCTCAAACAACATGAACAGCCATGAAATTACATTTCAGAAATTAAAAAAAATTGGTTTACCCGCAATATCTCTAGAACCAATCAACCCATATGGACCAGGTATCAGATTGAAGGCCCAACGATTTGGGTTCAACTGAGATCAACCTCGAGCTTCTGTGATGCCGGAGGGGGAACTGGCAGCCGTTGGAACTGGGTGGAGGTCGGAATTAGCGGATCCCATGTTATTTTATGGGGAAAACGTTCCAGGTTTGCCTGGCTGTATCTCCGGTTCACGGGGGACTAGCAACACGGGGCTGGGCTCGTTGGAAAGCCCTGGACCTATTTGGAGAGTGGGCCTTGAGCTGTAGCTCCATCAGGTCCATTGTTAATCCAGCCCTGGGAATAGTGTTTGAGGGCAGGTATATTTGTCCCAGGTTCTTGTCTTACACCTTTTAGAAACAGGAAAACTTCCATGAGAATGTTTCTTTTTGTTAAAGCTGAGTAAAGCCCAGCTCAGGTGTTTGGCCCCACAGAGGGCTAATCAGCACTGTTTAGTTAGTGCCGGACAGGCAAGGTATTTTCCTTTGTTGTTTATTTTTATTTTCTGCTGAATAAAACTGGTTGCGGCCAGTTGCACCCCAAAGAGTGGACTTGTGTGGGCTGTGATTGGTATCCTGATGTATCCCAAAGGCACTAAGGGTAGGGTTAGAGTTAGGCTGCTGGGAGTGGGGTGGCAATGAAGATTAGGCTGTGGGAGGAGTGGTTTTGAGGAAGAATTAAAATACTTACCATGAAAATGACAGGATTCTGCTGTTTGCATTGTCACTGTCAGTTTTCCCAACCACTGGGAATCAGATACGGGGGGTTATTCAGACTTGATAGCTTCTCTGATAATTTGCAAAGCCCTGCAATTAGATAGCCACCATCCCACCAGAGTGTGGCAGATCGGCATTAATTGAAAATCCATTTGCAACTTGCTCACCATTGAATGATATTCCCAATGTGTGCAATTTGGGCCTAACCATTAACCTACTCTGCCTGTGCGATACAAAAAGGTGTGATAGAGGCTGGAGTTGGCATCACACAGCCCTTCACATGGCCCATCTATGCTGTCCATGTACACGCTCGCACACGCGCACATTGGGTTTTTATTTTTGTTAAGAACTAATTATTCTACCAGTATATTCTTAGTTTGTCAGAGGACACCCATACAAGCATGGGGAGAATATACAAACTCCACACAGTTAGGTCCTTGGTGGGAATCAAACTCATGTTCTCAGTGCATTCCTACCAACAATTTTATCTGTTGTTTAGCTGTTGTGGGGGCATGGCCAGTGCTCTTAAAGTGCTGGCCATGCCTCCTCTCCCACTGTCTCAGAGAATAGACACTGCTGCACACACAGCCTCTATTCCCCGCTGCTCTGCTGAGCTAAGCCCCGAGTGATGGGGCAGACTCCCAACTGTCCTCATAATGCGGGACACTGCCAGCTGCATTTGGGATGCGGAACAGTCACAAAAAAACGTAACTGTCCCACAATAATCGGGACAGTTGGGAGGTATGTCAGTGTGTGAGCAGTATTACTAATCATTACACCCTCTGTAATGCCCTATAGAATATAATATAGTTTATTGCATGCCTTCCTAGAAAATTGGCAGACAGATGCAAACATGTAAAAAATGTGATTATTGAAGAAATATGTCCATAACACATATTAACCCCTTCCTGACAGAGCCAGTTTTTGCGTTCCTGACAGAGCCATTTTTTTCAAATCTGACATGTTTCACTTAAGTGGGGATAACTTTTTTTTGCTTTAACTTATCCCAGTGATTTTGAGATTGTTTTCTCGTGACACATTGTACTTCAAGTTAGTGGTAAATTTGGGTCGATACAGTCTGTGTTTTTTTGTGAAAAATACCAAAATGTCGTGAAAAAATGGAAAATTTAGCAATTTGCAAAATGTCACATTTTCTGCTTGTGAGACAAATAAACATACCACTCAAAATAGTTAATAACTAACAAAGACCATATGTCTACTTTATGTTGCAATCATTATTTCAACCTCCTTTTCATTTTTTTGGACACTAGGAGGCTTCAAATATGAATAGCAAATTCTCAAATTTTCAAGAAAATTTCAAACTCTGATTTTTTTAGGGACCAGGTCAGTTATGATGTGACTTTGAGTGACTTGTATGTGAGACACCCCCATAAATGATGCCATTTCAAAAACTGCACCCCTCACAGTATTCAAAACAGCATTTTGGAAGTTTGTTAACCCTTTAGGTGTTTCACAGGAATTAAAAGAAAGTGTAGGTGAAATTTCAAAATTTCATTTTTTTTGCAGATTTGCAATTTTAATACATTTTTCTAAGGAACACAGTAGATTTTACTAGAGAAATGTGACTAAAAATTGATTCCCCCAATTCTTTGGTTTTCATAAATATCCTATATGTGGCCCTAGTGTGCACGGTGACCAAACCACAGGCTTCATAATAGAAGGAGCACCTACTTGATTTTGGAGCCTCCTTTTTATGAGATTATTTTTTAGGCACAATGTAGGTTTCTAGGCACCATAAGATGCTAAAAGTTAGGTACCCCCCCACAAGTGACCCCATTTTGCAAACTACACCCTTCAGGGAATTCATCTAGGGGTATAGTGTACATTTCAAACCCCCAGGGGTTTCACCAATTGTGGTACAACTGGGCAGTGAAAATGAAAAAAATTAATTTTTCATTTTCACAGCTCAGTTGTATCAAAATTGGTGAAACCCCGGGGGGTTTGAAATGTACACTATACCCCTTGATGAATTCCCTGAAGGGTGTAGTTTGCAAAATGGGGTCACTTGTGGGGGGGTTCCACTGTATGGGTGTTTCGGGGGTCATTCAACCAGAATCTGTGCTGCAAAATCCAAAAATCACTCCTTCCCTTCTGAGTCCTGCCATGCACCCAACTGGTATTTTTTGGTCACACATGAGGCATTGCCGTACTCGGGAGAAATTGGGGCACAGATTTTGGGGTGCTTTGTCTCCTTCATTCCTTGTGAAAATGAAAAATTTTGAGCCAGATCTGCATTTTTGTGTAAAAAAATGTAATTTTTTACAGAAAAATGCAGTTCTGGCTCAAAATTTTTTATTTTGAGCACCCCAAAATCTGTGCCCCAATTTCTCCTGAGTACGGCAATGCCTCACGTGTGACCAAAAAATACCAGTTGGGTGCATGGCAGGACTCAGAAGGGAAGGAGTGATTTTTGGTGGTGGAATGAATGGTGGGTGCTATGTCGCATTAGCAAGACCCCCGAAGCACCAATACAGTGGAACCCCCCCACAAGTGACCCCATTTTAGTCACCAGCTTTGGGAGGGGGGCTGGCGCTGCGGCTGGCGGGGGGGTGGGAGGGGTGCTGGCGCTGCGGCAGCCGGGTGGGTGGGAGGGAGGGGGGCTGCCGGGTGGGAGGGGGGGGGGGGCTGGCGATCGGAGGTAATCGGTGCGGTATATACACACACACACACACACACACACACACACACACACACACACACACACACACACACACACACACACACACACACATACATATATATATATATATATATATATATATATGTGTGTGTGTGTGTATGTATATATATATATATATATATATATATATATATATACATATATATACACACATATATATATATATATATATATATATATATATATGTGTGTGTGTGTGTGTGTGTATATATATATTTTTGAAAATATATTTTTCAGTGCATATATTTCATTTTTTACTTGTTCTGCAGCTTGATGCTGCTGCTGCTGCGGGGGGGGGGGAGGAGGGCAGCGCTGCGTGCGCTCCAGACGCTCCGGGGGAGCCGGGGGAGCTGCTGCTGCCGCCGGGTGAGTGCCCGGCGGTTTCGACGGGGGGCTGCACATCGGTGGTGATCGGTGCTGTACTTGACAGCACCGATCACCACCGATCCCTGTGTTACCGAGCGGCTTAGCCGCCGGTAACACAGGAAACGCTGTGAATGTCTGTTCAGATTTGAACAGCCAATCACAGCGATCGCCGACCGGGGGGGGCACCCCTGCCCCCCCTGGGCGGCGAGGGGGGATGTCTGCTGTCAGGGACAGCAGACATCACCTAACTGTCACTGCGTCTCTAGACGCAGTGACAGTTAGAAGTCATGACGTACATGTACGTCAAATGTCGGGAAGTCCTTCCCGACCATGACGTACATGTACGTCAAATGTCGGGAAGGGGTTAAATACAGTATAATGTGTTTATATTGCATGTTCCCATCTCTGCTTTGATGTCCTATTGTGCATTTTGCAACCGTTATACTTTCAAGTACATTCTCTAGATTTGAGATTGTACCTTGTAGGATGTAGTGGTAGAATGTAGCCTATTGTTCAATGCCTTTTACACTTAGTTTTATGGGCTTTGTGTTGAAAGTAGTTATTGTGTGTATTTCCCCTTGTATTCTTTATATCCTGCAATGAACACAATAACTCTCCCATTTCACGGTCTGTTTGAAGGCTTTCCTTGCTATTTACAGCTGTGCTTTTATGGCCACCAGGTTCTTGCACAGTTGCTGTCACTAATGCCATGTTAATTGTATTATATTTCTACTGGTAGGTGGGAGGGGGAATAAACACACGAGGATCTGTCAACTGGGCATTTCCCACAGCAGGCACCTAGCTTACTCTAATGTAAACTGTTTTGATGTCTCTGAATAGCAAGAAGAATGCTGGACTAGAGGAAGGAGAATATTTTATTTATTTATTACCAGTTTCTTATATAGCGCCAGAGCCGGCCCTAGCCTAAATGATGCCCTAGGCAAGATTTTGGCTGGTGCCCCCTAGCACCACCACTAGTTCCGCATCTGACCCTGCTCCCCTTTCCCAGCACGATCAACCCTCATCATAGCAGTCATCATTTTGGTGCTCCTACCCGCAATATTTTAAATAGAAACAGTGCACACATTCGGTGCGCAGCCCAAACAGGGGTGTGTTCTTGCTGGGAAGGGGCATGGCCACACAATAGTACCCCCAATTAAAATTATGCCACACAATAGTGCAAATTTATTCACATTATATCATGCGATGGTGTCCCTTATTCACGTTACATCACACAGTAGTACCACTTTACCTTATGTACATTATTATTCACATTATACCCTTAGAAAATAATCCTGAGAAAATAATGTATTTTAAGCACCTCCATGGCCACACTGCAACCCAGCACAAAGCAGTATGTGCTGGGCAGAGGAGAAGAGCTGCAGCTGCTGCTGTCACTTAAAGGGAGGGGGCCCGGGGCCCCCACTGGGCCCTTCCTTCAGACATTGGCCTAGGTAATTTGTACCCCCTACCCCTTTCTCTCGGCACCCCTGATAATACCACACAGTATTGCCCCTTACACATGACACATTATTAATAGCCTTATAACCATAATGCCCCTTACACATTATGCCAACCTTTATTAATGCCCTTCATACACACAATGACACACATAATGCCCCTTACACATATGTTGCACATTATTAATGCACACAAGGAGCTTCCAATGATTAAAATGATATGTGGCATGCCTATATTCTGTGTGTGGCTGTACCTGCATACAGAATGCTATGTTAGTGATTTCCATGAATACACTATTTCATATGCAGATACAGCCTCACTCACACACAGAATATAGGCATGCTGCATATCATTTTAATCAGCAGAAGCTGCTGATGCCCCTAGGCATTCCAAATGCCCTAGGCAATTGCCTAGTGTGCCTATGCCTAAGGCCGGCTCTGTATAGCGCATACATATTCTGCAGCGCTTTACAGAGAATATTTGAACATTCACATCAGTCCCTGCCCCAGTAGAGCTTACAATCTATATTCCCTACCACATGCACACGCACACACAGATATTCTAGGGTTAATGTTTTTTAATTGGAAGCCAATTAGCCTACCAGTATATTTTTGGATTGTGGGAGGAAACCGGAGTACCCGGAGGAAACCCACGCACGTACGTGGAGAACATACAAACTCTGCACAGTTAGGGCCATGGTGGGAATTGAACCCATGACCTCAGTGCTGTGAGGCAGTAATGCTAACCATGACACCATCCGTACTGCCCTGAATATTGTATAGGCTGGGCTCACTGTGGTGAATTGCCATTTCTAACATTATTATTATTATTATTATTATTATTATTATTATTATTATTATTATTATTATTATTATTATGTTTTATTTATATGAATGGGGTGGGCCATTATTTATGATTTGTGTACTCTTCAGTACTTCTTTGTAGAACTGACCTGTTCTAGCAAATTAAAATCTTTAGATGAAAACTCAACAAAACTGTTATTTATTTACAGTATATAGAGCACACATACTCTGCAGCGCTTCACACACACATACACACTAGGTTTAATTTTTGATAGGAACCAATTAACCTAGGAGTATATTTTTGGATTGTGGGAGGAAACCCTCACAAGCATGGGGAGAATATATGAACTCCACATAGTTAGTGCCATGGTGGGAATCAAACAAAGTAATGCTAACCATTTCACCATCCGTGCTGCCACGGACAAAAGCCGACAACCTACATATAACCTACATATTACTAGGCACTCTTCCCTCCTGTTGTCAAAGCCCACTTCTCTTCACATTTCATTCACAGCTCTCCTATACTTAAACACTCAGTGACCATCTTCGTCTGCATACTCATCTCCATTATTGGCCTCAAGCCTCTAGTTGTATGTTTATTGAGTCCTCACTACTTATATTTAAGCTGTCATTTGTATTCAACTGTGGCGCTCTTTATTTGTACTCTATTTTTGTTATTTATTCAATGTTATGCCAAGCTTTGTCTCCCTGTATTGTTCCTTTGTACGGCGCTGCGAAACACTTGTGGAGCCTTATAAATAAAATTATAATAATAACCTAATATAATTTGTTTTATAATGTCATACTTTCTACTAGTTTTTCACATTTTGTTCTTCTGAATCCACCATCTCATTTACTGTCAGCAGACTGCCAGTGAGATACCATATATATGTGTGGCATAATTTATATGCATTAGTCATTCTTCGAGTCGCCGGGACCTTCCCGGCGGCAGGGACACATGCGATCCGTTGTGATGGATCGCATGTGTCCCTGCTTCCTGCCCGCCCCAGAACGGGTGTTCGGAGGACCAGCCGGTCCGACCACCTAGTCGGGAACGCACATCGGACCTGACTGCATGTCTTTCTGGGGAATCTACACATGGCAATGAAATAGGGAAACCATAGCTAGATTTGATGGCCTTTAATTCAACAACAAGCAAAAGTTTTGTTTAGGAATACATTTCTAATAGATGCAGTGGTAGTACAACAGGGGTACATATTCCTCCAATTCTAAGGCAAATTAAATGCCGTAATGTCCTGTATTATGATTAGCCACAGACTCGTTGGTTGGAACGTTTCCAATCATATAGTTACATAGTAGGTAAGGCTGAAAAAAGACTTGCGTCCATCTAGTTCAACCTGGTATAGATATCCATTGCTGATTTGGTAGGTTCTGGTATTTTACAGACAATTTATATTTCTTATTTGTACCCATGGATGTTTTTCTCCAGTAAATGTTTGTCCAACTTTGCCTTGAACGCAACTAATGAGCCAGCCGTTACCACCTCTCTGGGAAGAGAGTTCCAGAGTTTGACTGTTCTGACCGTAAAGAAATTCTTTCTACTAGCTGAATGAAATCTTTTTTCTTCTAATCTATACTCATGCCCTCGTGTCCTAGATTCCTTTCTAGTAGAAAAGAGGGTGTGTGACAGTTCCTTATATTGGCCCTTGATATACTTGTACATGTTGAGCATGTCCCCCCAATCAAGACAAGATAGTTTCAGTCGGCGGTGCCGGTCTCTGCAAATTGTCCTGGAACCCAGTTGTTATGGATGCCAGGAGAAGCCCGCCATTCCATCCTGACAACTAACTTCCGAAATACTGTTCTACACAAAATGCAGGTTCCTGGATGGCATGCTGTCACATATTGTCTGTCACTCAATGTCTATCTTAACACATAAGAAACATAAGATACACCTACAAATTGATGGTCCCGCATCATCGCTGGCCCGGCTGCTCATCTGCTGGTATTACCTTCGGTACATCTTATAATGTATATACTTCCAATGGTAATTCCAATCTGGGACATGGCTGACATGTCACATTTAATTTACAAACTGGAACTGTGAAAAAGCCATTTGTGTTTTTCTGATGTAGCGTGTGTTAATCTTTTCCATCTCAATGTTTAGCTTGTTTTAACATTTTGTCAATATTGACATTATGCATGGCGGTCTTTTGGGTGGATCATCGCAGGCTAAAAAAGTATTACATTGTTTTGGCTTGGTTGTAGGATCTGTGTTGTAACAGTAATACCTTGTGCTGTAGCCATTTCCTCCTGTAGCGTATTTGCAATCTACTGCTGGCCATCTAGTATTTCACAATGGGGCAGATGTATTAGGCCTTAACAAGAGATAAATGCAAGGGTGATAAAGAGAGATAAACGTCCAGCCAATCACCTGCTAACTGCCATGTTACAGGCTGTGTTTCAAAAAAGTCAGTAAGGAGCTGATTGGCTGGACGTTTATCTCTCCTTATCACACTTGAATTTATCTCTTGTTAAGACTTAATACATCTGCCCCAATGTGCTATGTTTAAAACAATTATATGCATAAATTCTATTGAATAACTCTAAGATGTATCACATTCAGAAAGTGCTACAGTTCACACACACACACACACACACACACACACACACACACACACACACACACACACACACACACACACACACACACACACACACACACACACTGTTTGACACATGCCAAATCTTTCAGACGTATTTCCTGAAAGAAGACTTAGGCGGGTATAGCATCTCATAATAAATACAATATATGCATTGCTTATTAATTCTGATGATTGCGAGCATCTGGTTTATTTGGATGTGTAAAGTAGGAAATGGTGTGCTGACAACACATCTTTAAGCAAAGCTTTTATGTTCAGATTCTTCTGTCACATGCTGGAATGTTTCCCATAAGATTAAATAGAGACTGGCGACAGATGGTAAGTCTCCCTTATCTACAATGTTTAAATAATTATACACATTCAGAACTGGTACATCCTGGATCCTCACAAGGGATAATTACTTGGGAGCCAGTGTTTCAAGCAATGATCTATAGTCACGGTTAGGGTAAGCCCATTCGGAGGTCCTTTTTTCTTAAATAGTAATATTTTTTTTTAAAGAAGCTCAATAAGCTTTAATAGCCCAATAGTTGGTCACCTGACTGCATACTAGAAGATGGTTGTAGGGTGTTATGTCAAGGAATTGGTTTAATCACTACAGTACTTTATAATTAGTCTTTAACAGGTCCGTTATGACAGTGAATTCTGTCATCTAGACAACATTCAACAGTGTATTTATAACTTATTTTAAATGATGTCACATCATTATACAATTACACATAAAACATATTACAGTATCACAGTCTGCTTTCCTATCTCTAATGTATCAAAGCCAGTGACATGACTTGTTTGTAATATCTTCACATGTTCCAGCATTTGCAGCTCATTGTGTCAAAAAAAAGGATCAGAAATTTGAGGAAAGAGGCCCTTATTTAGATCTGATTGCAGTACAAATTTGTTCTCAAAATGGACTAAACCATGTGCACTGCAGGTGGGGCAGATGCAACATGTACAGAGAGAGTTAAATTTGGGTGGGGTGAGTTGAAACTGAAATCTAAATTGCAGTGTAAAAATAATGCAGCCAGCATTTACCCTGCACAGAATCAAAATAGCTCATACAAATCTAACTCTCTCTATACATGTTACATCTGCCCCACCTACAGTGCACATGGTTTTGCCCATTTGAGAACAAATTTGTACTGAATAAGGGCCAGAGTGCAGAATTCTAGCGATCCTTTAGTGAGAAAATGAGAACCTTATCCAACTGATTAATTATTGGCGATGAAATAGGGATATCTTCATTCAACAGCAGCCTATTGCTAGTACTGAAACTGTGAGGATGATATTTGTATGAAGGTTTTGTTCTGTAAGAAGCAGAAGTTAAACAAACACAAAAAGATCAACTCGCTATGAAAAATAAGTTTACATTCTTGACTTAAGCAAACATTGAGACTGAAATCTATCAACATCACAAAAACAAAATAAAAAGATTCTTGTGTCTTGAGAAACACCATGGGAGACGTGTGACCAGATGGTGACAAGAGCGTTTTCTCATCACTGAATTTATGCAGCTTCAGCTACTGCTTAATACAATTAGGAAATAATGTTATATTGTTAGATGTATATATTTATTTTTTCTTTATATAATTGGTTGCTTTGATTTTATTGTATTATGTTTTATTAAATGAGCTGTGCACATTCGGACAAGTCACCTTCCACATTTTGCCCATATTATGGCCCACCGAATTATAAAAAAGTGCACTAAATGACTTAAGCTGACCCAACAAGAACTCAAGCAGACCGCAATGTCTTCCATTGATGAGGTCTTGGGAGATGTATTTGCATCAGTATAGCACAAGAGTCCTCTCAGTCTCTCCTGTGCTGTGCATGGTATAGATTGCTATGACATCAACTGTGCATGGAGAGCACTGCTTTAGCAAAGTGATGCCTGCTCTGTAGAATAATTGTATATAATGTATCATCTCATTTGTGTTATAGAAAATATTTTATTATATATATATATATATATATATATATATATATATATATATATACTGCGCGGCGGCACTCGAAAATGAATACAGGACAGCAGGCAAATGTGGTGCCGACGTTTCAAAGCCCGCAGGCTTTTTTTATCAAGGTGCTGGTGAGATAAAAAAGCCTGCGGGCTTTGAAACGTCGGCACCACATTTGCCTGCTGTCCTGTATTCATTTTCGAGTGCCGCCGCGCAGTCCATACATCCATAGGGGACTCTGCTCACCCTTGATTAGAAAGCCACCGGACACTTTATTATTTACTTGTACGAACTGGAGTGCCATCCCCAGGATTTATATATATATATATATATATATATATATAGTTCCATGTGTAGACCGCACTCGCACTTAAATAGAGGTATCGCGGGGTGCCAGATAAAGGAGATGCGTGAAGAACGTATATCCAATTATAATCCGGGGTTTATCCACACCTGTGTAGGTGTAGAATATCCAGCACTCTCCTAATTATAAGTCCCAAACAAATTTGGTAAAATCCAAAGAGCTGATTTTTATTCAGTTTTCACAAGGTGTCAAGCGGATAAATTCACAGGTGTTTATAGAACATGCCCCGACGTTTCGATCCCACACAAGGGGATCTTTCTCAAGAGGCTATAAGTCCTGTAGTGCATCGATATCAACGGAGATGCAGAGGGAAAACCCTGGGTGACCGGAGCAGCTGCTCCGGTCACCCAGGGTTTTCCCTCTGCATCTCTGCTTCCCTCTCCCTCTGCATCTCTGCTTCCCTCTCCCTCTGCATCTCCGTTGATATCGATGCACTACAGGACTTATAGCCTCTTGAGAAAGATCCCCTTGTGTGGGATCGAAACGTCGGGGCATGTTCTATAAACACCTGTGAATTTATCCGCTTGACACCTTGTGAAAACTGAATAAAAATCAGCTCTTTGGATTTTACTAAATTTGTTTGGGATTTATAATTAGGAGAGTGCTGGATATTGTACACCTACACAGGTGTGGATACACCCCGGATTATATATATATATATATATATATATATATATATATATATATATATATATATATATATATATATATATATATATATATATACTAGGTGATTCATCGCGCCCTACGGGCGCTCTTCACACCGTCGTAAGGGGCTGCGCCCCCTTAATTTGTGAACGTTTGTATATGAGAAATATGGTTAGAATTGTATGAAAGATGCCCTGTATTGCAACTTAGGTGTCCGCGAATCGCGGGAGGGGGGGTCGCGGAGGGTGGGGGTTGCGGGGGGGTGGGGGGGGTGTGACGCGAATCGCCACAAGAAAAAATCAACACAGAAAGGTCAACACATGTAAATGTTGACATAAGTGTGGCACTTCATTGGTGTCCATGTCGACACATGAGAATGAATATGAAAACATTCAAAAAATGAAAAAAAAAAACTTCAAAAACTCATGTCAACCTTTTTTATTGTCGACCATAGCCATGTCAGTGTTTTCCATGTGCAATTTAATTCTGGAGCTGCCGCGAATCGCGGGGGGGTGCCGCGAATTGCGGGAGGGGGGGTCGCGGGGGTGGGTGCCGCAAATCGTGGGAGGGGGGGTTACGGGGCGGGGGTTGCGGCGAATCATGGGAGGGGGGGTCACGGGGTGGGGTGCCGAGAATCGCGGGGGAGGTGTGTGTGTGTGTGTGTGCCGTGAATCGCGGGAGTGGGGGTTGTGGGTGGGGGGGGGGTGTGACGCAAATCGCCACAAGAAAAAATCAACACAGAAAGGTCAACACATGTAAATGTTGACATAAGTGTGGCACTTCATTGGTGTCCATGTCGACACATGAGAATGAATATGAAAATATTCAAAAAATGAAAAAAAACCTTCAAAAACTCATGTTGTCAACCTTTTTACATTGTCGACCATAGCCATGTCAGTGTTTTCCATGTGCAATTTAATTCTGGAGCTGCCGCGAATCACGGGGTGGCCGCGAATTGCGGGCGGGGGGGGGGGTCGCGGGGTTGGGTGCCGCGAATCGCGGGAGGGCGGGGTTCACAGGGGTTCCGGTGGGGGGTTGCCGCGAATCGCCGGAGGGGGGGTTGCGGGGGGTGTGACGCGAATCGCCACAAGAAAAAAATCAACACAGAAAGGTCAACACATGTAAATGTTGACATAAGTGTGGCACTTCATTGGTGTCCATGTCGACACATGACAATGAATATGAAAAAATTAAAAATAAATCTTCAAAAACTCATGTCAACCTTTTTCATTGTCGACCATAGCCATGTCAGTGTTTTGCATGTGCCATTTAATCCTGGGGCTGCTGCGTATTGCGGGGGGGGGGGGTGCCGCGAATCGCGGGAGGGGGGTCGCAGGGGGGGTGCTGCCAATCGTGCAAGGGGGGGTCGCGGGGGGGTTCTTTTTGCCGCGAATCGCGGGAGGGAGGTCGCGGGGGGGTGTTTTTTCCGCGAATCGGGGGGGGGGGGTCACGGGGGAGGGTTTGCCGCGATTCGCGGGAAGGGGGGTCGCGGGGTGGTGGTTATGCTGCGAATTGCGGGAGGGGTCGTGGGGGGGTTCTTTTTGCAGCGAATCGCGGAAGGGGGGGTCGCGGGGGTGTTTTTGCTGCGAATCGCGGTAGGGGGGGTCGCGGGGGAGGGGGTGTTTTTGCCGCGAATTGCGGGAGGGGGGGGCGCACGGGGGGGAAGGTTTTGCCGCAAATCGCGGGAGGGGGGCGCTCACCTGGTGGCTGTGGAGTAGCAGTGCTGGGCAACATGGGAAGGCAGTGGGTGTCTGGCACTGTCTGTGGGCTCACTGGGCTGGTTCTCTGTCACATACCTCCCAACATGACCCTCTCCAGGAGGGTCACAATGCTCTGTTTCTAGACTTCCCCTTAATGTATGATTGCCATCACCTGTTTTAAACAGGTTAATTTCTCAGAAAGGTGTTCAGCACAGATGAAGGCAATCACACATTAAGAGGAAAGTCCAGGAACAGAGCGTTATAGACACAGACACCCACTTTGAGTGACAGATGTAGCCAAATATATAGGAGATATATATATATATATATATAGTGTCCAGGGGCTTGTGGTGGGGCTCCTGGCAATAAGGCGGCACTCACGGATCTGGGTTTCAAGATAAAGTTGTATTTAGTAGTGACAAAAGTTCGTCATATGTCAACGTTTCAAGGTCACGCAGGACCTTTTCATCAGGACGTGCAGAGACAGAATGTTGGGAAAAAAAACATTATATGATTTAAAAAAATGTATTTGTATACTCTTTCCGGGAAATAAATATTTGGACAATCAAAAAGTTAAACTCAATACTTTGTAATATAACCTCGGTTGGCAATTATAGACATCAAACTTTTCCTGTAGTTCTTTGACACACACTGTAGCAGGTATTTTGGCCCACTCTTCCATGCAGATCTGTAATATTTTGGGTCTGTCACCAGGCAACACGGACTTTCAACTCCCTTCACAGATTTTTGATTGGGTTGCGGTCTGGAGACTGGCTAGGCCACTCCCAGACCTTGAAATGCTTCTTATGGAATCATTCCTTAGTTGCCCGAGCGGTGAGTTTGGGGTCATTGTCATGCTTAAAGACTCAGCCACCTTCCATCTTCAATGCTCTTACTGAGGGAAGGAGGTTTTTGGCCAAAATCTCACAATACATGGCCCAATTCATCCTCTTCTTAATACGGATTCGTCGTCCTGTCCCCTTTGCAGAAAAGTAGCCCCAAAGCATGATGTTTCCACCCCCATACTTCACAGTGGGTATGGTGTTTTTGGGATGCCATTCATCATTCTTCTCCCTCCAAACATGGCGAGTGGAATTTATACCAGAAAGTTCTCCGCTGGATCATCCAAATGGTCACTGGTAAACTGTTTTACTAATAGTAACCTGTGTGACTGTAATTCCAGCTTTCTTAAGGCCATTGACCAGGTCCTTCATGTAATAGTGGGGTGATTCCTCCCCTTCCTCAGCCCCAGGTTGAGGGAGAGTGTCATTGATTTTGTATTTCTTCCATTTTTTTTTATAATTGCGCCAACAATTGCTCTCTTCTCACCAAACTGCTTGCACAGTGTCGAGTGGCTCATCCCAGCCTTGTGCAGCTCTACAATTTTGTCCCTTGTGTCCTTAGACAGATCTCTGGTCTTGACCATGGTGGAGAGCTTGCAGTGTGACTGTTTGAGGGTGTGGATAGGTGTATTTTATACAGATAACCAGTTCAAACAAGTGCCATTAATACAGTCAACGAGTGCAGGATAGAGCTTCTTGAAGGAGAAGTAACAGGTCTGTGAGAGCCAGAAATCTTGTTGGTTGGTAGGAGACCAAATATTTATTTTCTGCAAGAATATACAAATAATCATACAATGTGATTTTCCTGTTTTCTTTTTCCACATTCTGTCTCTCACAGTTGATGTGTAGCTATGATGGAAATTACAGACCTCTCATATTTTTAAGTGGGTCAACTTGCACAATCGGTGACTGTCCAATATTTTTTTTGCCCCACTGTATATAAAAGCAAAGAAAAATACTTCACAAGGGTTTACGCTGCTTTATTATTTACTCATTAGCCCTTCCTTATTCTAGTTCACTCGCAAAGTCAAATTCCTTCTCAAATGGACAAAACCATGTGCACTACAGGGGGGGGGGGGGCAGATGTAACATGTGCAGAGAGAGTTAGATTTGGGTGGGGTTTACTTCAAAATGCGATCTATATTGCAGTGTAAAAAATAAAGCAGTCAGTATTTTCCCTGCATTAAAACAAAATAATGCACCCAAATCTAACTCTCTCTGCACAAGTTACATATGCCCCACCTGCAGTGCACATGGTTTTGTCCATTTGAGCAGGAATTTGCCTTTTCAAGTGAACAAGAATATCAGCCATAGTTCATTTCAAGGTGTTTGCCTAATCATGGTCATTAGTACCACCCCAACAAATCAAACTGTGCTTTGTAGGTTTGTTGATCCACCTAAATTGGTAGAGAGATAACACAAAACTGTACATTTACAAATTCCATAAAAATGTGTAAATTTCACCCGGATAAAGCTGCAAGCCCCTCGCAGATACAGAGTTGACATTTGCTTTAACATTCATTGAAGTGCCAGAACCAGGCCTCGCTGAGTTTTTATTTGCAGAATTTATAGTTCTATAAATAGAACTAGGATGATGACGGAAGTCTGCTGTGTGGTGTGGTTTGGGAAGGACTGGGAACACTTAGGGCAAATTTGTGCCAACAAAACATGGAAAATGTTATGGTCATAGGCGGAATGAGCAGAATGTTCATCATTTTGCTCATCCCTGTTATTAACACCACCTCCATTACTAATAACTTTTACATTTATCCCAGAATACTCCGTTTATCTTCATGTAGGTATTAAATTCATACTTTTTAGACCAGAAGTATTTTATGCAGAAATGGACATCACCCACTTATTGTCTCTTAGGTATCATGCTTTGACAGGTACATTTTTTTTTCAGTGCTGTGGGATAACATATACATTTTATAATGTCAGACGCGTGCAATAGGGCCTCCGAAATGCAATAAAAATGACTGGCACTTACCTAAAAAACACTCAGTAATGGCAACCCTTCATAAATATAGTGGAAATATGCAGAACAGCACCCTAACTACTTGGGTAATTAGGTTCAAACAATTGGTGTTTTGGTACTTGTTTCCTAGCACGGCCACAACGATCATAATCGCGGTTATCGGGGGTAAAATCGGGGCCATCGCGGGCATCGCATGCGCAAAAAAATCGGGTGCGATGGGCCAGACGCGATGCCCGCGATTTCCCCATAGAGAACAATGTTAAATGCCTCAATTTACCCGCGATGACCACGATTTCCCATAGGAAACAATGTGAAATGGCTCAATTTACCCAAATTATCATAGGAACAATGGTAAATGGGCCAAAAACACCCCTGAACATTGAAATGTCCCCCCAAAAGTAGTTTACGCCACCACGTGATCAACGTGAACCCGAAGCGTGGCGAGCGCAGCGAGCCCGCGAGGGGCGGCGGTACGCGTCCTCCGACCTTTTCATACCCCTACTATCCACTAGGGCGTGGAGTGAGAATAGAATAGTGTGGCGAGCCACCGAGCCCGAAGCGTGGCGAGCGGACGCGGATACCTGTGAAGCCTGCGAAGGGACGCGTTTACCTGTGAAGGTATCCGCGTCCCCTCGCCACGCTTCAGGCTCGGTGGCTCGCTGCGCTCGCCACACTATTCTATTCTCACTCCACGCCCTAGTGGATAGTGGGGGTATGAAAAGGTCGGAGGACGCGTACCGCCGCCCCTCGCGGACTCGCTGCGCTCGCCACGCTTCGGGTTCACGTTCATCGCGGGGTGGCATGAACTACTTTTGGGGGGACATTTCACTGGTCAGGGGTTTTTTTTGGGCTTTCTGGCCCATTTACCATGCTTCCCTATGATGATTTGGGTAAATTGACCCATTTAACATTGTTTCCTATGGGAAATCGGGGGCATCGCGGCTAAATTGAGGCATTTAACATTGTTCCCTATGGGGAAATCGCGGCCATCGCGGGTGGACCATTTAAGCATTTTTAGGCGCACACGACGCGACCGACCCGATTTTTCACTGTTTTCAATGCATTTCAATGGAAAAATCGGGGGCATCGCGTCGGTCGCGTCGCAGGCCACTAAAATTACCCCCGATGGCCAAGATTTGTGGCCGTGCTAGGAAACAAGTACCAGTGTTTTTGCTACTGTCCCTGTACCTTCACAAAAATTCTCCCACAGATTCCAGATGTCTCTCTTTCTTTAAACATGTTTCTGAAATTCACTAACAATCCAGATGAAAAACTCTATAATCTAGTTTAGACCAACTACAGTATAGTAACGACTCTAATGCACCCTCCACTCTGGCCACATTTTCCTCTCATCTGTCTCATAGACAATAGCTACCCCACTCTTTATTTTCAGGCTTACATTTATTTGTCTAGATAACATGTCTGTCGGTTTTATGCATGTGGTTTTAGTGTGTGGTTCAACAAATGAGCAACAAAAATAATAGCAACCTCTAATATAACTAGACAAGATAAGGTTACAGTATGTATGTTTTTTTTGTCTGATATTTGTATACATTTAGGTCAGGACCTACAGTAGAGACTCCAGTGTATAGCCAGCACTTCCAGTGTGACCTAAGTTTCAGTAACAACTGGATAAGCAAGCTACAGTACTATTTGATCTGGTGTGCTGCCATCATTAATGGCTGTTATAAAAAGCCATTCATTAATGGGATCATTGGAAAGGCTATTAATAAGTGGTACAAAACTAGAAGGCATTTAAGGGGACATCCATACAGTTTTTACTATATACTGTATTATTTCTTTCGTGTGTTTTGATTCTCTTGCATTATGCTGACAGGCAGCATCTCAATAATAGTGGGAACATTCTATTCCTTTGCTGATAGAAAAATAATGCAGTCTCCCACCTCCAGGAAAATTGGGGACTCCAGAGAGTATCATATCCATTGTTTCATATAATTGCATAATATAATCCTGCTTTAACAAGAATATTGAACAAGACATAGGAAGATAGGAATTCCCCCAAACTGCCCAACTCCTTCCAGCACTTATCTGTTGTCGATGAGGGCTGAAGCACTTCTTTCCCTGCTTTGAAACCCCCTTTAATACCCTCACCCTTCAATATATTGGATATTACAGCCATTGGCAAAAAAGCTAGAAAATATCCAACAGTAATGTCACAAAACATCTTGTGCTCTTTTATTAATTAGCTCTAGGGGGGTTTCTTGAGGATAAAAGCGTGTTTAATATCTGCAAGAATATCAACATTGTTACAAATCGGATTTAAACAAGATCATTCTGTCTCTATTTTAGCAGCAAAGCAGTTGTAGAGGCCATATATGGTAGCTTGTGGGATCTGTCAGTTATTTTACATAGTCACATTTACTCATTGTATGGGTGAAAAAAAAAGCAAATTTTCTCCGCTTTATCACTACCAGATGGTATCTAATTTTACTCACAATAAAAAAAAAAGTAGCTATAGATTGCTACTTTTATGGCTGTTGCATTCACAGGGGAGAAGTTCCCAATCACTGACTTTACAATAAAAATCCTGAGATTCCTCAAAGTTTTTCCTTTTTCTCCTGTAGGCAGTAAATACATCAGTGCATGCTGAGAATAACTTGTGTCCTGTATGTCCAAATCTAGTTACCAGTAAGAGCCGAGCATGACCATCTACAGTACATCCCTTGTGGACACATTTATTGACTCACATGTAAGAAGTAAAAGTATTTGTCTTTTAATGTCTATTCTCGTATGAAAATGAGGCCGCGGCTAATTAGCATTAGCCGCACCCTCATTTGCATATGTCCGCCCCCTTTTCGGACGCTATTTCGGTCCCTATTTCATCAGCACAGAAGTTGGGAGGTATGGTAAAGTGCTCCGCCTCCTTAACCTGTGAGGCCTTGTACTGCAGGATGGAGAGGGGCGGGTGCGGTGTTGCCGCACGTGGATGCGGGGGTTCTGTGGGTAGTGGAGGGGTAGGGGCGGTGTTGTTACAGGTGGGGGTGCGGTGGGTGGGTGAGGGTCGGGTGCAAGGGTGCTTGGGGGTGGTGTGGGTGGGGGAGTGGCGGTGCGGGGATACTCTGTGTGTGTTGTGGTGGAATAGCATGTGCGGGGGCATGCTGTGGGTGTGGGAGCGGGGGTGGTGTGTATGGGGGAGGAATGGATGCATGGGTACTGCATGTGGGGGATGCGGTGTTGGTGCAGCTGGGTAGGGGGGTACTGCAGGTTGAGGAGGACTTGCTTGGGGGTGCCATGGGTGTGAGCTTTAGTACCACAGGTGGGGGTTATTGGCAGGTGTGGGGTTGCGGCAGGTGGGGATGAGTGTTTGTTATTGGTGCGTGAGGGGGGTGTGTGGGTGTGGTGCGGGTAGTAGAGTTGCTGGAGCGGAGGTGGGCCCTGTGTGTGGTCTTGTTTTGGTTTGGTGCTTTTGGAGATGGAGGGGTGGGTGCGATGGTGGTTTAGTTGGGTGGGGGATGGTTGTGTGTGGGTTGGGGAAGGGTGTAGGAGTGGGGGTAGTATAGTGTGCATTGGTGACAGTCGAGGTGTGGGTGTGATGTGGAACGGGGTGAGTCTGGTGGGGTGTGGGTTGTGCATGGGGGGGCTTGAGTATGCTGCGCGTGGTAGAGGGGGCGTGTGGGGGTGTTGTGTGTGGGGTAGTGTGCTTAGTGGTATTGTGTGTGGGGTAGTGGCAAGTAGGTGGATACTGTGGTTGTCCCCCCCCCCCCCATACCTCTGACACTTGTCACAGCATTGTCAGCCAGGAGTCTGCGCTCCTCCACTGCAGCATCAGCATGATGGGCGGGCTGGGAGAGGGTTGAGGCAGGCGGTTGGCATCAGCATAACCAACGGCAATAGCGGTGGTGGCGGCCACGGGTAGGCCGGACACTGTGCTGCTTATCCTCCTCCGCAGTCACCGCCGGGCAGGGAGAGAGCAGAGAGACCCGGGCGGCAGCGGCACTGGCGGGATCTAGGAGTCGGGTCACGCAGCAGGACACGGCTGAGGGAGGGCGCAGCAGTGCACACAATGGGGACACTTGGGCAGCTGTTGCCAGTGGGCCGCACATGATGGGGGCAGCTCTGACCTATCCATCTTCCGCTCCCCTGATGGGTGAGAAGGCATGGGTGCGGTGACGTCACAGGAGCTCCGGCGGCTTCCCTGGGGAGTATGCAAGTGAAAATATCTTATATATTTAGCTAGATCTGGGCTGTAATGTGTGCAGCTATAATGTGTGCAAATTGTATATGGGGGGGGGGGGGGGGGGATTGACAGATGTAGCTAAATATATAAGAGATATTTTTAATGATTTTGCAGCTTCTGACAGGTCAGAACTACAAAAACTAAATATCATCTAGTGTGTATGTCCTATGTTGCTTACAATGTACGGTCGCCCTCATAATTAGCAGTATCCTCCACCATACATGCAGTACAACAGAGGATATCACAAGCAAGAGCTTTTCTGCGGATTGCAGCATAGCCTCCGCTATTATGCTAACTAGGTCACCCTGGGTACATATCGAATAGTTTGTATCTAGCATTAGTTCTACTGACTTTGTAGATTAGATGATTCTCAGGCAATGAGTGACTACATTATATAGACTGACCAGTATTAGTGGATGCTGCTTAGAATGCTGATCATACAGTACTTAATGGGATTGGTCAGTTGCACACGGATATGAAAACACAATTTTGGCATCTATAAATTGCCGTTTAGCAACCCCTGTTCCAAGGGAAGAAAGTGTCAGTGACCAGTCAGGCTCCATAGGTCAGAGCCGTTTGTGACCGTTTACTTCAATCACCAAAAGTTAGAGAAATAACTGCGCTAGAATGTAGGTACTAAAGCATTCTTAGAAATAAAATATTACATTTTTAATTGGAAAAGCATATCCATGACACATTAATGAAACCAGCACTAATTCTGCTATTATAATAAAACAATAACAAAAAAAACTAAAGGTGACCTGAAATCACAGTCCATACGGTACAGTATATTCGTCTATATGTCCGTTAGGATGGATAGGATGTCTGTGTCCTTTGCTATTGGGCCTCCCCAAATGGAGTAATGTATGTAAATGTATTAAAATACATCGCCGCCCTTCGCCACCCGCTCGCCGAGATGCCAGCATATATGTACTAACATATGCGGCTGCAATCGCGGTGCGGTAATGGAGACCCTCCGTGATACCTGTACTGTGGTGTGCGGGGGGTGTCCGTTTCCTCCCTGCCACCTCCTGCTGCCTCCACGCCAGGGACAGCTAAGCAGGCTGTCCCCGGCGCCTCCTCCTCCTCCCCCCCTGCTGCCGGAAGGATTTCCGGCTGTGTTGCTAGGGGGAGGAAGGGTTTACCTTCCGGGGTCCAGGAGGACCTGTAAGAAAGTAATCCCAAGGGAGGGGGAGAGGGGGTCGGCGAGGCGACGGGGTTGCGGCGGAGGTGGCGGTCGGCGAAAAGAAGCCCATAGGTTTCTATAGGGTATCGCCACCTTTGGGCGATATCGGTGCGGCCAGGTACTAGTACATAGGAAAATGCGATAAAACTGGGGTTTTCCCGCATTTTCATTTTGATACATCTCGCCCACAGTTTGTGGAGTCTCTTTGTTGTGACTTAATGGGGGATGCTTTCCTACTGCTGCGTGTAGCCTGTAAAGTGGGAGGAAAGCATCCCCATTAAGTCACAACAAAGCTATGCACCTAATTAACATAATTGTTTAAAAAATTATATATATATCTATACACACAGATAGAGATATCCTCATCTAGCCCTTTAATAGGGTTAAGTGAGCCAGAGCTGTTGGATTTAATCCTCTGCTAACCAAATTACAATAAGAACATAATATTCTGTGAGCAGTAGACAGATCTAAATGATGGACATAATAACATAATATGCATTTAAATGAGTATCAGAAATAACGTAAATGTCTTACCTAAAACTACAGTAATTACAGTTGTGCCTCAGGATATCTGGGAGTGACGTGTTTTCTTATATAAAGCTGAGTGCACCCCTATGTAATCTAGGTTTTCATTCGAGCATTCGATCAACCCTATTCCCAATTGAACTTACACAAACTACAGCTGATCTGTGTGTACAGTCGTACACCCCTATACAATTTTACTTGTGACGTTCGATCTCCTCCCATCCAAACTCTTGCAAGAAAATGATTGTACCACCATACACACTCTCCTGATTCTGGTTACCAGTCACGTTACATGTAAACAAAATTACCACAAGGCAGGGTTAGGGCCCAGTACCTAATAAAGAGGTGTGATTACAGAACGCAAACAAAGACTCTTGAATGAAGAATCTTTTTTGTCCATGTCCTAGAACACACTGTGATTGGTCACTAGCGTTTGAAACTCTTGCCCATGTGCGTCATATATGTTGTTGCACAAACAAGCCAGACACCTAGGAGCCATGATGGAGGGAGATGAGCCAACAGAAATGCAAGTGGGGTAAGACCGTCTCCTGAAAAAAAAATGTTAAGGTGAAAGATAGTGGTAAGGGGGATGCTGAAAACGAAAGAAGAATTAAAAAAATCTACAGCCATGTCATCTGCAGAGGTCGAGCTCATGGTGAGGGACTACAATTGCAGTAGGAAAATGTACCCCAAATTCAAACAATGCGATGAGGTATACATTTATTGCTGTCGGGGTGAGACCACGCAGCTAGTAAATGCCCACATGGGCGGTCCTGCGGATCAGTTATCATTGTAAGAACGGCCAGCATATAAATTGAACATGTGTACACACTGTACTTTTGTTCCGATAGGGGCCCGTCTGGTCGCATGAACTGTACATAAGATTCAACCGACCAAGGCCAAATGTTGCAGAGCATTTTTAGCCATTTATCTACCACAGGGTTGGGACAGCGTACACACGACAGAATCTGCCGTTTCACCTGAGGTCGAAAGAACGACAAGACAATTGTAAATGTGTTAAAAAAGGCATTAAATGAATTATTACACTTGAAAATATGTACTGTCCTGTGCCGTTTGCTTCAACTACTCTTATGCCTTGTATATGTCTTATGTATATAAATGCTGTTTTAAATTATACTCTGCTTCTGAGAACCTTTATGTGTACGAGATACAGTGATTGAATGTGTCTTTTTTCCCATAACCTCTTCATAGTGTATGTCCTCTATTGACCTATCTGGAGATGTCTTTCTCACAGAAAAATTCACTATTCTACATTTTTGGAAATGGCCATATCCTGTATATTCTAAAATATCTAAATAAGAGTTTACTTTAAAAAAAATATAATAAAAAATGAAGCCGAAGGATTCCATACACAATAACACTGAACACCTCCAGTCTTGGCCAAGAAAAGTGTCATGTAAAACTGTGGTAAATGCTGTTATCTATAGGTCCATGGTGTTAATGTTAAACATGAATGTGGTAATGCTCAGCGTGGATTATGGCTACAAATTATGTTTGTTAAAGAATGGATGTATTTTTAAAGCGGCAATCATTTACAAGGCAAAACCAGGTTGATTTTGTGTTCTAAACGATTGCCTCTTTAAAAATATGGTTGTGTACAGACAAACTCCCGCACCTGTGGCTTCTCGCACACAATTACATTTACCCCTATTGTTGCTTTGTTGTTGTTTTTATCTTGATTGATCGTAAATTAATAGTCAAGTCTTTGTAATGTTTTTGGGATTTTTAAGCATTTACATTTAAGGATGCTTGCACAGTTCACCCCATTTCAATCAATGATATAGGAGTTATTTTATCCAGGGTTGCCGACCTTCTTATTCTCCTCTCCGGGAGAAGCCCGGAGAGGAGAGTTGCAGTAGCCGCTCAGGGGGCGGGGCTTAAGTGTGACATCACTAAGTCCCGCCCCATGCTGTTAAACCAACGAATTCAGGGATCTCCGTGGAGGGGGCGGGGCTAAAATGACACGGTTGTGTCATTTTAGCTCCGCCCCCTCCTCTGAGACCCGCGGATTGCGGCATTTTCGGGAGACTCCCGGAAATTCCGGGAGGGTCGGCAACCCTGATTTTATCACTACGTCTTTCTGTTTTAATTATGTGTGTGTGTGTGTGTGTGTGTAGATCTATATGTTTCTAATACAATCTTAACAGAAGGGATTCTTTACTACTAAGTTTTGCAACCATATATACAGGGGCGTAACTATAGCACCGCAGCCCCCGCGACCGCGGGGGGGGGGGCGCTATGCATGTGCAGGCGCCGGGGGCTGCAGTGCTATAGTTACGTTAGCTGCAATGTGAAGGGAGCAGGGGGCAGGGGGGCATTGAGGCGGCTGGGGGGACGGACGCTGCGGGGGACGGAAGCTGCGGGGGACACAGAGGCGGCAATTACTTACAGCTGAGCCGGGCAGGGGGAGCCGGGAGCTGTCTGTACTGAAGAAAAAAAAGCCCATACAATGAATGGGCAGCCTGTGATTGGCTGCTGAGCGCTCTCTCAGCCAATTGCTGACTGGCTGAGAGAGCACTCAGCCAATCACAGGCTGCCGATTCATTGTATGGGCTTTTTTTTTTTTTCTTCCGTACTGACAGTGACAGCTCCCGGCTTCCCCTGCCCGGCTCAGCTGTAAGTAATTGCCGCCTCTGTGTCCCCCGCAGCATCCGTCCCTCCAGCCGCCTCGCAGCGTCCCCCCCCCCACCTGCATTGACGGCTACCTGGGGGAGCGGCAGGTGGCGCAGATGGAGACCGGGGGCGTGGCGGGAGAATATAAAGAAATCTTATTCAAAAGACCGGGCGGCCGCTGATTGGCTGAGAGCTCAGCCAATCAGCGGCCGCCCGGTCTTTTGAATAGGATTTCTTCCTATTCTCCCGCCGCGCCCCCGGTCTCCATCTGCTCCGCCTGCGGTCCTCGCCTGCCGCTCCCCCAGGTACCCACAGATATATCGGATCTGAACATCTAGACTGCGGGGGTTGGTGCGGCGGGCGGAGGGGCGGGTGAGTGGCTGGGCGCCCTCCCTTTAACGGCGGGGAGGCGCCCAAAATGTAGTTACGCCACTGCATATATAATTGTAAGCTTGGGAGCAGGGCTTTGACTGTCTGTAAATACCCAGTTTGTTGTATCACTGTCTCCTATTGTAAAGCGCAATGGAATATGCTGCGATATATATAAGAAACTGTTAAATAAATAAATAATTTCAAGGATTTAAAAGCATTGATGAATACAGTATGTGCATGTGTGCTTCTTGAGCAGTCTGTGCCTGTATGTGTACCTTACAGTACATGTTATTACCTGCCAATAAAGTACAGTTTATGCTCGTATATTTCCTGCCATATTTGCTCTGGGGCACTTTTCCTGTGAAATGCAAAAGTCTTTTGCAGCAAATAGGGAGCAATTTTAATAGTTGGTGAAGGCATTTTAAATGCTTTTCTAGACAGAGGGCCAGATGTATCAAGCTTCAAAAAAAGTGATAAAATGGAGAGTGATAAACAACCAGACAATAAAAATGCTATACCTACAGTGCACAGGGTTTGAACATTTCGAGAACAAATTTGGTCTGAATTAGGCCCATAGTCATTCACATCTAATAAAACATATACAAAGAAGATTGTCTGCAGAGGAGGGTTGTTTTTTTCTCCCCATGGCTGACTTTGGCCTCTGTCAGCTCCCACCAGTCAAACCTGGATCTAGGTGATCTGTAGTTTATTGACTTTTACCCTGTTCTGTAGCAGTTATTTCAACTAATAGGTACTGAGCCATTATTATGGCAGTTTCGCTGCGGTCTGTGTCTTCTTGGTATGGCACTGCAAAAACTGTAGTCCCATGTAAATAAAACCTAATACAGATGTGTTCACATACACTAATGGAGCTCACACACGCACCGATCCCAGCGTGCGTTGTGGGCTTAACTAGCACACATAGCATCGTATGCCTTGTGCATATGATGTGCATGCGATGCGATGCTATGCTAGAAAAGGCTAGTACAAAAAGTATGTGCAGCACATACTTTTTGTACTGTACGATGAGGTGCCGCGGGAGCGCGCACCCCATCGTACAGCATCGCACCGCCCGCATCGGTGCGTGTGTGGCCTCCATTAGTCTGATTAAACAGTCACACCATGCCTGGGAGCAGCACAAATAAGCATGAACTGCTCTGCATCCAATTTGCATCGCTTTGCAAACACTGTAAGACACATTCTGGCAAAAAGTTGCATGAAAAGAGACGCTCAGTGCTACGGAGTCAATCGGTGTTCACAGGAAAGGGAGAATAGATGTATGTGGAAACATGTAATAATAAGAATAAGTATGGTGTAATGGTTAGCATTACTGCCTCACAGCACTGAGGTCATGGGTTCTATTCCCACCATGGCCCTAACTGTGCGGAGTTTGTATATTCAGCCCGCGCTTACGTGGGTTTCATCTGGGTACAATCCAAAATAATACTGGTAGGATAATTGGCTCCCAACAAATATAAATTTTAGAATGTGTGTCTGTGTACATTTTGTAAGGAATATAGATTATAAGCTCCACTGGGGCAGGGACTGATGTGAATGTTCAAATAGTATCTGTAATATGTGTGCGCTATATAAATAACTGGTAGTAGTAATAATAATAATAGAAGTTGTACACCGGCCAAATAAAAATATTCAGCCTAGAATCCCTCAAACAAAAGCCATAAAAACCTCGGCTTGTTTATTTTAGAGATGTGCAGGCTGATTTACTCTGATTTCAAAGCAGCATCTTATTAGCTATCAACTGTCAACAACTGTCATGTGATTTGGGATAGCCAATAAGATCCTGCTTTGAAATCAGAGTAAATCAGAGTAAATCAGAACCTGCAGATCTCTAGTTTATTTTCATCAATTCATACTTACCAGAGGATTCCAGTGCTTTTGGTCTCCCCTGTCTCCTTGGTTCTGTACAAAAGTAGATATGTGCTTGGCCAATCTATTGGCCAATCTCGTCCGGCTCTATTGTGTTGAACGTGCAGGTAATCACGTGCGTTGCTCACTTGCCTTCATCACCAAACTTATGAGATGTAGTAGTTAGTCCTGGAGAGAAAGATGTGCACAACTTGATCTGAATTTTGACATTACCAGACCAAACACTAAAATAGACTGTCCATCATTAAACCATATCAACATTCTGAATGTCGACTGCATATTAGGGTGCTTGTATCCTTTTAAACTATGCGTGCATGAAGATGATTGAGCATTTTCCCCTAGAATAGTGTAGTAAATAATCATCCCTATTTTGTAAATGATGGCACCCTCATTGGGGGCAAATTCAAGATTTTTGAGGGGAGTTTCCAAATCTTTGCACAGGGAAAACTATTTAATCCATTTTAAGGGGTGCACACATGCTTCAATTTTGACAGGTTTTCGATTCGACTTTACTTATAGAAAGGAAAATCGAATCAAATCGAACAGTTTTTAAGACTCTTTCGAACAGCATGTGATTCAATGCGAGCTACCGTTTTCGCTATATCGAAATTGAAAAAATAGACTGTATGGGGAAAAAATGACTGCACAACAAGTCTGCACAACACTCAAGTAAGTCCTAATACTTTATAACAGTCAGTTTTCTTGGGGTAATTGTCTGTGTGCGGGGCCCCCTTGGGCTTGTCTGGCTGGACCAATCCAGGGCATCGCTACTTTACACATAGACTTACATAAACATATCATCATTTTTCTATGTATGTCTTTTTTATATGTATTTTTTCACTTTTTTTTTTACTTCTGACACACCCTTTATCACTATTAGTTGCTTACACATACCCTACATTCTATGACACTTTACACTCTATTACACTTCACAGCTATATTTTATTTATGTGATGCCCTGGGGTATGTTAGCAGTAATGAGTGCATAGTGCACCTGCAAACACCCTCTGTCTTGCATATAGCTAAAAATAGACTGTGCATTCAAGGAAATATCTAATTAGATCCAGTAAATCAAATGTGTTCACTGTGCCTTGAATACACATAAAACACGATATTGAATGCAAAAATGCAGATCGAATGTGAAATCGAATGAAAAGCAAAGGCAAAAAAGAAAGGGGGTGGTATTAGGGAAATTGAAAGCAAATTGAATCGAAAGTAATTGTAGTCTCAGTCGCAAATAGAGGTACAATAACAGGGCATAGAGTGGTACCACTACTTCTCTGTTACACAAGCATTTGCCTTGGAACTGAACACTACAGCCTAGTGCAGGCATTTCCAAACTATGACCCTCCAGCTGTGGAACTACAAATCCCAGCATGCCTTTCAATTGTTTTAGCATTCCCTAATAGCAAAACTGTGGCAAGGCATGATGGGACTTGTAGTTTCACAACATCTGGAGGGCCATAGTTTGGACATGCCTGACCCTAGCGAGTCACCCAGAGCATCCTTATGATTCTCCTTGGTGGTCAGGTCCTTCCTGGTCCCAGTCTTACCATATCATTTAAATATCGTGTCTGTAAAGTTTCATGCTTCTGGTCAAAGTAAGGAACATGATTAAAGTAAGGAACTCTCATCTGTCCATAATTCTGTATTTCCAGGTTATTATACCGAGTGACAGATGCTGCATTAAGCGATGCAGGGGCTCAGTTTGGCTTAGTAACTTATTACAGTATATCAATATTACACTGACAACTGATCTACAAGTTAAAGGCTGTGAGAAGCCTTAAGCTAGAACAAGTGGCCTAATTCAGATCCCCTCGTAAATGCTGTCCATGTCATAAAATACTATGGTTCAGTACTTTGTGCATGTATTGCGTGTGGCAAAGGTTCCGCGTTGCCCAAAGCAAAACAGCTGTAGAGATCCATTGATTTACAGTCTGAAATCATTTAGGAGGGGAGACAGTGCAGCGATGGTGTGATGCCTCCATTTTAGAAGTGCCAGGCAAGGATCTCTATCTTCTGATGGTAATTTCCTGGCCACTTTGTAGGAGGTGGCTTGCTTTGGTTTCGCAGCCTGCGGATGGGGTAGCAAGTAGATGCTGCCTCCTAGTGTGCAGAACAGGATCAGGACTACATGCAGGAGGCATCTTCTTAAACCAGATACCTCCTGCTGCATTAACATATCTGTGCATTGCTGCTGCTTCCTTCCGTGTAAGCAGCTGTGATGAACCCTACAACTAGGCCTGAATCAGGCACAATATTTGATTGTTACTTTGATTTTCAACAATCAGAGAAAATTTACAAACTAGTTCTACCTAGAGATGTGCAGGTTCTTATTTACTCTGATTTCAAAGCAGGATCTTATTGGTTATCCCAAATCACATGACAGTTGTTGACAGTTGATAGCCAATAAGATCCAGCTTTGAATTCAGAGTAAATCAGAGTCTGCACATCTCTAGTTCTACCTCCAGCAATAAAAATATTCTAATTGGTTCTTACAAACATATCTTCTAAACCAATCCAATTTACAGAGCTAAACCTTAGATACATGTTCTATTTAGGAGTAAAATTAAAACTGATATACATTGTATTTTTTGTTTTTCATGGTCTTTCTTTAAACAACTATTGCACTGCACTTGTTTGAACAATCACAGGGAATGGTCCTGTGACAGTGCGGAGCAGCCTGACTAGACAGGACTTGCAGCTGTGATGTAAAAATGCCTCTCTCTCAATGAGGCGCACTCTCCCAGCTGTCTGTCTGCATATTTCACTGATTTGGGTGTTGCTGGACACTGACATTTCCTATTCCTTCTGTTCAAATCAACTACAAATGCTGATTTATTAGTTTATTCTCTAGGAATGCATATATTTTATCTTTACCTTCCTATTGTTGTCCCACATTGTTACTAGCACTGCTGACTCTAGCGTGTAGTGCTTCAGAGACCATTAGTGGTTTTTAGGTGGGAATACAAAGTTGAGGTGTAAATTTCCCCAAACACCAATAATAGAACTAGAAAAGATTCTCTATCCAAATGGAGGTCCCCCATAAATACATAAACCTTTTGAATAATAGGACCCAAGAAATCCTTTATTCCAGGTACATTAAACTTCTCCTAAGGAAGTACAATATGATAACTGTGTAATTTTTCAGGAATGAAGAACTGTGTATTTATTTTCCTTTAGGGCAGGGGTGTCCAAACTTTTTGCGACGAGGCCAGATTTGGGGCCTTATTCTGATCGGTCCGGCCCGATCAGAATATGCGGCCAGGACCGTGCAGGCGAATCCCCGCCTTCCATACGGATCGCCACCTCCGTACGTACGCGGATATGTGGTGGTCCGCATGAAAGTGGACGGGGATACGCCTCCTCCATCTTGGGAGCAGCCCCTGCATTCGATGGTCGCCGACCATCGAATGCAGGGCCGCACGCTCCACCAGCTGCCGCCACCCAAGACCACACGGACACTTGTCCGTATGAAATCATGTATGGGGGCGGGCAGCTGACATCCGGCGATGTCAGATGCCCGCCCCCTACACATGCGTCACGGCTTCATTACCATGCATACGCCCCGCGTTTGCATGGGAACGCCCATGAAACGCGGGGCGTATGCATAGGGTAATGAAGCTAAGTAGCCCTTCACGCCCCTCTCCGCCCCCTGTGCGGCGTCTGAAGAATACGTGCGGCGAAATCGCTTGCACATGCGCAGAGTGACCTCTGCACATGCGCAGACGATAACCATCGGCGGGACGACCGCATGCGGTAAAATCCGCACCGATCAGAATAAGGGCCTTGGTGAGGTGAAAATGTGTGGAGGCCGACCATTCAGCCTGACATTCTTTGAATCATTAATCACATAAGAATGGTCCCTAACTCTGCCCCCATTCACTGTATGTCCCCCAGCCTGCCCCTTCACTGTCATTCCCCTGTCTGTCCCATTCACTGTATGTCCTCCACTCTGCCCCCTTCACATTATATTCGCCTACCTGACCATCCTTCTCTGTATGTCCCCCAGTATGCCCCTCCTTCACTGTATGCCCCCCACTCACTGTATGTTCCCCACTTTGCACCCATTCACTCTGTCCCGTAGCTTGTCCCTCATTCTGTGAATGTCCAGGGGTTGGACACACACTCACCCGAAAGCCGCCAAACACATCTCACTGTGGCTGCCGGCACCTTCTCACTGCTGCAGACAGCAAGGTAAAGGCACGCTCGCCGGGACCCCACCTTTAGTGTCTTGTGCTGTGCATCCTGCATCTGATGCTCCTCCCGCTTCTGGCTGGAGGCTGCGGGCCACTTGAAATGATGGCACAGGCCGCAATTGGCCACCCGGGCCAGACTTTGGACATGCCTGCTTTAGGTACTTTCCTTATCTGAAGATCCTATAATCAAAGCTCTCTGATTGTACTTACCTTGTGAAAATACACCAAAATTATTTTTTTCTCCGGTTTGTAACACATATGCAATATGTCTGTGTTCCCTTGTTCCTCGTTTTCATCCTTCACCTGTTCCTGTATCCGTTGTCTGTATATATACAGATGGAAGTCGTCTGAGTGTATGAAGGTATATTTTGTATACATCTCTCTGTGAATGTATTTTCTTTATGGATGGAAGCTTAGCAGGGAACAAACGGTTTAGTTTGGGGATGCAGCACTGTATGTACTAGATTATGAGAACATTTTTCTCTTCTCTAAAATATTATTACATAATACCATTGTACCAGACTCAGAATTGTTCCGCTCCATTTTAATGATGCTTTTATACAGAAGCTCAAAAGACTTGATTTTGCGGAATACTGATCTTTTTCTGTACAGAACATTATTGTGTTATGCCAGGACGTTGTGTGTCCAGAATATTTGACCGAACCACACCCAGGAAAGTGGAACATAGACATTGCCAAAGCATTCAATTCTACTAAAAAAATAAACGGTGTCATTCTAAAATAACCACTTGGGTGTATTTGACTCCCTTGTGTTGCCACATGAGCTATCCTATTATTGGCCCATTGTGTTATCAGACTAATCATCTAACATGTTTGTTTGTGATGTATCACATTGGCGGGAATGACACGTGTGCACTCAGCCTGCCATAATGATTAATAACACATTGATATTATCTCCAGACATTATAAATATAAACAAACTGGAGAGTAATAATAATGTAACATTTATTTATTTTACTAGGATATCAGTGTTGCCAAGTTTCTGTGTTTTCCAGGGGCATTGCCAGCTTTTACACATTTGTCTCTGGATTTTTGTCATTGGAAGAATCTCATGATCTTTTATGTTGTTTATTTGTACTGCACAATTACATGATCTGTACAGTGCACTTCTTGTTCTACCTATGCAATGCAATTTTGACTATTTTTTATTTATTTTCTGGCCTCTATAAGGGACAGATGTATTAAGCCTAGAGCAGGCATTTCCAAACTATGGCCCTTCAGCTGTTGTGAAACTACAAGTCCCATCATGCCTTGCCACAGTAGTTTTGCTTCTAGGGAATGCAAAAACTTTGGCAAGGCATGCTGGGATGTGTAGTTTCACAACAGCTGGAGGGCCACAGTTTGGACATGCCTGGCCTAGATAAATGGTCAAGTAGAAAGAGATAAAGCAGCAGCCAATCTGCTCCTAATTGTCATTTTGCAAACTCAGTCTGTAACTTGACAGTAGGACCGGATTGGCTGCTGCGTTATCACATTTCACTTGATCACTTCACCAGGCTTAATGCTCCTGCCCCTAAGTTTCAATTTCAGAGGAAATAATAGTATATCTGATGCCACTAAATATTATTCTGACAAGGTTCATTAAACCTCTTCTAGTGAGATTGTAGTAGACTAAAGGGGTGTACACACGGAGCAATTTTGTGCTATTTTCTAAGCAATCTTACCAGATTGCTTAGAAACTAAGCACAAATCTCACCGTGTGTGTAGTGTGGACGATCCCGATGCGCGGTCCCGCACATCAGGATCGCCTGATTAGTAAGTCAGCGCATACAGACGCAATCTAGTGATGATTGCTTAGAATATCTGCATGTCACTGCATGTGTACACAGGAGGCGACCACTTCCGTGATCGCGTCCTGAATCCACTCCCCCTGGTTTAGGTTTGACCCCTCCTACCACATACATACACATGATGTCACCCCTCGGCCGCTCGCCTCCTGGGCACCTTTGCTCTCTCTCCTCCGTCTTCCTGCTGCTGCCAGGCTGAGGCTCTCCGTGCATCTATCCTGCCTGCTGCTACAGCAAGCCCCACAGGACAAACCAGGTCCAACGTGAAGCCGCCCGCCGCTGACGTCACCAGCCGAGGCCCATTGACAAGGTGCGGGCCTTACGCGGCAAGAGCGGGCGGACGCAAAGCAAACAGGTGCAACGGCGTTGATCTGCAGGTTCAGAGATCAGCGAGCGAGATGAATCTGCTCGGCCGGCAGAATGGGAAAATGGCTTTGAAGCGCAGGTGGCAGCAGGGCAGGGAGGTGCAGGGGACAGGACATTTCCCACATTGCACAGCAGGTGCACAGGTGTGCTGTGGAAATGTTTGGGGCTTGTGAGGAGTGGGACCAGGTGTGAGAAGTTGCTGTGCCCCCTCCCATCTGTGCCCATGCCCCCTATCTTCTTCCCATCTGTGCCCCCTCCTGTCTGTGCCCATGCCCCCTCCCTTCTGCCCATCTGTGCCCCCTCCTGTCTGTGCCCATGCCCCCTCCCATCTGTGCCCATGTGCCCTCCTGTCTGTGCCCGTGCCCCCTCCTGTCTGTGCCCATGCCCCCTCCATTCTGCCCATCTGTGCCCCCTCCTGTCTGTGCTCATGCCCCCTCCCTTCTGCCCATCTGTGCCCCCTCCTGTCTGTGCCCATGCCCCCTCCCTTCTGCCCATCTGTGCCCATGCCCCCTCCCTTCTGCCCATCTGTGACCCCTTCCCGGCGTCCATGGAACCCAGAGGACACTATCTACACCGGTGAACCCTGGTGAGTATGCTTTCCTTCCCCAGGTACCCTAACAGAATTTCTTCGGGACCAACAAATGGATGGAGGAGACCTATCTATGTGTCAAGATAGGTAAGTATTTGGATGAAAGGGCTCTGTAATAAAGTTGTATTTTTCATGTGTGTTTGTGGTTTTATTTAAATATTGGTTCTGCTTTTGAAGGATGAGTCCAGCAAGCTCATTAATGGGTCGCATGCTGGGACTTGTGGTTCTCAAAGTCCCAGTATGCGTTCCAGGCTTGCTGGGACTCATAGTTCCACAGTTCAAATTTTTACACTTGAATCAGCCCGGTACCCAGAGCCCAGGGGTAAATCCTGGAGGGGGGGACCCCACTCCCCCAGGACCCCTGGCCAGGCTGACCGGTCAGAGGGATGAATGCTTTGGCCGGAGGGACTTATATAAAAAGTCTCCCCCCGGCTGTGGCATTACCCTTCTGGCTGGTTGGGCGTGGGGCTGGTTCTTAAAATACGGGGAACCCCTATTCATTTTGTCCCCCATATTTTTGAACCAGGACCAGCCATTGGGCCTGGTGCTGGTTTTAAGAAATACAGGGAACCCCTACTTGTTCGGTTCCCTGATTTTTTGCACAGATCTCTACGTGTGTATGCCCCTTAAGGCAGTATAGTCGCTGTCTTGTGTGACATGTTTAGATGCCCCTGCTCAGCCAGAAGCTCTCCCAAGGCATATTTATTTATTTACAGTTTCCTATATAGCACAGCATATTCCGTTGCGCTTTACAATTGGAAACAACTGTGATTAAACAAACTGGGTAGATACAAACCGACATGGAGGTAGGAGGGCCCTGCTTGCAAGCTTAGAATCTATAGGAATAATAGGAGGGATACATAAGGATAGAATCCCATAGCATGTCAGTCCCATCAGATTACAAGACAGTCCTGATGGGATACAATTAGATATGATTGCTACTGGAGGTTGTGTCGGGGTTCCTGAATATGATAAGCTAGCCTGAAGAGGTGAGTTTTCAAGGAACGCTTGAAAGTTTGGAGGCTAGAGGAGAGTCTTGTGTGCGTGGAAGGGCATTCCTTAAGGTGGGTGCTGCCCGACAAAAATCCTGCAAGTGGGACTGGGAGCAAGCAATGAGTGTGGATAAGAGAAGCAGATCTTGTTATATTAACAACATTTGGGCCAGAAAACTGCATGGGAAGTAGGACTTCACATTTCCTGATTTTCCCCATGGTAGCCTTTCTTATTGCCTCTGTGTGGATGTAAATTAGAATACAATACATACTGTATATAGTATACTGCACCAAGAATTCTGATTTCTCATGTTGCTGAGCTTGTTAATAGTCATGTCAAATGAGTAGCCTTTCATTTCGGACATAAGGAAACCAAGAGCCTAACTTGAATGGGATGTAGAAGACACTGTTAGCTTGAAGCCCAGTAGTGTAATATGACGATATTCCGGGCAGTGTTGTAGTTTCGGCTGTGCAGTTTGTACCCAGCATTAAGCTGATTATTATGATCTTGTAAAACTTATCACATCTGGATCATGCCACTGTTGATTCTTTTTCTTTGTGTTTTTATTTTGTATTATTTCCATTCTCATGTATGGTGTTTGACATGGTGTTATCATTTAGGTTACACCATTGATTAATGCAGGTCTTGTTCTTGTTCATTTGCGTTTACTACAAAAGAGTTGACCTTGTGAAAATGTATGCAGAGGTGCAGATATGCTACTTTATAAGACATTGGTCTCCAACAGACAGGGGCGGATTGGCCATAGACCTTACAGGGAAGATTCCCGGTAGGCCAACGCACCTGTGAGGCCACTTATCAGCCAGCCTATTATTTTTATGATATGGCCCTGCCCAGAGTGATAGCCACTCCCCCCTCCCACACACACATAGTTGGTTCCGCCAACAGTTGATTAGGTGCCGCCCACATGAGGCCGCTACAAGAAATTTCTCCAGGGCCATGTTTAGTTCCCAATCCACCCCTGCCAACAGGAATAGAAATTCAAGTTGCTATGGTCACAAAATGCAAGTACATTACATGAAATTCATACCCACTAGAATGAGGTCTTGGTATATTAGGGTAATTGTTTTCTAGTCCTACAATACAAACAGCAAATTTAGTTGTTAACCTGTTACAGATCTGATCAAAAACACATAAAATGGAGTTTGTTTTTCTTGTTTTACTAGAAATGTTATATGAGTTTTAGTAACTCAGGGAATTGTTAGCATTGGATTTTTCTTCTTCTGTATTTGGAATGGTACAGTATATTTAGGAATCTCATAACAGCGTGAATTCCAAACAAATCATGCCTCTTCTTTGATGGAATAACCTAATGATTAACCTCACCAGAAGTCTATACTTGACCTCTCTCTCCATGCAACGTCTGGCAGGAGTCACTGAACCACTCAAAGACTTCCAGAAGAAAAACATGGTAGGGTTCATTTACCCTTTCACGTTAATTTGAAAGACATGCTTGATGGCCAAGCAGCAGCAGCAAAGTCTGTTAACTGTATAAAGACTTTTTTGAATATACTGTAGTAATGTACATGATATATATATATATTTTGTGTGTGTGTGTGCTGTGTGTATATATGAACAGCAACTAGACATCATGGTCAAAAAGTTCACTGAGCAGGAGTACCCTGCAAAGGAACTTCAAAAATCAAGACACAGGGCAGCGACAGTGCCCAGGGAAGTTTTTCTACAGGAATGTGATAAAAAAAAAACCTGCGGGTCAAGTGATCCTTTGGGTACAACAATACAACACGAGCAGTAAAACACTGTGTGAAAAAGCCAAACAGTTGTGGCCCATTTTGGCGTCTGACGCTGATCTTAAAGTGCTCAAAGAGCAACGTCTGATGCCCAGCTATACAAGGAGCCATAAACTCAAAGATTGGATAGTCAGGACCGACATAACAGGATTTTGAAGAGCAAGCACAGATTATTTGACATGCAAAATGTTTCAAATGCATGGGGTGTACCACTGGCAGTCATATGTCGGTGGGGAGTTTTATCTCACGCCTCCTTACATAGAAGAAATTTTATATTTCTAGCCCCCTTACCTGTACATCCAAGTATGTGTTATATGTTTTTCCCATGTGGCCTGTACTACGTGGGTAAAAACAGAACAACAGCTCAGGGAGCGAATGGTGCAGCATAGGTATACGATTACGGCAGCACTGGACAGTGGGAGCAGTCCGTTGCTCACCATTTTGCTACCCTGAAACATGGAGTGGCTATATTGCACCACAAGATTATAGATCAGGTGCCAGCCTCTCCAAGGGAAGGTAATCATGGCAAAAAAAACAAATGCAGTTAGAAGCAAAATGGATATACAAACTAGACGCGGTCCACCCAAGAGGACTTAATGATGCCCTATGGCTGGGTTGTTTTTCATAAAATCTACTAACACCTAAATAAGACTGGGTAGTGCTCTACACTAGTTTAAGCTGTAATATATTCATTAAATATTTTAAAATCAGTGGGTGCTATAGAAAAATAAATAAATAAGACTAAGTAGAATTTTTTTTAAAGGTTTTACAATAAAGTCAGGTATTTTTTGGGCGTTTTTTTATATGGTCAGGTCCATAAATATTGGAACATTGACATTGTTCTCATATTTTGGGCTCTATACACCACCACAAACAATATGTGCTTTAACTGCAGACTTTCACCTTTTATTTGAGGGTATTTACATCCAAATCAGGAAAATGGTGTAGGAATTACAATGGTTTCTATATCTGCCTCCCACTTTTTAAGGGACCAAAAGTAATGGGACAAACTAAAAAATCCTAATTACAAACTTTAACTTTTTAATACTTTGTTTCAAACCCTTTGCACCCTTTGGTTACTTTTGCAGTATGCTTCGGGTCATTAACCATTTGCACTGTGAAGCGCCGTCCAATGAGTTCTGATGCATTTGACTGAAAATGAGCAGATAATATTCCCTGAAACACTTCAAAATTCATCCTGCTGCTTTTATCAGCAGTCACATTATCAATAAATACAAGGGAACCAGTTCCATTTGTAGTCATACATGCCCAGGCCATGACACTACCACCACCATGCTTTACTGATTAGGTGGTATGTTTTTGGAGAGCAGTTCCTTTCCTTCTCTATACTCTTCTCTCCCCATCTCTCTGGTACAAGTTGATCTTTGTCTCATCTGTCCATAGGATGTTGTTCCAGAACTGTAAAGGCTTTTTTAGATGTTGTTTGGCAAACTCTGATCTTCCTGTTTTTGAGGCTCACCAATGGTTTTCATCTTGTGGTGAACCCTCTATATTCACTCTTGTGAAGTCTTCTCTTTTTGGTAGACTTTAACACATATACACATTACCTCCTGGAGAGTGTTATTGATCTGGCCAACTGTTGTGAAGGGGTTTTTCTTCACCAGGGAAGTAATTCTTCTGTCATACCCCAAAGTTGTTTTCCGTGGTCGTCCAGGTCTTTTGGTGTTGCTGAGCTCTTCGATTCATTCTTTCTTTTTAAGAATGTTTCAAACAGTTGATTTGGCCACACCTAATGTTTTTGCTATTTGAAAAATTTCTTTTGATTTTTCAGCCTAATGATGGCTTGCTTTACTGATAGTTGACAGCTATTTGAAGTTCATATTGAGAGTCGACAGCAACAGATTCCAAATGCAAATGTCACACCTGGAATCAACTCCAGACCTTTTACCTGCTTAATTGATGATGAAATAATGAGGGAATAGCCCACACCTGTCCATGAAATAGCTTTTTAGTGGATTGTCCCATTATTTTTGGTCCCTTAAAAAGTGGAAGACACATATTTTGTCTTAGCAACTTTATAGTTGTACTCAATCAAAAATATATATTTTTTAAACACAGTAGTGACGTGGCAGAAACCCAATATAATCAATAGTTGATTCAAACTTCATAGAACTTTTTCACATATATATATATATATATATATATATATATATATATATATAAAATCACGCACTTATATGGGAAGTAGACTAAAGCTGGAAAACCTGCTGGTGTCTCCTCCAAAAATATATAGAGTCACTATGGCCCAGCACTCTTCCTTCCGCTGTAAAGGTCAGGTGCCGATAGGGCTATGCAAAGCCGTCCTCAAACCGCTCATCTGCTGGTAATACCAGCAGATGAATGGGTTTCCCAGCAATGATAATGCTCAACACTCATCGGCACAACATTGTGCCCCCCTACCTCCTGCGTTTCCCGGACACCCCCCGACTCCCGCGATTCGTGGCCCCCCCGCTACCCCCCTCCCGCAATTTACGGACTCGCCCAAGACCCCCCTCTCCCGTGTTTCAAGGACCTCCGCTACCCCACTACCCCCCCCCCCCCGCACGCGATTCGCGGACTCCCCCACCACCCACCCCCTCCCGTGTTTTGTGGACCCCAGCGGGAAGGGGGGATGCCATGCCACCCATAGCACATGCCTCACATGCCTAGTGGGAAACCGGCCCTGTGTATATAGAGAGAGAGCAGATGATCCGGCACAGTCACAATAGAAGTATACTTTCAGTGGGTGCCCACACAGTTCACGGGCAGATATATCGGAACAGAAGTGCAGCACTCCAGCCAATTTAAATATATTTTAATATAAGTAAACTAAATACAACATTTCAGTACTCTGCGGTATTATTATCAGGCTCCTGCCCCCCCCCCCCCCCCCCCCTCTATCTATCTATATATTTCAATGCTTGGATATCCTAGAGTGCACATCCGGTCACATAATCCTATTTTCTTGTAGACCCTCGTTATTTAGAGGTGACAATACCCTTATTGAAATTGTGAGAAACAAAGTGTTCATGAACAAACCTTTGTCTGATAAACAAATGTTTTGCTGTTTGGCGATATATATACGTTATACAGTCCATATTTTGGATACACAGTTGTTTCCTTTTCTCTATCAATTAGAGATTCTTCAAGAAGTGCAATTGTGCCTTTCTCAATCAACTGCCCCTGATGAAGTCACTTAGATGATGAAACGCGTTGGGCCTGCTACCACATTGGATTGTGAAATCACTTTGTATATTGACTGTACTATTATGTTTGTTTTATAGCCAACGTAAGGCTTATTTTTAATTAAATATTTGTATTTTAAAATTGTGTAATTCACTATAGTGCACTCTGACCTTTTCTGTATATATATATATATATACACATACACACATATATATATATATATACACACACATATTTGTTTTGTCCTGACGACGGGGGAGACCCCGAAACGTAGACTTCCAGGCAATAAATTTGTCCTACGTTCACCCGCTGTGCCAGTCCCTGAGTGCCCTTCTTTACCAGTCTCTGTCTACGAAGGGCTGAGAGGCCCCTTGGGTGGCACCAGGGCAAGCCAGTTCATTTGGACTATACTTAAGACCTGAGTGCCGGTCTTACCCTTGGGTATATATATATATGTGTCAGCCAGTGAGGAGTTAGACATACAGAGTTGGGGGAGCTACTGTGATCCAAAGGAGAGCAGCTATATGCAGATGCGTAGGGAGGGCAGCTCTGGTGCAGCACAAGCTCCAGGAGCCAAAAACTTAAGAGGGAGTCACGCATCCTCTGGCGGGATTCTTAACCTTAACCTCGATTCTTCCAAGGCCAAAGAAATCCACCACCTCTGCAATCTTCAGCTCTGGCCTGGAAGGCATAGAGGCCAGTCCATTGCATGCCAAACTTCCAAGGGCTCTCAGGATGATGAAGCCGGGAATCAGTATTGCTAGCAAACTGCATGAACATCTGACCATCAAATTTTGCAGCAAGTGCACCTGCTCTTCTCTGATCTTTGCCCCATGCCCCTTCTCTCTGATCTGCCATGCCCAATTCTCTCGAATACCTTCCCCCTAGCAATTCTCTCTGATCCTTGCCCCAAATGCCATTGTCTCTGCCCTTTTTTCTAGGATACCGCACCTCTTTCTCTAATCCCTGCCTACTACTGAATTTTCTTTGTTCCCTGCCCCGAACCCCCCTTATTTATGAAGGATGTATCCACCGTGACTACAATGACACGGTGCACTGAACTGCTGGCAGACATCCTGCCGGTACACTCTCAAGCACACAAGATTTTTTTCTGGTTACTGGCTGCTGAGGTTCGCAACCTTCCTGTCCATCAAGGGTATTTTGGTGCAATGGAAATCAAGCTCTGAGAACGTGGCCTGCTGTTAAATGTATGCTGTGTGAGTGTGCACAGATCTGACACTGACAGTTTATATTAATAGACAGTCATTTAAAAAAATATATATATATATTTGTGCTGTTTTCCATCCAGCCTCATACCCCATTTTCAGCTGTTCCATGCCCCTATGTGGCTGCTCCTGGCTCCCCCCTCGTGCACACGCACTCCAAGCCAAACCCTTCACCTGTGCTCCCATTAAGGTCCAACCTTCCCTGCCCTGTGCCACACCTCCCCCACCATGTCTTACATTCCCTGTGTCCAAATAGGTTCATATATTACTGGCCACCCTTATATTGCCCCAACCACACACACCAGGGGGGCCATGCCTATTTGGTTAGACTTGGGCCCCATCATTTCTGATGGCAGCCCTTCATGTGGCTGAGGATAGTGACGAGTACTGTAACTGATAATAGCGATGTATGCTGTGACTGACTATAGTGATGGGTGCTGTGGCTGACTAAAGTGATAGGTGCTGATGTAATGAAGGTAATGAGAAAGTGAGGAAGGTGATATGGTGCCGAGCAAAGGTAATCAGATGCTGAGGTGATGAGGGCTGAAGACGTTTATGAGGGCACACAGATGGAAGGCGTGGGTCCCGGTTTCAATCCACTGACCTGGTTTGAGTTTTATGGAGTCTCCTGTGATTAGCTCTGCAGCTACAGTATCTTCTGTAAGGGCTGATGGCTCATTTAAAAAAAAAAGAACATTCTGTTTTTTGGGGCAATGAATCAATTAGTTATTTTTGTCCTGTGGGAGCAACCATTGAATCCAGATGTCTAATTTTATTGTGTAGGCCAATGTGTGTGAGTATTTTTCCTTGTGGGGGTCAATGTTTTGTGCACTGTTGGGGACAATGCTGCATGTTGATTTATATATGGGGGCGCTGCGCCGTGCTATAGGTGCCATGGCTCCATGCAGTGGCGTAACAATAGCCCCACAGACCCATCGGTCGTGGGGAGGTGCTGATTAAGTGTGGGCACTGGGGTCTGCGGGGCTATCATGAGCTTCACTGCTGCTGGGAACCGCAGATCTACTTGTCTCTTGTCAGCGTTCTCGGGCAGCTCATCTCCTGGCAGGCTTGTTAATGAAAATGACCCTCAAAAAATGTCTGCCCCCATACAGTAGACACTTTTTGAGGATGCTAGAGGAGGCATCGGCCTCCTCTAGCATCCTCAAAAATGCTCTGCTGTTAGGGAGCGGCCGTTTTTTGTGGATAAATTTCATTAACAAGCCTGCCAGGAGGAGAGCCGGGACTGCAGATAAGAGACAAGTAGACCTGCGGGTCCCGGCGGCAGCAAGTAGTGGGGTTGAAGGTGGGCTTTGTTTTAAGGGGGGGGGGGGGGGGGGTGGACGAAATTTCCGGCAGGGGGTTCGCCCAAATAATAGTTACGCCACTGGCTCCATGCTATGCCTCTGACTGTATGTCCATTTTTGGTCCATACAATCTGTGTTAATCTGTGTTTTGGGGTGCTCTGCTGCTTGTGGGAACCCCATAATCCCTTTGGAAATCTTAGTTTTGCCATTAAGTGTTGAAAGCTGAGCATGCAGTCCTATCTTAACTCTGCACTCAGACAAACACTATGGCATTTATTCTGGTTCACTCCCAAAGGCAAATTCCTTCTCAAATGGACAAAACCATGTGCACTGCAGGGGGGGGGGGGGGGGGGGGTTTAGATGTAACATGTGCAGAGAGAATTAGATTTGGGTGGGGTTTTACTTCTAAGTGAGAGCTATATTTCAGTGTAAAAATAAAGCAGTCAGTATTTTACCTGCACAGACACAAAATAACTCAGAAACCCAAATCTAATTCTCTCTGCACCAGTTACATCTGCTCCCCTGCAGTGCACATGGTTTTGTCCATTTGAAAATGAATTTGCTTTTACGAGTTAACCAGAATAAGGGTCTATGTATAAAATCTAAATAATCTACTACCCAGCAAATGCCTGAAACAGTTGTACTGATGGAAGGGGTAAGACACTTGCAATATGTTTTACCAGTGAGATTGACCCGCAGCCGCTCACATTTGTTATATAAATAATAATAAAAAAATTTGTGTAAAAATGTTTATTATAATTCCTATATAAAGAAAGCATTATAGCTCATTATGATGAATAAAAATGTTTGATTAGCAATTTTTACACCTATTTTGACAAATTCACTTGACACTCAAATGTTAATCTAAATAAATGATAAATTGTTAGTTAGTTAATCATCAATAACTAATGTGGCTCTTTGTAATGCTCCGACTGGGCAGATAGCTCAGACTACAGTATGTGTAGTTTTTGTAGTCTTGCAGCCAGAGATATCTGTTTGGCTTTTTTTTCCAGTGAGTTTGCCAGAGATTTGGGAGCCTGCAGCTGATTACATGCAACATATTATAATCAGAATACTAAAAATATAGTAAGGGCTGCTTCTGCCAAATCTGGTTTGAGAACTCTGATTTGCTGGTGAATTTTTCTGTGGCGATTTTGCCGTTAATAAGTTTAGCATTTTCTTTACTTTTGCAAAGTTATTCGGTTAGACCTGCCTTTTTACCCCTTTCACATCGCACCTCCGACCCAGGTTTTTGCCAAGCTTGCTGACATGTTGACCCAGGTCGAGGTGCAGTGTGAAAGCTTATAACTTGGGTCGACCAACCCGGCAATTCACCCTGAATTTTAAAAAGGGTTATATGAAGGATAAAACCAAGGGGTCCTCTGTATAATGGGCAACCTGGGTTTAAGGTGAAAGCACAGGATTGAGTGATGTGAAAGGGGTATTCGAGAATCCTTACTGTGTATAATAAGGTGATTTGGAGAAGAAATTAGTTTAGATCAGTTGCTATCTGAAAGTGAATGAAGCTTTAATTGGTCTTTTTGCTATGGTTCTGACTGTACTGCATTGTATGATGTATTAATGCAATGGTCTTCTGCCTACAGCTGATGTGCTCCTCTGTGCAGAGTGCGTTATTTGAAGAAGAGGACAGAGCGAAGAAGCTTCAGCAGAAAGTCACATCCCTTGAGAAGCGTAACAAACAGCTGCGAGACCGCGTAAAAAAAGTCAAGAAGTCTTTACGGCAAGCAAAAAAGAATACTAGAAATATGGAAATGATCAATAGGAAACTGAATGAGAAGCTCTCTTCTATGGCAGGACAGATCACACATATAAACTCTTTCAAACAAAAAAATTCTCATTCAACCTACCTTAAGCTGTAAGTTGCCACGTACGTATTACATAGTAGAGAATACTTTGGGCCTAATTCAGACCTGATCGCACCGCTGTGAATTCATATGGCAGGCGATTATCGATAGACTGCGCATGAGTACAGCCTGTAGTATGCACGTGCGAGGCTATCCTGAGATAAATCCTGCTACTTTTTTTATCGCTGGCCATACATAAGTTGATTGACAGGAAGCCGGCGTTATGGGTGCAAACCGGGCATTTTCTGGGGGTGTCAGGGAAAATGCTGGCATGCCCAGGTGTTTTAGGGGAAGACGTGTGACGTCAGCTCTAGCCCCGATCAGAATCTTTCTATCACAGCCACCGAGATGGTGAGCCGCTTGTGAATGGATTTGCAGATAATCACCAATCCAGCTACATTTTTGCAAGCCACGTTAAACAATTTGCAGGCTTGCATGGGGTGAGAGATTTCACTCTGGTGGGAATGGCGTATACCTGATCACAGAGCTCCAAATATTAGCAGCCCAGCGATCAGGTCTGAATTAGACCATTTGTCTTTGGAAGGATTTCATTTTCTTTTAGCACAGTTTATTTAAGCCATATATAGGCTTTTGCGCTTTCATTACTCTACTCAATGTCGTACAGTATGACATAAAGCATTATGGCTGGCTGATAACTCCAGGTTCCTTACTGGTAACTTACAGTATGTAGTAGTACAAGGTAGAAAATGTTACTAAGATTACTCAGTTGGCTTTAAACGTATGACCCCTTCTGTTAAATGCATTTATAGGTTTTTAATGTTTTCTACAACTATTATATCGGTTTGGATTCCATTACAGAGTTTGAAGAAAAGTTCCGCATTGTGATCTTCCTAGACATCTAGAATGTTCTGCACATCATTTCTGATTACTTAAGCAGTATTGGCTGGTTTGGGAGTTGCTGGGCAGCCCCAATAATATGCTTAGATAGCTACTAGAATTGTTAGAATGTTCAGCTACAAAGCATAATGGAGTTACAGATTTGATTATCACATAATGGTTATTAATGCTTGTAGCTGAGTTTTATTATCATGCATATGTAAAACTCATTACATGTCCAATGGATGCCTTGATGCATGTATTTTATATTATTGTAGTGTTTTATCTGATCTGGCATTTGACGGGTCACAGGGTCTCTGCTTAAATTTACACAGCTGCAGCTTCCCACAGTAAAAGCCAGTAGCTCCCACTGCACATTCACTCAGGACAGACTTTTCATCAATTCTCCTATGACAAGAGAACGGACAACATTATTCAGTCTCCTTTCTTACAATCACACATTCTGTTAACTTCAGATATCGTACCTATGTACGGGATGCGGTCATTTGGTCTACTGCATTATGGTAGAAAGTCATTAGGTCGAATCCATTAGGTCGACATGCTAAAAGGTCGACATGACTCTAGGTCGACATGGGAAAAGGTCGACCTGATTCTAGTTCGAAAGGTCATTAGTTCGACAGGTCATTAGTTCGACAAGGTCATTAGTTCGACATTGTCTATGTCGACATTCACAAGGTCGACATGGAGTTTTTCACTGTTTTTTGAGCCAACATGTGCCGACAGGCGGTATTTCATGCCCTACCATCCACTAGGGCGTGGTGGGAGAATAAAATAGTGTGCCGAGCATAGCGAGGCACCGTGCCCGACGCATAGCGAGCGCAGCGAGCGATGCGAGGGGATGCAGTGCACTTTAAACTGTGTCCATGTCGACTGTGTTGACATTCAGGTAAAAAAACAGTGAAAAACCCCATGTCGACCTTGTGAATGTCGACATAGACAATGTCGAACTAATGACCTTGTCGAACTAATGACCTGTCGAACTAATGACCTTTCGACCTAGAATCATGTCGACCTTTTCCCATGTCGACCTAGAATCATGTCGACCTTTTAGCATGTCGACCTAATGGATTCGACCTAATGACTTTCTACCATAATGCAATAGACCAAATGATCCCAACCCCTATGTACTTAGACTCTTAGCTGGGAAAACCATCCTCATTAACAAATTAATGATGTCATATGGCTTTTTAGTAATAATAAGGTTATAACTGGGTTTAACACCCAGAGGCAAGAGATACCTGCAGGCTCCAAGCTTCAAGTGGCACCATGATGTACGGCAGCAACTGTGTGGTTTACAGTGGGATCCAACTGGGCAGTGACTCTTTAGATGTACTGTCCTATGGGAATAATATGGGTGTGTAGAGGACATGTATAACCTCAAACAGATTCTTATTTGCTCACATTGGAGACTATACTCAGGCAGAGATTCTGCACCTACCATGGGGATGGAGTCAGATGCTATGGTGCTTTTGATGTAGTGTCTAGAGGTGCATCAAGTAGGCTGTTGCATTTAAGGCATAAGTGCACGTCTCAAACCTATTGAGATGCAAAATGTATACCAGTGGAAGGGCTTTCACTAGCTGTAGCATGGCTATGGCAAAAGACACCGGTATAGCAGCTTGTGACTCAGATTCTGCTCCCTGGAATCTAAAAGGAGGCAGAAAAATCTCATAACCAGGAAAGCCAAGGACTAAAGCAGGCATGTCCAACGTGTGCCCTCCAGATGTTGTGAAACTACACATCCCAGCATGCTTTGCAATAGTTTTAGCATTCTCTAATAGCAAAACTGTGGCAAAGCATGCTGGGATGTGTAGTTTCACAACATCTGGAGGGCCAATGTTGGACATGCCTGGACTAAAGCATTTGTCATCAACATACTGTACAGAACTTCCATCCAATGTGTTTTCTGTTAACCTACTGCAAGCTTTCTAATAATGCTATGTCTCTTATACAGGAATTAGGGGGAGTCGTATTCAGATTTTTACACAGGGACAAATAGAACTAGTTAAACTTTAACAATACTGTCATTCTGTAGCTCATAGCAAATTGGATAGGGCTCTTTAGGCTGGGTACACACTAGTAGATATATTTGCAGATCAATTGATCTGTAAATATACCTACAGATGGATCCAGCAACGTTCCCCATACGCCTGCCATTTAAGCTTTCAATCACCCCTGGCTCTGGCTCTGCCATTCAGACATATTGCTGGTACGCACTGGCAGATGGTCCAGTATGCAGCTTCAGTCCCCTTTGCATCACTATTAGAACTTACTGTAGCACTCCCATTCTTCTGGTTGTCCAAGTTGGAAGTAGTGTTGGGAGCATACTTGCCTACCTGACCCTCTCCATGAAGAAGGAAATGCTCTGTTCCTGGACTTCCCTGGTAATGTATGATTACCATCACCTGTGGTGAACCACCTTTCTTATCAATTACCTAGCTCCCCACAGGTGATGGCAATCATACATTACCAGGGAGGTCCAGGAACAGAGCATTTTCTCCCTCATGGAGAGGGTCAGGTAGGCAAGTATGGTTGGGAGTGCTGGTGTCCCTGTTATGAAACCCCCAGCTTATCTCCTTAGGGGTAGAGAGATCTTCAATAAAACAAATTACATTAAAACTTATTTCCATTTCATATGTCACGCAGTATATTTTCCCTTGTCATTGTTATGTTGCCTAGGATTACTATTCAGAAACATGAAGATTGCATTTTTGTGCCAATACATTATTATTTCTGAGAAATGAATGTACATTAAAATACTGTTGTCTGTCTTTTCTAATGTGTATGGCTTTTTATATATTTCTTTTCTCCTTTGCACACTGTTTTATTGTATTTCACATTAATAAAGATAATACTTCTATTAGTTTGAATTTCCTACATAAAAGTTCTGGCAGAGCACTTATCAGCTGACTGATTGGCATGTCTGGGAATACACATGAATGACCAGGCATTTTTCCATTAAAGACCTATTGCAAGACTTTATAGGATTAGAGATGTTCAAACTTGTTTCACCATTATACTTGAACCAGTTTGCACAATTGTCTAAGTTTACGAATTTATGTTAAGTTTTGACCATGTTCAAGGAACTTAACAAGTTTAAGTTGTGATGGTTGTATTGAATAGTATTAAGAAGTTTGATGTTGCATTCAAAAGGTGAACTTGATATTCAGACTCAAACTCAGTAATGCTTACGGCTGGATTTTTTATTTTTATAGTTTTTTTTAAATGTGTTATATTTTAACTTCAGAAAACAAAATCTTCTAGCAAATAATATCGTGTAACTTGCCAAATTTGATCGAATTTTAAACTAGTTAGAAATTCTAGCATCAATATATAAAAATAAAATGGTAATTTTCTAATTGTAAGCTTTATATGGGATTTAGTCATTTTTAGAAATTTTCTTGGTTTCTACTGGGTTAATTTAAAAACATTTATCGATTTTGAAAAAATCCTTCACTACTCAATTTGATATATATCAGGGATATATATATATATATGTGTGTGTGTGTGTGTATCAGGGCACTGATAATACTCCCGAATTTTGATTACAAAAAATTAGTGTCTGATTAGGCTACAGCTTAGGGCACCGGGTTTGGAGGGGGGGGGGGGTAAAGTTTTTAAGGTGACTGCCAGATGGCAGTGCAAATGTAGCTTACTGATGGGAACATATATATAAGCTACAGTGCTAGCTGGTCAGCCTAAGGCCAAGGTCTCATTCACATGCCAGCATTAGATCCTACATGCGTGCTTAGCAGCATTACAAGAGGAGCTACATGTGTATTAGCCTAGAGCACCTGGAACCTCTAATTAGACCCAGCAAGTGAGGCAGTGTGTACCCCAACCACACATCTCTGATCAAAATCATTGTCTCCTGCTAATCCCTACATGCAAACAAATTATATTGTTTAGACTGGAAGTACATGCTTTTGTTGTAGGAAATGGGACACCAGTTGCACGTATTGGGGGAATGAGACCATATTACCAGGTGAGCAATGCATCTGTTCTGTATTATTGCTTGTACAATAAATAATGCTCTTGGCTTATATGATGCAAATTAAGTTATAGACATGTCTGATATTTCTGACCTTGTACCAAAGTCTTGAGGCCTGATTCTGAGTAACATACAATGACGTATTCATGCTAATTGTCAAAATCATGCATACATCTAAATAACTAAACAGTTACACTGCACAGTGGTGAAATTGTATGCAAAGGGTCATATGTGTACCCAAAAGGGCGCATATGTACTCAACAGAGGTGCATGTGTAAGCACAGATGCCCATGTGTCTACATAGAGGCAAATATGTGCGCAAATGGCTGGGGGTCTGCACAGAGGTGCATGTGTATGCAAAGAGGCCAGGATGTCCGCACAGCGCTGCATGTGTATGCAAAAAGGAGCGTGTGTATGAAAAGAGATGCGTGTGAATGTACAGTAGTGCATTGTACACACTCCTTGTATTATTGTTAGAATTTTTATAGTTGAAACTCTGGAGTATACAGGTGACAAGTGAGGTGGAGTCTACCCCAACCACAAGTTCACCAAATATCCCACATGAACCCTTGGGCTTATTTTTGTTTGTGTAAATCTGGTAATGGAGCTAGCCAGTGCCACCCTAACCATTTACCTTGTTGCATGTCATTGGTAAGAAGTAAATAAAAAGGCCAAATAGTGTGCATGAGTAGATAAGGCACACTTTTTCTTCAAACTAATTGGTTTTGACAGGTCCACGCCCCTTTTATACAGGTTGTCCACGCCCCCATTTATACAATTTGATATCAAACTTGATACGATCGTATCGCGTTTGATATCAAAGTAGTATAAAATTAATATTAAACAGTATTAAAATATAATTGGTTTGAGGCTGTAACTTCATACACTGATATTGACTATGTGAAATAACACATATATAAAGCTCGCTTAATGTTATCTTAACCAGCTGGAAGAATTTCTAAACATAATGCTAAAAAAGTTGTTAGAAAAATATGGTATACAACAGATATATAATTCGTAGAAATGTAGATCTTGTTTTATATCAAATTTGATTTGTGTAGGATGTCGCGCAACGCCGATCATCAAAACAGCCGGCTGAAAGCCAGGTATTATAACGTATTAAAGCCGGGGAGTTTTTGCGGCTTTGATAAATATTATAAAGCTTTGAAAAATAAATTTAAAAGATCCGATGTGAGAAAATGGTTACAAGAGCAAGACGCGTACACATTGCACAAACCGGCTAGAAAAAACTATAAAAGGAATATGATATGCGTATCGGATATAAATCAACAGTGGCAATGTGATTTGGTATCACTCATAGATCTGGCAAAGCACAACGACGGCGTAAAATATATACTAACCGTCATCGATATATTCAGTAAGAGGGCCTGGGCTGAAAGTCTGACTGCTAAGAGCGCGACGACTGTCGCTAAGGCTTTTGAAAAATGATTCCAACAGGGGGACGTACCGCGGAAACTACAAACCGATAATGGTAAAGAGTTTCTAAACAAAGTCCTAAAAAAGTTGTTAGAAAAATACGGTATACAACATTTCACAACCAATAATGATGTGAAAGCAGCCGTTATAGAACGCTTCAATAGGACTTTAAAAACACGAATGTGGCGATATTTCACGGCGAATAATACATACCGATATATAGACGTTTTACAAGCGTTCATTACCAGTTATAATAACACATACCATAGAACGATTAAGCGGGCGCCGAATGAGGTGGATGGCTCTAATGCGCTGGATGTCTTCAAGACGATATATGGCGATTACTTTAGAAGTAAGAAAACAAAGGCTTGTTTAGCGGTCGGGGACCACGTTCGTATCTCAAAATATAAGGATATATTTCAGAAAGGTTACGAACAGAGTTTTTCTGAGGAAATATTTGTAATACGCGGCGTGAACACTAAAGGACTTAAGCCGCTTTACACGTTGGAGGATCTCTACGGGGAGGCTATAACGGGTAGTTTTTACCCCGAAGAACTTCAAAGTATACCGAAAAACTATAATAGGATTTACAAAGTGGAGAAGATTTTAAAAAATAAGACGGTTAGAGGGAGGAAACACGTATTAGTCAAGTGGCGTGGATACCCCACAAAATTTAACAGTTGGGTCGCTGCATCGGAGATAAAAGATATATAAACAAAGAGGAAGATGGATGACAAACCCTTCTACATAACATTGCCGAGTAACGCCTCAGCCGATACATTTCCACAAAATAAGATTTCTGACTATACCACAAAGTTAGCAAGGCCTATAGACTTAAGTGGAGATTGGGAAGTAGCTCTTACAGAAATACAATACCCACACACCTGGAATACAATCGATGTGCGTGATTGTGTGTTGAAAATAACAAAGTGGGATGGGACGAGCGGTACAGCAACGAGGGTTTGCGTTAAACCGGGGTTTTATGAAACCATCGGGGCGTTACTGTTTTCTTTCAACGCTGAAATTGACCGACATAAACTGGATGGTTTAAAACTATTGTACGATCCGCTTGAACGAGAGATAATCATCGACAACAAGGCGATGTACAACATCACAGCCGGTCCTAAATTGTCGAGAATACTGGGGTTATACCCGAAAACTAAGTTTTTAAAACCGTGCGCCGACATCAACGGCGGGCAATATACGCTCTTCGTGTACACAGATATTATCGAACATCAGAGGGTCGGTGATAGTTATGTTCCGTTGTTGCGCACCGTTGAAATAAAGGGCCGTAACAACGAGATGGTCACTATACGGTATGAGAAGCCCGATTATGTTCCGTTGTGCAAGACGCATTTTGACACTATAGCCATAGAGATAAAGAATGATCAGAACGAAAACATGTCATTCAAGTTTGGGAAAGCGAACGTGAAACTACATTTCAGACGCCGCAAATCCGAATTTTATTAAAGACAATGGTGGCCGTTAAAAATTATGGTGACCCGGGGCTCTACGCGCAATATTATAAAACACAGGCCGGTAATGGATTACCCGGTTTTCACGGCAGCGCGTATATGTACGGGTGCGGTTTAGGTGGAATTTTTCGAAGCCTGTTCAGAAAAGCGGTACCGCTTTTCCGAAGAGGGCTGGCGATAGCAAAGCCCCACGTGAAGAATGCAGCACGCAACATCGCGAAAGACGTCATCGGACAAGCCACAGCGGCTGTTGTGAGCAAAATACACGACGCAAATCAAGCGAAGCAAGATGGATCAGGTTTAATCTATGCCAGGAAAGGGGCGGCTAAAAATAAACGGAAGCGGGCAATACGACTTCCGACATGGTGCAGACCCCTTTTAAACAAAAAACGGAGCAGACGCGGCTTAATTAAAAAAAGGAAACCGAAGCGAAGGGTCGGTGATATTTTTTAAGCATGTCTTTCATACACAATGAATCCATGGAATGCGCAAAATCTGAACTTGACCTTTTTGACGTACCACCGACGCAGACCAGCGTAGAGAAAAGCCTCTACGTCGAAGTTCAACCTTTGGCGGCATTATCCGAGACCGCGCCGCTTGAATTCTACATAGCGGCCAGCGGTGAACACTACTACGATCTGAACAACACGTTGCTGTACGTGACCTGCAAGATCGTACGGCCTGATAACACGGCTATACCTCAAGACGCCAAGGTCGCTCTTATTAATTACCCCATAGCAACTTTATTTAGTCAGGTTGATGTCACTTTGGGCGATAGGCTAATATCGCAGTCCAATAATCTTTACGCTTATAGGGCCTACATAGAGACCATACTGAATTATAGCTCAGATGCGCTATCCACAAAACACACAACTGGATTATTCTACAAAGATGTGGCTGGAGAACACAACACAAGAACCCTGGATGGTGTAAACACAGGGTTTATAAAAAGGGCAAGAACAACGGCACAAAGTCGAACGGTTGAATTATTGGGGCCGCTACACTGTGACCTTTTTCATCAACATAAACTAATATTGAACGCCGTGGACTTGAAGATAAAACTCATCAGAAACAAAGATGCTTTCTGCTTAATGTCTGCTGAAGCGGAGGCCTTTAAAATTCAGATTGTTGCAGCGTCCCTGTTTGTGAAAAGGGTTCAGGTCTCACCCGCCGTCCGGATTGGACACGCCCAGGCCTTACTGACCACCAACGCCAAATACGCGATCGATAGAGTGGGCATGAAGATCTATAGCATACCGACGGGGAGTCGCGTATTTAATTTAGAAAATCTGTTTTTAGGACAGGTGCCAAAAACCGTTATAGCCGCTTTTGTAGATAATGAAGCGTTTTCAGGAGCCTATGACAAAAACCCTCTACGGTTTGAACATAAAAATGTAAACTTCGCATCCCTATACCTGGATGGAACACCGCATCCGGCCAAACCATTTCAACCAGACTTTGAACACGGTAACGCGGTTCGCGAGTATATGTCGCTCATTCAGATCACAAATAAGCAGAAATCAGATTCGGGTATACTAATTGACCGTGAAGAGTACCTCAACGGCTACACACTATTTGCTTTTGATCTGTCGCCTGAACAGGAATGCGCGGAGCATCTGTCTCTAATCAGAACCGGAAATCTACGAGCTGAATTCCGGTTTGCAGGAGCACTAGACCGGACAGTCAACATAATAATATACGCATTATTTGATAATATCATCGAGATCAACCAGCGGCGCGATGTGCTGTATGATTATCTATAAATGAAATAAATAATTTTTATATTTATCGTATATTTACCAATATTCATCACCCCATCAGCGATATGAACACATTACAGATAAATTGTATACTGTACGCTAATCCGGTGACGCGCCTGTTTTTTAAAGGGACCTACCCGTGTGATATGCTTCCGAGCGGTAAACTATCGCAATACCCCTGCGCGTTTGTAATCAACACACACACCAGCGCCCAACCGGGGGAGCATTGGTTGGCCGTTTATTTTAACAACCAGCGCGAGTGTTACTTTTTGGACTCTTACGGTTTAGAACCTGACAATCCCCTATTCCCAAAGGCCATAATAAATTTTTTAAACTCAAATTCAAAAAGAATTTACCACCAAAATAAGCAGTTGCAAGGTTTTAACAGTACCGTTTGTGGGCAATATTGTATATACTTTATATTTTTCATGTGTAAAAATTACAAATATACAGATGTGTTGGTCCGTTTTAGTTTTGATACAAAACGTAATGATCGCTATGTATCAAACTTTGTAAGGCGTCTCCCTAGAAGTCATTGTTTGAGTCGATATACGGGTAACTGTATACAGTCCTGTGTCACCAGTAACCAACATGTGTTTGATAAAAATAATGTGTAATACAAAATTGTTTGTGTAACTTGTAACTAATGTTGTGATTGAAATGCTGTATGTACATTGCTTATGGTTACTTTCTATTAAAAAATCTTGCTTATTGAACTTTATATCGTGTGATTGCATATTTTTGCAGACAAACTGGTTAGAATCAAAGAACAAAACAGCATTTTATAAATCATAACCATATTTTATTGGTACAGACAAAATGTATTTACAGCAAAATAATCACGAATAACACGATAAACTTTACAGTTAAAACAATACACTAAATACATGATACATTACAAATTAAACGTCATCGTACAAATTAAACGCACAAAAATACATCGTATAAAAACATTATAAATTAGTTATATGTTAAAGGTTCAACCACTGTGAATCCTGAAACAGATTTACGGATCTTTTCCTCGGTAGTAAGTATCCGTGGGGCGTTGTTAACCCGGGGGAATTTAAAGCATTTATACGACTTTTTTTAATGTTGTGTATTGGGGAGGCTATATTTACATTGCCAATTTCATCATCGTAGATTTCAGCTTTTAAGCGATCTAACTGTAATCTGTTTGATGCATTACCAACTACAGTGGACGGGATATTCAACTCAGCCATAGCGCGCATAAATTCAATCCATCCGTTAGGCATTTTATGACTCGTCACGCTGTGATTTTGCGTGATACCCCTTATCAAGTCTAACACATTGGATCCTGGCACTGTGACGCCTTTATACATAAACACACCCTTGCGGTCCCAATTCGCAATGTCTTTAGAGCGAACCATTTTACTCATTAGTATTTCACAGTTCTTTTTATACCGCGCATTAACACTGTTCAAGACATCGTGGTAAACAGCGTCGGTAGCGTCGTCTTGTGTAGGGTTAGTTGTATCCTCAACAGCATTTGCACCGGGTGATAAAAGCGTTAAAGTTGACATTTCTCTATCAGTTTGTTTACTCAACACCAGGTATCTCTGTAACACAGCTGTGTAGCGTTTTGCCTTTTCATACTCTGATAAAGCATTATTATGTAGTATACTTATGATCTCAGCATCTAGGCCTTGCGTGGCTGTTTTGCGTATATCATCGCTGTTTGGTTTGTTGTTTAAACGGTCTATCTGTTGCTGGGGGACCAGATACATTTTCTCAGCGTATTCCATCACCGATTAGACAGTAGTCCGGTAATTAATGGAATGGCAAATCCTAGCAACGATCCGATAAACCCACCCGACTGTTTCACCAACCTCTTCTTTTTCCCAATGGCGCATTTCTTATTACAAAGCGATTTTATAAGGGACCTCTTCTTTTTAAGGTAGTTCAACTGGCGCTGTGACAGGGGTATTTTACCTTTAAGCGTATTGAGAGCAATCTCACATATGGCTGTCACCAAATCGTTTGAAGCGTTGGATAATATAGCGTTTCTTTGGGCCGGTTTGGCTTTAATGAGGGTTTTTAAAAGGGCCCAATTACGCCTTATCCTGGTCGACATGTTCACAGCTGTTAGAAGCGGTAATGAATGACTATAGGATGCGCGGTTATAGCTATTTAGAACCCCGCTTCTTAACAACATAAGCTACTGGTGTGTCGGGGGGAAATAAACCGCTTCGTAAACGATAATCATCAAGGGCATTGTTTCTTAAATCAACCAGTAAATAACCGTATGGAGGCTCCGTAGCGGACTCATAGGCTTCAAGAAAAAAACGATATTTTGATGGGTACATTTGTCTAGCCAGAATGCTAACCTGCATTTTATCCCTGGGGTTTTTAAACAGGACCATATATTTTGTGTTTAAATGTATAGTCCTGCTCTTTCTACCTTGACAAAATATGTTTTGCACAAGGTACATGACACTGAGATTACGATGGTGCACATACTTTGTGAACGCTTTCTCAACCTCAGAATTATTACTCGCTGCATCCATCAAGTCATCTATCACCGTTAAATTAATCTTATCAGGGGGAAAAAGCTGGTCGTCGCTAAATGACTCGGGCAAACCCTCTATAAAACGCATACCAGGGTGAGCACTCAGAAGTTGGTCATATATCGGTTGCCAACAGGTGTAAAACCAAACAATATTATCAGGTACATGCGTCATATGTGTGGATGCGTGTTGTATTAGTGTTTTCACAAAATAACTTTTCCCCGAATTGGAGGGTCCGGCTAAAATACAGGAGAAGGGGTGTTGAAAACGGATATCCATCTTAATAACCAAATGGTAGGGTTGTAAAATTATCCGTGAGGTTACGTTTAGTGTAAACGCACTTTTGCGTTTTCTGCAGCATACGGGTTTCAATCTGCCAGTACTTTTTCACACGTACTATACCGGGCTGCCTGGTCACAATTTTTTTCTGATCCTCGCCTTTGGGGTTTAAAGGATAATCTAAGACCAGTTCTTTCAGACTGTCAAAGTTAACGTGCTGCTCATTACAAACATTCAACGTTATACCTTTGACCTTGAGGCTCGTCTTGCCGTTGCTTAGTCTATAGCCGTATGACTTGGGGCCGGCTGAAACAAACTCTGTTATATGCGTACCAGATGGTAGTTCGCTGGTCAACTCCCCTAGATAATCGCCTAATGGCGGATTCCAGTCACCGGGCCTGCTGACAAAAATTACAGAATCTGTATCGTGATACAGACATCTATCTTGTAATCTATCCAATAGGTTGTACAACTCGACGCGGGCGTGCGCTGTGGTAAATGCTGCTATAAATATATTTGTTGTTGAAGACCTGGTATAATGGTCTTTGGCGTATTTCCAGTTGACCATAACAGTTTCTGAGTCTATGAAGTCTAAAGCAGACACCTCATAGTGTGGTTGAAAGGCATATTCAAAAAGCTTATCAGGATCTGTCACTAGACAAGTATTGGGCATGTTGCTACGTTGACCAAATTTACCCCATAATGAGTTTAAAAACAATTTAGAAATTTGTCTTTTGGCGGGGTTGACATTTATGTGTTCGTGTCTTAAAGCTATGCCCTCATTTTTTTGATACGCGTCTATGTACTCTTGTTGTTTCACAGAGTCTGTACACCAATCGGGGTAACCAGAAGCCTCCTGTTTATCTCTGAGGTGTGTTTTAATGTAACCTGAAAACAGATCATCAGATCTCTCATCAAAATGCCACACCTCATAGATTTTACACACTTTGTACCCCTTTTCTATAGCAAGATTTATCTCCACTGTGCACCATGTACCGGTTAGGGCGCGGTTTTCTGAGTCATGAACACACGGCTCACACTGTCCAGATTCGGCGCATGTGCGGCACAGCGGAAACATTAACTTACCATTCATTTTAACCGGTAAAACTGGAAAGAAAAGGCCTCGCGGAGGATTAATTTTTAATTTAACAAAACCAAAATACTTTGTGACATCATCAAAGTCCTTATAAATGATGCGTGGGTGACGTATAGGATATGTTTTGGTCTTGTTGACAAATGGGTATAGGCTAGTAAAGTCAAAATAGTGTATTTTTTCATCGCACTCTGTCTTGTGATAAAGTTTTATGGCGTTAGTGCGGCCGCCATAAAGACCATCACGAGGATCCAAGGGGTCAGGGATTTCCAAACCTTTCAGAAAAACCTGAAGCTCCTCATCAGTCTCCCTCATTTTCTTCCACTCACACCCCCACATCTCCCTTATCTGAAATCCACACCGTTTAAGGTATTGTATCCTTAACTGTGTCTTGTGCCGCAGTTGACCGTAGGTTGTTTTAGTCAGATTGTTTTCATCATCGGTTTTGTAACAGTTGTCACAACCGTGATAAAAACACCCCTGGAATTCAAAAGCTGTTGGCACGCCGTTAATCACGGCGTAACCATCCAGACTGTATCTACCGACTTTCTTCTCACCACCTTGTAAAGCGTGTCTTATACTCACACCTTCTTTGTGTTCTATGTACATTAACCACTGTATGGCTGGTGTTGAGTAACGCTTCTGGGTCTTGTGATAGTTATCACCCGGTACAAGAGCCAATGTGTTTGCCTGTAAATATTTACAACGATACATAGCCATACAAACCGACGCTAAAGTCGTCAGTTGGAATGGATCAACGTGACGTTTAACGGCTACATCTTTTTTCTCTGCCGCTATTACAAACTCCTGTTCTGTCATGGCTATAACGGCTGATCTGAAAGCTGCGCACCCTTTTTGCAATATTCTGACATCCTCTTTACAATATCGTATTAATTCTTTTTGAAAATTAAACGCCTTGTGTTTGTTTTTTTCGTACCACTCTGTAACATCAGCGGCCTCCTCAGGCATCATGTGTTGTAGGCCAAAATATTCTATTGAGGGCATGACCCCTATGTAATTTTGGTTATCGGCTGTGTTAAAAAAATGCGGGAAATGACCTTTAACGCCATCAAATCCCATGGCCTTTGGAAATCTGCTCAATTTCATGGGGAGAAAATTGAGAGAGTCTATAAACCTAATCTTCAGATCTTTTATTGTGATACACATTATGTTTCCGCCATTAGAGATGAGGGATACTGTATACCGTTCTTTGATGATCTTGTTCAATACAAAATACGAATCATACCGCCCAGCGTTATGGGCTATGAATGTGTAATGCGCAAATTTTGGTTTCATGAACGTCTTTACAAAATCATCGATACAAGCTTTGCCCTTAAACTCCCAGGATTTCTCACCCATTAATGTGAGAGCGTAACAGTAGTTTGGTATATGTATACCTGTCTCCTGCATGCATTCGAAATAAAAAAAGATGTATTTGGTGGTGGGTTCTTCCGCTTTGATGGGCTGTATGTAACACAAATGATCCGCAAACCCATCAACATATGCCTTGCAAGTAGAACACTTTAGCCCCTGACACTCATGAGACCTGCGACGGTAGAGACAACACCTGTCGCAATAAACATGTTCAAGACAGGATATTTTGCGATCTAAAGCTAAGGATTTGTGCTCCTCTAAACATTCACGCGATCTGCAAAACACCCTACAAACCGAACATCTTAATGCGGAAGCCCCATCATCAGCGCACGCTTGTCTGTGACAAGCCTTACAAAAGAAAAGACAATCGTGGCTATTTTTGCGCTCATAAGTTCGATTACATAAGGAACAGAAATATCTCGATCCGAGAAATGCGCAGATATTAATCAGGCCATAATAGTGTGAATCGTGATATAATACATACAGGGTATCACCGTAGCGCGATTCTGAAGAATAGTAATGCCAAGAACGATTATTATGATATAATATTGTAATTTTTGTTTTTAAGTGTTTTTCAAAAACAACAACGTCGCTAAAGCTGACTGCTTTATCGATCGGTAGGTTCAAATCCTTATGAATTTGAAGCGCCCGATCGTGTATTTCAGCGTCTGTGGCATTACCTTTATCCAGAAGTTTGCAGATCGATGCCGCAAAGCACAAATAATTGTGCGTATTGTTGAAATCATACAGGTGTCTTCTGCGTCTTTCTATAATTAAGCTGTATGGAATGCGTCTAAGGCCGCGACCAGTTAGGGCCCCACCCGCTCTATTTCTAAAAACAGTGATCACAAACCTTAAACCCGTGCCTAATAAGAATTCAGCGTTACTTTGAAGAGTGTTTGTAATTTGATTCAAGAAACTGACAGCGTCTAATGATTCTTGCGGCTTTCGGTGTGAGTAGATGGCGTTGTGTAAACCACCCCCCTCCAATCTTAACTGTACACGATCATTAGGGTCAACACCAACCATGAATTCATCAATCATAACCTGTATAGCGTTGTGTACGGCTTCAACACCCTCTGCAAATGATGTAACTCTTTCCAAATTAACAAATTGAAAATGATTATGATACTCAATAGCTCTGAAATTAGGATGGTGTCGCTCATACCTGTTAACAGCTTCTAAGTACACATCTCGCCGACCTTCACCATTACCGGGTGGCGCACCCCCATCTATGTCATTATGCATGGGCGTTGCGGGGTGTTCAACATTGTCAGGTGACGCAGCGTCACCCGGTAATGGTTGGTCCGGTGATTTGTCAGCCTGTGCACCTGGTGTTGGGGTTGTGCATCGCCCCCTGTGTTGTTTACGCTTTCTCAGCCTGTATATGCATTTTAAAGCCTGTTTTATTTTCGAACGGCGAAATAAGTGTGAGATTTTGCACGGTACATTTGCTTTAATTCTTGGGGCTTTTTTACACACATGTAAATTACGTTTCAACCCATAACCCACCATGCCTAGTCACGGATCCGTTTCAATTATCTCGGCAAAATGATACATGTTCGCTTTAATAAAATCCCTAGTCCTCACGGTCTCTGATATATGATTTGATGTTACATTCATGTACATTTCTACAAGTTCTTTAATGATCTCTGGCTTCTTTTTTGAACCATAAAGCTCATCTTTTATACGGTTCAACATGGTATTGACATTTCTACGCATGTACCCTATATGCTCACGCATCCTCCCCATGACCGCGTAGTATTGTATTTCCGCATCTTGTCCTAATTGTTCCACATTCTGAACCCCATCAACTATGTCTGTCGATACCACGGTCGGCGGGGCATCCGCACCGCCCGATGCGGTTGCCTCGCCGACCGTGGTAAAAACACTGGGTAGTTTTGTGTAATCATCACCCATTACTTTATCAGGGATTCCGGCTACAGATGTTACAGCCTCATCATCATTCTGTGGTGTATCTGAGACTGACTCTTCACTAGGGGTGATAAAAAATGTTGCCCATTTAAGTCCTCATCATTAGCGGATAATGTAGCTGCAGGCGTGTTACTGACCACGCTTTGCGTTTCTGCAGTATGATGTTCCTGCGTGTCTGAAATTACGATGACATCATCATCCGTCAGCGGCGTGTATCTCTCTCTTGACAGTCGTAAAGTTTTACGAGTCTTCACAGTCTTTGTATTACCGGCAATGTCAATGCCGGATTCAGTAGGTGTTGCAGGTGTTGTAAATGCGTGCGGGTAATCCACATTACTCACGGTTGGCACTGTTTGTAATGCAATTCTTTTTCTCACGGGCCTACCTTCCGAATATTTCAATCTTCTTTTAAGGTCTGATAAATCGGCCTTGTTTTCTTGACCGACTCGACTTTTTGTAATTCTCCGCTTGCTTGGCTTGAAATCGTCGCGCTCGGTGGCCATGATCTCGGCCCTTGATACATCTTCTTGAAGTTGTGGGTCGATCACCGTTTTAGCTGATTCACCCCCATCCATTTCAGCATTGAGTGGTTGAGCAACCCCGGCCGCTGCTATCATTTTTGCGAATCGTCGCGGATCCGCTGTAAATAAAAAATAACAACGTTTTAGTTACACATTCGCGGACACTAAGACAACCGCTTTATAACACCTTCAGACCCGCCTCCCAAAACACCCACCCCATCCATGTCGGTTTGCATCTACACAGTCTGTTTAACACCTGTGGTTTCCATTTGTAAAGAACAATGATGAACGCGGTCCTATATAAGAAACTAAATAAATAAACATTACATTACACACCTGAATATTTGCCAGATCTTTCCATCGGCGTGGTTCCTACTGTAATAAAAATCACACCGTTTTAGTTACACATACGCGGTCACAAAGACAGTCGCTTTATAACAACTTCAGACCTCCCAACCCCCACCTTCCTTGTCGGTTTTCATCTACACAGTCTGTTTAATACCTGTGGTTTCCATTTGTAAAGAACAGTGGTAAATGTTGTGCTATATAAGAAACCAAATAAATAAACATACACGGGTATTTGTCAAAGGTTTGCGCCGGCATGGTTCCTTTAAACAACGACCAGAAAGCTTGATCGCTGATCTGGGTTCTTTTTGCTCCTTTAGCCAATGCGCTGTTGGGTTGTTTGGCGTTTGATCCAACACTCGATGTCGGTTCTCTGTATCCGGATGGTCCCGCTTCACACGTATCGGCCCTAGGTACCGTAGGTTCATACCGGCTAGCTATGTCATCTGTAATACATATATTATCAATTAACGACACATTCGCCGACTTGTGAAAAAAAAACAAAAAAAAAAACCGTCATTTAAGTCATGATAACAACAACTCCTGTGGACACTATTCATGATTTTGCGACGATATGTAACATTTAACACAAAAACACATTATAAAAACATCACCAGCCAATCGTCAAAATTCACCTTGTATAGCCGGGGTCTGGTATAGCTGTTTATAGTGTTTTGCCGATGGTAAATTCCAGAGATCATCCATTATGTGTTCTGCATCAGATTTCGACATAATCGGCGATACTAACAGAGAACAAATAACACATTAATATCACAGGCTGTATAAAAATGAATATAACAGGATATATATATATATATATATATATATATATATATGAGTGAGAACGTGAGAGTTCGCGCGAGATAGCGTGAGAGAGAGAGAGAGAGAGAGAGAGAGAGAGAGACATATTTTTGGAAATAATAATATATCACATTTTTTTTAACATACATCACATTTTTTTTGACGGCTTATGATTACCTACATTTTTGCGATTCGGACAAATCAGAGTATGCTGCGTATGGGTTTTCGAATGTCGTCAGATCCGGACCGACTGTGAAATCCGAACCATATGATCCAACTTCAGATGCGTCATTTGTGACATCTGAAACTGATTTATGGGATTAACAATTTAATAAAAAATAATATATACATAAAAAATAAAATAAAAATTAACACAACAATTTTGTAGAACGAAAAATACAATCAACACGTGTAACATTAATACCAATAGGGCGCTTGATAATTAACACCAACAGAGTAACATTTATAACCACCAACAACAATGTGTCTTTGATCTGTAAACTTACACGTATTTGTCTGCTCATTTGACTGCTGTTGAAAGCTGGGTAAATCTTGAAAGTCTCTGAGACTTATTTTATTTGCATTAATGGTTTTGTATTCCTTTCTCTGTAATAAATAATAATAATAAGTTGAAATAACAATACAATAAGCTATTGTTAAACTATTGTAAATATCATATACACACCTGCATGTTGGTGTTTTGTTGATAGCTTAAGTTCAAAGGTGTTTTCTGCAACAACCACTAGATGGCACTGTTGATAATAAAAGATAACACGATAAGTTTCCATAACGAAATTTGCGTGCACAAAATCACATAAAACTATTAACGCTCTCACAAAAACCTGATCTATGAATACCTCCTGACATTGTATTCTATAGATCGGCCTATAAAAATTAATTACAGGGGATCCAACAATGCTAATGACTAATCCCACCATATCACATGTTTAGCCAGCAGACAGCCATACATGGCAGCATAGCGTGCGGCTTTACACATGAAAATGTAATAACTAGCTCATTATTTAAAACCATTATGTATAATACAATGATACAATATTAAAATGAAGCTATTTATAAGTATCAAAGCCGTAATACCAAAAAAAAAAAAAAAAAAAAAAAAAAACTCATCTATGAAACAATCAATAAAAATTAATTACAGGTGATCCAACAATGCTAATGCAGAATCCCTCCATATCACAAGTTTAGTCAGCAGACAACCATACATGACATCATAACGTGCTGCTTTACACATGAAAATGATACAATATTAAAATGAAGCTATTTAGAAATATTGTATATACATATATATATATTGTTACTCCATATCACATGTGTAGTCAGCAGACTGCTCATACCTGGCCGCATTGTGGATAACCAGCTTATAAAATTACACTATAATAACAAAATCACTTTATACAGCCGTTACACATCCGTTATACCGTAATCTGCGATGACTAACACCCCCCCCCACCCTACCACTAAATAAAACATCTTGCTATGTATATTATAAAATATTAAAACTATTCTATTTAGAAATATTGTATATACATATATATATTGTTACTCCATATCACATGTGTAGTCAGCAGCCTGCTCATACCTGGCCGCATTGTGGATAACCAACTTATAAAATTACACTATAATAACAAAATCACTTTATACAGCCGTTACACATCCGTTATACCGTAATCTGCGATGACTAACACCCCCCACCCTACCACTAAATAAAACATCTTGCTATGTATATTATAAAATATTAAAACTATGCTATTTAGAAATATTGTATATACATATATATATTGTTACTCCATATCACATATGTAGTCAGCAGCCTGCTCATACCTGGCCGCATTGTGGATAACCAACTTATAAAATTACACTATAATAACAAAATCACTTTATACAGCCGTTACACATCCGTTATACCGTAATCTGCGATGACTAACATTAACGAACTGTAAATTGTAATAACACAATATACTGTATTTTTAAAAGCAATATGTATAATGTACAGACCACAAAACATCTTGCTATGTATATTATAAAATATTAAAACTATGCTATTTAGAAATATTGTATATATATATATATATATATTTATTTAGAAAATTAATATAGACTCACCCTCTGGGAACAAAATCTTCAAGTTTTCTCTGAATATTTCTGGAACAAAATCTTCAAGTCAAAACTTCAAGTTCTCTGTCTTGAATAGTGTGTGTGTGCGAAGACCTTCAACCTCAATGTGTGGCAGCTGCCTGGTAGTTGTCTGACCCCATGGAGAACATATTTATACGTTTCAGTCAGTTAACACATCTGTGTTGCATTTGTCTCATTTGAATATTCATGAGTTGTGTTCCAAAGTCATAGACAGGCATATCAAATATATATATATATATATATATATATATATATATATATATTTGATTTAAATAACATAGCATATTGTGCAAAACACAGCTGTGTTCAGAATATTTAGCTCGATAAAATGCCACTAAATTGCCCCCTGAATAAAAACCCTTATTCTTATTAAATAAATGTCAGATATGGCACACCATCAACAACAGCATACATAAGACCTATATATATATATATGGGCTTTTGTCATCATTTTGGAAGATTCCCGAATAAATCTTTTTACAAATACCATCTGGACTTCTATATGATTGATCAACAGATTTGTTGTATATGTATGTGTATGCTTTTTAATTTAAAATATATACCTTATCCACTACACCTGTGTAATTTGATTGAGATATATATATATATATATATATATCTGATTTAAATAATATAACATATTATCCATATTTTATTCATCACATAATATAATGCTACCATCACATTACACACATATATACATATATATATACTGTATATATATATATATATATATATATATATATATATATACTGTATATAGCTATATATATATATATATATATATATATATATATATATACTTTATATAGATCCTTTATTTATCAGCATTGATAATGTTCAGGGTTAATGTTCAGTTAAATATAATATATAAGTTAATTCTGTAGTCTCTAGCTCCGTCTGGAACTTGCTTGCAACTGCAATACATGGCCACTAGATGCCACTCATGCTCTGTTGCAAAGATTTCATGGCCTTTCTTTGTTCTGTCTAAACTAATTAAACGGTTAGCCGTGTGAAAATGTTTTTTTCAGAGGTATGTGCTTTCTAATGAATATAATTGTTACCAGCCCTGCTGTGCTGTCTACGCTAATTGTGTCATACGTAAATGTCAACGTCTTCAAAGACTATGGAATCCGGTGTTTAAAATTACTTTTGAAAATTACAATCATCCGTCATATCTGATGTCTTTCTAAAAGTAACACTATACTTCTCACGCTGTGTGTCTTTAAATTTAAATGCCTACAACATGTCAGGCCCAGACTGAATGGCTCTGTATCTTTAAATGCATAACATATGTATACCCAGACCTCTTTGTTATGTACGCGGATATTTCATTTATTTTAAAAGCAAGAAGGTCCTTAGATGCTGTGGAAGTTATCGTGTGGAATATAACTTTTTATTTTTATTTTATTTATTTTTGATACACGCTTGGTCAGGCACTTCGTTGTAGTGCTTTTTGGATCGTTCTAAGGTAAGTGTTATTATAGTTGGTAATGATCTGCCTGTATTATTCACTGTGAAAGATCTATGAGCTATACCAAATCACATTGCCCTTGTTGATTTATATCCGATACGCATATCATATTCCTAGAAAAATATGGTATACAACAAGATCTACTTTTTCTCACAACTTTTTTAGCATTATGTTTAGAAATTCTTCCAGCTGGTTAAGATAACATTAAGCGAGCTTTATATATGTGTTATTTCACATAGTCAATATCAGTGTATGAAGTTACAGCCTCAAACCAATTATATTTTAATACTGTTTAATATTAATTTTATACTACTTTGATATCAAACGCGATACGATCGTATCAAGTTTGATATCAAATTGTATAAATGGGGGCGTGGACAACCTGTATAAAAGGGGCGTGGACCTGTCAAAACCAATTAGTTTGAAGAAAAAGTGTGCCTTATCTACTTGCATGGCCTCAGGGCTAATGTTAGTGAAAGGTAAAATTAGTGCTAATCTCTGTGTGCAGGGGTGCATGGTGGGTGAAGCCAAAGGCAATAGCTAGTCGACCTTGACCCATGTCGACATTGCTGCATGTTGACTTAGTGGTGTCGACCTAGTTGTTGTAGATCCCAACCCCCCTGAAATACACCGTGTGAGCCAGCATTCGGGAACACAGCGCCTACTGGCGATGTCATCATTCCCCGTCTATTTCCTGGAAACTGAACCAAAGGTAAAAGTGGGCAGCCGACAACAACAGAGCATTAGTTGTTGAATAAAAACTAGTTTCTTACATGGGCTGGCCTTTTCTGCTGCAGTTACGCTAGTTGTGGTGTAGTGAACATTCTCATATGCAAAGCTTGATTTTTTTTCTCTAAGGTTTCAGATGTCACTCTTATATAAATTGCTATGCTTGATATGCACTTCATAAATTACTTAGAACATGTAAAACAGTCTATATTTGTCATTGGTATGGTTTGTTGTAAAGTTTCCCTGTTGACTACTTATAAGGATATTCGTGATGTTCCTTGCTTACTCTTTGAATATTTCAAAAATCCAATAAGGAAATTTCATAAAAAAAAAAAAGTATAAAAATTAAAACTGCAGAGGAAACGAGTTTAGGTACATTGCACAGTGATCTCATTATTAATCCAAGTCAGGAGGATAAAAATTCTTTAGAAAAGTCTTTTCCATTGACCCTTATATTTTGAACTCTTGCTTTTCTTTTTCTTTTTGGATAATTGAATTAAATATAATTAGCCATAATTAGTATTTTTTCTTCACTTTACTTCGCTTTTTGTCACGCATAAGTGCGCACACACACACACACACAAACAAATATATAGATATTTTGATTACAAAGGCTAATATACTACCAGTCTGCCTAGTGCTATATAACTACACTATAACACATGCAATAACATGGTTAACCCCTTCACGACATTTGACGTATATATACGTCATGGCCGGGAAGTACTTCCCGACACATGACGTATATATACGTCATGGCTTCTAACTGTCACTGCGTCTAGAGACGCAGTGACAGAGGGACGATGTCTGCTGTCCCTGACAGCAGACATGTCCCTGCATGCCCAGGGGGGGCTGCGATGCCGCCCCCCCGTCGGCGATCGCTGTGATTGGCTGTTCAGTGTGAACAGCCATTCACAGCGTTTTCTGTGTCACCGGCGAATAACGTTCGCCGGTGACACGGGATCGGAGGTGATTGGTGCTGTAAAGTACAGCACCAATCACCGCGGGGTGTAAGGGTGACACTGGTGTCACCCCACCTCACCCCGCCCGCCCCCAAAGGCCGTGATTGGTTCGTCGGACCGACGGACCAATCACAGCCATGGAGGGGGGTTTAAACTAACGGTGACTGCACTGCAGACGCCATTCCGGTATGGAATAGCGTGCAGTGCGGTCACCGTGCCCAGCTGCCGCCATATACTGACCAGAACCTTGCTCAATACTTACCTGATCACTGCTTGGGATCTTGCTTCATCTTGTGACATCCTGTGCTGTGTTGTGCTGCTGCAGTGTCATCGAGTTAGAGAGAGAGAGATAGAGAGAGAGAGAGATAGAGAGGCCTAGTGACAGAGTGCTATATTTTGTGCTGCTGCAGTGTAATAGAGTTATAGAGAGAGATAGAGAGAGATAGAGAGAGATAGAGAGAGATAGAGAGAGATAGAGAGATAGTGACAGATTGTGCTATATATTTTTTATATAACTAACTGCTGCCCCCCCTTTTGTGCTGATCAGTATAAATTAACTGATCAGCAACTTTTTGGGGGCGCAGGTTTTTTTTTATATATATATATATATACCTGTCAGTGCTGCTGCTGCAGTGTCATAGAGTGATAGATAGTGAGAGATAGAGAGATAGTGACAGAGAGTGATAGAGACTGCTATATTTTGTGTCTGCTGCCCCCCTTTTGTGCACCCCCAGCAACTTTTTGGGGGTGCAGGGTTTATTTTTCATATATATAACTGTCAGTGCTGCTGCTGCAGTTTCATAGAGTGATAGATAGTGAGAGATAGAGAGATAGAGACAGAGAGTGATAGAGAGTGCTAAATTTTGTGTCTGCTGCCCCCACCTTTTGTGCTAATCACTATATCTGAGGTGATCAGCAACTTTTTGGGGGTGCAGAGGTTTTTTTTTTTTTATATATACCTGCCAGTTGCTGCCAGTTGCACTGTCAGTTGCACCAAAGGTTGTGCACCTGCTGCCCCTCACTGGTAATCAGTGTCGCATCACTGATCACCTTTTTTTTTTTTTGTGGGTGCTGTGGGGTCTTTTTTTAATTTTTTTTTTACACACACTGTGATTTTGTGGGTGTCCTGTGGCCACTGTGCGCTGATCAGTGACGTACATCACTGATCATCTTTTTCGGCACAGGGTTGATCTATTTTTTTTTTTTTTTTATCAAATTCCTGTTGCCTTTGAGCGCTGTTCAGTGACGGACGTTACTGACCAACATCTGTGCTCAATTTTTGGCGCAGGACCTTTTTTTTTTTTTTTTTTTAACCCCTTCAATTTTTTTTTTTTTTGTATAAAGTATTTTTTTTTTTCTGCACTACATACACACTACACACTACATACCCCCCGGGTTGAAATAAAGTTTGTACCCCCCCCCCCCTACACTATACACGTGTTGAAACATTTCACTACCAGTAACACAAAAATAAAAATGGCATCCCAAATGTTATCCCAAATGTCATCCCAGTCATCCAGAAGAATGTATTCAGTGGAGGAGGCATATGCCATGCTTGCCTCTGACTCTGACACAGCCAGTGAGGCAAGCGGGGAATTTGAAGGATTCGTCTTAAGCTCCTCTTCCTCCTCGGGTTATGAGGGACCCCCTCAAAGACGCCCCCGTAGAGCAGCTGAGACCCCCCCCCCCAATAATTGATCTCGTATGGACCCCACCACCAGACAATTTTGAGCCCCAGGTTCCTGAGTTTTTGGCCATGCCAGGAATCCAATTTGATTCCACAGGTCTCAGAGAAATTGACTTTTTCAAATTATTTTTCTCTGATGAATAAATTTAATGGTGGACCAAACTAATTTATATGCCCAGCAGTTTATTGCTCAAAACCCCACGTCATCATTTGCTAGGTGGACCCCTGTAGATGCAGTAGAGATGATGACGTTTTGGGGTCTGGTGTTTCATATGGGCATAGTAAAAAAGCCACAAATTAGGCAATATTGGAGTACAGATGTTCTGTACAGCACCCCATTTTACCGTATGGCCATGACTCGGGCTCGTTTTGAGGCAATCCATAAATTTATACATTACACCGATAATGCACAGTGCCCACCCAGAGATGATCCCACCTTTGACAGGCTATTCAAAGTCAGGCCGGTCATTGATCATTTCAGTGCCAAATTTGCAGAGCTATACATCCCTGATAAATGTATTAGTATCGACGAGTCCCTTATACATTTTAAAGGAAGGGTTAAATTCCGCCAGTACCTTCCCAGTAAGAGGGCAAGGTATGGCATAAAAATGTATAAGCTGTGTGAAAGCACCACAGGGTACACCCACAAGTTTAGGGTATATGAAGGGAAGGATTCAAGAATTGAACCGCCAGAATGCCCCCCCTTCCTCGTAGGTGTTAGTGGAAAAATTGTCTGGGATTTAATGCACCCCTTCCTGGATAAGGGTTATCACCTCTATGTGGATAACTTTTACACCAGCATCCCCCTGTTTAAGGCCCTTGGTTCAAGAGGTACAGCAGCTTGCGGTACTGTGCGCAAGAACCAAAGAGGCCTCCCCAAAACGCACATTGCCCAAGTACTAAGAAGGGGTGAAAGCAGGGGAATATGCACCGAAAATATGTTGTTGGTCAAATATAAGGACAAGAGGGATGTCCTTATACTGACAACAATTCATGGAGACAGTACCACCTCCATCCCTGTACGAGGTACCAGTACCCACACCTCAAAACCAAATTGTATCCTAGATTACAATAAGTACATGGGCGGAGTGGATCTTTCAGATCAGGTACTGAAGCCGTACAGTGCCCTGCGGAAAACAAATATCTGGTACAAGAAGCTGGCCGTGTATATCATCCAGAAGGCACTGTATAACGCTTACGTGCTATTCCGTTCTACCGGCCAGAGGGGGACATTTATGCACTTTCAAGAGGAAGTCATAAAGGGCCTAATATTTGGGAACCAGCAGGCAGAGGGCCCCAGTACTTCTAGTACTGGCCCCCGTATTGTACCAGGGCAGCATTTTCCCAACGAAATCCCCTCCACTGCAAGAAAGGGCAGGACACAAAAAAGGTGCAAAGTTTGCTATAAAAAGGGAATAAGAAAGGAAACTATTTTCCACTGTGAAACTTGCCCCGACAAACCCGGCCTATGTATAAAGGAGTGTTTCAAAATATACCACACATCTATGGATTATTAGGTTCATCATTTCACCGTGCTTCGGGGGTCTTGCTAATGCCACATAGCACCCACCATTCATTCCACCAGAATCTGAGCTGCAAAATCCAAAAATCACTCCTTCCCTTCTGAGTCCTGCCATGCACCCAACTGGTATTTTTTGGTCACATGTGAGGCATTGCCGTACTCTGGAGAAATGGGGGCACAGATTTTGGGGTGCTTTGTCTCCTTCATTCCTTGTGAAAATGAAAATTTTTGAGCCAGAAGTACATTTTTGTGTAAAAAAATGTAATTTTTCATTTTCACAGCCCAGTTGTACCAAAATTGGTGAAACCCCTGGGGGTTTGAAATGTACACTATACCCCTAGATGAATTCCCTGAGGGGTGTAGTTTGCAAAATGGGGTCACTTGTGGGGGGGTTCCACTGTATTGGTAATGCCACATAGCACCCACCATTCATTCCACCAAAATCTGTGCTCCAAAATCACTCCTTCCCTTCTGAGTCCTGCCATGCACCCAACTGGTATTTTTTGGTCACATGTGAGGCATTGCCGTACTCGGGAGAAATTGGGGCACAGACTTTGGGGTGCTTTGTCTCCTTCATTCCTTGTGAAAATGAAAAATCTTGAGCCAGAAGTGCATGTTTGTGTAAAAAAATGTAATTTTTCATTTTCACAGCCCAGTTGTACCAAAATTGGTGAAACCCCTGGGGGTTTGAAATGTACACTATACCCCTAGATGAATTCCCTGAGGGGTGTACTTTGCAAAATGGGGTGACTTGTGGGGGGGTTCCACTGTATTGGTGCTTTGGGAGTCTTGCTAATGCAACATAGCACCCACCATTCATTCCACCAAAATCTGTGCTGCAAAATCCAAAAATCACTCCTTCCCTTCTGAGTCCTGCCATGCGCCCAACTGGTATTTTTTGGTCACATGTGAGGCATTGCCGTACTCGGGAGAAATTGGGGCACAGACTTTGGGGTGCTTTGTCTCCTTCATTCCTTGTGAAAATGAAAAATCTTGAGCCAGAAGTGCATGTTTGTGTAAAAAAATGTAATTTTTCATTTTCACAGCCCAGTTGTACCAAAATTGGTGAAACCCTTGGGGGTTTGAAATGTACACTATACCCCTAGATGAATTCCCTGAGGGGTGTACTTTGCAAAATGGGGTGACTTGTGGGGGGGTTCCACTGTATTGGTGCTTTGGGAGTCTTGCTAATGCAACATAGCACCCACCATTCATTCCACCAGAATCTGAGCTGCAAAATCCAAAAATCACTCCTTCCCTTCTGAGTCCTGCCATGCACCCAACTGGTATTTTTTGGTCACATGTGAGGCATTGCCGTACTCGGGAGAAATTGGGGCACAGATTTTGGGGTGCTTTGTCTCCTTCATTCCTTGTGAAAATGAAAAATTTTGAGCCAGAACTGCATTTTTGTGTAAAAAAATTAAATTTTTCATTTTCACTGCCCAGTTGTATCAAAATTGGTGAAACCCCTGGGGGTTTGAAATGTACACTATACCCCTAGATGAATTCCCTGAGGGGTGTAGATTGCAAAATGGGGTGACTTGTGGGGGAGGTTCCTAACTTTTAGCACTTATGGTGCCTAGAAACCTACATGGTGCCTAAAAAAAAATCTCATAAAAAAGAGGCTCCAAAATCAAGTAGGTGCTCCTTCTATTATGAAGCCTGTGGTTTGGTCAACGTGCACACTAGGGCCACATATAGGATATTTTTGAAAACAAAAGAATTGGGGGAATCAATTTTTAGTCACATTTCTCTAGTAAAATCTACTGTATTCGTTAGAAAAATGTATTAAAATTGAAACTCTGCAAAAAAAAAAGAAATTTTGAAATTTCACCTACACTTTGTTTTAATTCCTGTGAAACACCTAAAGGGTTAACAAACTTCCAAAATGCTGTTTTGAATACTGTGAGGGGTGCAGTTTTTGAAATGGCATCATTTATGGGGGTGTCTTACATACAAGTCCCTCAAAGTCACATCAGAACTGAACTGGTCCCTAAAAAAATCAGTGTTTGAAATTTTCTTGAAAATTTGAGAATTTGCTAGTCATATTTGAAGCCTCCTAGTGTCCAAAAAAATGAAAAGGAGGTTGAAATAATGATTGCAACATAAAGTAGACATATGGTCTTTGTTAGTTATTAACTATTTTGAGTGGTATGATTATTTGTCTCACAAGCAGAAAATGTGACATTTTGCATATTGCTAAATTTTCCATTTTTTCACGATATTTTGGTATTTTTCACAAAAAAACACAGACTGTATCGACCAAAATTTACCACTAACTTGAAGTACAATGTGTCACGAGAAAACAATCTCAAAATCACTGGGATAAGTAAAAGCAAAAAAAAGTTATCCCCACTTAAGTGAGACATGTCAGATTTGAAAAAAAGGGCTCTGTCATGAAGGCACAAACTGGCTCTGTCGTGAAGGGGTTAAATAAATCAGTCATAAATTTGCGTTTAAAATTATGCTAAAGTGCGTAGTCATTTCAGTTTAAAAATGGTTTATGAGCCAATATAATGCGCTAATGAAGCAGTCTGAGGTTCTACCACCAAAAGATTGAGACACAACTTCAATCAAAAGAACATACAATACCAAATGGATATATGGAAGTGTTCCTCTGGCGCTAAATAAGTGAAATTCTCTTTCTCATTCCATATAGGTGGATACCCAAAAGAGAAAGAAAGGTGCAAATAGTGTAACACTGTATGACATTTATTTTTTGTTCATGAGCACAGATATTCAAAGGATTTATGCCAAAGATTGTGGTCTACTTAAGGGGTAGACAATCGCATTTGATGGGGGGGACAAACTTCTGTCACCTGCGGCTTTAAATTCCTCCACATCAAAGGTAAATCACTCAGATAAAAGATATAGAGTAAAACACCATCATAGTGTAGTACAATTTAATAAAATCTTCATAAAAACAAAGTGGTACAAAGGGTACAATAAGAATGGACTCTCACCCAGCTTTTTTGTCCTCAGGTAAATGCAGACAAATAAAGCATAGATATAATTCTCCACACAGGCGTCCCTGGGAATGCTGCACGGGAGGCTGGAATCCAAGAGAAAAGTCCATCTGTGGTCCACAGATTACCGACCGGTTTCGACACTAACAGTGTCTTTTTCAAGGTGTATGGGTAGGTTACACCCAACATTATTTATACCTAACCTAAAACATTCCTAATGCCAGACATGGATTCACTAACCATTCTAACACCTTCCAGCATTCCCAGGGACGCCTGTGTGGAGAATTACAATCTATGCTTTATTTGTCTGCATTTACCTGTGGACAAAAACACTGGGTGAGAGTCCATTCTTATTGTACCCTTTGTACCACTTTGTTTTTATGAAGATGTTATTAAATTGTACTTCACTATGATGGTGTTTTACTCTATATCTTTTATCTGAGTGATTTACCTTTGATGTGGAGGAATTTAAGGGGTTGTCAATTTCAGTCTTGAAAAATAAAAATGAAAGTTCCATTTCAATTGCGACCATGTTCGTCTGGTTTTATAGTCAGGTTTCAACTTGCAGTTTCACTTTTTTTAAAGTCAAAACTCCAGGAATAGAGAGTGTTGGTAAATGGCATACATTCCAGCTGGGGTAAGATCCAAAGTTAATAGTATAGATAGGGTCTTATTCTAGTTCACTCTTTCTGACAAAATTCTTCTTAGATAGACAAAACCATGTGAACTGCAGGTGGGGCAGATGTTACTTGTGCAGAGAGAATTAGATTTGGGTGGGGTTTTACTTCAAAGTGAGATCTATATTGCAGTGTAAAAATAAAGCAGCCAGTATTTACCCTGCACAGAAACAAAATAACTCACCCAAATCTAATTCTCTCTGCACATTTTATATCTGCCCCCCTGCAGTGCACATGGTTTTGTCCATCTGAGAAGGATTTTGTCAGAAAGAGTGAACTAGAATAAGACCCATAGTGAGTAAGAGTGCAATATTTATGGATGGCACAAAATCGTTTAAGGAAATTAACTCATGAGAGGATGTGGATACTCTACAATGCGACTTAATTAAACTAGAAGGGTGGGCAGGAAAGTGGGAAACGCGGTTTATCGTTGAGAAATGTAAAGTAATTCATTATGGGAACAAAAATGAACAAGCTACTTACAGGCTAAATGGAGTTTTTAAAGGGAATTCTGAAGTGGAGAAGGACTTGGGGGTCATCATACATGACAAATTGGGTAATAGTGCACACTGCTCAAGTTTGGCAGCAAAAGCAAACAGGACACTGGCATGCATTAAAAAGGGAATGGTTCAAGGGATGCCAATGTGATAGTGCTTCTGTACATTGGTGAGACCATACTTAGAATACGGTGTTCAGTTCTAGGCACCACACCTTAAAAAAGGATATAAATGATTTGGAACAGGTACAGAGAAGGGCGACTAAACTAGTAAAAGGTCTTGAATCACTAGAATACAAAGATAGGCTAACCAGGCTGAATATGTTTTCACTGGAGAAACACAGGTTTATAGGTGATATGATTAGTATGTTCAAATACAGAATTGGAATCATATGGAATTGGGAGATTTTTTCAGTAACAGGTCTATACTTAGGACACGCGGGCATGTACTGAGGCTTGAGGAAAAGAAATTCCGAACTGAATTAAGAAGAGGATTTTTTTACCATTAGAGCGGTGAAATTCTGGAACTCATTACCGGTGGGGGTGGTTACAGCAAATACTGTAAATTAATTTACATCTAAACTGTATACAATTTGGACATAAAGGGAATCCTATAGATATGACTGTAGTCGGTAGTTACAAGTCAAATAGGTTGAACTCAATAGACTGACATCTTTTTTTAACCTTAATTAATGTTACTACAGTATGCTAAATTCAATCTAAATATATGGAAAAGTGATGATTTTTCTACTGTAGAAAAATGCAGTACCTGATTAAATTAGTAAATAGCTCTCTAAGTATGGAAGCATTTAAACTAGGCATTGGAGGGAAAGAAAGTGGCCGGAGATACCAACCAACCATTTTTAAACAGCCTTTAACATGGCAGACAAGAGCTTCTTGGCTGGTACCTTATCTCTGTCCACTTAAACTGGGTACACAGAAGATATTTTAAGCAATTTTGTCGATAAGATGCTGTTACAACAAATTCTTAGTATTGTCCAGTGTGTACCCACTACATCATTAGCGATGTGCATTTCCCCAGGTCACTAGCAAAATCCTCTGTGGTCTGTACCTGTAGCTCAATCGGGGATGTCAAATACAGCATGGCCTGCTCCCCCTACCCCAACCGTCACCCATTGCTGCCTGCATTGTGAAGTGTGTATGCACCTGCTGATCACTGTATATGTACTGTAGTCTAAGGACTAATTGAATCAAAGCAGAAAAAGTGGAGTTAAATATCCTTTTGACCAGATTGTATTTGTTGTATTAAAGTTTTTAAGACTAAGTAGCTTTGCACGTAATAGCAACAAGAAGAGGTATAGATGTCTAAGCGGCTGCATTAAATAGGATTATTCTGAATTTCTGGTAACCCTTACTGGGTTTACAGTGCCTTAGAATTTAAGCATGTGTTAAGTGAATGAACAAGTCAACTTCATCTTGCAAAAGAGGCATTAGAAGAAAGTTACAAGCTTACAAAAGAGTCATTCATGTGGAGTGAGATAACTGTCTCTCACACGTCTGGAGTTCCTTAAAACTGTTCCCTTGTCCAATAAAAGTAGAAGAATATTCTCCCTGCAGAAAATAGCTAAATGCATCTAATTACTGGAACAAGCTGTGATTTCCCAGCACACTACTGCTCCTGAAAATGTTACACATTATACGAGAGGCAATGTTTCATGAAAAGTTCTTCTAAATTAAATTGGCCAAGATTGCAACCACATTTGTTTCTAAACACCCCATACACACGGGGTGGCTGTGCCTTTGTGCTTTGGGATCTACAGTAGTTATTTACAGATTGCTCAGCAGAAATGTAGCCAGATTGCTTAAAATGTAAGCTTAAGTTGTCAGAGCACTGAGACTCACTCCTCTTTGACCTACACGTCTGCAAGGAGAAGATGGCGCAGCAGAAGGCGAAAAAGGTGCAGAAGGACAGGAAGTCAAAAAAGGCTACCTGGAAGTTCTCCCTGGATCTCACCCATCCTGTAGTTCCTAAGCTGCTTCCATGCACCAGCAATAATCCCTGAGCAAGCTGAATCCACCGTGGCGTCATATGAACCAGAAATACAAAGCGCAAGTACCCATCTTTGGCATTTGCTGGCTAGCTACGTTAGCCGCGGTCCAGTGGCACGTAGAATCAGTCTGCCGCACATCATCTCAGTGTAATAACAAAGACTGCACCTGTATGTGAGCACTACGGGGAGACCATCTCTCGCTGGCCCGGCTCCTGCACTAACTATGCCTACGGCCACACATATCTAACAGCCTAGCGGCATCTATAATATAATTTATCTATTAACTGTAAAGCCACACACTGACTCAGAGCCGTCTTTAGAGGTTACGCAGTAACAAACTTTTTCCTGCCGGCTCCTATGCTTTACACAATTACACAAAAACCACAACTATCTTTAGCTAAATTGATTTCTAAACTGTCACAGGCGAGTTCTATTTAAAATCTGTAAATTAACTGTTTTAGAAGCTATTTATGTAAAAAAAATGGGTACTTATGTAATATCTGGGCTCCCGTTTTTCTTATGAGACCGCGTCCGCTCGCCACGCTTCGGGCACGGTGGCTCGCTGCGCTCGCCACACTATATAAAATCAACTCCATGCGTAGTTGGATAGTAGGGGTATGAAAAAATGGGGTGCATTTAACATGGGAGCCCAGATAATACATAAGTACCAAAAAATGTTTGGCATTAGCAAGGTTTAGTGACACTAAGTTACAACTATCTAAATATTGGCTTTATATCTTTAAACTTTAAAGCCCTCATTTGAAGGCATTTAAACCCTCTCTCACTCCCTAGAGTGGGTGTGTTCCCACTGCAATTCTCACAAGAGTAACAGTGGCTGCCCTACCTGACACAGGGAGCAGCAGAAGGGCTTTTTTGGCCATTCATTTTCTTCACTGCAGGTGTCTCTCCCCAATTCTCTCATGTCATCCTCTTATTAATGATGACAAGAAAGCAGAAATTGGGTGAGATCCATAGACACTAGCAGTCTTTTTATTCTCTCTACCTCATTTAATTATAGCAAATGTGAGTCAGGTAAAATAAGTCACTTCAATCTGTTTTGAACCTGAATGCCAATGTGAGTTTAATACTCTAACCGCTGCCTAATTGCCGATTAATGATGTATTAAGCAGATTTTCTGAACTATCAATTAAACTAAAGCTTAAGGTGGCCATACACACGCAGATTTATCTTCAGATCTGACTGGTTGGAACAAAAACATGGTTATGGATGAGAGCAAACTGACAGTTGACCATTTGCTTGGAAATGCTGGAAAACTGCCAAACTGTCACTCATCCATAACCATGTTTTTGTTCCAACCAGCCAGATCTGAAGATAAATCTTACTAGTGTATGGGCACCTTAAGTTTAACTGTGTTAAGAAGACACTTTGTATCAACAAGTTATATGTGATGTTTCAATTTGATAGTGCATCCCAGATGTTACATTGTACTTCTGCTTAAAATACTGCATGCTATTATGGCTATGAATTTCTTATATAAATAACCTTAATGCTGTTACAGAGAAATCATTATTGCTTGATTGTCTAAGGGTTAACAACCTTGTTAAACAGAGTTGCAGTTTCTATACATATTTGATACAGAACTGGGAAATTTGTTATAGGAGATGTGGTTACATTTGCACTAAATGAATTAACTATACGGTGGGTTGTCTGTCTTTGCTCTTTATAAGTGTCTTGATTTTGAGATAAATAAATTATCCATGTAATTGTCTAATTAAGGGACCTTACTATAACCTCACACTTATCTATAACCAAAGGGATAGAAAGTAATTTGCTGTGCATTTTTAATCTTTTTTTCTATCTAATCATTATCATTTATATATGAAAAAAGTAAAGTTTTAAATTTAAACAATTTTTCCTGACATATAGTTTCTCCCAATACACGTGTGCTAGTTACGGGTATATATTGTTAAGGAGTGCCCCCACACGTGAGTCTTCTTTTTCTTCTGTATATTTGTATGTTTTTCTGACTCTGGGGAGCACCGCCAGCCTTGTAAATAGAAATTTGAGGCTTGCTCAAATCAAAATTACTATAGGACCTGTAACCAACTAATTATCCACTCCACTTTTCAAAATTGACATAACATTTACAAATGTCTTAGTGGAGACGCCAGTGCGGGTTTCAACCAAAAAACTTTATACTACCTATTTTATTTTTCTTTGATTGTTGGCACATGTTAATTATTATATATTCTTTTTATCTGAATAAGATGTTTATACAATTTTTTTGGTACTTATGTATTATCTGGGCTCCCATGTTAAATGCACCCCATTTTTTCATACCCCTACTATCCAACTACGCATGGAGTAGATTTTATATAGTGTGGCGAGCGCAGCGAGCCACCGTGCCCGAAGCGTGGCGAGCGCAGCGAGCCCCGCTAGGGGACACGGTCTCAGAAGAAAAACGGGAGCCCAGATATTACATAAGTACCATTTTTTTTTTATATTGAGTTATGTACAGAAACATTATTATACAGATGAACCTATTTGTTAATTTTGCAATATATAAAAGACAGATACAATATTGACATTTAACATTTCTGAGATATAAAGAGTTGGTATGGATAATGACCATCCCGTATCTCATGTCTTATTTCTGAACTGGATGAACACATACCAAAAATATCTGGACTTTGTCACATTCACTACTCTATAGACAGCTTTGGGAATAAAGACCGTTTTTAAGACAAGTTAACAATTATGAAAATTGGAACAATTCCAAAAAATGTAGCTGTGCAGAGTTAGTTTATGGACAGTCAGGAAGCAATTATACTACAAGAAACAATTACAGCTCACGCTGATCATGACTCCATCTCTGTCAGCTGACAGGGATGCTGTGTGCCTCAATGCTTTAGATCAGGCATGTCCAACGTTGGCCCTCCAGATGTTGTGAAACTACACATCCCAGCATGCTTTGCAATAGTTTTAGCATTCTCTAATAGCAAAACTGTGGCAAAGCATGCTGGGATGTGTAGTTTCACAATATCTGGAGGGCTAACGTTGGACATGCCTGCTTTAGATGGTCTCCTGTCTCTAATTCCGCTTTGGATTTCTGGATGTGATTTAATGATAGATATCTTTTGCCTTGCAAAATAGAACAAGCATTACAAGGTTGCTTGGCTAGTGTCACAACACTTGGCATCTGGGACACCATCGCTCTCTTCTCCCATGGTGGATTGCCACTTCTGTGTAAGGCTTAGGCCCCTACAGTACACACATAGCAAATTTTGCATAAACTAAACGTTCTGACTAAATCGCTTAGAAATTATGCATGGAACGCTCCTTGTGTACACCCTATAGCGGTGGTGATGCACGGTCCCGCATGTCACCATCGCGCACTCAGACAGTGCATGAGATGTCTAACATAGTTAGATCTCCTAGCAAGCATAGGAATAACAGTTGTTAGCTCAGATCACTCAGCACACATCACTGGTGCATCGCTTGCGTGTCAGCGATGTGCGCGGAGTGATCTGTGCTTAAGTTTGTCGCTCAGCACGGGGACACTAAAGTCACCTTCAGTGTCTGGCTAGGGTAGGGTTTTCCATCTATGTGAAAGGATATAATTCTAATTGTTTTTGTGTGGACTCTCAGTGGTGCATATTTGCTACTAGCTGAGGTACACAGCGTTGCTCGGGTTTGGCTGTACAATTAGCATTATTTTGGTTTAAGCTTAACCACTCGCCATGCTCATGGTGTGACCGTCGTACACCTGTCTGTGGTGGGCTCCCGGATCAGACCACAGTTTTTTTTTTCTTAAATCGCATGTCTAATCCCCTCTACCCCCTTTATGTTATGCAACTCTGCCATATCTTGCATCCATGAAACACTTTGTAGTGGCCGGACCCCTTCTTGGGCCCCCGCAGTATCAGAATTGCGGGTGTTAGTTGCTGTGAACCTAAACTGGACACAATCAATGTCCTCTAGCCCCTCTTTGTTATGCAACTTTGTCATAACTTGTTTCCCTGGCTTACACACTTTTTGGGCTCCCAGGACCCCCACAAGGGTTCTAGGGGTGTCTTACCCTCACAGAAGTTTTTTCCCAGATTGTAAGTTATATGTGTACCAGGTTTGGGGTAAATTGCTCCAGGTATTCCAGAGTTATGTTAGGTATCTTGCTTCCCTGACCCACTTTGTGTAGTTGGTGGACACCTTTTTGGGATCCTGAGACCCCCGACAGGGGTGTCTTACCCCACCATATTTTTTTACAGATTGTATGTCATAGGTGTACCAGGTTTGGTGTAAATTACTCCAGGCATTAGAGAGTTATGCTGGAACATACATACATACATACATACATACATACAATCATTATTTTTTATTTATATTTAGATAGATAAATAAATAAAATGCAGCAATGATTCTGTATTCACTTAAATGTAATACTGAAAATAGAGGGGACCGAAGAGTTGCAATGATTATATCTGTGAACATGTGAGTCTTTCTTGGACAAACCATAATGCACAGTACAACTTCCTGCAGCCCATCTGATGGAACTGTCCCATCGCAGTCAACGGGCTGATGCCATCTGAGGAGGACTTTAACCCACACAGGCAATATCTAAAAAGCTTTGCAGATAATATTACAATAGTGTCCTCATAGAAAACTAAGGGGGCGGGAGGGCTGATGGACACAAAGCAGGAGATGTCTTGGTTATCTCCTGCTTTCTGTACTGATATAGGAATAACTAATTATGCCCTTAGACATGCTGTAAAAGTAGTTACAGTATATTTTAGAGGCAGAATTGATTAACGATAGTGAAAATGTGTGTTTTCACTCTTCTTTAAAAGTCCCTAGGCTGGTGTAGATGATACTGGAAATATTGCAGTTCTGCTGAGTCTCTATGGAGAAGAATTCACCACATAAGGTATAGGGAAGCCTATTTAACAAGCACACTGGTGGTACTGTATATAAAAGGCCATTGTTCTACTAACACTATCTCAGCATGCCAATACACAGTACAGGAAAGAAAAAAAAGCTTTATTATTTAAAGAAAAACATTTTTCAAAGTTAAGTATAGTATATATATATATATATAATTTTTTAAATGTATTGATATTTTTCTTATACTGTCTTTTTGTAGACATGAGAACTGGAAGATCAAGACTGGTCTTTCTAGCTGACTGCGTAGTAAGAATAGACTTCGGACACATGCACTAAGCCTGAAAAGTGATAATATGGAGTGTGATAAAGTGCCAGCCAATCAGCTCCTAACTGCCATGCTACAGGCTGTGCTTAAAAAATTATAGGTAGGAGCTGGCTGGTTGGTACTTTATCACTTTCCACTATATCAATTTTCAAAGCTTAGTACATCTCGACCTCAGTGCTGCCAGCCTGTATGGGAGCTGATGGTCATTCAGTTGCTGTACCAAAATTTTTTTTAGTAGAACGTCTGCAACAATTTTAGAATGTTCTGATAAGTGGAGATTACTTTCTGCGGCTGGCAACAAAGATTTGCAAACAAAATATTAGATGTTGGCTCTGACAGAGATGCAGTAGCCCAAGTACACCACCATTTTCCCTTTCTTTTTTTTTACATACACTATCCATATAAATATCAAAATCAAATATGGTATTTTTTTCTTTTCTCTGTATAAAATTCCTGGTTTGCTCCAGTGATTGTTTTAAATTCATCTGGATATTCTATTAGATGTTTTACAATTGGAACCCCTCAGAAAGCCTGCTCCTTATAATCACGAGTAGCCCAGCTATTAAGCTGATCACCCCGATACTTTTATCAGCAATACTGCCAAACCCTATCCTTGCCTGGAGTAGACGGTCTCTAGCAGATACAGTAGGTGGCAGATTGTTGACTTTTCCTCCTGATAGAACCCCCAGTGGGAGAACTAATTACTAAATTATATGTCCAATACTAGAATGAAACATTGAGTAATTTCTTATTAAACAGACCAATGTTTATGTTGATATGAAATTCCATGTCTTTCTTTTCCGCTTGGATCCATATGTTCTTAGTTATAAGATTTTTATCAGCATTGGTCATTGTTTCTGAGACATGACTGCCATGTGTATTGGTACAAGAGTAATCAAAAACATTCTTCCCCATTGGTGCCTGTTGCTAATCTGGGTTGATAGATTTTAAATGAATGACTCACACTGTTGGAATGTATTGTGGATGCAAAGCTTGTAGCATAAATATACAATCTGTGCATCACAAATGGTGAATTCATGTAAAAAAAAAAGAAAAAACAAATCCTTCTGACTCAATCTTTATTACGGAAATCACCTAGAATTGTAATATTCACAAACTCGATAAAAGTATCTACAGGTTATTGTTGATACATACCATAGAAAGGTTGTTGTCGTACGTGCTTCAGAGACCGTTCTTTGATACCAAGAAATACATGTGTCTTACAATATTCATTGAAGTTTATAGAATGGGAGTAGGTCCATGGAGGTCCTGTTATGCATTAAAATACTGGATCATTAACAGAAATTTTTGTAATTTTCATTAATTCCTATGAAGGTCAAATAATATCTTGGAAAACATGTGTCAGCCAGAGAGGCTTCTGCATTTCTTAGTATTGTTTCCCCACACAGAATGTATGCAGGGCCTCTATTGTGGCTGAAGAATATAGGCTAATAAAAGAACAACTTTAAATTAATATTTTTCCAAATGGGTAATTCTAATTCATACAAAAAAGAAAAAAGAATGCTGTTGTGTATACTTATGTGTTTGACTTGTGTAAGAATAAGTAGTATTGTAATGATGTTAGCTGCAAGGATAATTGTGAATACAGCATATACGAAATCTGAACTTGGAAATTTCTATGGGTAAGCAAGTCAGCGCTCCACTAATGTGACAGTGTAGGATAGAGTGGCTGGGGAAATGACAGAAATGCTAGGAGGGAGTGGCATCTGCAAAAGTGAAGGGTGGGTGAGTCTAGGTGGAGATTTAAGGCATCTCATTTACATACAGTATAAGATCTAATTAAGAAAAAAAACAGTATACATTCACATGAACATGCACTAACAGTCATGCTGCACAGGTTCCAGCATTTTCAGCTGATCCAATTCATTATTGCTCCCTACAGGTATACTAAATAGCCAGCCAGGTCTACCCTGACCAAACCGCAGCTCTGCTTTATCCCATGTGCTCTATCCCCCATCCTTCTTCCCTACTTTATCTTTCTGTGTTCTCTTACTTTTTATTTTTTAACTTCTTTCTCTTCCACCTCCCCCAGCTTACCCTATCCATTTCCTCTGGCAACTCTCTCTCTTTTTCCTCTAAGCCTCCTTTGCTATACTTACTAATTAACCCCCAAGGCAGCAAACCTCCAATTATCCTGCCCTCTCTACCGACTTCTCAAACCCCCCCCCCCCCTCCCCCCCAAACATACTGCTCCTCATCAGGCCAGTCCATCAGCTAATCCAAGTTCTCAAATTATTTTGCTCTGGGACCCCATCAGACAATAAAATTATTACAGGACTTTAGCAAGTTACCGCAGAAAGGTCACCATACATGTGTGGTCAGCAGATGGCATATGTATAGCAGCATTGTGAAAGCACAAAATTATGTGAGAAATCTGAAGTAACAGACAATTTAACTGATTTTTCAGACTCTTTGGATCACTGAGATTAATGAACTCATCGGCCTAATGATCAGCAACATGAAGTTGCGATACCATGCTGAGATGGTCATGACTAACGTTGTTGTCAGGACCCACAGTTTAAATCCAATCTCCTCATCCAGCTTCCCAGATCTACTAATCCAGCATTCCCCTAATTTAATCTGCCCCCTCTCTTTGTCCAGCTTGACTCCTGCTCTGCCACACATAAGATAGCAGTTATCCAAAAAGGAACTACATAGACAACTAAGGATAGCAATATGCATACAATAGACCAATACATTGTATGCAGATCCCCACGTAGACCTGGTCAGCAGTCTCCTCCCCAACCCTGAATCCATATACCAATCTATTCATTTTTGTCCAAAATTTCTGTATTAAAGGGAAGCCCCACATACAATAAATTAAAGTGGCATTGGACACTCCACATTTAGAAAGCTATCATTGCGGGACAGACCTATTATGAACCTGTGTCGAGGAGGAAGATACCTATTATTATACATATCATAGAACAATTCCCATATACATGCTAACAATTTGTATATAGTAATATGGGGAAATAACACTCTCCAAAAAGAGAGAGTCCTGTTACATATATCTCTAGAAACAAATCTAGAGAGAAGGACCAATCATATGAGAGGACCCAAGTCACCAAACTCACATAATGTTGTGCACTGCCAGAACTTGAGATTGGGACAATCTGTATTTTACAAAAATTCCTTTGATTCGTAAGGTTCTACAGTCTTCACTGCTATCCAAAGCACAAACATATGGAATCCACATACCCATCCATGATATAAAGGTTGCAGAAGCATGACCATTTGTACACTTGGAAGGTAAGATAAATGGAAGGAAAAAGAGAAATGTGAAAATTGAAGTTCTGTTGTTTCCGCATCCAATGCCAGAGTCACCATGCAACCATAAGCAAGGGATTCCAAGCAAAATCATATGTCGATTCCCCCTGTGTAAGTGAAGGAAAGACATGATACGTTGCTCTTAGATTGGTTTTGGGCTCTTTCTCAAACGGCCCATTAACAAGACATGGTGTAGCTATATTATTTCAGAATTCTGTACAATTTGATTTGATTTTTTTTTTTTAAACATTTGATAATTTGATTTTGGGTGGTAATTTGGATGACACAGTAATCACAACTGTTTCGCTATATGTCCAAAATTCCAATCAATTTCTTTTTTTCATAAATTATTCGAAACTGTTCAAAATGTTCAGAAAGGTCATGTAGTCATTATGGGAGACTTCAATGTAGTACCTGATGAGAAACTAGACAAATCCACACGGTTTAATAGCATATCTACTGGGTTCTGTTGTGGATCAACATGTCCCAGTAAGCTTCCCCTGCATGCATGGTCTTGGAGAACCACAATTCCCAGCATGCGGGGCATTAATGGTCCTGCTGGTTCTTGTAGTTCCATAACAGAACCAATACATAAAAAAAAAACCCGACACACACACACTGTAATAAAGTGTAACTTTAATGCAAACCACACACATACATATTTACCTATAGGGTCCACTGTAGGCCTATCCTTTTCTCCATGTAGAATCCATAGGGTACCTTGAAAAGAAATCACATGCACCATCCCATGGTGGTGTAGATCACGTCCTCTTCGGTCCACAGGTTAAAAACAAATGATCAGCCAACTCCAAGCGAACACTGAGGGGCTGCTTGTTTACACAAGCAACCCCTCCCCGAGTCTGAGGAAATTCGCTTTGATCAGTCATAAGGTCAGATTTTTCTGTCTGGTCTATCTGGTGGGAACAAAAACCTGGAAATGTATGGGAGCAAATGACAATCAAAAAAGTGTTCTCAAACGCTTGAAAACAGACAGTGATCAGTCAAACAAATTGTTTAATCGTTCTGATATAACAAATTTATCAGAGCATATATATTTTTTTCTGTTTTCCTGCATTTGGGTGGAAATTTTTGATTGTCATATGCTCCCATACATTTCCAGGTCTTTGTTCCCACCAGATAGATCAGAATGAAAAATCTGTACGTGTGTACGCACCTATAGAGAATTCCCTCAGCCAATCAGGAGAAGGCTCCCTGGGAGCGCTGCACCGGATTGGCGGCTGCGCAGCTACATAGACAAACTGTAAACAAGCATTTTGGATGAGGGTTTTTTACAGATTCAGTGGTCCCCTGTCCCCTGGTGTCCATGGCGACCTTCGGAATCCTCTTTTCAGCGGAATCGAAGTATAAAAAAGAGGCTGCGGGGGGATTTTTTTCTGAAAAAGCACGTTTTCTTTCGGAATATTTCGGTTTTTGGAATATATGGATAAGGGAGACTCGACCTGTATATTCAAATTGGCAATGAGTCAAACATTTTGGTAAAATAACTTAAATGATTAGCCATTATTCTTGTTATTATCTTGAAATCTTGATTCACTAATATAATGGACCTACTGTATATGAAAACTCAAATTCAGCATTTCAGGAAGGTTTAGGTATAATAATAGTGTATGCCTGATTATAACTCAGCCAAAGGATCTGGCCTGTGAAAGGAGTATAAATAGAGTAGTGAGGAATGGCACTACCCGTGATTGTTACGGTTTGTATTATGATTTATTATTGTGGAGATGCTAGATTACTTCAGAAACTTCCTCTTTAGTAATATGTATACTTGAAGCTACACATTGTGAGGAGAAGTGTTTCGGAAGTTGTGCATCATACAGTAGCGTATAATAGAGTTGAGAAAGTTCAGTAGGAGCAGTGTACAGTATAAAATATTTTCATAATACTGAAATATGGAAATTCCATCTCCATGAGACGTTTCTTGCAGGCCACTGCACAAACTTATCTCATACGGACTACATGAGAAATCATTACCATAGTTGGAGTAATGGATCTGGTCACTTGTTGGCTAATATGGTCAAATTGCAGCATCCACATCCCTTTATTAAAGCCTTAAGAAACCCTGAAATGTTGTCATGGGTTCCGTCTACCTCAGATATTGCTTGTAGACCTCAACATTTTTATCAGCAGTCTCATAAGATTCCTAGGCAGCATCCATAGTTCCATGTTAGCCATCATATATATTATGATATTCCCATCTCTTTGCAGCCTAACAGGCATTAATTTGGCCTCTCATTATGGCTTTGCAAGTTTCCCAATAGAGTACTCTTGTTGTTACAAACTCCATCCATATGGGTGTGAGGAACTGTTTAAGTGCTTCTATTGACCAAGAAAATATGGAAATCACGATACAGTAGGGTCATGATCCAAGATTACTATGATGTAAATGTTAGAAGCTATCAAAGAAGGGACCAGGCAATCAGCAGCCAGTAAACAGTCAATCCTAGAAAAGTATTTGTGTACTTGGGAATGAAAACAATAGTGTGTCTAGTCAGTAGGGTTAAAAAGTCTCCAATCATCCATGTCAGTAGACATATTTTATCAGTGACCTCTGTGGATGCAGATGAAGAAAGTCCACTACAGTCAAGTGCTCTATCTGCTACACTTTTGAAATCCTCCCCACCCCAGCAGGTTCAGAGTGGGATGGCTAAATGTAAATTAGAAATTGCTCAGAAAAACTCCACAATTAAAAAGTTTATAAACACACCAGCCGGCCTAGACCCAGTGGCATTAGAAGGGGGAGCAGTCCACACCCAGATGTCATTCTTCGCTTCTACACAGTGGCAGAAGCTGGGTGCTGCAGAATGCGGTTCCCGCAACTCTGATCATAAAGAAGGATATGACAGTGCATATGTTATTCTCCAGGGGCAGCGCAGCATCTCTGGAGATGCTAGCTGCCCTGAAATGATGTAATCGATATTCACACTGAGGCCACGTCTCCTTTAGCCTAGGCCATGACCTTTTTTGGGCACACATGGCTCAGGCACATGAGGGGGGAGTGGGTGTTCTCTGGGTGACAACAGTAACAGTGACTCCTTTGCCTGGACCTTTTACAGATTTTTGTATCCCAAAGAACCTGAGACTACTACGACCATTTCTATTCTCAAGATCATCAGTCTTATTAAACAGGAATTAAATAGTGTTTCATTGAGAGGTGTAAAAGGACTGAAGGGAAGTTAAAATGTTTTCCACACTAGTATGCTGTGATGAGCCATTTAATACGGCACTCTAAATTTCTTTACATTTCTGCTCTTTGATTGGTTTTATAACCAGTAGCATTTCCTGTGCTGCTGCAGTAGATGATGGTGCAGCCAGATAAATTGAAGATTGTGTAGCATCCATTGGAGGGAATTTAGGAGAATATACTGATTGGCATGGAGCATGGGGAATGGGGCGGAGAAGAGGACTGAAAGGTTGAATGTTTTGCTTGATAGGTGCCTGCTCAATCAACTTCCTAGCGGTGGTAAAATATTTGTGTATAACCAGCATAACCATAATAAATGCACATATTGTGGAGTGATAATTAGAAACTCAGCAGACAAACATTAAAATATATAAAAAAGGATATCAATGTGGCTGTGCAATACATCACAAAAATGTGAATAGAAATAAACTTGAGCTTCAGATGAGATATACATCATTCAGCCAGAAAACTGAGGAAGCTGGAGCCAAAATGAAAGAACGGTCCCCAAAACATATCCATTGAAGGTCAGTGTCACTAATTCTTGTGCAGTAATAAACAGAAACCCAAGTCCAAACCAGGAGGCCAAGCTCTGGCACTTAAAATACATAAATGAGGATTTCAAACTAGACTAGAAGTCTCTAAGACATGAATATATATAACATACTGTACAATGTTAAATTCGGCCACTAGATGGAAACAGTGTTACAGAGCCAATTTACAAATACACAGGTGTAGAAAATGTTATGACTAAAAATTGTTATCAATTTGAGCAAATGGTAAATACTGTATAACAACAACTTCAATGCACCAAAGTGCCGTTCTGATAATCCAGTGAGAAGTCCTGGACATACTGTAGAGCAAACTTTAGTCCCTGTTGGGTAAATCTATTCCAACTTTATTAAAAAGGAGAATGTCCCAGGCCATATAAGAAGGAAAGAGGAAAAATAGAAAAAACTGGAGCAGAAAAAGGATAAGGGATGAAAAGGGGCACTGCAGAGGTGAGGAAAGTGCACAAGGGAAGCAAATAACCAAGAAAGGAAAGGTTAATAAATAGGGGATAACAGACAATGGGGCAGATTTATTAAGCCCGGTGAAGTGATAAAGTGGCCAGTGATAAGGCAGCAGCCAGTCAGCTCCTGATAGTCACTTTTCAAACCCAGCTGTAACTTGATAGTTAGGAGATGATTGTCTGCTGCATTATCACTATCACTTCATCAGGCATAATAAATCTGCCCCAGTATTAGCACAAGCCTGTAATTTGTCAGTTAGTGTGTGATTGGCTGGCTCTTTATTTCTGCACACTTTATATATCTCCAAAGCCAAGTACAAAGACCCCAAAGGCTCTTTAAGATGCTGCCAAAATGACAGGAAAAGAAAGCACGTCAAATAGGAGGAAGACGTACCCAGAAACTTCCTTCTATGACAAATGTCCTCAGCAGATGATGTAAACCCCAGCAGACCACCCCAAACGGTTTCATGTGTTTCCCAGAGACCTCTTTATCAAAAGTGGGTGTAGAGATGAGGTTTTTAAACTCCATGAATATAATAAAATCCATGCTATTATAAACATGAAGTTAATCAACCATAACCCCCCCCCCCCCCCCCCAAAAAAGGCAAAGGTTTAGTAAATTACAATTTTATAAAAATCTACTAAAAAATAATCATATGAAAGAAATTATTTCTGTAGATATTACTGTAGACATTGAGATTTCCCATTTGAACCTGCTGTCACCAACTTTTTTTAATCTACATCATCTTATTTCTAGACCTCTTGATCTCCATGAATTGGCAATTTGTTGTATTCACCAAAATGTAATATATCCCATTCTGGATATTTTTAATTGATTTGCTTACACTTTTTTGCATGTTCTAATCATTTTCAGCCAATCGTTAAGGCTCTACATGTTCTTCCTCTTTAATGCAGACCACACTTACATATAATCCCTGCTTACTACTCTCAAGAGTCACAGTAAGCAAATGTGGTGCAACGGAGGAGCGAAAAGAAGAAGGTAACCAATAACAAGGTAAAGAAAGCACAGAAAAAAAAGTTGATGATGTGAGGAGGAGCAGTGGCTTCACTAGGGGGTGCGGACCTCCCCTTAGCATCACCTAAAAGTGGAGACTCCTTCTCAGTGTCAGGAGCCAGGTACTGGTACTTTAAATTAAGTGCAAAACCTGGCTCCTGTCCCTGTGTAGCACTGCGCCCAAGGCACTCTTTGGGGGCAGCTGTCAAAATCCATAGTGGCAGTTGTCAGTACCACTGTGCTTACATACATTGCACACACACCTATTTACCACGCACTGCTGCTTTAATACATGGGGGAAGAATAACGTGCACGGATACCGTTTTTCATCAACAGTACATTTACCCCGGGGGTCCCATGGTGGGGGGGGGCTTCTTTATTGGGGGGTCCCCAATAAAACCAAGATAATCTATGCTGCTGTGTGGATAATAGTTGAATGCCCATCGATTTCTGCCGGAAGTGAAGCTCAGCCTGTGTTTCTGTTCTTTTGGAGCTGACACTAGAGGAGGCAGGAGTCCAGTAATTGAATGCTTTATCTCAGTGTGAGCCTGGGTCTGGGCTTGCTGGGGGAGGAGAGTCACAGAAGTTTTGTAGTTTAATTTACAAACTCAATCCTGGGGATCCTGGGAATCCCAGGATTGTGACTTTCCAATCTGAAATTCCATTCCATGAGGTGTACATTTCCAGCCAAGCGATGCCTCTCATGCAACAAACTTAACTTTCTTAGCTAAGAAACAAGAGGAAGAGGAGAACGGAGGCAGGAAAACAATATTTGATTCATAATAATCTTGAGAATATTGATGATAAGAGAGATTTACCTCTGGACTCTTCCTTGTTCTGGAAAGAACATCCCAAATTACATGCATACTGTATTCTTTAGAGAGCTCACGGGAAGCAAGTTAAATATATATTGGGCTTCCTCTTTTCAGTTCAAATACAGGTGGATGGCAAGACAGAAGCAGGTAATATGAAGTTCTACCTTTTATTCAGAAACAAATTCTTCTTTTTTCTTGAACTTCAGACCCCCAAACTGTACCCTCTATGCCTACGCTATTTCAGATTACCTGTTTACACTTTGCAATACCTTAAGTAATTTTTATGTTGCATACCCTTATATGCCTTTGTTTAACAGTGCACAGCACTAAACTCCTACTTACGGTGTATGGTGGCCCAGGTGGTAGGCAGCACTAGCCATGGTAAAACATTCTCCGTGGACTGCTGCAAGGACCTTATTAAAACCCTTGATATATTTGAAAGTTTCTATCATGTCCCCCTTTTCCTTCTCTGCTCCAAACTATACATATTGAGGATTTTTTTAGTTCTGTGATGTAGGCCATGCACCATTTTTAGTTGCCCTTCTTTGTACCATCTCTAATGTATTTATACCCTTCTGAAGATATGGCCTCCAGCACTGGGCACAGTATTCTAAATGAGGTCGTCCTATGACTTACAGTGGCATTATTACTTCTTCATGCTGCTTATTCCTCTCCCTATACAACCAAGCATCTGACTTGCCTTCCTCATTTCTTGTTTAAATTGGCTCTAAGTCACCTGAAATAGCGACTCCTAGATTCCTTTCCCCCTTAGTAGTTTCCAATAAAGTGCCATAAATACTATATTTAGCCTTCAGATTTTTGACATCCATGCACATAATTTTGCATTTTCTTTGCATTAAACTGTTCTGCGCACATGCATATTGGATTATGTGATATCACTCCCCTTTAGCCTTAGCAGGATGGCATGCTGCGGTATTTAAGGAAGAAGAGTGGGAATGGTGACCGTGTCCGGTTTACAAAGTCTGGTTATACAAGGGCTGCTACCCCAGATGCAGCACTTGGATTTCACAGGTGAAGGCATCTACCTCTTACAGGCAACTCCGGCTGCATTTGCGTTTTATTTGTACAGTATTGTCCAGGCACTTTCCTGTGACCGTGCAATACCTTCAACAAGACAGCCAGTCTTACAGTATATTTCCATTGCTAACAAAGATTATGGCAGCATCAGATTTATAAACTGTAGAAACTATAAAGAAACTGGTGAAAATAAATTTTTGCCCTAGCAACATGCAAATAAAGTGGAGGTAAGCACAAACTATTGTTAAACGTATTCTTACAGCACAAGGCACAAAGGTATACTTATTAGAATAAAGAGCATTAAGTACAAGCTTGCAAGAAAATACATTAAATGTATTTTATAAAATAAATATTTTCATGTGAAAACTGTGATTGATGCAAAATGTGGCATTCGGGAGACTGAAGATCATTGTGGTGAGTAAAGGTATACAGCTTAGGTGAAGTAGAACTGCCATACACAGGCCCTTATTCAGATTCGAGCGGTACGGCCCGCGTGCGGCCGTACCGCCGATGTTTTCCGTCTGCACATGCGCAGAGGTCAATCTGCGCATGTGCAGGCGAATTCGCCGCACATAAATTTACTACGCCGCAAAGGGGGCGTATAGGGGAGTGAGGGGCTTCATGCCCTCATTTCCCTATGTATACGCCCCGCGTTTCATGGGCGTTCCCATGCAAACGCGGGGCGTACGCATGCTAATGAGGGCATGACGCAACTCATGGGGGCGGAAAGCTGACGTCGCCGGATGTCAGCTTTCAGCCCCCATACAAGCTACCACACGGACGATTGTCCGTGTGGTCTCAGCTTGCGGGAGCTGCCGCGGCGTGCGGACCTGCCTTCGATGGTCGACGACCATCGAATGCAGGGGGCAGCTCCCACCATGGTGGAGGCGTAGCCTCCACCATTTTTATGCGGATCGCCAGCCGTCCGTGTACGGACGGCCGTGGCGATCCGTAGGGTGGGCGGGGATTCGTCTGGTGCGGTCGGAGCCGCATATGCGGCTCGACCGCACCAACCAGAATAAGGGCCACAATTACAACTAACCTGTGCTACTGTCTCTAGTACTTATACATAACTACATATTAATGTTGCATGTGGGCAGCAATACATAATTCAGTAGGAGAAATGCCACATTTCAACATATGTACACCTGTTTTCTTCATTGGCAAGACATTCTGGCTATCCGTAGCAAATGGTTTGAATATGTTTGAAGCATCATGACTCATCCCTGGCTTAAGGAGATGAAAGAAAAGCAATCAGATAGTATTAACATCAGTTTATGCTAACGGATCAGGACCCGATAGTGTCCGGGTGGTTTTTAGTTATCTAACATCTTATTTCCATTTCTGGAACTAGAGCTTAATGTTACACACTGACCAGAGGCAAAACTGACTGGAAGTCCACATTATATTCTTGCTTTGTCTTGCTTTCTCGTTCTAAAAAAAAACAAAAAAAAAACAGAATAGGTTTTAAATGAAAAGAAAATGATATATTAAAAACAAAACAAATAACCATTTATTTAAAAATAAAACAGATGTGTTGCCATATTGTTCAATGATGTGGAGGGGAATATTTAGCAAGAGATAAACCTGCCGTGGCGAGAATAAAATGAGGTGTTTCAGTACCTTTTGATAGTCTGGTACCTCAGACACAGGGATATCTGTTAAACCTTTGAGAGAGATAAAATGTAAACGTTTCCCATAGCAGCCCATCAGCTTTGGTCATTTCATAGACTGCTATGGACCTCCATACACATCGCACCCAATACCAGGACAATCACCATTACCCCCTTAGAGCCTCCTCCCGGCCAGGAGTCAAGCGCCCAGTCGCAGTGCAGTGCTGACTCCGATGCGCCGAACTCTTAAGAGAGCAGCATCCCGGAAGTCGTGTGCTCTAGCTGTCTGTGGAGCCGGGCTGTATGTCTCACGGAGCAGTCACTAGACGTGGTTAAGCTGTGTACACACGGTGCAATATATTGCTCAGTGTCTCCTTTTCATCAGCGACCAGAGATGGTCGCTGATGAACAGTAGACTCTGCCGGGGGAGCTGCAGAGGGAAACAGCTGTTCGCAGGAGCAAGCTCCTGCGACCAAATCGCTGTTAATATGGTTGCTCAGTGACCATATTGGCAGCGATATTGCACCATGTGTACACAGCTTTAAAACCCCCACAACCACGTCCGGACTCACCGCTTCCCCACCACGGCAGAAAACACGGAATGCCGGGACATTTTCCTTGTATTTTATACAGCCAAACGGATTGACTTTTCACCGGCATCCAGCGGTACCCATTAAAGCTGTGTACACACGGTGCAATATCACTGGCAATATGGTCAATGGGCGACCATATTACTAGAGATTTGTTTGTGCTGCAGCGATAAATCGTCGGGTGCACGCTCCCGTGCTCAGCATCCTAATAATCGCTGGTCGCAGGAGCGGTTTCCCTCTGCAGCTCCCCGGGCAGAGTCTCCTGTTCATCAGCAACCATCTCTGGTCGCTGATGAAAAAGGAGACACTGAGCAATATATTGCACCGTGTGTACACAGCTTAAGTTGGGACACCTTTACTGCTCATAAAGCAGGAATTATTAACATCCCCAGTGCAGTTTCACACATTCTCCACCCTGCCCAATCTGAGACTAAAGCGGTCACCTGTTATAATTATCAGTTTTTATACTCGTTCGTCCACCCACCTCCTTTTAGTCTGTTAACTCTTATGAGTAGGGCCCTCCTTCCTCACCTACTCACCCTACCTCTTTACCTCACCAGTGCTCCTGCCCTGTTCTTCCCTTCCTCTACTTCATCTTCAGTCTCCTCGACAATTTCAACACCTACCTGTACTTCAGAACTGATGCTGATGTTAGTTCTACCAGCTATACACCTATTTATGCTGTATTTTATCAACACACCCTGTACGTTACCTTGTAATTTGTTTCTTTGTTTGCTATGTACGGCGCTGCGGACACTTTGTGATGCCTTATAAATAAACAAACTACTACTACTACTACTACAGAACATAAAAAAGTAAAATCTGAAATAATAAAAAAAAAATCCTATCGAGGAGTTGTGATTTGTTTACTGCATTTTTTGATTGCTATTCTTTAGAGTTGTTTGATTTTAATTAAACGTGTTTATTACTCCTCGTGCATCTCAAACACGTCTGGTCACCATCTGACTCAGACAGCTGTATCACTGGTACATATAAACAAACTGTCCAATTCATTTTGCATTTCTGGATCTGTATATGTTAAACAATCTTGTGGCTGTATGTGTAAATGTCTGGTATTAAATGGAGTCTTAAAATATTATTTACATCTGTCCTCATCTAACCAGGAATGAACATACTGTACAACAAGAGGATTTCCTCTCTTCTCCATGTCACTCAAACAATGTATGGTGAATCAATTGCAGCAGCAAATACAGTATCATAATTTTTTCATGGCACACCTAAGCCAAATGCTTCTTATTATGAAGTTTAGCAAACATTATTTCATTAAGTAAATTGTGCTTACCTGTCATCCACAAGGCCAGTTGTACGATGGCGGGCAGGGTTGTGCTTGTATTTGTCCAGCTCTCAGTGGGATTTAAGGTACCATCTTCATTGTATCTTTGCATGCACAAGATTAAAACATGGTGTAAGCAAGGACCGCTGAGAGTATAAAGCACTTGGGAAATAAGAACTGTTGTAAGTGGAGACTGTACCTTCAATCCTAGTTTACTAAATAACTGGTGTCCTACATTGCAATAGCTAAAATAATATTCCTGGAAGTGCAAATGGTCAAGGTCCTAGAAACAAATGTAGTATTTAGTGGAACTCACATGTACATAGCACACCCAATATGCATCACAATCCCCACCTAGAATAAATAAGGTCACACAGTATTGTAAGACTGATGTATGGCCCAGCTCCAATACTCCTGAAGATCACAATTATATTATCCTCTACTGGACTCAGGGACCATGCTTTTTCTCCTGTAAAATCCTCCAAATAATCCAGCATTGAGGAACCACACTGCGGCTTGACTTCCAGGTTAACCTGTCTCTCTCCAGAAATAACTTGTGGACAGGTATACTCCTTGCTTCCACAGGTATACTTCTTGCTTCCAAAACTGGGACTTCATTGGCCACCTGGCAATAATATACACTGCTTAATATTTGGAGATGTCCAGTCCAGTTTATTTTGCAAATCCTTAATATAGGAGTATATTTAATTGTGTCAATTGACATTTATAAGTATTATTTTGTTTTAGATTGTGTTATGAATCATAATATCAAATTATTTTTAATGAAAGAAACCATTCAAGCTCTTATTACAAATCCATATTTAAATAATAGTTTTCTCTTCAGTCAGCACTGGTTAATTATTATTTATTTAGGCCTGCAGATGATTAGGGGGCACTAGGCCCAGGTTACTGAGTCAAAATGATGTGATCCTGAGCACTAGGCTCAGGGTGTATCAAGTTTCCCATGGTTAATTGGGGTAGGAGGTGCACAGGCTGTGCGGGTGTAACCTCTCCGGTTCCCAAGTAGGTTTAGCGGGAACGTCCACTTTGTCAGTTTTAGGGCTTTGTAATATACAGTAGTTGAGCCACACTAGGTAGGGTTAGGCCTTGTATGGCTGTGTGGTCTCCTTACAAGGACCTGTAAGGGACGTTGCAGAGGAAGTGCAAGTTTAGTGTTGGTGAGTGTCATCTCTGTCCATCCTTTGTGTGTCTGTCTCTGCCTATCTCCCTTCCTGAGATAGGTGTTAATTCATGCTCTGAAGCCAAGAGTGCCACCTTTAGGCCCAATACTCGTTGCAGGGTGGAGGGTGCATCGGTCTGCGTCTAGGAAGGACAAAACTCATCTCATCTTCTTCCTCCTAGGTCATCGTGTCTGGGTGCAGGCGAGTTACCAGGACCTTGGTTTGTAACGGCCTGAAGGTGAGAGGGTGTGGCACCATGTTCAGCTACACCTGCAGGCACCACACAGCACCGACCCCCTCACATGTCTGCAAAAATATTATTGTGTTGCACCAAAATAAAAAACAAATTAAGCACTTACCGTGTTTCACCATATTTAATGCCCTCAACATTCGTGGACAAAATTGCTAAAATTTAAAACATTCTCTTTTAAATCAAAATCTATTTAATTTAAATATACAGCAGATGTGATTCTTGCTGGAGATCACACATTTATATTTATAACCGCAGACCATACTTCTATTCAGCCATTGTGGCCAAGTCTGAATTGTATATATAGCAGGCATAGCAACAGGACTGCTTTAGGTTGGATAGACCCAGTTTTGGTGGTTGAAACATTTTCAAATTAGAGATATTCACTTGGTAATGTAGGTAGGGTGGTCTCTACAATTAGGCCTAGGGGCTCCAGAATCTGGGTGGTGCCCCTAAATCTGACTATTACAAAATAAGAAAGAGAGAGAGATGCCTTTCAAGTTTATCGTAAATGGCAGGTGTTGAACTAAGTAAGAAGCCACCACACTTTCACCTGAGTTTCTTCCGACTTGATGTTTGTGTGCTGGTTGTGCTGGGAGCTGAAGTTTCGCCTTCAGGGCAACTAAACCTTGCATTGACCCTGTATGCAGGGACACAAATATCCCTTTTGGGTCACATTTGGCTTATGTGGCTCTTTGCTGGTGTTTTTAAAACAAAAATTACCTATCCTCAATATAAAAAATTAAAATAAATAAAACATACACTTCATAGCGAGGTGATTAAACTGGATTTATTTGAGGAAAACAGTCAGACATCCCTTCAGATTCTCAGTATGGTAGAAATAATATGTATTTATGATTGTCAAGGCAGATAATTATTTTCTACAGGAAGGTTCATTGCATTTGTGAAATTACAGTCTTATCTGGGTGACTGGATTTCTTTGTCTTACATGCACGGTAGAATACAACCCTTCTGTTCATTAGGAAAGCAACTTAATTACACTTTTACCCAAAACGGCAGCCCTAATCTGGTAGTGTTCCTTTTCGTACCAGAGCATGCAACATTTTGCAGTACATGCTATTACGGTCATTTGCATCTTAAATATTTTAAGCCAATAATGAAACTAGTAACCTTTGTAGACTATATAACTGCAAGAAATGACTATGCATGGTACAATTGTTGCTGCTCTGTAGGTCTAGAATTAACCACATTTTCTTATCTTTGTTAATACATTTATACAGTATATACTTGGTTAGATACGTGCTGCTGTTACAGAAAACATTTTTACATACATGTAGATGGTACAGAGAAGGGGTATGGAAATTATGTATATTCACATCTAAGACCTTTTACAATGTAGCTTTACAGAGTTAAATCCACCTTAAAACTATGTTGTCAAGTGAAAACCATTCCACCATGTGCAATAAGTGGAACCCCCACTTTAATTAGAGTAGCCAATGCCACCTTTATCACTACTTAGGGCCCATACACACTGGGCGATTTTGTGCTGAAAGCCGCTCAAAACACAAAGTTTGAGCTGCTTTCAGCTCAAAGCCATCCAGTGTATAAGGTCGGGCAATGAACGATGAGAGCTGCTGCGCACTTCCGCATCGTTGCTGGGAAAGACGCTCATCTGCTGGTATTACCAGCAGATGAGCGGCTTTCCCATCGATGATGCGGGAGCGCGCAGCAGTGCTCACCGTTCATCGCCCGACCACACATGGCTTTGCATAGCGCTGCACTATGCAAAGCCGTCCGCCCCCCGCTGACAGCACCGGGCAGGGGGAAAGCCCGTGTGTATGCACTAAGCGGCTTTCCCCCCAGTGATGACAGCGGTCATCGCTGTCCATACACGCTGGGCATAATTACCCAGTGTGTATGGACCTTTAATGTTAGGTATCTATTTGCCCATTTAGTAAAACTACATGTGTTGGAAACCACTGCAAACATCTGTAATATATATCCATATTCAAAAACTATTTTGGGATCATCAGCATGTTTCAAAGCAAAACATCTGAAACCTACTAAATCTTCTGTTTCCTTTTATTCTGGTTTTAAACCATAAAGACAGAATTCCATTTTTTAGGACTCTGCATGCTGGTTTTTCCGAAAAGGTGAGTTACAAGATATCTGATCCTTATATTAAGTTCTTGCTATTCGTTTTCAAATGGTCCTAAAATCTGTAAATACACACAGCACATAGCAGTGGAGATGAGGATCTCACTCACACACTGCGTAATACAGTAACACACAGCATAAAAGACATATAGACATACTGTTACATGCATAGAAAACAAAAATGCTTTGTCGACACACAGTGGAGACTTTAGGTTTGGCTAAGCTGAGCTTAGCTAAACAAAGAACGAAGACACAGGAATACTGCATAGATATTCAGCACAGGACATTTGTTGCATCTCTTCTGAAGCCATTCCTATACTGATGAACTCTGGGAACAACTGCTCTAACAGGAGCAGATAAAATTACGTGATTGTGGTTTTTTTTCTCTTGGCCTGGTATTATTCCAACAAAAAAGTAAAAAAGGCAACGCAAGTAGGGAAGAGACTGTTAAATACTTGAACATGCATTGTAATTTCATGCACTTATTTTTTTATTACAGTATTTCCATTACTAGGCATTTCTGGCGCTGAAACATACAAGCTCTAAATCGGAGGCCTGCCCTGAATCTGAACTTGCAGGAGAACACTGGTATCTTAGAGGTTAATCATCTATTATATAACTGTGATATTTTTCTGTGTGCACTTATTTTTGCTCAATTTCTTCCTAAAAACGACCAATGGACAAATTATTTATTATGATCAAAAACGTATTGTGCTTCCCTGCCATTCAAAACAGAACTACATTTCCCAGTGTATGTATAACCATCCATTTAGCATATGCTCTTTAGCTTTTTTTTACATGTAAATAATTACTTATGTTGTATTGAGTTGCCAATAGCATTAGGTGGTAGTTCCATCAGCCACATAGGAGTCAGTAGCTTCTTACCTATGACACCCTGGATCCTGTTCCTCCTTGTCAGTGTAACTCTGGGAGTGTATGATGTCAGAGCCAAGCCGGTCAGATATTTGTCAGCAACTAAGTCCACAGTCATTAGGAGGACCTTGACATACTTCAGTAGGCACCATGTCTACAATCTTTCGAAAATGTTGCCATGTAACTGTTAATGGTTAGGTGTTATTGCGATGCTTAGGGTTACATGAATGTAAAGGGTTATGGTTAGGCACTATGGGGTGTGTAAACTGGGTTTGGTATGACTGCCCGACAATCAGGATCCTGACAGTCAGTATACGGTGATCAAAATCCCGTCTGGCGGTGCTCTGACAGGGGGGGGGGGGGGGGAACGTAAAGAATCCCCTTGCCGGTTCGGTGGCTTGACAAAATATGGGCTTGGTGGCTCACCACAGGTTCTATTCTCCCTCTATGGGGGTTGTGGACCCTCACAAGGGAGAATAGCCCCGTCAGCCAGGATCTCCCTGATGGATCACCGGCAGTCGGGATTCCGATGTCGGTATACTGAATGTCAAGATTCCGATTTTCGGGCAGTCACCCAGCACCCGTGTAAAACTTAGCTGTAGGGATAGGGGGGTTAATACTCACTGCAACACTGGAGCATTGAAGATCTGACTTGGTAGCCCGTGACTGCCGCGGCCCCAAACACTATGTTGGAGCAGCTACAGCCACTAGAGGAAGGTAAAAGACCATGCTTGTAAAAATATTATCCATGTAGACATGATGAATCTTGACATGGTGCCTGTCAGCATCAGCATATTGATAGTTTGACCCATGTTAACATTTTCATGTCATCCTAACGGTCAACAAATCATACAACACCCCCGAGAAGCTGGAGTTGCTGCCCCACTTGTTGCCTGCTAAGATGAGATGATATAATGTTTTGTTTTTTTTGGGGGGGGGGGTGAGGGATCTATGTGGGCCTATTGCGCTCCCACATCTTACACCGGACCTGGTGCTGTAAACTACTTTCATTGTTTTCATTTCTGCTGTGACGTTTCCTGCCTGATGAATGTAGAGCTTCACTGAGAGAGGAGTAGGATTTTCGACTATGTAAAGAATAATAATTTCTGAGTTATGTTACAAGTTCAACAACCATAACATCTTTGATATTTGCATATGAACATGTTAATTAATTGTACATGTGAGATAACAGTGGTTAGCAGGACATGTTACATGGTTATAAGGATTGAAAAACATTTCACTTTGGATAAAACTAAATGAAAATAGTAAAAAGGGATTTCAATGTATAAAAAACTAATATGGAAGCATGGAGGGTTCCTACAGTATATTAGCAGCTATTGTTCTTTGTCAATTGTATTTTATGCCATAATAACCAATCTCCATGAAATTTACATTTACTGCATGGTGATTTATGAATTGTTATTTACGTTTATAGGACAACAAAAACACTGCAGTAACTGTGGAATACTTATTAGCTGTTGCCATTTAATATGGTAGATTTCAAGAGTTGTTAAAGTTGCTTTTTTATCCCAAGCCACATTTTACATGCGGATGCGAGAAATATTCTTTAGGGCAAATATGCAACATTAAAATTAATATTAAAATGAATGTTTCTTGAGAATGGAAGCAGTGTGATCATGTAATGATATTGTAATAAATGTTAAGTATTAGTCTGCTAATATGGAAATTAAGGTTGTGTCTTCTTGAGAAAGAAAAAAATAAATAAATCATAAGAAAACTAATGGGTCTGATACATACGAAAAGTTGGGAAAAATATTAAACTCCAGTTCTGCTCCAGGAGACCTCAGGTCAAGCATGTAAACAAAGACTCTCGTATGATTTTCAGAAACACTGTATATTGTTAACTTGTATGCCTTGTACATATCCAGCACATACTGTACGCCATAACCGAGTTGGAAGTAAGCTCATTATGCTGCAGGCTATGTCTGACCTTAACATGGAACATAAATAGGGCTCCAATGTATCCCAGCTTCAGCCACTGGAAATGTGTTACTTGGAATAGTTTTTCTGACAAATGAAGCACCCAGATTAACACGAACAGATAGTCTTAGCGTACTACACTTGCTTAACATTTGTTGCCAAAGGAAAGCATAGGGTGTTAGATAGATTTTATACTACACAGATGCTGTCTATGGATTTGACTCCAAATTATGAGAGCACTAAACAAAAAAAAAATTATAGTTAGATGAGACCAAACTGGAATTTATGTGTACAGTATGTATATGAAACGGAGCATTTAAAATGAGCAGTTTGTAGGTATTGCATCTATTTTTGTATTTTACCAGCTATTCCTTCTTCAAAAGACAACTTAAACAGAAGAATAAAATAAAAACAAACACAGACTGCCACTGGAAAAACGAAAGGGAAGAGAAGGAACCTGATTTTTCTTAGGAAAAAAATGTTAACAGCCGTGTCACATTTTGTTGTTTTTGTTTTGATTTTTTGCATATTTTATAACATTGGGATTTGGCTACCAAGTTTGGGTGTTTTGCCCTTTTTTTTTTCAGTATTTGACAATGCCCTTTATGATGATGTTGGCATAATTAGCGTATAGCATATAGTATGCAATAGTATGGACTGACAAAAAGATCCAGCAGATCGGACCAATATAGAAGGCACACGTCTTGGGCCAAATGTAATAGGGTGATAGAAACAGAAACTCAGACTTTTTGAGAGATTTTCCGATTTTTTTAAAACGGCAATCAATTACATGGAAAAATCAACCTGGTTTTGCAGTTGAAATGATTGCTGTTTTAAAAATTTGGGAAATGTGTCACTTTCTGATTCTCACACCCCATTGCATTTGGCCCTTAGTGTGTATCTATTATGCCACTGCGGTTGTGCGCAATATCATCTGTTGGCCATACATGCAGGGCCAACAGGGTATGTGGTTAGTGAGTGCCATGCTGCCAAATGAAGCACGGACCCTGCCATTGTTCTGTCACTGCCCACATCAGCAAATGTGTATTCACTTGCATGTGCCCCCCCCCCCCCATAGGTCCCGTTGCTGCCGATGTTGGCCTGGGTACACATTGTAAATGTATATTGTGTACCCAACTTTGATCAGCACCTTTAGGGACAGTTTGGGAAATTGTAGATCTATTATTTATATAAATTCATAGCTAATCCATAGCTGAGAAATGTTTAAAAAAGTTCTGTTTACTGTCACATCCTGTATGTCATTCATCTAGATTTAAAAAAAGAAAATACATTACGCAAGCACTCCTTTAACACTAGAGGAATATAAATGATTGACCTTATTTTTAGTACCTTGTAACTATGGCAGCATTTGTCAAGCCTTTATAATATGCTTTACTTTGCCCAGTACTAGTAAATAAAATTAGGGTATAGTATAACTGACAGTTGGGATTCTGACTGTCATTTCTCCGACATCAGAATCCTGACTATCAAGAGCCCAACACAAGGTGCTCAAGGGGCGAGTGCATTCAAGCCCCTTGTGGGGTCACTGTGCTTGCTACCTATTCTATTCTCCCACATGGGAAAACAGCCTGTGTAAGACAGGATTCCAACAGTTGGGCTCCTGACAGTCAGGATTCCGATGTCAGATAAACGACCATCGGAATCCCGACTGTCGGCGAGTCATCCGGCACCCTAAAGTTACTGAAGAATAATTTTTATAGAATCGATAGTGGAATTGTGTGCTGGTTAACCAGTGATCATAGAAATAAAGATTTTATTTAACATATTGTTGGTGTTATTCAAGTGGGTGTACAAGGTACCTTAAAGAACATTGCATTCTGCGAGCAGCTGCAGAACCATATGAGTCTAGTAGCAGCTACAAGTGGTACTTCGGTATCATTCTTCACTTATTAGATCATTAGTGAGGCGTCAGGGGTAGGGTCGCACTTGTGGTGGAGGCGATCCGGGGTACTGGACTATATAGTTCTGCTAACTGATATTAACTGACATTTTGTTTTCGAGTACGTCTTAAAAACTAGCAATCTGTTCTAGTGCCATTACTAGAAAATATATTTTATATATTATTTCATACTCTCGGTTCCTATACTGTATTTCCCACATTTGTGGGGAAAACAAACACAGTTTGAATGTAAAATAACATATATGAGAATAAAAATAGAAAGTAACATGACAAAATTAGTATTAAGTAATCCAGTTGAAACCTCACTTAAGGAAAAAATACAACATATACAGTACCAATCTCCACGTTGAAAAAAAAAAAAAAAAAAGAAATCAGAAAAAAAAAAAAAATGTCCAGTAGTAAGAATATTGCAAGACTCGAACAGCACCAGATACAGTCAAATTATTTTGCCTTATTGGAGCTGGAGCCATTGCAGTTTGTAATACATGAAACCATCTTTGTTGCAGTATAAAATATGGCCATAAAAAAATTCCTTTTATTTATTATGAGTCCACCCTGCAGTGCACAAATCAGAATGACATCACGTGAGGAGAGTCACCTACTCTCCACCTGGTTTTCTTTGGCTGCTTATTTGCTCCCAGAATGCACCGTTGTGATTGATGCTGGTCTCGGTCTGCGATCTCCGCCTACTGTTGTGATTGCTGAAGTGGAGGAGGTGACTCCAGACAGAAAGCTATATGGGGCAGATGGAGGCTTACCTGGAAAAGAAAGAAAAAAAATATATATATATAACCGTTTTGTAGCTACCAGGATGGATATTTGGAGTCATTCATATTTTCATTTGGTAAAGATCTGCAATGGAAAATATACAAGTTAAAAAAAATGCTGGTATTGCACTTCGTCGTTCCAGGAATGCCGGAGCTACTGTTGTGTCAGGCCCATGGGACATCTAGCTGCTTACAGTTTGTGTACTATTAAAGGAGGAATAAATCCACCAAATAGGAAGTTCTAATCAACCAGTTACTGATTTTAGTGATTTCATAATAAAATATCAAATACCGATAAAAAATATATATAAAATAATGCGATAATAATAATCTCACTATTCATACAGCAATGGTAACAGTTATCCATAGAATAGGTCTAGACTAGTAATATATTTTCCATAGCCTCACACAGTAGCTTGGTAAGGCACTTAAGGCCTAATTCTGACATGTACGCTAGGCTGCATATACAGGTCTGCGCCGCCACATTCTAGGGGGATGTATATGAGAATACATCCCCCTCTCGCATGCTGCCAAAGGGGACATAAATCCATTAGATATTCACTGACCAGAGGGGGGCAGGGATTTTTCCACGGGTCCGTTGAAGGGGCTCAAATCCTGTTTCCCCCTCCCATTGCAGGGAGCGAGAGAAAACGAACTGCTGCTGCAGCCTCCCCTCTCTGCTTAGTGATGTGTACCAAGTGGGGAAGAGAGGCATCTGCAGCCTTACCTCTCCTTCTCCCTGCGTCTGGGTGTACCCGGTGCCCATCGGACCATGCAGGCTTACTTACTTATTCATTTTTATTTCTTTTTTTAAGGCAGCGGCCTGGCCACACCTCCTCTCACTGATTTTACTGGGGCCCAGCAGAACTGTCGGTGCCCCTGCAAACAAGTAGTAGGAGCCCAAACAAAAGATGACAGAAAATATGCATAATAAAATGTAAAGTAATTAGTGATAACAGCAAAACATCACTTCAGAATGCATTCATGTTCTAGACTTCACGGCTTTGCTTCAAGCCAGTGTTGTCCCGAGACATTTACTGTTGCAATGGCACAAATGTATTTCCTAATTCCGCACAAATTGGATATAGACTTCTCTCTTAGGCGATATGGTTTATCAATTCAATCAATATGGCAGAGTAGGACAGGGAAGAATCCTGAAAGGTTTTAGTGGCTCAGACCCGTTTTAAATACCATTTTGAAATACAGGGCCTTAAACGTTTAAGCAATGTGAAAGCAGCATAACTATTTTTGTCTAGGCCAAGTTGAATGTTTGTACGCTTAATTATATGATATGCTACATACAGATATATAAGCATGCTGATATACAACAATATGCCATTGCAGAACTTCTCTCTACCACTTGGTGATCTATTGTCAAAAATAAAATGGCGTAGCCTGGCCACAGAAGATGAATTACTTGGCCTCAGTGCATTTTGGTCTCAAGAAAAGTCTCTTACTTGTATAGATCCTTCAGTAATAAAGACACCGTCACATGCAGGTTCATTTAGCTGCTGAAGTTTGTTCTAGCAAAACTTGTATTTGTGTTAATATGCCACACAAAAGCACTTTCGTGATCGAGCCAGATTTCAGCATATTAAATGTTTTACACAGTCTCTGTTCTCGGTGTATCCAGTATGGACCTTATTCTGGTTGATGCGCTCCCATGCAAATTCACACAGGAGCGCAATGTTTTTCTTGTGCGAGCGCTATGTGTGAGCGGCCACGGCAAATAGTGTGTTTGCCGGGTGCTCGCACACAACAGAGTGGGGGCAGGGGTGCGTCCATGGGAATGCCCAGCGTTTCATGGGCGTTCCCATGAAAATGCTGGGTGTTCTCATGGTAATGCCCCAATGATGCAGGTGCCGGGGGCGAGCAGCTGACATCACCGGATGTAAGCTGCCTGCCCTGTCCTCATACAGGACACACGCAAAATTAAGACACCAGAGAGTGTCTTAGTTTTCTATGTACGCTCCACATCATTCGATGGTCAGTGACCATCGTATGATGTGGTACTCACCCCCTAGGCTGCGAACGGATGTTTATACAAAACATCCATTCGCAGCCGTGTGGGCGAATTCGTCATGCTAAAGGGGGACGGGCTTAAAAAGACACGCATCGCTGCGAACTTCGCAGCCCTGCATGTCAACCAGAATAACCTCCTATGTGTGTCTGTGTAATATGCGTGTGTGAGTGACACAGGTGGAATGGTACTAATATGTATTTTATATTAATAAATAGTATTAAAAGGCATCCAAGATTCGGGCTACCAAGTCTACCAAATATGCAACTTGCAAGAGGGTTATTCAGTCCTGATCGCTGCTGTGCAAATTTACAGAGCCCTGTGATCAGATAGCCACTGCCCAGACAGAATGAAAACCCGCCATGTGCAAGTCTGCAAATGACTTGCGAAAATATCGCTGATGAGCTGCAAATCAATACGCAACTCACTCACCATTGAATGATTTTTCTAGAGTGCGCAGTGTGCGGAACCCTGACACTTCCATCAAGGGTCGGAGCTTATGTCACACACCCGCCCTGAAAATGCAATGGCAAGCCTGCGTTCTTACCGACACTCCCAGAAAAAGGTCGGTTACCACCCCCTCAAACGCCAACTTGTGAGGGGATTGCAATTATAAAAAATTTTTTTTTTTGTTTGTTGCGGTTTAACCTCACGCATACACATTTTGAGTCATATGAATGCGCAGTCATTCGATAGTCTATCAGCTTGCAACAGCGATCAGCTCTGAATAACACCCTTAATCTCCCCTTCGTTATGCAAAACCATAAACATGATTTACCAGCATGTGTAAAATTCTCACACAGTAAAATACTTTTAGTAGTGTAACAACTCTGGGGTTATTCAGACCTAATCGCTGTGCCAGGCTGGCCTGCCCATTATGTGGGCTACGCAGCAGAGTAAGGCACCATAATAATCAGGGAGCTGACAGTGTCCCTGATTACCATGGCACCTTACTGTGCTCTCATGGTAACGGGCAAACAGGGAGTCGGGGACAGCCGGGCAAAGGGGTATATTCAATGGATGCCGTATCATTCTGAAATTCATTTAAGGGAATAGATCCGTCATACATTATTCAATGCAGTGGCCAAATTGTTAGGAGTCCCAGTGGACTGCACGACTGATTGAAATATACTTGCTGGAGGAACAGACAAACGGAGGCAGGATTGATGAAACTCAATGCTTTATCAGGATCATAAATCAGGAACAGGAACAGGTACAGGTATTAGAACACGAACAGGTATTAGGCAAGCTATAGCAATACAGACAAGGCTGAAAAAGCTATAACCATACAGACAAGGCTGAAAAAGCTATCACTGGCCCTGAGCTCAGGGCAAATAGAGTTTTTAAACCAGCAGAGACCAATCGCTGCAGCACACAGAGACAGGCCCCTTAATGATCAATATGTGCTGCAGCTGGGAATGGCATTCTGAGAACAGCCCAGTCCAGCTGATTACACCAGCTGGAACTGCTCTCAGAAGCCACAGTTCTGCATGCAGAACCGAACAGCAGCACCTCTGGCCACCCACAGGTACTGCAGACCAAGAAATGATAGCAGCACCTCTGGCCACACAGAGGTACTGCAAGGTGAACATAACCACAACAGCACCTCTGTGTAACCAGAGGCACCGCAGACCAGACAATGACAGCAGCACCTCTGGCCAAACAGAGGCACTGCAAGGTGGACATAACAACAGCAGCACCTCTGTGTAACCAGAGGCACTGCAGACCAAACGAGACATAAATGGCAGTCCTGACACAAATTCGGATGTCTGATTTGGCTGCTGATTGATGCTCACCTGGCCGGTGTGGGAGGCAGCAGTAGCCGAGATGGGGCCGCGTGAGCCAGCATCACGGGACAGGTGAGTGTGGCGGGTGGGTACGGTAGGTGGCAGGAGGGTACGGAAGGAGGTGGAGAGGAGGACCGCGCCACGTAAGCTGCTGCTGCTCACCTGGTGCCACCCTCCCTGCCTCAATCCAACATCATGTCACATTGAGATTGTAAGAAGGTCCATGTTCCCTGAAATGTGTAACACAACCGCTCACCATTGGATGATATTTCCAGTGTGTGCAGTCTGTGTGTAGTCAGGACCTATTCGGCCAGTGTGACAGAAGCAGGCTGATCAGGGCCGAAGCTTACATCACACATACTTCAAGAAAAAGACTCCGCACACCTTTGTTTTTTCCAACACTCCTAGCAAAACAGCCGGGTAATACCCCCACATGCCAGCTTCCTGTCAATCAACATGCATAGGGCCAGCAATAAAACATAACACTGTATTTTAATCATAGGATGGTCTCATGCATACGTACGGTGAGTTATATGCATGAACAGTCGATCGATAAACGCCAGGCCTGTGAATTCGCAGGTCTCAATAACCTTCTGTGTTGAGATACTGGCACCGGCATTCTCATACCCATATGAGAGATGTATTCAATGTGGCGGCGAGGGGGGGGTTTGCACGGCAAGGATGTCTTATTTTCGATGAGGAAAAGCCATCCTCAGCTTCCAACCCCCCTTGTTGTATTCACTGTTTTGCTGGAATCCCCCTAAATGGCAAGGTTCACTGCATTTTGTGGTAAGCCAGCCCGTTTTGATGGTCACACTCGCATTTTCTAACTCGCTCAATGTTACCAGTGAGGTGGAAACAGTGAATGAAGGGGGGGTAGTTGAATACTCTGACGGTGAGCTATATCTTGCCGTCACAGCACTGAATACACACCATAGTCATTGATGACGTACTTCTACCATCCAGACGTATTATATTGTGTACTGTAGCCATAATATTTACTAGCACCACTACAAGGCCACATCTCTTGGCATAAACCAGATGCATACATGATTGTTTGCTTTAAGAATAATGGAGGGACATATGCTCACAGTACAGAGCTGAATGAGTCATGCGCTATGAATAGCTTTGCAACCTTAATATTATGAGTAATTTTTGGGGTGCATTTATTGTTTGATATTCCTTCCAACTCAGCATGTTATCATGCGTCCCAGTGGGCTTTACTAACCTTTTCTAGCAGTTTGACATCTGCACCCTGATGAATTAACATAGTATTTTGCAGTTATAGTTGGACAAATAAGTCTGTTGAATATTTTCCTATGCAGGTTACAGTTATTGGAAAATATTCTGGTTTCCTGTTGGATACAGTTTAGTTAGAATAGATTCTGAACGCCAGAGAGAACTGTCTGCATTGTGTCACTGCATTATAATCCTTTTTTTTTTGTTAAATGAGATTTCAGGACACTGAAATGAATATGCTCTGCTGAAGTATCCTTTGCTTAAAGATGGAATAGATGGGCAGACAATAATGCAGCAATTACGCAATACTGTAGGTTGTAAAAAGCCAAGATTGCTGTCAAATACAGCCATTAGTTGGTCATGGAATTCAACTATTGCTCAGTCAAAACAAATACAAAGGTATTCCATGTAATGCAGAGAACTTAAATGATGATAAAATAATTTGCAGTTCTAAATCCTATATACTGTAACAAAAGGCTAATGCTGCTCCTATGGGGAGAATTCAAGTATTGTGTGCACCGGCGGCCACTAAATGTTGCTTAATAGAGCAATCCACGTTCAGGCACGCAGAGACGCCAGTGCGGAAAATACTGTTAACTAGTAAATACTAAAAAGTGCCCACACACTGTAAGATTTTTTAAATGATATGGCCTTTCCAACCAACCGGAACAACCAAGCATTTAAAAACATACCGGGTGTGGGCTAGTTGAATGCTGTGCTTGTGAAGTGCAGCTTGGGGGGAAAATTGCTGCTCTGCTCCCGACACTGACATTGCATGCACCTCTGCATTGGGCTCATCGTCTCAGATGCAAATGAGACAAAGAAACACTTACAGACATTTACAAAAAACAACTGAGCACCAAAACAGCAACAATTGGCATGTATATTTGTATTCTTTACCTGGAAAAAATAAATCTCCAACATTGGACAACATAATTCTGTTTTTAGCTGTGTAATTAGTCTACTGTCCCAAGACATTAATATACTTCTGATTTAACAAGCACAGTAGATAGCTGTTTTGGTCATTACTACTTTCTAATTTATGATTTCTTGCTCAGCCTGTGTTTTCGGGAACATTACAGAATTCCCATGAATCTTCATTTTCCAGGATGTGTCCATGAGGTGTCCAGCTGTCTAGTCTGGTAGTTGTATTGGAATAAGATTACATTACACTGCGCCATTCATCTTAGTAATATAGTTAGAGACCAATGTACCCAGTGTTTTTGTTACTGGAAATGTAAAATGCTGAATGTTCTATATTATAGACAAATGGTTTTACTACATATCACACTAACACTGAAGCTAGTGATTATAGTTCAACACGGATAAAAACTCATACACTAAAGATAGTCAGAGTTTATTATTATTTAATTTGCAATAATTATTAATAATGTCACATTTCTGAATTTTGTAATGATAGAACACACACTGCTAAAAAAAAGGGAACATTTAAACAAAACAATGTAACTCCAAGTCAACCACACTTCAGTGAAATCAAACTGTGCACTGATTGACAATCAATTTTGCATGCTGTTGTGCAAATGGAATAGATACAAGGTGGAAATTATAGGCAATTAGCAAGACATCCCCAATAAATTAGTTGTTCTGCAGGTGGTGACCTCAGCTCCTATGCGTTCTGGCTGATGTTGTGGTCACTTTTGAAAGCTGGCGGTGCTTTCACTCTAGTGGTAGCATGAGACTGAGTTTACAACCCACACAAGTGGCTCAGGTAGTGCAGCTCATCCAGGATGGCACATCAATGCGAGCTGTGGCAAGAAGGTTTGCTGTGTCTGTCAGTGTAGTGTCCAGAGCATGGAGGCGCTACCAGGAGACAGGCCAGTACATCAGGAGATGTGGAGGAGGCTGTAGGAGGGCAACAACCCAGCAGAAGGACCGCTACCTCTGCCTTTGTGCAAGGAGGAAGGCCTGAACATCCCGGTAAACATGAAATACTCCAGCGGCTAAATTCATCTATGCCCTGCTGCAAAATCTTGGAGAATATACCAGGACTGTCATTTGTGCAGACTCCAGCGCTAAGAAAGCACTGTCCGCAAAATAGAGAGGACTCTGACTTTAATAGCCACCTATCCATCCTCCAGTGGTGAGATACATATTTTGTCAGTTCAAAGACGTTACTATATTGCCAAAAAACTGAGGACCAAAAACGCCAGATAAATTGTGCCATCCCCATGCCAATGTGCTATTTATTTCAGACCTTTCATTTTACAGAATTATTTACTTCTGTCATATTTTAATTAATATTAATGTTTTAATAATAAAGTCATTAATGTGTAGACAGTCCCGCATGTTTATATGTTAAAATTGTTTACTGCTTAGTGCTGCTTCTTTTTCCATTTTCCATTTGTATGCACATTTGAGGTGTTTGACCTCACCCAAGCAGCAGCTTATTAGCGAGACCGCTCTTAAAGGCCCCTGGACACACCTATTGGTAAATTGTACTGAATCCAATTGAGTACATCTGGGGCATCATGTCTCGGTCCATCCACCAATGCCACGTTGCACCACAGACTGTCCAGGAGTTGGCGGATGCTTTAGTCCAGGTCTGGGAGAAGATCCCTCAGGAGACCATCCGCCACCTCATCAGGAGCATGCCCAGGCATTGTAGGGAGGTCATACAGGCACGTGGAGGTCACACACACTACTTCCGCCAAGCTCAATAATTTTACTGCACTGCTCTAGAAAGTGGGCAAACAGGCACACCAACTCAGCACACTACACAATGTACGTTCTGTACATTGCTGCTAAGGTAAAGGACTTTGTGTAGGGTTAGTATTACTGTATGTATAAATGACACCAATAATCCACCTAAAATGGTTTTGTGCCTCAGTTTTTTACTATGGGCTGCTTTCAATCAGTATTTTTTACTATGTGCTGTATTCAGTCTTGGCCAATATTTTTGACAGGAGGAGATATCGGCCATCAGTATTTAATCCCAGTCTTTTTTGTCTGGGACTGGTCTGTGCAGATTCGAGTTGGTTTAAAGTCCAATCTGCATTATCGAAAATGTCTGATAGAATGTCAAATCTATTTCGATAGTCAGAAACACAGACCCAACATTAAATAATGTCCTAATCTTGTCACTTGTCAGAAATATCGGCCATAATTAAATACTCCCATTAATTGTTGGTTGCCACATAATGCATTACTATAAGGGGGTATTCAATCTCCCGCAGCTATCTTCCATCAGGGGAGATGGCCGCGGGGCCCTATTCAATGCTGTCTTTCTGGACAGCATTGAACAGGGGATCTCAGCAGAATGAACCCGACTTCACAAGCAGTTGGCTCGTTCTACCGAGAACGGTCGGGAAGTGACGAGCTCACGGCTGCAGCTCGTGGCCATGCCCCCTTCTTGTCCCGCTGCAGGCGGGACATTGAATCCCGCCTGCAAATTCTCGGTCGAGCAGACCGAGAACGGGACAGGGTCACGGCAGTCAGGCCAGCTGGACAGCCGTGACCCAAGTTTCAATACAAATGTTTTTTAATGGGTTTTAGCAGACATCCTTCATATAAATATGTCCACAGCACATTGCACATAAAAAAATACCATTATGATTTTTATGTATTAAATCTTTTTCATTTAAAAGAAATGGGATTACTGGATACATTAAGAGGTGTGAACACATTTCAAAATGTTGCAATACAACTCAAAAATCAAACTTTAGAATAGTGACAGAATTCACCAGGCGTAGCATTGGGCATATGCCAGAAATCAGCTAGTAAGCAGTTGGTGGCATACTGTAACATATGTGCCTTATTCCGTTACCACTGTAAACTGAGATATTGGGGATTAGTAAGAGGCACAGTAGTACTGTGACTAAAAGTGATCTTTTTTAATAATTTGCTGAACGGTCACTGACAAAAAAAGTTCCAGGTTTCTTACATATTCTGCAAAATGTACTGCAGCAGTTTATTGTCAAATAGTAATTTCTTCTATTGGATAAGCCTTATAGTATTGGCTGACATGCTTTCAATTCAGCTACGCCCCCTGCTGGGCATACATAGTGGCTTCATATATGATATTGTCAAAATGCTACCAGAAACTGTTCAGCATCTGTTTCAACTGAAGCACTGGATCTTATGTCTCTACACTAGTAAAGGTTTTTAAAATCTTTATAGCAAAATAGCAGATCTACCACTAAATTACATGATGGATAAATAAATCTAATCTTGTTTGTATGAAAGTGCAGCAGAAGAACACAGACCACATGCCTGCCATAGTAATCATCCTATATAATGAAAGGCGGTACTTGTGTATTATCACGGCGCCCACAATGTTCATCTTAGTACATCGCATGCGATATAACAGCATGCGATGCGATCCGATTTCCCGAAGCATAGCGAGCCCGCGAGGGGCGGCGGTACGCGTCCTTCAACCTTTTTATACCAAAACTATCCACGTTGGCGTACAGTTGATTTTATATAGTGTGGCGAGCGCAGCGAGCCCCACGAGGGGACGCGGATGACTTCACATGTATTCCGCGACCCCTCGCGGGGCTTGCCACGCTTCGGGCTCTTATTCCTCGTCCGTTCGCCACGCTGCGCTCACCACACTATCTACAATCAACTCCACGCCGACGTGGATAGTGGGGGTATGAAAAGGTCAGAGGACGCGTACCACGCTTGCCACGCTTTGGGTTGGCGTTCATAGTGGGGGTTGCTTTGACAATGGGGGGGCATTTAACATTCTGGGGGCATTTAACATTGTATGCACCCATCAGGGTGCTTGTACAATAAAAAATCGCATGCTATCGCATTGCATGCCATTTGCTGGCATGCGATGCGATATTTAATTGTACATTTTTCCGTTTTGACAGGAAAATCGCATGCCATTGCATACCTTATTTAGTGGTATGCGATGGGCGCCGTGATAATACACAAGTACCTAAAAGCCAAATGCTGCTCATCACCTCTGGGGTGCATGAGGGCACCCGACAGAGCTCCGTTTGAGGACACACACCCCTGTTCAGCAAAACCTGGCAACTCTGGACATGTGCGGGGTGACCATACATTAGGTTAATAGTATATATGCACAATGACAAATATATGTGCAGTTGAGCGATTATTGGGCAACTGTACATGCATCTAAGTTGCAGTGCACATGTACCGTGATATTCTTGCAATGTCTGTTGAAGATCTAGTCATAAATTGATTGACAGTGTTCTGGGGGTGTAGGGACAGGCCTGCGGGATATGCGCAGAAGCAGAGATGCGCAACGTATTTCCTGTACCATGGATAGAAGTGTGTGCACAGACAATAAAGATGGTTTTGAAATAAAGCTTAAGGAGGTATGGGGAAATAAATAACTCAGTATAATGGTGAATTTATGTATTTTGTTCTATCCATCATGCAATGAGAATGCAATTTTGGACAACTTGTGTCCCGTTCTGCATCAGTCCCTGTATATCCAGGAGGGGCACACAACCCTATGTGATACACAGAGATGTAAGTTCATCCCCATTGCTCGAAGGCAAGTTGGAGTTTAAAAAAACAAACTGTGTGCCTAGAGCCCACAGTGAATTGGCAGGTTGACATTAGCTTTAATATCCTATGCATATGGTATCACAGTATGGAATTAAATTATCCTATGCATACGGTATCACAGTATGGAACAGAAACAGATATAACTATTGTGAAGCGTACAGTATTTATTAGTTATTTATGCTTTGATGGTTGCCAAAAAAAACCAAAATAAATGATTCTTATATTGTACCCCTAAGTTTTGGATTGCCATTTATAACAGAATTGAAACTGAATCAATTTTTGGGGTTTTAAGGTGCCCATACACTAGTAAGATTTATCTTCAGATCTGGCTGGTTGGAACAAAAACATGGTTATGGATGAGTGACAGTTTGTCAGTTTTCCAGCATTTCCAAGCAAATGGTCAACTGTCATTTGCTCTCATCCATAACCATGTTTTTGTTCCAACCAGACAGATCTGCACATAAATCTGTGTGTGTATGGCCACCTTAAGTGAGAAGGTAAAGCACATGAGGGAAGAGGGCCCTGTTTATTAGATCTTACATTCTAGAAGGGAGGGTAAGACTAACAGGGGTGACACAGATGGGGTAGACCAGGGGTGGCCAAACCGGTCCTCGAGATCTACCAATTGCCCCGGGCGTTTTCCAAATCATTACTAACTGTCACATTTTCAAACCTGCTGCATATAGATCCACAGGTTGACAGAAACACATGAACTGTTGGTATATCCTGATCGCAGGTTTGGCCACCCCTGGGGTAGACAGTATGCATGAAACTGAGGGTTAAGGTGCCCATACACTATTAAGATTTATCTTCAGATCTGGCTGGTTGGAACAAAAACATGGTTAAGGTTGAGTGACAGTTTGACAGTTTTCCAGCATTTCCAAGCAAATGGTCAACTGTCATTTCCTCTCATCCATAACCAGGTTTTTGTTCCAACCAGACAGATCTGCAGATAAATCTGCATGTGTATGGCCACCTTTAGAATGAGAGTTGGCTGGGTTTGGTGAAGAAGTGGGTCTTGAGAGCTCATCAGAGATGAAGGGGTTTATTTACTAAGTTGTAAGTTTTACTAAAGATGGGATGTTGCTAATGACATAGTATCTTCTAGAACATCCCATCTTTAATAGAACTTCCATATTAGTACATAAACCCCAGAAAGTCTGATGTGGAGAAATAGAGACTTCTAGAGAAAGGAAGCAGCACGTAAAAAATATTGACGGTAGGATTAGGAGGAAGTAACAAGTAGGCAGAAGAGGCGATGCGCATTAGCTGAACAATGAGGTCAGGTGGGAGTGTAAACGGACATGAAGTCAAAGATGTAAATAGGAGAGGAGTGGGTGAGGACTTTCTAAGTTAATGCGAGGAGCTTGAATTGGAATCTGAAGGGAAAAGGAAGCCAGTGAAGTGCTTGCTGGAGAGGGGTGATGGATATAGTGCATTTGGGGGGGGGGGGGGGAGGAAGAGCTAGGCTACAGCATTGAGGTAGATTGGATTGGGTAGACACTTGTCAGGAATGCCAGATATGAGATTACAGTAGTCTGAAGATGACCTGTCGGCCTTCATGGCATCCTGGGTCTGATCCTAGAAACATTTTTGAGATGAAAAAAGCAGGTTTGATTTGTGAGTTGCTGATTGTGTGGTTTCAAGAAGAGGGAATAGTCAAGCATTACTCCAAGCATGCGGACTAGAGGAAATAGTAGTGAAATTAAGATATATTGAGATTGTGGGAGGTGAGGTAGTGCGGGAGGGTGGGAGGATGGTCAGCTAAGACATTTTGAGTTTAAGACAGCACTGGGACATTCAAAAAGAGATGAGAGAGACCTTTGGTGATACAAGTGAGGAAAGCGGGGGAGAGATCAGTGGAGGAAAGAATAGAGATGATCTCAGCATAGAGATACTGTAATAATACGTTCACCTAAAGAGAATGTACTGTATAGAGAGGGGAAAGAAGAGGACAAAGAATAGACCCTAGGGGACAAATACAGTTTGTGGAAGTAAGGGCGAGGTGGGGTAATGAGAGTAGGCAAAAAAGGAATGGTCAAAGAGGTAGCATGACAGCCAGGAGAGGGCTGTATCAGGCAGACCAAGAGAGTGAAATATTTACAGAAGGAGAGGGTGGTCCACAGTGTCAAAAGCTGCAGAGACTAGTGGCCCAAGTGATTCATCCGATCCAAATAATTTGCATTCAATGTGAAGCGGTTTCCAAACTACAGTGTAGTGAAAATTTCTCCCCAAGCTTCTCCATTACAATTGTCTGTAAGTCCAGAAAAATGTGTAAAGGAATCTTAAGTATTTCAGGGTCTTTCTGATAGCTAACCTTCTGCCTACTTTTACAAGCATTTTTACCACATGACTCACAGGTGGCACATGCTTTATATGGTTACACTGAACTGGTTATTCATGGCAGGAATTTCTTCCTTTCAAATAAGTGTAGAACAACTGTTCAATGCATAAGGGAAATGTACAAAGCACTGACCAATTCATTTTCTACACCTGTCCTTCCATACTTTTTAATGGAATAGCTGAAATGATGTCCAGCATAGTTCCTGAACACATAAAATACTTCTAGAATACATTCTTATATTAAATTAGATATTTTATTCACAAGTGGCAATGATAGCCCATGTTGTGGTTTCCAACCAACTATGCAAGCATGAATCGGCAGGTATGTATATATTATTTGTTTATTAACCGTTTCTTATATAGCGCAGCATATTCCGTTATGTGCTTTAAAATAGCAGTCAATGAAAAAACAAACTGGGTATTTACAGACAGTCAAAGGTATCAGGGCCTCCATGATGGTCTGGTGAAGCGCCAAGCACAGCCTTACTGCTGCCCATCAGTGCACATTAGTAAATAGACCCCACGTGTAATAATTACTGCTGCTATTTACAGTAAGCAAATAAATCAACACAATTTCAATATAGCAGTATAGTAACAAATCTAGTGAACACTATGCGGTAACCATTGAATAAACAGTACTTACATTCTTTACGACTTGCTCCATCTTGAAGAGGACTCGCTGGGCTGTGACCACTGGACATACTTGAACTGTCCTGGCTGCTCCCAAGGTGCAATTTTCTCATGTGTCTCACTACTGCAGTAGCATTAAATGCTTGCTAGAAGAAGACAGCGCTTACATGTCAGTGAAGCATATTTGGTAAACAGATGATAAAGTCTTACAGATGCTTAACTGCTTCATTGAACACTGGTAAACAGGCAAGACTGTTCCTGTAAAACCATAATGATAGCACACTGTCAAATATATCATACAGTAAGAACAATAATCATCCAGATACCTCTGCACTTAACAGTATTTCAGAGGTTTTGAAGCATAGTGATAAAACGTGTTTTTATCAAAGTACACAATCAGCATTTTGTGAACCACTAAACTCATGTACATTACCTTGCCAGTATTTTAGCACAATATGAGACAGCAATACACAAACATAACAACTCTTCAGGATGGCCAGACCTTTTTTCTGGATTCACAAGCCCCCGCACTTCCTTTCAATCTGAAAGGCCTTTATTAATTGTTAACAATGTATTTTTTTTTTTTTTTTTTTATATATGAACTTTTTTTTATTAAAGCACTGCACTGTAAGTAAACAGTTACATTTTTTGTATGCTACAATAAAGTATATCAAAGAAAATATAGTAACAACAATGATTAGTGAATACTTTATACATCGAGAAATATGCTTGTTGTACATTCCAACTTTGGATGTGTAATCACAATACAGGTTGAGTATCCCCTATCCGAAATGCTCGGGACCACGAGCATTCCGGATAGGGGAATTTTTCGGTTTTTGGAATACATTTTTTTTGCCATACTTACCTGTCCCATGATGGTGTCCGGTGGTCCCTCGTCGTCCACAGCAGGCCTCCGGCATCTTCTCTGGGTCTCCAGCGGTCCCAGGAATGCATTGCGCGGGTGTGCGCGCGCACCGGTGACGTCACCGGCGCGCGCACACACTCGCGCAATGCATTCCTGGGACCGCTGGAGACCCAGAGAAGATGCCGGAGGCCTGCTGTGGACGCCCTGGGACTTGGTAAGTATGAAAAGAGGGTTAGGGAGAAAGAAAATAAAAAATTATTCTAATGATTCCAAAAAACACGGTTTTTGGAATAATTCGGATAATAGATGCCCGGATACAGGATACTCGACCTGTAACATCACATTAAAATAAAGTACATTGTGTAATACAAAACAAAAATGCTTAGTGTGTTCCTTCCCGATGAATCATTCAATCATATAGAGCTGGGAGCCCGGAGCATCAGAACTGGCATTTGCGAATATAGCAATGGTTCCTAAAATGGGATCCTCTAGTCACTTGATGGGGTGCAAATCACTTTATTAATGGTCAATGTAAGAGGCAAAACCAGTGCTGGAGGCTGCTAATCATAACATGTAGTATGTGGACAAACAGAAGCAAAACCTATCCACCTCCACGTATCTGACCCCAAGGATGACTGATGAGAACCAGTTACTTAACCATATGAGTGCCAAGTGATTTTGTCAAAATAGGTGTAAAAATTGCCAAGCATTTTTATTCATCATAATGACCTGTAATATTACCTTATATAGGAAATATATATTTTTATACATTTTTTATTCAAATTTATATAAAAAATGTGAGTAACACTGGCATTTTTAGCCAATATTTTGCGCATCTCTCATACAGATGACATCTGTTAAAGGGACAGGGGTGTGTGCTACCTGGGTGAAACAATTTCTGAGGTGTTTCTATTGTATTTCAGTCATGGATGCCACACATTAGGGTGCACGGTGCGTACGCCACACACATTCAGGAGATACCTCAGCATACAAGACTTGTGCCTGTGAGAAGACAGGAAATAATCCACATATGTGCACTGTGCTATCATAGCACAACTTTCTTTTTCTCCCAAAATTACTGGCTGCTGATCTTCATTTATCTTTGCAATGGGCAGGGAGTGCCAGTGTGGTACAGGGCTACTGCCACACTCCTACCCACTCCAATGTAAGAAGCGAAGAAGGGGGCATCTAAACAAAAGAGTGTGGAGTGCAGCCAGAAGTGGATTGCCAAATGCATACATTGCAGCAAGAATAAATGCGATGACCAGAAGACACAGAAATAACTTACCCTCCATTTGCTTTTTGCAAAGTTTTTACGGATTTGTGCACTGACAGATTCATGTATATTTTTACACAGAGCTGTATCTCCAGCAATCCTGGAAAATAATTTAAATAAAAACAAATATGTTATTTGAATAGCCATAATTAACTTTCAAAAGTTGCAAAGCTAGAGATTGGTTAATAATTCTGATATATACTCGTTAAAACCCTGTCATAATGATGGCTTCTGCAATGTACTTTTACTTTGAACTGTGACAGATTTTAGCCCACAAACTCTCCACCCCATCCCATGTCCCCATCTGCTCCTAACTGTCCTCACAGTTCCCTCTCTCCATATCCAGAAAGTTTGAATCAGATCAGTGTCCCTTCAAAAATTGCTTTCACTTTCTGACATCTTTTAACACACAAATTAGTAATTTGGTCCATCAAGTGGTCTGTAGTGTCAGTGGCGGTATTTTACCTCAAAGGGGTAAGATAGATAGATCTATAGATAGATAGGTAGGTAGATAGATAGATAGAGCTCAAAATACTTTTGAAGCAGACAAAATTGCTCTGCTTTCACACCAAGCTAATATTCAAAAAGTAGGTAAAAAAATATAAATACATTATATACATCTTAGTTATATTAGCATAACAGAAGTATTTCTTTACTTCTATACAAACATTACTATAAAATATAATTTTACAGTAGAATCCCAATTTTTTATATTTATGTACATTTGCTATTAGTAGCAAATATGTTTATACACGACTCTAAACATTTTTAAAAGGCAAAATTGGGACAAAATAAGCCACAACATAAACTGTATACCCATCCTGTCTAAACAGTGCCCACTGTCTAGGGAAGCCATGTCCAATCAGAAAGCCCTAGAACTTGAATAGTACTAACAAAATCCAGATAGTTGAGAGGTACAGATGGAGCCGGCTCTCGCTCACGAGACACTTGTGCGCGCCCCGTGGCTACAGAGCTTTCTCTGCCGCCCACCGCCGCCTCCCCCGGTGGTACCCTGTGCTAGAACTGAGCTCTCAAAGTTTTACCATAACCCTTCCCCTTTTCCCAGAGTTCATTTATTTGTGTGAAATGGGTCACGCTTTAGTCAACTAGTTTAAAAAGTGTTAAACATCTAAAAATGTCACACAATAATAATGGCTTCCTATTGGCCTGTCCTATGCGATCCCTGCAGCCTGTATAGTGTTCAACAAAATTGTAACCACTGAACAGTACTACCACAATGCCATAGCCTATACAGGAAATGAAGGTGGAGAGAGAAAAACAGAGGGGAGAAAGATAGAGGAAAGAAGGAGTAAAGGGAGTGAGGAACAAAAGAGGCAAAACATGGAGAAGGGAGATCTCTGGAGACATCAATACTGTGCGTGTGTTACAAAGATTTGCTAACTGCTTTTTTCTGGCACATCTGCACTTCTACAATTACTGTAATGATCTGTTTATCTTCCAACACAATTTGACAAGGTCATCATTTATGTACACACATATCACAAACCCAAACACATGAACAACTGTTATTATTCCATAAATACACCCTTGAGAAACAAATGCATCATTTTTCAAATCGCTTGCACTTACAAAATACACTCATCAACACATGTAAGTAATATCATGTGTTTAAATAGGCCCATTTATTCCTATATGAAATATTACGTTCATAAACAATAACAAATACACTATCGCATTTTTCACTCGAACACAGAGGGGTTAATTTACTCAAACTTCTCGAACTTAAAAGTGGTGATGTTGCCCATAGCAACCAATCATTCTGTATCATTTTCTAGGATGCAACAGAGAAATGATAGATATAATCTGACTGGTTTCTATGGGCAACATCATTTTATAAGTTTTTTTTTAACTTGTGTAAATGTTTTACTTAGTTTTGCAAATTACATGAAAATGACAATAATCCTTACATTGAACTAAAGGACAAGACAAAAAGAAAACAATGAAGCCAGTTGGCCCCAAACACATTGGGACAGAAGTAATATAAACTAGAAACGAGTTTCAAGGTCTTGTATATGTGTAACATTTGAGGCGCAGTACAATAGACACTTGCATTCCAACATTGTTTGTGTGAATAATTAGCGATTATAGTATTGCATTATTCCCTATAATGTGAGAGTTACCGGGAAGGGGGGGGGGGGGGGGAATAGACTACAGCATAATGTTTTAGATAAGATGAGAACAGTGCAGTGGCATCCATAAGCATGAAATCGTTACATACAAAAGTATGGTATATTGATCATCTCGTGGGAGGGTCGGAGGCTAAACTGGAGGTATTCCATTTGTCCCACTTAGAATAGTAATTAGTGAGTGTGCCCTGTAAGCGAAAGACATGTCTCTCGTGACCAGAGACCTCACTAACCAGTGCACGCCAATGCTGAACACTGGGGGCGGAAATGGCGAACCAATTTCTTGCAATTATGACCTTAGCTAAAGATATTAAGCATAAGACATATTTATATATTATGGGTGAGTAAGACTCTTCCAAGCCCAGTCCAAACATACATAACCTAGGTGATAGAGGCGGGAGTATTGGTTCTGTAAGCCGAATATCGGACCAGACCTTTTCCCAGAAATCAAGCACCGCAGGGAAAAGCCACACCATATGCCAGAAGTCTGCATCACTAGATCTGCATCTGGGACACTCTGCATCTGGTCTTATGCCCGCCCTATGAAACACTGGAGTTCGATCGGCTCGGTGCAGGATATCATAAGATACCGGTTGGTATTTAACACAGGAAGTAGAGCATTTAATTGTCCCTAACATTTGTGTCCAGTGAATCTTCTCTAAGGTTCCCAAATCTCATTCCCACTTAAGTTTGAGATTATGAAGTACCTGAGGGTTTGCACGTGAATTAAGGTTAACATATAAATTAAAAAACTTGTTTACGTTTACCAAGAGTGAGGATGAGTTCCTTAACTGGGGAATTAGAGATAGTTGGTGTTAGGCCCTCAAATTGCAATTGTACTGCATGGCGAAGTTGAAAGTATCTGAAAAAGGCTCTATTGGATACGTGGAATTCCATACTTAATTGTTGGAAAGATTTGAGAGAGTCGTCTGCACAGAGTTGGCTAATTGAGGTAAGCTCCGCCTTAAGCCATATATTGTCTTCAGATATAGATGATAGCTCCTTAAAGGATGCGTTATTCCACAATGGTGTGTCACCCTCAATATCATTTTATAAGCTTTAGTAAATTTACCCTAGAATGTTATTATTTTTATTCATTGTTTTGTATATTACTGTACACAGGACATTTAATAAAACCTTAGTATTTTTAGAACATGACATTTTTGTATTTACATGCACCACTTCTAACAAATGGTTGCTTGGTTGCCTTCTGAAGCCATTCCTGACGTGGGAGATGGCTGTGGGGCCCTATTCAATGCGGTCTTCCCAGACACCATTGAACAGGGGATCTCAGCAGAAAGAGCCCGACTTCACAAGCAGTCAGGCTCGTTCTGCCGAGAACGGCCGGGAATTGACAAGATCCTGGCCACGCCCCCTTCTCGACCCGCGACAGGTGGGACATTGAACCCCGCCTGGAAATTATCGGTCAAGCAGACCCAACAATGAATATCCCCCTTAGGCTTTTACTGATTATCTAATGGTAATCCCTACAGTACTTGTCATGTTTTCTATTGGTAAGAGGGTTATAACAGTTTGGGGCAATTAATTGAGCCAACTTCCTGCTTATTATTTCTTGGGCAGACCCCTACTAACCGCATCCTATTAACTAGCGCTGCAAGCTACATCAATAGCCAATAAATCTGTGGTGTTTTGTGTTCGCATACAGCCAAATACTTTTGGGCTGGGTGTGTTCACTTTTATTCTCTTGTAATATAGTTTTGTATGTTTAACGGTATTAGATTTTTAATAATGTTATATTGTATCATAGAAATATTGTTGCATGTATCCATTTACAGTAGTATTTCCATTAGACCCTTATGGGGTACAGCACTTATTAGCCTAACTAGGTTTTAACAAACCAATGGCGTAACTATAGCCCTGCAGCCACAGCGACGGCGGGGAGGCGCCGGGAGTCTGCGGGCGCTATTTTTACTCCCCCAGTAGTGTGCAGCGGGGAGCGATCAGGGGGGTCTGTGCGGTGCAGGGGTCCGTGCGGCGCGGGGGTAGCCTGGAGGTCCCTGCAGCACTGAGTATGACATTGCCAGGGTCCCAGCAAACAACGCGCTATCCGCCGTGCGGCGGTGCGGGAAGCGCTTCTGACTTTGAAAACACTGGGCGCACGCTGAATGGCTGAATCTCAGCCAATCAGCATGTGGCCAGTGTTTTCAAAGTCAAAAGCGCTTCCTGGGCCGCGGGGCAGTGGATAGCGCGTTGTTTCCAGGTCACTGCAGGGACCCCGGAAATGTCATACTCATCGCCGCAGGGACCTCTCCCTGAACGCAGGTACCCCCGCGCCGCAGGGATCCCCCTGCCAACTTCCCGGGGGGGGGGGGGGGGCACAAATGTTTTTGTTACGCCACTGTAACAAACACATACCATACAATAAAATAATTAAATTAATAGAGCACATTTAGCAAACGCCTAGATGATCCTGATAATTTCACTAGATTGCACCATAGCTACACCACCGCAAAGCTAATGGGCAAAGTCAATGCTCTTCCTAAATAGAGTCCATACATTCCTTGCAAACCTACGGTCTACCTATCACTGCTATCAGGATTGGACCAAACAAAATTACTATTTATTTTTAGCTTGTCAAGTGTGTTAACATTACAAATAGAACACTAAGGTGCATATTTATTAAAGTTTCAGTAATGATCACAATAGCGATCATTTATTGTGTTCGTAAACAAATTAGTTTATTACTTATCTGTAGCCGGCTGACTACATCTAGACGCACACCGCAGCTATTTGCAGTATGTCTGTCTCTAGTCACCCTGCCGGCTGACTACATCTAGACGGCCAGATACACCGTTCTTCAGAGCGGTTTGCCGGACTTAACTTTTTACGTGGCACTACAAGTACCTGTGCAGCAGGGGTGTTAACCATCATGTAATGACAATGACAGTTTAGAGAGTGACTACATGCTGTGCTGTAGGAGAGATCATGCAGCTAGTCAACGCCTACATGGGCGTTCCAGCTTTGGGAGTATAATCGCAAGAACGGCCAGCATATCGATCGAACGTGCGTATACACTGCACTTTTGTTCCGATATGGGCCTGTCTGGTCGGATGAATATTAAACAGCACTGAACCTTCGACCGACCGAGTATGGATGGACAAGACCGTTTTTGGACGTTTATCGCTCGCACAGAGGGAGTCGGGACAGCATACACACCTATACAATCTGGACGGCCGTCCGTCCCAGAACGGAAGAACGGCCCGACGATTGTATAGATGTGTACCCAGCTTAAGTGTACTGAATTGCAATTTTAAGATGGGCTGAATCTGTATATGACATTATATATATATATATATATATATATATATATATATATATATATATATATATATATACACACACACACACACACACACATGAGCCAGTGTGATCCATCTGGAATTCAAATGAAACATTTATCTGAACGAGCCTTAGTGTAGAACGATTTACCATGGGTGCCGCAGGGCCTGTTCACAGGTATATCTCTTGTTAGGATCCTTTTCCATCAAGTGACCGATAAAATCTTTAGCTGTTGGAAGAAATAAAAAGGACAGATTAAATGGAGCCGTCACTGCTCTCAGCTGTGTGATAGAAGGCAGCTGTTCCCCTTATTTTTAATTCACAGTCATGAATGTATCATTTTCCAGGGAGTTTATTTGCACATGATATGTTAAGGTAAACTATGAATTGTGATTAATATGTTAAGTAATCATTGGGCTGATGTTCAAGTTATCATTGGTCTTGTTATTCTGTAAGAGCAACACTTTTTTGGAGTTCTTAATTCAGTACATGATTGATTGTGACCAGTGACCATGTGAATATTCAAGTAAAGCTGGCCATACATCTACAGATCGATTGTCAGATTGGGCTGGATGGAACAAAATCCTGGTAATGGATGAGAGCTTGACCATTTGCTTTGAAATGCTGGAAAACTGCCAAAAACGGTCACTCAGGTATTACCAGGTTTTAGTTCCAACCAGCCCAATCTGACAATCGATCCGTAGATGTATGGACACCTTAACATTGCAGATCTCCATCTGGTGCAGGGCCAAGACCAACTCAGAACACAAAAACTGATGCATACAGGCTGATTTATGAAAAGAGCAATACATGAACATAGACACATACTGTAGGCAGCACTCCTTCACTAGGGTATATTCTACCACATACGTCCCCTTGGTGTCAACAGAACCTCCAAATGAAATCATGAAAGGCACATCCCTTAGAGCAGCGGTCCGCGATTCCATGTTGCTGACCGTCAGGCTGATGACTTTGCTAATTTCCGTCAGTGATACAAGGAGTAAATTGTCTGTTATTTTAGACTCCTCACATCATTGTGTGTCCAGTGCCGGTGCAAACGCTGTGAGCGCCCCAGGCAACTGACCCCCACCCGCCTCTGGGGGGGGTTTCAACGGGCACTACCCGCGGATTACCCGCGGATTACCACACTCCAAGTGGAGGGGGGGTGCCGCTGACTAGCTGGAGGAGGGGGGTGGCGGACGCATCCCACGGGCATGCTCCAGAGGGGGTGCGGCGCTAGATTGCCACTGATGAATAGCACGGGGGGGGGGATTATCAATGGGATCCAGACGCGGAGGAATTCTGGAGGCACAAGCTGGGGGGCTCCCTGTAGAAGGCGGGCACAGCCTCCAGCCGGCTCTCCTCCCAGATACAACGGCTGCTGGGAAGCGGGACCCCCCCTTCAGCTCTGCGTGATCCACTGGCCCGAAGAGGTTCCTGCACACAGTGGGCCGGGCCTGGCCGCCCCCCTCCGCCTGCTGCACATTGCACATGTCCGCTCCGGCCAGCTCTCCCGTCCCCGCTCCTGACTCTCACGTCCACGCTACCTAGTACTGCGGCGGCCACGACAGCTCCGGATAATTGATCTTCTACACACAGGGTAACAGTGTAGCATGGGGTAGGGGGGGGGACAGAGGGTAACAGTGTAGCATGGGGTGGGGGGCACAGACATACCTATGATTGGAGCTGCGGGCTGGGACCTCCTCTTGGATTGGTACCGCACTTGGCTCTCCTCTGCGGCTCAGTACTGCCCTCCAGTGGCCGGCACCCTAGGCAAATGCCTAAAGCTGCCTAGTGGTGGCACCGGCCCTGTGTGTGTCTCCACAATGCTGCCATTCATGTGCTGTCTGCTGACTACACATGTGACAGAATGGTCTTCTGCAGTAACTTGCTGGGGTCCTGTAACTATTTTTACTATCTGATGGGGTCCCAGGGGAAATTAGTTTAAAAACCCCTGCCTTACAGTAATAATGTTAAATGTATTTATAAATATATACTTATATATAACCTGTATGTTTTGATGTAGCCCTGAGGTCGGAGATTGTTCCCTGAAAGAGCTTGGCCAATACATCTTTGTTGCTCATTACTACCTCGTCCGAGTGCCTCCTTCCTTTTGGATTTGCATTTTTGAATATAGGAGGGCAGCCCTGACGCGCTGATTGTGGGAGCGGAGTGCCGGCGGAAGTGGATTCTAATATAATAGTCCCAATATACCGGCAGGACAGCGTAATGCCCCATACGAACAGAGAAACATACAATAAAAACTTTGTTTGTTTGGGGCATAACGCTGTCTTGATGAAGGGGCCCTGAGAGGCCCGGAAACACTGCGTTGTATTTAGACATTATGCCTAAATACAACATGAATTAAAACCTCAATACCATTCTAGAGTGCCGTGTCTTATTGCTCTTCTATCTTATATGTGGGTGTGTGAGAAGAAACAACGATTAGCGTGAGGATACAAGTTGGAAGTTGAAGAATGTGGCATCTTTAGAAAATACTGCTAAGGAATGGCCAGTGGTGTATCACAAAGCAGTAGTGATTTGAAAATATTGCTAATGACACATATCAGAGCTAATTTCTTATTTGACATGAGGTACTGTAAATAAAGACCCCTGAGTGAGGTCCAGAAAGCGCTGTAACACTCATCAGCACAGCTACTGTATATCCTCCATTCTGTATGGCTGACTGGGAAGCAACACAGAGTCATGTTGTACATACCAGAATCGGAGATATCATCCCAGTATGGAGAATCAAATTCATAATCTGCTTTCAGAATCTGTTCAAACAATTTGGAATCATTTTCATCATAGAAAGGTGGATACCCACAAAGTCTGAAAGGAAAAGATATATATAATTATTTGTAGTACATGTATTTAAATAGGACACTAGGGCAATATTATTATTATTAACAGTTTCTTATATAGCGCATACATATTCCGCAGCGCTTTACAGAGAATATTTGACCATTCACATCATTCCCTGCCCCGGTGGAGCTTACAATCTATATACCCTATCATGACCGCGCACATCTATGGTGGGTATTCAATGCTGTGGGCGAGTGGTGACAGCGAGCAGAGCTTCCTGCTTGCTGTCACCACTCACCCTGTCAGTATTCAACGCAGCCCCCTCATACGCCAATTCCCCCTCGCTCCGTTTTTTGAGCGAGGGGGAATTGGCGTATGCGGCTCCAGAAGCAGAGAGACTCGCGGCTAAATACAGTGAGTTTTCTGCATTAGCCGCAAGTCTCGCTGTTTGGGGTATTCCTCGCCGTCCTGTGACAGCGAGGATTTCCCCAGAACATTGAATAGAGCGAGCGGCCGGCGTGGGGGTTAAACAGTGAGGATCGCTGGTTTTCTGCAATCCTCACTGTTTAACCCCCTTTGTAGGCCGCATTGAATACCGGTCTATAGGGGACAGCTGCTGCAATGCCCCATTTTACCAAAAGCAGCCCCCAGAGAAACCTACAGTATGGCTTATGTTTACTGTAAATGTGAATTTACTAAGCTCCTGAATGCGAAGCCATCCCTGTAGATATGTGCATCTTGATAATAAATAGTTCTGTAAATGTAACCATTTGCGCTAGCAGGGTTGTTAAATCAGTCTGACCAAAACAAACGCCTACAAATGAATAGTATAAAGCATGGATGAAACACAATCCCAGATCTACACACACTGTTACGAAGCAGCAATCGGTTTAATGCAGACGTTTGTTACTTAATTACAGGAAATGTCATAAATGAAAAAACTCCTCTGACTAACACATTGTGCTATCAATGGTGTATTTGACACAACTTCCTGCTGCTACGTACATAGCAACATACTGTAGTAATTAATGCTGAAAAAAGATGTTAGTCCATCGAGTGCAACCTAAGTGCCTTGAGTCCTGTTGAAGAAAGTGCGCTTTATAAATTAAACTTACTTACTATTTGACTTAAGTCATATCTATAGGATTCCCTTAGTGGCCAAACACGTACCCAGTTTTGATTTAAATGAATTAACAGTAGTTGCTGTAACCACCCCCACCGGCAAGGAATTCCAGAATTTTACTGGTCTAATGGTGAAGTGTATATGATTGCCGCTTTAAAAAAAAACCTGGAGATTTCTTCCCAAATCTCTCACTTTCTGAATCTCACATCCTATTAAATTTCTACCCAATGTTTCTTTAATAAATCATAGCGTCTATATTATGGAATCCTGTCTAAACTGTTCACCGTAGTAGAGCACTGAATTGTATTGAATTTTGGATTATACAGTACTTACAGAATATAAGCTATTACACCAATAGACCAGCAGTCCACTGCTTTGCTGTAGGGCTTCTGGGCAAGGACTTCTGGAGCTGTAAAATAAAAGGGATATTTACTGTTCATTTGTGGCCATATCATCATATCATAATAAATATTCACAATGCTACAGGTGTGTCCCCATACAGCTCAATCAGCCATATGATGCAAGAATCATGGTGCGCGGGAGCTGTCAGGCCCTGTGTGACTGCTAGTAATGGGCATATTCTGCACATCTTTTACAAAAAAAAAAAAAAGCGATGTACAGTAACTAGGATGCAACAGAAGACTGTGCTGATTAATGTGAGATGTGAAACTTTTAGATCTCCAAGTCTGTATATGAAGAATAAAAGGAACTAGTGCCACAATACCAAATTAATCCTTACAGTCTCCTGGTGTGTTCTAATCACATAACATTGTGACTATGATGCTTATTCTGGTAAAGAGAAATGAAAGGACACCCAGGGTTAGCTGAGTCGCACTGGGAGGGGACTGTTTGGTGCAACTGCCCATCTATACTTAAGTTAAATTGGCTACAGTGTACAGGTCACATAAAAGCAATATTATATGTACACAATATATATATATATATATATATATATATATACATATACACATACACACTCACACATTCTACCGTCAGATTAGCACACAACATCTAATCGTCAGCTATGGGGGTGCATTCAGTCAGTTTGTTAAACCAAATGGTTCAAAGTTTTAAGTATGGTAGAAGTGCTAGAACTACTGTATTAGTGTGTGTTACATGTTACATATATATTTTATTATTACTATTATTAAAAAGATTAATATAAAAATTTGCACTGCTGTCATCAACTGAGAAGAAATAGGGACCAAACACAAATGATCCTGTTGAGAGTCTGTCACAAGTGACATTTGCCAGACGCAGCAGCTGTATCAGTCTCCATGCTATACTCTGTCCAGTGATGTGCCGTATGAGGCGGCTTTCTATGGTGACACTGGAGAAGATTCTATTCCGGTGGTACATGCACACCACTGACTCAATTCCTGAACCAGGATTTTGATGATCTTTTGGTTCATTCTCAGTCTATGACAGCAGTCTGAGTAGATGTTTATCTTTAACTATATTCAATGTGATTACACATTTATGCTTATTTTTTTTTTTTTAAATATACATCAATATATGCTCCAAATACAGCAGTGTTACAGGGCCCCACAAACTGTCCATCCTACATGCAAGATGGTGAGCATTGCTTCCCCTGTAAAGGATAGGCAGCAATGGAGGGCAGCTACTTTATGTAACTCAGGGGTAGATGTATGAAGTAGTAATAAGGGAGGAGAAGTGAAAAAGTGGCTGGTACTTTATCAGTTTGTGACTGTTACGTTACAGGCGGGGCTTAAAAAGGGCCAATTAGAAGCTGATTGGCCGGTGATAAAATCCCAAGCATTTTATCACTTTTCCTCCCTTAGCACTGCTTCATACATCTACCCCTGAATGCAAAAATTCATATTAATGACACCCCATTCAAGAAGGTGTCACAGACTGGTAATACAACCAACATATTTAAAATAAAGGAAATGAAGTAGTGTCCTCCAGAACGCTACTTAGGTTTGCTGTGCTGAATATGAATGGCATTAAATAATCTTCACTATCTGCAAACACATGTACACATAAACATAACTGAACAACTAACTGCCATTATATATGAAACGTTTAAAATCACGTTTCCCCAATAACTCAAAAGTGATCAGCATAATATACTGTTATATCACTGTGTGGCAGTCAGTGGAGTGGGCATCTCAGTCTGCCTAGTAAATCAGATTACCTGTATCCTGACCAGCCCAAAGGTACTGCAAGGGCCACTTAGGTGTAATCCAACAAACTCTGTTTAATAAGGCTAATTTCTGCATTCCAAAGAATGCAACAGTTCTGTATTTCTTAAAGTTTATAACTTACAGCAATTATGTATGCAGATGCACAGCAAGACATGCATATATGCCTTTTTGTCATCCCCATATGACAGCAGATGTAAGTGCAACTGTGCAATGCAATGCAACTGGGTATGACATATTGGGGGAAATTTACAAAGATGTGTATTCTACTTCACAGATCCTGTCTACTATCTTATAGAGGGTGATAGATAAATAAGAAGTAGATTCTGATTGGTTGCCCATAGCAACATCACATGTGAAGTAATATACACATCTTAGCAAATTTCCCACATTTTGTCACTGCCAGCTTGTATCAGGCCGATCAGTAAAGCTCACATTAAAACAGCAAAAATACTTTAGTCAAGAGACAGAACCACACTATTTGCTGTAATATAAATGTAACACAATCACACTGATCTTTACTGTAACTGCGTTCCCTGAGGAAAATGTACCGAATCTCACTAAATATGCACAAAATGCAGGAGACTCTGATTGTCCTTGTCACAGACACTTAGGTTGTAATAAAATTTTGTCTAAAGTGCTTTTATAAAACGCATGAAAACAGCCTGCGTGACAAGAATCAATGTGACCCACTTACAGAGATCACATCAAATAAGATAAAGACTTGGGGATGAAAGCGCCTGGAAGGAGCTGCTCCGATGACACAGAGATGATGGCTGGCACCTGATTCATACTCTCAGGACACTGGGGGCCAAAAATCAATCTTCACTGAATCAAACGTGAAAGTTTTACTTCTTAGGCTTGCTGCATGAGAAAAGCCCTTGGATTAAAGCATAATAAATGCTTCTCAGACACAAATTGCTTGGCAAGGGGACCTTAGAGGACACTCTACTAACTATTACAGTACATAAATATCACTCAGCACAAAGCAGAATAGATGACCAAGCCCTCTTTTAAGTCTACTTCGATTTTCTTGGGAAAATTTACAAGGTTGGAAAATCACCTGGGAAAAAAAATTTAACTAGCGCAAGGCCTGAGTATGAAGAATGTTAAAGCAATCTTTACATTTTGAATTTTGACTCCAAACACTGGTGTCAAATGTGCCAAGTTCCTGAGGTAGTGCTAGGTTTTCAAAATGTATCACCAGCATTTTTGTCCCAGATAATGTAATTACTGGAGATGTACTGTTCTAGTAGTACTTCGTTACTAATTAGTGGTTATTAGACTAGTAGTGGTCAGTTATTAATAACACCCTGTCTTTACATTGTAAAAGAAGATCAAACCACTGAGGAATCTTTTGCCCACTATGAGAGGAGGAACATCACGTGTTGCAGATTACAATTTCCTTCTCTTCTCTACTGGTCTGGACAAAGAAGGGCAACGGGGCCATATTCATAAGTGGATGGAGCTGCATTGCACGTCATAAAGCGCAGTTGCCCTGTACCGCACATGTCAGGAATGAGTCTACAGAGGACAATAATACATCAGGCTCTGTGATTTACAGTTTAATGTCATTTGGGGCATTGAAGGGGTGGTAACAGACTCCATTTTTAACAACAGACGCATGTAACCACCATTAGGGGGGAGGCCATTCTTGGCCTCTTTTTTTGTAGCTGCAGTGGCTGGCTTGCCTGACCCCATGGCTCATACAGGCAGCCAACGGATGATCCGTAGCGAGGAGAGGGGGAGGAAGGATGTAGGGGAAGCGGAGTTGGAAGAGGGAAGGAACACATGAAGAGGGGAGGAACAAGTGAAGCCCTGGAGGCAGGTAGAGAAGAGCTGTAGAGAGGGAAAAGGTGGAGCAGCCGGAAAAAGTGTTTATCTCCATCAGGACACTGCTTGTGGTAGCCTTAAATGGTTCCAGTACACTGACTAGCGTCTCTCAAATATTTATAGTAAGCTTGTGCTGCCCTTTTGCTTTTGGTGACCCGTATGGAGTTTTCCCATACTTCTGTTTATGTTTTGTTTTTAACAGATAAGAAAATACAGTAGCTAAATAAAGAATAATCCTTAAATAATGAATCAAATTAAATTAGTATATTTTAAATTAAGCTTTCCGAAAAATTACACATATTGACCTATTTACATCAGTCCAAATAGATGTCAGTCTGTGGCCAATATATAGTTACAAAACTCTATTGTATATATTATCACTTACCAACATACCCAGGAGTTCCACAGGCTGTGGACATCACATCTCCTTTACCTTCCATCTTGGAAAGTCCAAAATCACTTATCATTATCTTTGACTCTCCTTCTTGACTGAAATATAGCAAATTCTCAGGCTACATAGAAACAAACAAAAGAATGGCAATCACTCTTAGGCAAATATGAAAGATAAACCTAATGGGAATAGCTGAGTCTACTTCAAGGTATAGTTGTATTAAGTCCACTGTTGCATCGCAGTACCATAAATTGGCTTATTACACATTATTTCTTGTCCTACCGGTTTCAAATTCCACAAAGTTAACCCTTTGAGTGCCAACATCTCTGTGACAAATGCACAAAATATCCTCTAAAAATGCCAGTTGCTCACATTTGTTATATAAATTCAAATAAAAATGCTATGTAAAAAAGATATTTCCTATATATTGTAAACATTACAGGTCATTATGATGAATAAAATGATTGCTTGCCAATTTTCATAACAATTTTCACAAATTCACCTGCCACACAAACGGGGTTAAGGCACTGGTTCCCAAACCTTTTTAAATCATGGCACCCTAGAGTATCTGAATTTTTTTCATGGTACTCCTATGCCTAAATAATCTTATTGAGAATTTTTTTTTAAAATTAAGTAAATTGTGTTTATATGTAATGCGTATGTTCAGGGATAGGAATCACTTCTTTATGTCCACATATTTTCTGAATGGAAGCCACAAGCACTGTTTTTTTGCCTATTACACTGACAATAAATAATTTGAATTGTCCTGGATAACCAATCCGAGGCACCCATGCAAGTGTGTCAAGGCCGCCCAGGGTGCCACAGTTTGGGAACTACCTGGTTTAGGGCAGGATTGTGGCGACAATCTTGTCCTTTTCAGAATATTATTATTTGCCCCCAGGTTCTGTATCAATAAGCAAATATAGGATACATAGGGCCAGATGTATCAAACTTCAAAAAGTGATAAAATGGAGAGTGATAAACAACCAGCTCCTACCTGCCATGTTACAGACTGGGTTTGAAAAATGACAGGTAGGAGTTGACTGGTTGTTTATCACTCTCCATTTTATCACTTTTTTAAACTTGATATGTCTGGCCCATAATGTGTAACATGTAAGGAATGATGAGTGAAAAGTTATTATTTATTTATTAACAGTTACTTATATAGCCATACCTCCCAACTTCCGTCCGGAGGAAATAGGGACACGAAAAGGGGGTGGGGCGTATGCAAATGAGGGCGCGGCTTATGCTAATTAGCCGCGACCTCATTTTCATACGAGAATAGACGCTGTGCGCATGCGCACAGCATCTATTCTACTAGATTGGGGGGTCTCCCAACTGTCACCCCCCGCAGCGGGACAATGCCTGCCGCGGGTGGGACAGCGGGACAGGACCCGAAAATCGGGACTGTCCCGACGGAATCGTGACAGTTGGGAGGTATGATATAGCGCATACATATTCCGCAGTGCTTTACATCAAATATTTAAACATTCACATTAGTTTATGCCCCAGTGGAGGTTACAATCCATATTCCCTACCACATGTACACGCACACACAGACATTCTAGAGTTAATTTTGTTTGGAGCCAATTAGCCTACCAGTATATTTTTGGATTGTGGGAGGAAACCGGAGTACCCGGAGGAAACCGACGCAAGTACGGGGAGAATATACAAACTCTGCACAGTTAGCGCCATGGTGGGAATTGAACCCATGACCTCAGTGCTGAGAGGTAGTTATGAGGGTTGAAAGATGAGGATCTGTTTGATTTCTATGTTCAAAAGAAGTGTACATTTAATAGATAATGTTATTTATATAGCACTTCTCTCTTAATAGGACTCCATGTGCTTCACATTTGCCTCTACAGCACAAGATGGTGCTAGTTGATGCTCATATTTCAAACTTTTATAATGAAATTAATCACTGAACAGCAAAATGACCTATTTGCACCACTTTACACTATATTTCCAGCTTAAATATTTAGGAGGATTATGCTCCCTGCCACACTGCTAATTCGTTCATGAATAGTTTGAGTACAAACGCAAAGAGTTCAAGGAGTGACACCTCCAAATACCCCAGATCTCAATCCGATCGGGCATCTGTGGCAGGCACTGGAAAAACAAGTCTGAGCCTTGATGTCCACAACCTGCAACATACAGAATGTATAGGCTAAAGTCACCTTGATGGGTCAGAGTTGTTTCTTAGCGGCACAAGGGGAACCTATTCTTTATTTACACCTGATTATGTAAATGGTAAATTTGCTGTACTCTGCTTCACTTTAGTGGACAGTCATCATTCTTTGTCACTTATAGCATATCACTCTTCATTTATTCCTCATGACATACAGCACGCTCCTCATCATTCATCACTTGTCGCTCATAGCTTGTCACTGTTTAGACATCACTTATCACTGCTAACACATCATTATTGCATTGTACGTTACTCATCCTTTATTATTTGTCAACACTCCACAGAGACGGTACTGACTAAATTACTGAATGATCTTGCCACTGCTAAATCAAAAGGCCATTTTTGACTTCTTATTCTTCTAGATCGCTCTGCTACCTTTGACGCTGTTGACCAATCTCTTCTCATACAGTCATATAGTCCCTAGGTCAGGCATGTCCAAACTATGGCCCTCAAGCTGTAACTACAAGTCCCACAGTTTTGCTATTAGGGAATGTTAAACTATGGCAAGGCATGCTGGGATGTGTTGTTCAACAACAGCTGGAGGGCCACAGTTTGGACATGCCTGCCCTAGGTCTTCAGAATACAGCCCTTTCCTGGTTCTCATCCTGCCTAGCTAATTACTCTTTCAGTGTTAATTTCTCTGATTCTACTTCCTCCTCACTACCTCTGTCCGTTGGAGTACCACAAGGCTCAGTCTTAGGTCCTCTGCTTTTCTCGATCTATACCTCTTCTCTTGGCAAACTAATCAACTATTTCGGTTTTCAGTATAATCTATATGCTGATGATACTTAAATCTATCTATCCTCCCCTAAATTTACACCATCAATATTGCTCCCTGTCTCTGAATGCCTTTCTGCCATTTCATCTTGGATGTCATCTCGCCACCTGAAACTCAACACTTCCAAAACAGAATTAATTATATTCCCACCAGCCAAAAATAGCTACCAACCTGATATTTCTATCACGGTTGAGAACACTAAAATCAATCCTACCCCACAAGCTCGATGCCTAGGTGTCATCCTTTACTCTGAACTGTCCTTTTATTCCCCAAAGTTCGACCTTACCTCACACAAGACGCAGCAAAATCTCTAATCCATGCACTCATTATCTCACGCAATGATTATTGCAATAGTCTCCTTACCGGTCTTCCTAAGAAAAGACTTGCACCACTACAATCTATTTTGAATGCAGCTGCGAGGCTGATCTTCCTGGCTAGATGTTCAAAGATCAACATCTACTGATCCGTTCTGTCAGTCCCTCCACTGGTTGCCTATATTTTATCCTATTTAATATATTGCATCCCATGAGAACTATTTTGCGATCTGGTGGAATGCCATGCTATAGATTCCTATCTTCATGTATCCCTCCTATTATCCCTATAGATAAATCTCTATGTTTGTTTGTTACTAGCCAGTTTGTTTTATCACTGTTGTTTCCAATTGTAAAGTGCAAAGGAATTTGCTGCACTATATAAGAAACTGTAAATAAATGAATAAATAAAATAAATTATGGGTTATTCAGCACAAATTGCACATAATGCATTAGCCATCAGTTAGTCACCATTAGTCACCTATTCAGATGTAATACACTTGTTTGGCTATGATAAATGATTATTTTGTGGTCTCAAAAAATATGATGTTCATGTGAAATTATTAAATAACTGTAAAACACCACTAATAATTAAGGAATCTTTAGGTTATTTGCCAAGACGACAAGCGATAAACATATTATCCTGTACAACAACAGAACACCTAATGTTCTTAAAATGCATTAGGAGTATTCATCTGGTAGTATCAGACATCTGCTGAATAGCAGTAGCCGATAATAAAATTAAACAGAACACATTACATAACTCATCTAAACTAAAGTAATAGATTATATAGATATACTAGTACCATTGTTTCAAAAATTGTTATATTAATAGCGATTCTATAATTTCTATGATCTGTTAGACACTGGGTGGGCGCTATACAGTGACATCTCTGGCGCCTGTCCCTGTCGTCTCTGGCTCCTGCCGGATGACGTCACTGTATAGCGCCCACCCAGCGTCTGGCCGGCGTGTGGTGCGCTATGACGTCATCTTCATACGACCTCCCTGCCCGGGACGGCGTGCTGCCGCTCAGCCACACGGGATGGTATGTAAGTATATATTTGGTGTTTATGTGATGTTGTTTTTAAGCCTGATGACAATGCCGCATGGGCATTAAAACGTTGCAGCTGCTATTAAAAGTTATATATATAATCTGCTAAGAGGTTTGGAGTGCTACTCTTCCTGGTATCATAATACTGTATATATATATATATATATATATATATATATATATATTTATTCCAAAGGGTGGGAGGCACTCAAATTTGAGTGCCTCCCACCCTTTGGAATTGTTGTATGCACATACCGGGAAGGCACCCTACATTGGCTACATTTGGAGAGTGCCGGCATATCGTGGGCTTTTGTATGTATGTATGTATGTATGTATGTATGTATGTATGTATGTATGTATGTATGTATGTATATGTATATGTATATGTATATGTATATATATATATATATATATATATATATATATATATATATATATATATATATATATAACAGCAGGTAGGAAACACCAATCACCTCAATGTCCCCAAGCACGGCACTGACAGGACTTTCTCAAAAGAACTTCTTTATTCTCAACGTTTCGAGGAACGTATCCCCGTCGTCAGGAGTAGTAGACACTAGTGTATCTACTACTCCTGACGACGGGGATACGTTCCTCGAAACGTTGAGAATAAAGAAGTTCTTTTGAGAAAGTCCTGTCAGTGCCGTGCTTGGGGACATTGAGGTGATTGGTGTTTCCTACCTGCTGTTGTATTATATACGCAAGGGCACGCAGGCTATTACTGGAGTTGGTGAGAGTGCTGGTCCATCCCGCTGATTATATATATATATATATATATATATATTGGTACTTGTGTAGTTTCACGGTGGCACTTCCCTGCGGATCGCATCGCATGCAAATATCGCATGCAATTTGCATATGATTTGCATACGATTCGATACACAATGCTATTTAGCACACCCCCACTATCCACGTCACCCCTAAGCATGGCGAGCGCACGCGGTACACCTCGTCCTCGTGATCTTGTTCATACCCCCACTATCCACGATGGCAGATTACTGGACATGTATTCCACGTCCGCTCGCCACGCTTCAGCCTGGTTTTACGCGGACCCTCACCACGCTTCTGTCTCGGTGGCTCATTGCGCTTGCCACACTTTATAAAATCAACTCCACGCCGACGTGTATAGTGAGGGTATGGACAGGTCGGGAGGACGCGTACTGCGCTCGCCATGCTTCAGTCTGATGTGGATAGTGGGGGTGTGCTAAATCGCATCACAAATTGAATTAAATGCAAATAGTATGCAAATATCGCATGCGATTTGCATATGGTTTGCATGCGATCCGCTGGGAAGTGCCGCTGTGAAACTACACAAGTACCTACAGTATATATATATATTTTTTTTAAACCCCCCTATAAAAATCGTGCGTTTGCCTGAGTGGAAGAGCCGTCTTCACACATGGGTTTCTAAGGTGAACACAAGTAGCATTGTTCTCATAGGTTAGTATATAAACTTATTTACCTTTAGATCTCTGTGCACAATTCCCAGTCTGTGAAGGTAGAAAACAGCATCTAAGACTTGTCGGATGAGTGCGCTGGCGTCTTTTTCAGTATAAAATCCTTTTTCCACTATCCTGTCAAACAATTCTCCTCCAGACACTCTAGGAAATGAACAGAAAATTCACAATTACTAAACAATTATACCAAATGATCATTCTAGAAGTAATGTGATACTTTAACTACAAATGTTCGTTACCTGGACTCAAAGTATGTATAAAATTCAGATTTGGGATACATGGATAAGTTTATAATTTAAAGCATACCTAATAAGAATTACTTAAGCAAACTTTCTTGAAGTATATTTAGGTTAAAAAATAGGAGAGAGCTCACACCTTTTACTACTTAATAATAATATGAAAAGGTCACTTGCAATAATTGGATTCAGGGAACGATGCTATTTTAATAGCTGTTCCATCTTTGCATGCAGTAGCGATTAAAAATATTCGGTACTTGTGTAATAGCATGGCGCACAGCTACGCTACGTTTTCAGCATAGGCTAAGCTACGCTGCCTAGCATACTTAGCGTAGTGACTCCGCTGCAGCCCAATGGCTGCCTAGCGTAGTTAGGGTAGTGACTCCGCGGCAGCCTGGCTCTGTCCCCCACATACATGGCAAGCCTAGTGAGCGCCTCTCACACAGCACTGGTAACCGCCAGATCCCCTGGGCTGGCGGACGCCTGTGGAGAGCGGATCAGGGCGCAGGCGTCTCAGACGCTCCTGCATCTCAGTAATTATTGCGGCAGGGTACGGCAACCCTGCCTGTGTCCGCTTCAGGGAGAGCCTCCTTTTTAAACCCCCACTATCCACGCCAGCCCGAAGCGTGGCAAGCGCAGCGAGGGGACGCGTTCCGCGTCCCCCGACTTGTTCATACCCCCACTATCCACGCCAGCCCGAAGCGTGGCGAGCGCAGCGAGGGAACGCGTTATGCATCCCCCCGACCTTTTCATACCCCCACTATCCACGTGGAGTTGATCTTATAAAGTGTGGCGAGCGCAGTGAGCCACCGAGCCTGAAGCGTGGTGAGCGCAGCGAGCCCCGGGAGGGGACGCGGATTACTTTACCCCCATCTGTAACATGCAGAAAAAGGGTTCACTGGTGGGTCCCACCTAACGGCCCTGCACCAGTGCTTGCTGCAGCGCAGGCTGAGTGGTACCGGTCAGGATCAACCCGGTTAATCACTATTTTACCTTTGGACTAAAAATATATATATATTTCAATTAATATTTAACTACAGAGGAAGTACATGTAATATTTGGGTTTTCCAATGTTTTCAGCTTAGTGTAATATCAAACTCCACATTTAGCCCTCATATGCTGTGAATTCAAAAATATTTCAGGTCCCCTACCAGAGATAAAATTAGCAAGATAGAAAACAAGACAAGACAAGAAATGAAGCATGAAATGTGCTGAAAATAATGTGAGAAATTGCTGTAACCCCAAACGTCCGAAACAGTAAATCATTTCATATGCCATGATACAAAAATGGATACCATCTTCATATGAAGGTAAAAAAAAAAAACTAACTTACAGGGGTCATCATGCACATTTTTTTTTTTGTTTTAAAAAGTCAAGAAACCAATTAATTTAGTTCTGGACCTTTTGATATGGATTGACCCAAAAGTTAGGAGCCAATTGGCTGGTGCTTCATCCATGTACACTTTATCACTCTCCATGCCTTAGTACAGTGGTAGCCAACCCTAGCCCTTGAGAGCTACCAACAGTTCACATTTTCCAGACAACCTAGCTGCTGCACAGCTGCACTCATTAATCACTGACACATTTTAAAAGATCCACAGGTGGAGCTAATTACTTCACTTGTGATTCTGTGAGGAGACCTGCAAAATATGCACTGTTGGTAGCTCTCGAGGACTAGGGTTGGCTACCCCAGCCTTAGTACATAGACCCAGTGCTTATCAGCAGCATGGCAGACACTGGTAGAGGTTGCAATAAAAGCAGAGGGGGGTTTGATTGACGACTACTAGAAGAATATTTTCCAGCAGCTAGCTACTCTGTTCCTGACTAGTCACATTGTTTGTGACCAGGTCAGATATCACACAGCATGGCAAATGGTTAAATGGGATTAATCAATACTTACAGTTGTACAAAATGTTGACACCAGAAGGTCAACAGTTGACGTCAGCAAAGTATTTTCAGGTTATTGAAGCAACTAAACAAAGATTAATTGCAACACAACCCTGGCCCTGAAGAAGCGAATCTGCGAAGCGCGTGCCGGCTAGCGGTGCGCAGGCAGATTGTTGATCTTTTGTTATTTTTCTTACAATTGCATTTTGATTATGTGTATCTCCAAAGAGATGCCTCACAAGCCCTTGTAAGGGGTGAGACTTGCTAATTATACGCTCAGTACCTGACCCTGTGTGCAATACTCTATAGCACACTGTGTGAGCAGATAGTGCTATACGATCGCCTCTCAGGGCTGTGATTCTCATCTGCTACAACGCAGTGGAACACCCTGATCCTTATAAGAGGGACCAGCACTTAGAGCCTGAACAAGTCTGACGCTTCAAGAGTTATTAGAGGTCAGAAGACCCACTCTTATTTGGTACCCCTGATCTAATTCTGTTAACAGCAACGTGTGGGGTCTGCAGATCCACATTACTGTACAGAAGTGGGTAGCCAAAGCACTGTATAAAACACATCGCAACTTATAAAACACCACACAAATACTATCAGCAACATCTGTCTGCCACCTTAGTTTTAATGTGTGATCCCCACCCGTGTATGTTATCCATGTTTTTTATTATCTTGCAGTATTTTACTGATAATAATAAAAGTTACATTTTTAATTTCTTTGGTGCACCTGCCAAGGACATCCTTTTCTCTCTTTTTGCTTAATTGTTCAAATTTATGTCCCAAGGTAGCACACCCCTGTCCTAAGTGATACTTATCTTTCCCCATTATAGGGTTAATTAATTCCAGCCTTGTGCGACTGACAAAACTTACCCCCATCTTTCAATCCTTAAAATCGACTGTCAGTACTAAGACCATGTCAACATTGTGAATGTCAACATTCTGATGTCAACATTGTGAATTTTGAGACAATGATTGCATACAATAGATAAATAAAATGTTCATTATAACTTAAAGTGCCTTCAAAACAAAATTATTAGTGTAACTGATTCTCAATAGTCTAAAACTTTGATCCCATATAGAACAACTTTCATACAGTAATTAATGTAGTGCTAAAATTTGATAATATACATTATTCAAATTACCAAGCGGTATAAGATTACGTAGTTTATAATCGCTGCAAAAACTTTTGTAAGGACAAGAAGGTTCAACCTGCAACTGTAACAAATACAAGAAGTCCAGAACAAGCCATAAATTGATGCAACTTTCTATATCTGTAAGCAATGGCTATCAGTTAATGAAACATTCATTACTTAAAAATAGTTATCATTTGGCAGCACAGTAACATGACGTCCTAAGGGCCAATGTTGTTCTCATTTAGTTAATAGGATTCATGTTTTATGCTAGGAAAAATCATAATAAACTACATTCATTCCTCCTAAATAATTTGTAAACTATTAGAGAGCCATCTGGCGGCTTAATGAGCTTGTTGATGAAATGCGCAGCACCTCAGAGGAATTTGCCGGCAGAGCAGAATATCGGAGCTGAAACCTAAAATGCTGTATGGTGGTTCAGTGATTGTCTATTTGGGTATAGGTCATACGATCGACAGACAAAAGGTGGACATGCATTAAGTTGACATGGTTAAAATGTCGACTCTTGAAATGGGTCAACATGAAATGGGTTGACGTGTGTTTTCATGTTATTTTTGTTTATATGTCGACATAAGTCAACATGGACACCGTATAAGCTTGCCGCTTCGCTCGCCATGCTTTGGGCGTGGTGCCTCGCTATGTTCGGCACGCTAGTACATGGAATTGAATTTTGCACCATCATTGGAACCATAAATAGACAACACTGGCAAGATATAAGCAGAAAAAAAAAAATTAAAGTGGATGTTGTAAACAAGAAGAAGAAAAAAGTAAACAAAGGGGGTTATTCAATCCCGGGTCACGACTGTTGGGCTGGCCAGACAGGAGTCAATGTCCCGCCTGCCTAATACCAAAAAGGGGGTGTGGCCACGAGATACGGCTGTGGATCATCAAGCTGCGGCTGGGAGCTGCTTCTAAAATCAAGTCCGTTCTGCCAAGATCCCTGTTCAATGCTGTTCGGAAAAACAGCAATGAATAGGGCCCTGCTACTATTTCCCCCATTGGGAACAGCGGTGGGAGATTGAATACCCCCCAAAGTTTACACTGTACCTACTGTTATAATCAATAACTATAAGGTTTATTGGTGCACATTCCCCATAGCAGCTCTCCATCTCCAACCTTCTCTTCTTGGCCCACTCCCATTACCTCCTTCTCTATTCTGTGCATGGCGAACCAAGTGGTAGCTGGACCTTACAATTATATTATCACACAATTGTATTAAAATTTACATATATCTTGCTTTGGCTTTCCTGATCACAATAGTGATTTGACTGAAACATTGATCTGCGCTATCCAATGGAATCTGTATTTATTTTATTAAGCCATGAGTGATGCACTATTGACAGCACCCGCTATCTTTGAAAACCGATGCCGTTCCTCTTCCCTCCCTGGGGTGTCCCTGTCTGCTATTGTGCTTCTAGCACAGTGTGGTCTGTATATTAGCACTGACAAGCAAACCAGACCTATGCTAGAAACACCACAGCAGACAGTGACACAACAGAGTATGTTTTCTAGGTCACCCGGTGCACTCTTTCACCGGCACCTTTTAAAAGATCCAAACAATAAGATATCCAACTTTATAAACCATAAATAATATCTTTTATATTGGGACAGTTTAACCATTTGGAAGAGTACTGGTATCTACCTAGCAAAAATAACTAACACACATATATGCACACACACTCACAAGTATATATTTGTACCTCTCCTAAGATGTAGCTCAGTTGTCAAAATAAGCTATTTTTAATGACACAATCATGACCATCTCTATAAACATAATGATGTATTTTTATATTGTACAATTGTGCGGATGCACTATACAAAGTGTGCAGTAGAGGGCGCACAGTTACCACTCTGTGAATCCACCTTGCACAGCCTGACTAAAGAAATTAGAAATAACTCTGTAAAAACAAGATTGCCCTAAAGCTATTAACATCTGCCAGTTCTAAACGTAAACTGAATTTGTAATGTCTGCAGCATAGGCATGTATAGATGTATCAGGCTCATGTGTTACTTCCAGCAGCAATGGTAATCATGCCTTCTTTCCTACAGCTGTCACTGTAATGTTTAAGAAAGAGACCACCAATATGTTAAATAATATATGTCATCAAATGATGAATAAGGCAGCATGCTTTACTATCAACTTTCCGAACATTGTGAAAAGGTGAAAATCGCTTGGAACAAGATCCAGATTATAGGGTGGATGATCGAAAACCTCCCATACAGAATAAATAATAAGCCTCCTGGCCGATCCTTGTCATGTTTTTCATTCATTATTGGCTATCTCATAACACTTTCTCACATCGTCATATACATGCTTTGATTGGTAATACATTTCAGCAGGTCTCATTTTCTGCTCATTCAAGAATTGATGAACACTGCTCACTACACTGTCGGAGGAATGTTGTATCATAAGATTACATTCAGCAATGCATAACACCGCAAAACACAGGTTGGTGAGGAATTAGGGAGGCTGAATGATCTGCACAGTGGAAATAGTCTTTTAAAATAGAGTTACAGTAACTAGGGAGTACAAGAACAGCAAAATACTGTACAATGTATTAGTGGAGTATTGTGTGTGCATTGTGATTAGCATAGGCCCCGCAGGCATGTCCAAACTATGGCCCTCCAGCTGTTATGAAACTACACATCCCATCATGCCTTGCCACAGTTTTTCCATTAGGGAATGCTGAAGGCATGCTGGGATGTGTAGTTTCACAAAAGCTGGAGGGCCACAGTTTGGACATGCCAGGCATAGGGGAATGCTGCACAAAAGTTCTATGCAGTTGGTTTGTCCAAATAAATGTTTCAAAGATCCTACAAGTGACATATTAGCCATCTTAATCATGTTTCCAGTATGTGGTTAATTTGCAGATGAATGAAATACCGATTGACAGAATCCCCAAAACGAAATCCCGACAGTCAAAATACTGATCGGTACAGAACCCGACAATCGAAATACCTACAACTTCAAAATATGGACAACCACAACACTGACAGGTACAAAACACTGACTAAACACAATGCTGAATGTTGGCTGTCGTAAACGAGGATTCCCTCATTGGAACAGGGAGTGGGTCGTTAACGATACGGAGTGTACACACTAGCCGATATTGTGAACAGTATCTTTATGAGTGATATTGTTCACAATATCGCCTAGGGTATATTCAGCTTAAGTCTTAATCGGGCTCCGTCAGAATGGGGTGCGTGGGCATCTCATGCGCGCCCCCTGCTCCATCTGTACTGGTCCAACTGCTTGCCAGCTTATTCCACCTGTAGTAGCCTGTACCGCATCCAGGTATTATCAGCAAAGGACACTATTGGCTCCAAGGCCAGCAACCCACCATTTTATCTCTGGCCAAATAACTACAATCAGTTCCCACACCGATTGTATGACCTTTGGTTCCCAGACCGATTCATCCACCATTCTGGCTCCCAGGCCGATGACGACTAACTTCACTGGCTCCCAGTCAGACAAGCATCAGCCTCCGGCTCTTAAGCGGACAAGCATCAACCTCCGGCTCTTAGGCAGACAAGCACCTACCTCCCTGGCTCCCAGGCAGACAAGCACCTAACTCCCCGGCTCCAAACCACATATCGGTTCCCTAACCTAACCCCAACAGTGTCCTCCATTGGCTCCCAGGCCAGATTCCTTCATCGGTTACCAGACAGACACAGAGTGAACATTAGTATAAAAATACCTATATACAGTTCTGGTTTTCTCAAGATCTCCACTACACATTCTCCAGTGTTGTCCAGTCGCCAGTAAGTTGAGTTCAGAGGACCAGGGCAGGGGGCTGCACCCTGCTCATTGGGCACAGCTAAGTCCAAAGAAGCTCCTTGTGGGGCTCCCTGGTGAAGACAACCGGCCGGTCAGACTCCACCAATCTCCTGTTCCAGTTGGCTACTTGGTGTGCCACTGCATGTTATCCCGATTCCTCAAATCACTTAGTTTCCAGTACACTCCACTGGCCACACAGGTCACAGCCGGGAACACAGAATTCTCCAATGCCGACAGTGAGAACTGGCTCAAGGCTGCTGCATCTATGGAGAGTGAAGTGCTTAGGGCTCTTCCCAACCCAACTATGCTGTGGGTGTCATTATCCCTTAGATTGCCATCTTCCTATAATCGCTCTTGTTATACAACAGAGGGAGGGGAAATACAACAAGATAAAGTCTTGATAGAAAACAACCCACTACATCCTACCAACTCTAAACTATTTCTAGCCATTTGTCATCAGTATTCATATTCACCAGTCAATCACAAATGGTGGTCTACTTGTGATTAGCTGAACAGCTGGAAATTAGCTGGGAGAGGGGTGAAATTTGCCAGAGTAGGAAGGAAGATACAGTTCTTTACTGCAACAGAAGATCTTCAAGTTATAACATTGTATTGTTAGACCTGAACATTCTTGGTCAATTGCAGACTGTTATATAATGGTGTCATACCTCCCAACATGTCCCTCTTCAGGAGTGTACTTAAACACAGGGAAACAGTGGTCCACAAGTAGAGGGCCACCGTTCACAGAAAGAATTCCTTTTTGGAGGCACACTTTTGAATAGATGATGATGGTGTTGAATGAGTGAAGTAAAACTTAACTTTTATTTCCAATGATTTTTTTAAAATAATGCTAGCTCTATGTCTACATATAATGCATAATTTACCATAGAGAATTAAATGCGTGAAAATAATTATTTAAGATTTTTTTTGCGTTTTTTAATGAAAAAACAAAAGTGGAAAAACAAAACAGGGGTGGGCCACTCAAAATTAATAACGTATTTTTATCAACATGAAGGCAAATGGCCATGAATTAATAGCAATAGGGTGGCCGATAAGTGGTGTTATTCAGTAATCATGTGTTGTTAACAAATGATTAAATAGGGTCCCCAATAGGCCCAAATGATAGTGTGTCCAGCGTCTGTGAGAAGTCTGTACTACTGGTTTGTTTCGTATTGTCAAAAAGTAATTTTACGAAAAAATATATATATATGAATTAACCAGGTACAGATACTTAGTCACAAATAATACCCGTTGGTGGTAAAGGATGGTATTAATACACAGGCATAAATGCTAGCATAAAAAATGTCAGGTATCCTTATGAAGTGAAAAAAGTTAGAGTACAGTGGATTAGATTCAACTCTTTCTGCTGCCCACTGTCTTCACAAATAGGAGCGGACAGAGGGTGAGAGAAGAGGTTGATGCACTGATGGAAAAGTAGCAAATGATAGGAGGACACTAATGTGAGTGGTGTTAGGTCCGCCCTGATGCATGCGTATTGCAGGGAGGAGATGCCCCACCAGAAAGTCTCTCCTTCATGGAAAATAAGACAAAAAGAGAAAAAGAAAAAGAAAAAAGGGGGAGAAAAAGAAAAAGAAAAAAAGAGAGAGAGAGAAAGAGAAAGAAAAAGAGAGAGAGAGAAAGGGGGAGAAAAAAGGGGAGTTTATAAAGAGCCAGGCACAATTTTGAATATATGTGGATACTTAAACTGCGTTGTTTAACCACTTATAAACCAAATCTCCTGTTGCATAAATATGCTAATATGTCGACATCACTGTGTGTTCTTGAATATGTAGAAAATATACCAGTGAGACAAAGAGGTCCAAACTGATCCCTTGTAGTGCAATTTTTTAAGAGAAATTATATAGGACAGTGATGGACGTTTTTGGTAACATCTATAAGGCCAGGTATGATAGATATGTCGACACACTAATGTGTGTAGTCAGTTTTGTGGCAGACAAACAAAGACCTACAGCAGGTAGCAGTGTCGATGGAACCAGGCAGCAAATGTCTATAAGATAGAGGTCAAACAATCAATGAGCCTAATAATTGTACAAGTGATACATATTAAGTGCTAATAATTGGGAGCTGCAGCGGGTGACAGGGAATATGACTGTACACTCAATAAATATTTCAGAGAGTAAGAAAGTAAGAGACGCAGCCCCCAAGAAATGGCACGATATTGATGAGTAAGACACTTGATTGGCACAAAGCTGAAGGAGATAAAGGGGAGAGAGACAGAACAAAGTGGACAAAAAAGGGAAAGAAATAACAAAAGAAAGAAAAAAAGAGGCAGTGTTGATTTGCGGGGATCAGTCACATACAACCCGTCTTCTACGAGCGGACGGGAGGTACTGAGAATGAGGCCGGCACACTGTGGCAGAAAGGTTAGAAGCGGTGTGCGTGGACAGACTCTGTCCACGCACACCGCTTCTAACCTTTCTGCCACAGTGTGCCGGCCTCATTCTCAGTACCTCCCGTCCGCTCGTAGAAGACGGGTTGTATGTGACTGATCCCCGCAAATCAACACTGTCTCTTTTTTTCTTTCTTTTGTTATTTCTTTCCCTTTTTTGTCCACTTTGTTCTGTCTCTCTCCCCTTTATCTCCTTCAGCTTTGTGCCAATCAAGTGTCTTACTCATCAATATCGTGCCATTTCTTGGGGGCTGCGTCTCTTACTTTCTTACTCTCTGAAATATTTATTGAGTGTACAGTCATATTCCCTGTCACCCGCTGCAGCTCCCAATTATTAGCACTTAATATGTATCACTTGTACAATTATTAGGCTCATTGATTGTTTGACCTCTATCTTATAGACATTTGCTGCCTGGTTCCATCGACACTGCTACCTGCTGTAGGTCTTTGTTTGTCTGCCACAAAACTGACTACACACATTAGTGTGTCGACATATCTATCATACCTGGCCTTATAGATGTTACCAAAAACGTCCATCACTGTCCTATATAATTTCTCTTAAAAAATTGCACTACAAGGGATCAGTTTGGACCTCTTTGTCTCACTGGTATATTTTCTACATATTCAAGAACACACAGTGATGTCGACATATTAGCATATTTATGCAACAGGAGATTTGGTTTATAAGTGGTTAAACAACGCAGTTTAAGTATCCACATATATTCAAAATTGTGCCTGGCTCTTTATAAGCTCCCCTTTTTTCTCCCCCTTTCTCTCTCTCTCTTTTTCTTTCTCTTTCTCTCTCTCTCTTTTTTTCTTTTTCTTTTTCTCCCCCTTTTTTCTTTTTCTTTTTCTCTTTTTGTCTTATTTTCCATGAAGGAGAGACTTTCTGGTGGGGCATCTCCTCCCTGCAATACGCATGCATCAGGGCGGACCTAACACCACTCACATTAGTGTCCTCCTATCATTTGCTACTTTTCCATCAGTGCATCAACCTCTTCTCTCACCCTCTGTCCGCTCCTATTTGTGAAGACAGTGGGCAGCAGAAAGAGTTGAATCTAATCCACTGTACTCTAACTTTTTTCACTTCATAAGGATACCTGACATTTTTTATGCTAGCATTTATGCCTGTGTATTAATACCATCCTTTACCACCAACGGGTATTATTTGTGACTAAGTATCTGTACCTGGTTAATTCATATATATATTTTTTCGTAAAATTACTTTTTGACAATACGAAACAAACCAGTAGTACAGACTTCTCACAGACGCTGGACACACTATCATTTGGGCCTATTGGGGACCCTATTTAATCATTTGTTAACAACACATGATTACTGAATAACACCACTTATCGGCCACCCTATTGCTATTAATTCATGGCCATTTGCCTTCATGTTGATAAAAATACGTTATTAATTTTGAGTGGCCCACCCCTGTTTTGTTTTTCCACTTTTGTTTTTTCATTAAAAACTCAAAAAATTCTTAAATAATTATTTTCACGCATTTAATTCTCTATGGCAAATTATGCATTACATGTAGACATAGAGCTAGCATTATTTTAAAAAAATCATTGGAAATAAAAGTTAAGTTTTACTTCACTCATTCAACACCATCATCATCTATTCAAAAGTGTGCCTCCAAAAAGGAATTCTTTCTGTGAACGGTGGCCCTCTACTTGTGGACCACTGTTTCCCTGTGTTTAAGTATACTAGTACTTGATTCCTGGGGGCACCTCCAACACTTAATACTGTCTATATTTGTTAAGACTCAATAGTATTGAAGTTGGTTCTATAACTACATTGTACCAAACTTTTTGTCCTGTGCGGGATACTATCTCTATTTGCTACCTCTTCAGGAGTGACAATGCTCTGCTCCTGGACTTCCCTCTTAATGTATGAATACCATCACCTGTGCTGAAACACCTTTCTTATCAATTAACCTGTTCAACACAGGTGATGGCAATCATACATTAAGAGGGAATTCCAGGAGCAGAGCTTTGTGTACCTCCTGGAGAGGGTCATGTTGGAAGATATGTGGTGTTTTTATTGTCACAAAATTACTAAAAATATATGATTGCATGTGCTATAATGCAGATGCAGTGTAAATGTATAAAGGACTATTTATGTTTCTCTCTTAAAACAGCATTTTAATGACAAGACTTAAAAAAAAAACCAAGTGGCTGCAAATGCTCTGTTCCAAATTTTTCATAAGCAAATTCACCCTATCCTTCTTTTAATGCTAGCACTGTATTGGCCTGCAGCACATGTGTCATTGCTTGCATCTATTACTTTCCTACTGAAAAAGTATCTTAACCTTCTGGTAACCTCTTGTTCTGATGTTTCTTCCAGTCTGACAAATGCTGTTCTACAGTCTTTCCCCCAGGAGGCCATTGAGACTCCCTGTCACATCCATATATGACAGACAATTGCAATGACTGCTGTCCTCTTACCACTATCCAGTGCTGGCTAACTGACAACATTTCAAGCAATTATAGCCAATAAGAAGAGATGTATATGGTCTGATTAATCATTTAATTCACCTCAAAGGATCTGTGGTTTTGCACCAACTGGACAAGATAAGCCTAATTAGTCTGCAGGGTAGAAAATCTGAGCTCCTAGGCCAATTAGTGAACTATCTACTTACGCACAAATCTTGACTATTCCTTTTGTAACACATGTGTTATAGAGGAATTCCCAATGCTTAAGTGATCAGCTACAATTTAAAATTATTTGTACTGATTACACTATCGGAAGTAGTAGTATAAATATAAGTACAGACTCCCTTAACATGACACTTATAAACTATACACAACATGGTATCTTATACCAAAAATACAGTAACCGTGACCCCCAAACTGTGGGTCGCGACCATCTCAGCACGGGGTGGTGACTGCACGTTGCCGATTCAAGGAGCGGTATTCAATTGTTTTTCACCAGTGTTTCAGTTCGCATTCCCCGGGATGGTTCTCTGAAATGAGTTGCTAAACCTGACCTGCTATGCGCCAAAGAATAAATCAATTGAATATTGCCCTATGATCTCCTGTCATTTTAGATACTTCAGGCGCTATATAACAATTGAATACTACCCAAGTTGTCTTAAAAATCAGTCAAATTGTCTGTTACTTCAGACTCCAGACGACATCAGGCAGCTATGCCCCTACCCCAATGCTCTACCTCTCATGTCATGTCCTGCCCTGCAGCTTCTGCTGCCACCAGCAGGCTACACTCTTGGCTCCCTCATTAAATGCGGATATCCATAGGGGGCACATGGCTGGCAGCAAGGCACACTCCTGTTGTAGGAAATTTGCAGATAAAACAGGCAGCCAGTTGTGCGCAGCAGTCACAATTAGAGGAGCTAACTCTCTGCGAGCATGAGACTGAAGAACTTCTTGTAAGCAAGTGCAGCATGTGGTGGTCCCTCTGGGCACAATGGGAAGGGGTTCCGGGAAGCAACAGCAGGGGAGCATGAGGGAGGGGGAAGGAAGGAAACACTGAGCACAGACTTTATGCGATATGTCTGTGGATGGGGAGAACAGGGGAGCACAGTGTAACATGCTCAGTGCTCAGTCTCATTGGAAAACTCATTAATTAATCAACCACTGCCTCTGCCTAGTCACCTTGTGCCTCATTTTTCCATCCCTATCAACCCCTGACATATCCATATTACGCCTTTCAATCCTCCATTGCCCCCTGCCACTCTGTCATTCGATAGTACCCCCTGCAATTAGTTACCCACTGCCATCCACTGCCTCCCCTGCCACTCATCCTCTGCTACTCCATCACCCACTACCTCATTAATCTGCTGCTTCTCCATGCAGCCACTGAATTAACCTTTATTCCAATGCCACCCTCTGCCTTCCCATCATCCTATACCCCCTGTCTCTCCTTCCTCTTGCCAGCCCCCCAGTTACCCCCTTCATCCCCACAGTCACCCTCTATCTGTCCACAGTCACCCTCTGCCTCTCCCTGTCATTCAATCAGTTTGTCCCCGTCATCCCAAAAGTATTCACAGAGAGTATAAGCTTTATACTTTGTATAAATATATTACAAATCTGAATTAACTACTACTATGTGGCTAATGCCATTTGATTTGCTGGGGGAGGGGGGGGGGGGGTTTTGTGTGTTTTACTAGTCTAGAACAACCCCTTTCCTTCCAGCAACTCAGAAGTTATGATGTGCACTTACGGTATATACACAAATTGTTCATAATACAAAGGGGATATTTACTAAAGTTCAGGTTTTTAGAAGTGAAGATGTTGCCTGTGCCAACCAATCAGATTCTAGCTATTATCTAGAAGATGCTGGATAAATGATAAGTGGAATCTGATTGGTTGCTATGGGCAACATTTCCACTTCTAAAAAAACCTGCACCGTAGTAAATATACTCCTACTGTATGTGTTTAAATATGAACAGCTCAAGAACACCAGTAAACAGGTACAGTATATGACTGCTTCACTTTAAAAAGGACACATTTATTACATGCTAACCCTAAATAACTTTGGTACTTGTGTATTATCTGGGCGCCCAAGATTTCCATCGTACGACATAGTTTTGTTCGCATCGCATGCGATCCGATTGCATGCGATGCGACCAAATTGGACCCGATTTTAATTGTACAGGCACCCTGATGGTTGATTACTATGTAAATGCACCCCCATTGTTAACGCCACCCCCACTATCAACGGCCACCCGAAGCGTGGCGAGCTCAGCGAGCCTGTGGTACGCGTCCTCCGACCTTTTTCATACCCCACTATCCACATCAGCGTGGAGTTGATTTTAGACAGTGTGGTGAGCGCAGCGAGCCACCGAGCCCGAAGCGTGGCGATCGCAGTGAGCCCCGCGAGGGGACGCGGATTACTTCACATGTAATCCGCGTCCCCTCGCGGCGCTCGGTGGCTCGCCACACTATATAAAATCAACTCCACGCCAACGTGGATAGTGGGGGTATGAAAAGGTCGGTGGACACACACCGCTGCGTTCGCCACGCTTCGGGTGGCCATTGATAGTGGGGGTGACGTTAACAATGGGCGTGAATTTAACATAGTAATCACCCATGAGGGTGCCTGTACAATTTAATATCGCATCACATGCCATTTCCAATGGCATGCGATGCAATATTTTATCGCACAGTGTGGGTCTGTGCGCCCAGAAATCGGGTCCCATCGCATACCTTAATTAATGGTATGCGATGCGATAGGTGCCCAGATAATAAACAAGTACCATAACTTTATTTTGTTGTATGACAAACGCACTCTAGGGCCGATTCAGACCTGTTTGTTCTGGTCCTAATTTGGCCCCGTCTCCAATGTTTTGAGTCTGCCAATGCGCATATATGCAGGCCCTGGCTGTGAGCGCCGTTGGCTAAGTTTCTCTTTACCGAGGCGCTTGCAGCCTGAGTGACAGGCAGGGGGCGGTCGCTGGGGTCCAACAAAAACCGTGGGCACCCCAATAAAAAGGTTGGGCGGACCCCTGGAAACACAGGTGTGCCCCTGCCTGAATCCTCCGTCACCTTCTCTTCATTTGATCATAAAAATAAAATTGAAGTATCAACACTTTTCCCTCTTCCTCCTACCCCACTAGCTCTCCTCTATCCTATACCCTGACAATTAAGTCATGCCCATCCCAACCTTAACTAAAATCTTTAAATCTTTTGCTCTTTACGGTTATCTTTCCTTCACCATTCAAACATGCAGTGATTACTCCTATTCTAAATACAATTCTAACCAAACTCTCTCCCATCCAAGCTAGTTGAGATGCTACCCTCGCCTCACATACTTTTTTCAAATTTATGGACCAACTTCAGTCATGCCTTTGTTCTAAACACTTCACAGAGACAGCACCGACTACAGTAGTGAATATCAAATGGGATGCAGAAAATACATCAATTATGTCCCATTGTCATCACTGGACTGGGCCATATTTAGGATCCTCCTGAAGTCTCAATGTGTTACTACGGGTGGCAAGAAGCTTTTACTTGCTCTTAGATCTGCAGCTTAAAAAAAAAATATTTGCAAATGCTCCGGCATTTCATTATATAAAGAAAAATGTAATAACATTTTTAGGATCAGCATCAGCCTTTACGAGTTTTAAAATCTGGACCATAATATAGTCTATAATACATTTTCCGTATTTTTGAATGCATTATAACAAACTACAAAATGAAAGTAAATAATGGTACCTATGCACATGGGAACTTTATAAATAGCCTATGTAATAAAAGACTAACGCTGCTGCCCACCTCTATGGGAGAAGTACTTTGCACCCCGGTGACAGCTAAATGGCGCCCTAGAACCAATTCAAGTATTGCTTTGTTTGGCCGCACACAGCTACTGGTGCTGATATTACTGTTATGTTGTTCTGTCATTTTGATGTGCTGGTAACTAGCAGATACTGTACTGTTGCACATTATGTATTGTTTGATGCTTTCAATCATTATTATTATGAATATAATTTATGTAAAAACCAAGATTTACTAAATAGCTGCTTAACCCTATGGATAGCTATAGGTAGTATAGGTTGACTTTACCTTTTCCAGATATTCAAAAAACCGAAATATTTCAAAAACGAATATCCTGTTGCTTTGGTTTTTTTTTACCACACCACATTAAGATTTTTTGGTTTCCATACTCACCTGGTCCCCCAGTGTCCCCGGCGTTCCTCTACAGAGGCACTCCTGGTCCCAATGGTACATTGTGCTGGTGTGCAAGTGATGTCATTGGAACCAGGGATGCCTCGGAAGATGGATGCAAGGGGACACCTGGGGAACAGGTGCGTATGGAAAAAAAAAAAGGTATTCTGAAATCCAGAATAATCCCCTATCCGAAATGCTGATGATCCCAAACATTTCAGATAAGGGATACCCAACCTGTAACACACTGATATAGATTATTAGGAGAAGATGGGTCATGAATACAGTGTATAAAAAAGAAATAAAATCAAGTCCGTAAAACAAAGAATTAGTAGCATGACAGAATTAATATTGTATTTAAAACACAGATCTTTATTGCCTAAAGGTATATTAGCTGGTTATCCAGTGGCATTTCTTGTCAAATACTTGATTATATGACATATGTAGCAGGGTTAATTAATGGATTTCCTCTAATTTAGAGACAACAATTCATTACATGCAAGTAACCCTTGAGAATAAAGATGAATAAATAAGCCTAATATGTATTTCAGTGTAGAAAATCATTGCCTCATTCCTGAATTAGACAAGGGGTATAGGGAATTTAAAACCGCTACAAGAAAATTCTGTTAATTTAAGAACATACTGTACATTCATGTAGTAACATTATCATATTAAAAAAAAAGCACAAGGAAACAAAATGTATTCAAAATGAATTTAGAAACAAACAATTATTGTACACGTTTTGAAAATGTATTTGAGGCATATTTGCCTACTTTTCAAAAAGTCGTTTCAGTGAAACTATAGATCGCACTCTAATGCACTCCGCGAAGCGCTATTGAGGGGGTGTACTACATACACCAAAGCTACATTACAAGGCAGGGCTAAACAATGACATATGAGAGAGAGAGAGCGGTTAAGGAAACAAGCCACTCACCGACAGGTGACCAGCTTGTAATAGGGGCAGTAACAGAGGTTCTCTCAAGCTTTCCCTGTTGACATCCAAAAGTATGGCTTTAGCCAGAGTGACACATAGGGGGTGATTTTAATTTAATCGGTCACGTTGGCACGGGGGACCTATTTTTAGTGATTGCGCATGCTCATTTATGCGCAAGTGTAGCCGCTGTGTGCGAGTGGCCATAGATTATTTGTGTGGCGCTCGAACACAACAGTGTGTGTGTGGGGCTTTGGGACACGGAATTCGTCCATGGGAACGCTTAGCGTTTCATGGGCATTACCATTGTAAAAGGTCGGTGACGCGGAAGCGAGGGGCTGGCCGCTGACGTCAGTGGATGTCAGGTGCCTTCCTACTTCTCGCACAGGGAATCCGCAGATCTGAGTGGTGTCTCAGATCTGCGAACGCCAGAGAAATCATTCAATGGTTGCAAACATCCATGCTCAGCCATGCGGGTGGCATCTGGTGGATTCGCATGGCTGCGAAATTCGCAGCCTTGTGAATCAACCAGAAAAACCTCCATACTGTAGTGGCAGGAAAACTAGGTTTGTGATGTAGGACTGCAAAGTCAGGATAGAGCAAAGGCCAGGTTTAAAGCCTAAAGCTGGCCATACACTAGTGCGATTTGGCCACTTTTCACCTGAATCCGATACTTGGGCTGAGAAATTTGGCTAAAAGTGGCCAAACCACGTGTTTGACATCCAATCCGATGCACAGTCCCAGTGCTTATCGTAAATAAGATGTGCTGCACATTTGACCTTTGACTTGGAAAGCTTCCCGGCAGTGGGGAATGGGAACACATAGGATATATTGTAAGCAAGGACTGCATACAATACATGCGGCTTGTCCTCCCTGAGAGGTTGCAGTAGTGCTTATACCAGTGACACAAATTGTAAGCCAGGGTGGCAGTAGTAAAAACACTGTCTGATTATATTTTGGCAAAATGTTTTCTTTAGGCTGGAGATTCACGACAGTCATGATTTATAACTTTATTACAGAATTGAATAATATAACTAACACCCCTTTTACACCGCCGCAAAACCCTGGGTCTTCAGCGGCTCAGAGGCGGTGTAAATGGGACACGCCATGTCCCTTTACACGGGACTTCTACCCAGGTCCTGACCTGGGTAGAACATGGCTAGGAACTGGGTAGAGGGCGGTGTAAATGGGTACGTCAGGTCCCATTTACATCAATAGGGGATGTGCAACCTGCGGACCGCAGCGTCCGCAGATTGGACGGGGGGGGGGGGGGGGTCCGTAGACAGCAGCGGAGGAGGTGAATGGGTGCCTGTGTGCAGTTATGTCATCTCCAAGCACCGCCTCCATCTTCACTGCGGGTGGGCACCGCAGTGTAAACAATGTAAGTCCCGGATCCGACCGGCTTGGATCCTTCTTCCAAATGCCGGGTCGGATCCGGGATTTTTGGTGTAAAAGGGGTATTCTGTAAGTCAGGGGTCCTCAAACTATTTTGCTCTGGGACCCCATCAGACAAAAAATATAAATACAGGACCCCAGAAAGTTACTGCAGAAGGTCATTGCATCATATGTGTAGACAGCAGACAGCACATACATGGCAGCATTGGGGAGGCACAAAATGATGTGTCTAAAATAACAGACAATTCAACAGATATTTCAGACTCCTTGTATCACTGACTGAGATTAGAAAAGTCATCAGCCTGATGATCAACAACTTGGAGGCGTGACCCCATGCTGAGAAGGTCGGGAAACACTTTGGGGTCAGGACCCACAGTTTGAGAATCGCTGATATAAGTTACAGTATGTGCCTGTTTTAGCAGGATACTATGTTGGGAGAAAGGTGCATTTCACACTAAAACAACCATATAGTAATGGATTGTGAAGGATTTGCAGCAATCTAGTGTGGAGTACTTAATTCATACAACAGGCAGGTCTGCTGATGAGTTTCATCTGTGCAATATTAATAGTAATACTGTACTTCTTAAAGTTGCTGTGGATTGATGGGTTAAAGTAAAAAGTATTTTTGTGCCGTTTGTCTGGCTTGAACCATTCCATGTTTTATGATAGAAAAATGCTATACCAAATATTGCATATTTTACAATCAATTCTGCACACCTATGCAGTGCTTGATCAACAGTCAATTAAATGTTTATCAATATATGTTAAAATGCAGTTTTAACAGAGACACAATAAAGGATTAGAAAAAAATAATAATAAACATTGCAACCAACAGCAAATATCAGTGCAATATCAAGGACAAAATTCCTTTTATCGATTGTTGAACATATTGTGTCAGATTACAGTTTAGAAATTGTAGTTAAATGTAGCTAAACTCACTGGCACAAAAGAGTTAGCAGTGAGAGGGACACTGTGCAGGTTTAAATATCCCACGTATTAAGGAGGGATTTAAATGATTGGCTGAATTCCATCTTATGCCGCCAACTGCCCACAGACCTTTATCCAGCAGTGTATCTGTACAGCAGGCAAACTATGGCCCTCCAGCTGTTATGAAACTACAAGTTCCATCATGCTTTGCTACAGTTTTGCTATTAGGGAATGCTAAAACTATGGCAAGGCATACTGGAATGTGTAGTTTAGGCTCCAGACCCTAGTAAATAAACTGTAAGTGTTGGTGTGTGTGACATGAGAACATTGTCTCTGCAAGACCACAAATGAGTCAGCCTTGGATGAAGGTCTTATACGGCCTACACACATGCCGATATTAAGGCATTTTCTAAGCGATTTTGCTTAGTTTGGCAAAGTCGCTTAGCAAATGCCCTCACATCGGTGTATGTGTGGGGGCTATATCGGCAGCAGTGCGCGTCCCCACGTGTCTTTATCGCTGGCTGAGATTGAAGGACAGTGTCCATCAATCTCGGCATCGGCAGGGTTCTCCCACCGGAGAACACTGGCGCTGTCTGCTCGCTTAGCACACAGAGCTGACAGCTCGCTCTGTGTGTGGGCTGTCAGCTCTGTGTGCTATGCGATAGCGGCGCAGCACAGCCCGACCTAGCATAGCTAGGTAGCCCTGCACACATCGCTATGTGTGTAGGGCCCATAACATCATTATAGCAAAGGAATGTCTCTGCATAGTGAAATACATTGAAGACAGGTGGACAAGCTACCTATGGAGAGCCCCAGCTGCTATAATTAAGTGCACCATTATTTGTAGCAGATGATAACTCCTGATGTAATTATAGTACCTGTCATACTGTAGTTCTGTGTGGAAGACATATATGAGGCAGAACATTTACAGGTGTTCTGGTGTGAGGAAAGTAAAGCAATGTGTTAAATATTAAACAGCGTAGACTAAATTATGTTGCTATGTGGAAACTGAGGGGCATACAAGAATTCTGGTGGGATGCTAAGAATGCTGACACTACAAACTGCAACCAGTCAGTCACCACATCATGCAACCCTAATATACTAGACAATCGTTAATCAGATCATTATATAGAAATACAAAATTTAATAGCAAATAAGAACCACTTGGCCCATCTAGTCTGCCCCTTTTTAACCTTATTGTTACCTCAAACACGATGACATCCTTAAGGTGCCCACACACGCACCGATCCCGGCGTACGTTGTGGGCTTAACTAGCACACATAGCATCGCATCGTATGCCTTGTGCATACGATGTGCATGCGATGCGATGCTATGCTAGAAAAAGCTAGTACAAAAAGTATGTGCAGCACATACTTTTTGTACTGTGCGGTGAGGTGCCGCGGGAGCGTGCACCCCATCGTACAGCATCGCACCGCCGGGATCGGTGCGTGTGTGGGCACCTTTAGTCATACAGTAATATAGTGGAAATAAACAGCTATCTGTGGTTCCATAACATTAATTGAGCATTCACACATAAAGGAAGTAGTGAGGGGCTTGGATAATGGATGGATGGAGATTGCTGAAGTGATACATATCTTTGAAGTGTGAAAGGTGAATTACAGTAGTCACTGCTTTCCATCAAACAAGGGCTCTAGAATCACCTCAACATTTTTTTAAATTAATTAAAGACTTAAATCACATCTATTCATCTTCATGTATTTCTCAGCATTATTTCTTGCTTTCTATGTAAGGGTGTATAAAATAGTTCATCTTCATATGTATTCTATAAAAAATTGTAGCATTCTTATTATAGGTAATTATATGGATACCTTTAAATTTTGATGTAATTTGTGAGCATTATATGACAGAATGTGTATTTTATTGGGGAAAAAAACTTTTTAATAATATCATAAAACTTTTATTGTATCCATACATTTTAAGTTTGCCCCCTGTGCAGCTCAACTTACTGTATTTACTCCTAACTGTGATTCAGAAAGTTCTGTGAGCCTATGTATTGCACCATTAATGGTGCAGGTTGCACTGTATACATAATCCTCTGCACACCTAGATGATACTTACCTACACATCATTAGTACAGCAATCACTGGGTACATGGTGTGGGCGCAATATTTCCACAGTTCAACCCTTACGTAGTACACCGAGACACCTTGGTGCATGTAATGGCAAGAGATAAAGTCCTGAAAAGGAGTTTAACACAGGCCTCCTCTTTTAATCCACCCCATAGCCTATGACAGTGGTAGCCAACCCTAGCCCTCGAGAGCTACCAACAGTTCACATTTTCCAGACAACCTAGTTGCTGCACAGCTGCACTCATTAATCACTGACACATTTTAAAAGATACACAGATGGAGCTAATTAGCTAACTTGTGATTCTGTGAGGAGACCTGCAAAACATGCACTGTTGGTAGCTCTCGAGGACTAGGGTTGGCTACCCCAGGCCTATGACATCAAAAGTACTTCCCTATCTAGAAAAGACTAAGTGAAATGTATATTGGGTTGGTATTTGTGATGCCAGCTACTATTAGATCCAGTTCACAAACTGCACAAACTACAGGTACTGGTAGTAGGGAATGTTTAAGGTCTCACCTAACAAATAATAAATACATTAATTTAAAAACCGTTTTGTAAAAATGGTTTACTAAAATCCTTCAATCAAACAACCTATACCATGACAGTTAGGAGCTGAATGGCTAGATGTTTATGACTCTTTATCACCCTCACATTTTTTTCTTTTTAAGGCTTAATTCCCTGAAAAAGGAAGATTTGTGAGAGGTTCTAAATGTGTGGTTGTAAGGAGAGGGAGGTGTCAAGGATTATTCCAAGGCAGCTCACTTGGGAGCTAAAGGAGATAGTAGTGCCATTAATATATAAGGAATGTGTGGGAGGTAAGGTTGTACGGGAGTGTGGGAAGATTATCTGCTCAGTCTTAAGCCCTGTACACATGGGGGGATTTTAGCCAGTGTGACTGGCTAAATAGTCGCTAAGTGACCATATCGCCCATGTTTTTTGTGTGTTGTGGGCGATAAATTGCTAGGAGTGTGGTCCTGCAGTTTGCCCTTTGTGGTCGCAGGAGCATGCTCCTTCGATTATGGCTAATAATTGCTGGTCGCTGGTGCACAATGCACTGGGCACCAGCGATATCTAGTCAAAATAGATAGAGGTAAAAAAAAATTCAAAGATAGAATTACTTGCAATTTTTGCTGGTCTCTGATGAAAATGGTACACTGAGCAATATATTGATGAGAGATCTTAAGCCAGAATTTCTGAGCAACCAAATTGCACCGTATGTACACACCATTAAGCTGTGTACACACGGTGCAATATCACTGGCAATTTGGTCACTGAGCGACCATATTGCCAGTGATTTGTTTGTGCTGCGTAGATAAATCGCCAGGTGCACGCTCCCGCGTTCCGCCCCCTAATGGTCGCGTGAGCACAGTTGTTTCCCTCTGCGGCTCCCCTGGCAGAGTCTCCTTTTCATCAGCGACCATCTCTGGTCACTGATGAAAAAGAGACACGCAATATATTGCACAGTGTGTACACAGCTTTAGACATGTTAAGTTTACGAAAGTGCTGGGACAACCAAGAAGAGATTGCATAGAAACAGTTGGAGATATGAGAATGAAGGAGAGGCCAGTGACCACTGGAGGAAAGAAAGATAATATTTTAAGTCAAAAGAGCTAATAAGCTTACATAAAGAGGACATTTAAAAAGAGATAAAAAGGAGGGGACACCTACAGTTAGTGGAAGTGTGGGAGAGGTGTAGTCATGACAAGAGACAGAAGAAGCAGTAAGAAAGGTATGACAGTCAGGAGATTGCAGTATCATGTTGAACATTGGAGTGAAGAATTTTCAGAAGGAGAGGGCGGTCCAATGTATCAAAAGCAGCAGAGGGGTCAAGAAGAATAAGCAGGGAAGTAGTGGCTCTTGGATTTAGCAGCAAGAAGGTCATTGTAGACTTTCAGGAGGACAGTTTCAGTGAAGAGGACAGAAATCAGACTGGAATGGATCAAGCATTGAGTGGGAGGAAAGAAAGGCAGCAAGGTGGTTGTAGACCATATGCTCAATGATTTTGGAGGCAAGAGGGAGGAGAGTGATAGGTTGGTAGTTGTAGAAGTGGTTTGGACAAAGGGTAGGGTAGGTTTTTAAGAATAGAGGAGATGAGCGCAGTAGGCACTATTACCATGTAGCATAGGGCCAGAGGAGAGACGTCTTGCCATTGCTGGTGGTTTATCATATTTTTGCAATGGAGAGCTCTGCATTTCTAATACTATATAGAAGACGTCTCCATTAATTTATTTTTGTTTATTTTTAATACTAGCCAAGATGAACAAAAATCATAAGTTTGTCTACCCAGCATGCATGTATAGCAAATAGGCAGAATGAAAGCAAATGAATAGATATTTAAAATTAGAAGAAAGACACTCTGTGTCATATGGAAATTGTAACATTATGTGCTTTGTACTGTAACAGTTCTTTTTTCGGTAAGTGGCACGTGGTTTTTATGCAAGACAATTAAAATGATGAAGTGCAAGTTAGAATAATATTGGTAAGATTACAGCCTGAATTTGCTTCAATGAACCGAATCAGAACATGCTGCCTGTTAACTGTAAAGTTCATGACTTGCATAACAGGATGAAAGATGATTTGAAATTCCAGTTTTAGTTATGGGCTTTAAATCTACTCATTGCAAATCATGCTGATCACAGCTTAAAAGGCTCAAAGAGGGAATTGGATTTGCGTTAACAGTTCTTGTAGATATACATGTGTAATTTAGAAGCATGGTAAGCTATATAGGGCTATGTCCCCACAACTGGTTTTATTTACATCTTCTATTTATTTCCCAGTCAACAGACTTGTAGAGTATCAAAATGTGTGCACATGTGGGTGCGCAACGACATGGATGTTGGAGCAGTCATGGGGAAAGTAGCACATGTTCTACTTAACCTCGTCCCTGCTTTGACATCTGTCTCTGCCTGTGTGCAGACACACTCCCTTAGTCAAGATAATCTCTATGTGAACACACATCTCAGCTCTGCTGCGTTGCCAAAAACCAGTGGAGAGGTGGAAATAAAACAAAACACAGTATTACTCACAGCACTGAACTGAATAGAACTTATGATCATTTACATTTCTAAATGGCTAGGGAGATAGTAACTCAACCAAGAATTGTTACAAACATTTTTTTTTAAAGGTATATTAGTCTAGATTTATTTAATCAGCACGAAAATGACCCATTTTATTAAACATGCATATTAATGATAAGGGACCCAAAGGGCTACATAATACTCAGCACACTTCGAAAACAAAAATAAATACTACTATTATTGGAAGGAGATCCGGGGCAGCATAGAGGAATCCTAGCAGATCTCTCCACCACTCCTCACAGTGTCCTCAGTGGTTCTGTGCCTGTGTGACCTCATTGTATGCATCTTGTTGACCAGTACACCAAAATGCTACCTCTTTCCTTTGTATGTTGGAACACGGCCTTGTGTACCACAATCCATGCTACACCAGAAAAATATTCATTGCAATGCAAACACACTCCAACACAGTACTATACTGTACGTCACAGCAGTGATACACCCTTCCAATTATGGGCTCTTGAGATAGGATATTTTTCCAGGGAATATCCTGTCTATTGTATGTAGTTTTAAGGAAAACTGTTACAATTTACTAAATAAGGACTCCAATATAACCATTCTACCAGCTTGAAATGATCTCAACGTACTTTGGAGTATTTCACTAGGACCCTGTTTACATTACATGGAGGCACTCACCATGTTACACTTTCAGTGGCCTTTCCTTTTCACAGGAATTACCTCAGTGACCTTGACCTGTGCAAACTAGTTGATGGTAGTGCACTTTTAATGAGCATCATTCATGATAATTACATACATGGACAGAATTCTCAATAGTATTGATTAAGTAGTCAATATGGCCGCCTCAGTGCATGAATGAAAGAAGTGCCCTTAACTGATTGCATATATTTTTATATGAGGATATAAATATACAGTAGTTATAAGTAACATCCAAACCACCGAGTGTCACATCACCATTACAATCTTAGTGAGTATTTGCAACCATATTGAATAGAAATTTATTGTTGTTAAAGGTGATTATTGATGTTTAATTATTAATATAACAAATCATGTCCATCGGGGGGCCTAACTCCCAGAGGTAATTGAGGCTCCCTAAAGGGGCTCCTGCATGTAAATCTGCACCTGTGAGGTTCACAGAGGCATCCACTGCTCTTGCAATGGAGCTCTGTGGTGTGCCTGTAGTAATTGTCTCTATTACCGGAGCCCTGCTAACATCTGCAATAGGGGACAGGATGGCCACTCAGCCTGCGCTGCGGCAAGCATTGCTGCTGGACTCCGGGTGAATTTACGCCCCGATACCCATTATAGTAAATATGGCATCACCAGTATACTGCATACAGTATTAAGCAGTTTTGCACCATGTGGAACAGACTCTGGAAAATCCTATTCCATATCGTTGTTATATTGTAAAGGATACATCTTTATACCATAGATAAAACCCAGAAAACAGGAACAGGTTTCACTGTTTACACCTTTTGTGAAGTAATTCCTGTCAGTGCAGCATTTGTCTTATTATAAGAACATTTGTACTCGGCACAGAGGATGTTATTAAAGTCATTTAGACTTGCAAGGCAGGAAATTAATAGAAAATTGACAGATGTTTTGGAAAGGACCTCTTTTAACTCCTTTATTGCTGCATATGCTCAACAGTACATAATTCAAACATTAAAGCACACCATCACCCTTAAAGTAGAAGCAGTTATTCTGTGGGCCACCTATGAGAATGTGTCATACTGATTTAGGCCTACTAGGACACAATGAGGTCACTAGATGACAGGTTGGTTTACTCTGGTAGCCATTTTTCTGTCACACTAACTGAACAAAACACAGTACCTATAACATAAATGTTTTTCTTTTTTTTTCTTTTAGAAATTGCATCACCTTATTGCTAGGGTGGCCAATCCTGGGATTGGGATCGTCGGGATCCAGGGATTTGGCCCCAAAATGTCTGGGATTTCAATCTCCGATCCCAGGATTTTGGGATTAGACTGAGCATGCGTGCTGCCCGGCTGTTCCTGACCAGTCATGTGGCCTGCACAGCGTGACTCACTGTGTTCCGGCCTCAGTGTCACTCAATGTGATTTCCGTGACTCTGCGTGGCCGGGAGAGGATTGTGCTGTGAGCGGTTTCCAGCATGCACAGTGTGTGTGACTCACAGCGTGTGACTCGTGTGCAGCTGGGATAGGTCAGGCAGCAAGCGGGTTCGGAGCCTAGGTCACCCTGCACATCGGATCAGATGTTGAAAACATGATCGGATGTTAAAAACATGACAAACACATACCTAATTTACATACTGTACAATTGATCGAGATTATATAAAAATTGGGGCAACTGAGACCAAATCGTTCTGGTGTGTGCCCAGCATAAGCCCTAAAAAAGCTCCGTGCAGAAATAAAAAATTCTATTTTGTTACATGACTGAGACCGAGTAGATAAAACCATTTGGAGATGCTTTTGGCCTATGGCAACATTTAAAAAAAAAATACTGGGAAAGGGTTCCTCTAGAACCCTCTACCACAACAGCCACCACACATGCGGAAGTAGTGCACACTAGTCCCAACACGTCACTTCACTCCAAACACTGTGCAGGGATTCTCTCAGAACCACTGTAACTACATGTGACTTTTCATAAATTCTGGTGGTATAAAATTGATATTGCTGTGAGTACTGACTGCCTAGCCACAGAATGGTCAGAGTGCTCATATTATAAATACTGAATTGACTCTGAACTGTATTTATTTATTTTTCACATAAGTTATAACATGGTAAACTGGTATCATTTTAATACATAAACGGAGTGCATAAATAAAGACGTAATAGTAGCTACAAGTACAGTACTGTAGATCATAATGTTCAGTGAACTGATTTTGTTTGCTAGAGGTGCATACTATCTAGACTGAGGCATAATGAGAAATTGACATGCACAGCAGGAGTGAAGTGTTTTGAAATGTGCTGATGAAACAATTTAATAGTCAAGTGTTTTGACAATAACTTGCGTGGGTGTGTTATTTCAGGAAGTGCTTTTACAGTACATAGAAAATATTTCAGCTGGACAATGCAAATAATGTACTTGAAACAAGCGTTTTATTGATATACTGTTGACTGGTTATAGGACAATTTTTTGTTATTGCTTATTAACCTTTTGAGCGCCAACAATGCTGTGAGAGATGAGCAAAATATCTGCTAAAAATGCCAGCATCGTTCACAGCGACTTTCCCCCCCCCCCCCCCCCCGCAAAATAATTTTTATTAGACATAGAAGGAAAAACAAACAGACAGGATTGCAGTATTGGCTACAAAAAAATATGTTCAGTTTTAAAATATCAATTATTTCAATATATAAAACAACCAAATGCTCAGGCATATAATGAGAATAAGCAGGGGGTGAAGAGAAGATTGGAAAAAGAGGGATGTAGTTCATAGTTGTCTACCCTCCTGCATTCTGCAGGAGATTCCCTGAAAAAGCAGCAATCTCCCTCTCTCCCTCATTAGTCTAGCAATCTCCCTCCTTTCACCTAGCCCTCATTACATGGTTACATTTTTGGGGGAAAAAAGAATGAGAGATGGATCAATTGACAATGAATCATCAGCACCATTTCCCAGCACTTTAGCAAGTATAGTATCTCTTACAAAGTACTTTGGGGCTCATCTATATTTGGATAGAAGTCATTTGGGAAGATTCCTCTCAGATGTAGCAGTACACACCCACGCTTCTAGGTGCCACGTTCACAATCTCTTTTCACAATCTCTCCGTATATGGAACATGACACGCACCCTGAATGGGGGGGCTGTGCAAAATTCTACTACCAAGTATAATCTCCCTGAAACTAGTTTTCAAAAGTAGGCAAGTATGATGTAGTTGAAACAAGAGCGACTGTTTTTTGGGATACACAATATTTAACTAAACTTGAATTAATTGACTTTAGAGCATTTCCTGGCAATAACCAAATTGATTCATAGTCCTCGACTATGGCTCTGGCATTTTTAGCAGATAGTTTGTACATTTCGCACAGCAACATTGGCACTCAAAGGGGTAAGTGCAGAAATGAATAATATTCCCAGGCATTTAGCCGATAACAGGATACACTTATTTAATTGTCCGGGGATTAAATGGAGGTTAATAGACTAAGCCCCTTATAAAACAAACAATATAGAAAAATGCTCCTGTGTCTGGCAAATAGCACCCAAATACATGGTGGAACATGAGGCATCAAGCACAATCCTTCAGCTTGTTCTGTTACTCTTCCAAAACAACGCTCAATTCATGGATATTTCCAGTTCTAATACTGTCTATACACGTTTCCTGTAAGTGGGGCTCAGTTCTCAAAACTTACACCTGCTTGGATAGATTTATACAACATTTGCCATAAGAAAATGGAAGCATTACGTAATTTCTATAAGGAGGAAGTAATCGTTCTTTTTAATTCCTTTATTGACTAAGCCCTTTAGAGAAATTATCATTCAATATGTAATCTATACTGTGGTCTTCATGGGTGGGTTTCCATTGTATTGGATTTGGAGTGGTTAAAAGTCATTTTAGGGACAGAGAAAAAAAAGGATCTACGCAATTATGCCTGCTAATTATCTAAATAATGAAATATGGTATACAACACTCTGGTCACCATAGCAACCTCGCAAATTATACCTACAGGCTATGACACCAGCACAGTACTTATTCGTCAGACAATATCTGTATACTGTATGTTATTAGAAGAAGAATTTTAGGTATCAGCGGGGGACAAATCTCATGCATCACTTGAGAGCATTTCATGTACAAAACCTGTAATTAATAACTACTCACAGCTGCATGACCAGATACAAATGACTGGGACTCTCATAGATATCTTCCAAGGCAACGATGTTCTCATGTTTGATTCTAAGGGAGAGAGGAAAAACAGCAGAATAAATATTAATTCAAGTGATCTACAGTACTCACAGGAGTAATAATATTTTTGGGATGAAGACCAACACAATTCCTTTAGGACAGAGTGAAAAAATTATTCATTTTGTTCTCTTCTATTCAGTTCACTTCGCCAAATGGATTTCGTAATTTCGTTTTAACAGTAAGAGCATCGCAAAATAGAACATCATTATTGCAAAGAGAATATTTTTAGACACCCTGTTTGTGAATGACAGATGTGTCTACGGTTCTAGGATGATCACATATCTTTCAGGTAATACATAAGGCGCCCATACATGGTACAATTATTCTATGTGTTTTGGACTAGATCGCATCGCATCTGTTTTGAAATAGGATGCAATGCAATCTAGTACAAAAAGTATGTGCAAAACATACTTTTTGAGCTGTGCTATGGGATTTGCGCAGGAGTGTGCATCTCATTGCTCCCGGCAATTGTACCGTGGGACAGTAGTGACCTTATTGTGATCCGTTCGTTCCAATTTGCATGTGAGCGCGATGTTTTTGCAATGCGCATGTGGCCAACCAACATTGCAGCTGGTGGGCGGGGGCATTGGACTGGTGGACTCGCCCAGCATTCACCGGATGTCAGCTGCCTACCCACTTCCTTCAGAATGCCTATGCACATCTAAGGTTACCTCACACCAGTCTTAGATGTGCATGTGCCATCCACATCATTTCCCCGGCCCGCATCCTGCAAATTGATGTTTATGTTTAACTTCCATTCGCAGCCAGTGCGTGCGAACACACACCACGAATGGGTGGCGGCCAAGCCACCATTCGCAAGGCTGGGTTTGGTGAACTAGCAAGGCTGCTAATTCGCAGCAATGCGAATCAACCAAAATAACCCCCATAGTGCATAACTGTGGATTCCTCACTGACATCCTGTGACAGTCGTGAATTTACATAAGGCACGAATAACTTAAATAATTGAAAATAAAAAGGTGGTGGGGATAAATAACAGTTTATCTTAACTGCTGTCTTAATAAATTCACCTTTAGCAAGAATGTAACTGATGGCAAGGCACATGAAATCCCTGGCAACGAGCATGGAACCCTTTATGGCAGGTCTGGGGAACCTTCGGCCCTCCAGGTGTTGTCGAACTACACATCCCAGCATGCCCTGCTACAGTTTTGGTAGTTGGCCATGCTAAAACTGTTGCAGAGCATGCTGGGATGTGTAGATCAACAACAGCTGGAGGGCCGAAGGTTCCCCATCCCTGCCTTATGGCAACAAGCATGCAATCCCCCTGGCAAAGAGATTGTTGCACCTATGTGCCTAACAATGCGACTAATCGCAGTTAATCGCAAACATTTCATGAGATATATTGCATTTGTATAATTGTATATTAAAATATTTTTTAATGATTTGTACACTAGTCCTGACAAAAATAAAATGTCTAGTTCACATTGTCTAGAACCTGAATTAAAACTGTCCATTTAGACAGTTTGACCCTGAATAGGCTAAATCAGATTAACATTACAGAGTTTAGGCAATTACACAAAAAAGTCTAAATATTCGACTTTAGACAGGCGAGGCAAACGGAACGAGTTGACAGGCGGAATGCTTTAGAATGGTGAGAAAAAAATTACCTTAAATAGGCCAAATCAATTCAACTTTCTTAGGCGGAAAATATGCTGTTTCCGCCAAAACGGACCTAACGACCAACACTGAATAACCCCAATATGTAATAGTCATGCTACTGCTAAATAATAAAAAAGGTTTACTATCATTTCAGGTTTACTTGTATTCATATGCATGTACAAATATGTTCTCAGTTATTGGAATTCTGCTTGGAAAAATCTATCTGCCCATACTCTTCATGCAGCTGCCGGGATGAAAAGTTTTCATGAAGCTCCTCATGCGGTTTATGAGTACACCTCATGAGAGACTGCAAGGCAGGTGTACTAAGCCTGGAGTGATAAATTACCAAGCAATCAGTTCCTGTCACTACCATCTGTAACATGACAGTTAGGGTCTAATTGGCCCCTAACTGTCCACTTTGTTACTCTCCAAAGCTTAGGAAATCCCCCCCTCCCCCTCCCAATAAGCTGTTACAGACAAAAATAGAGAGGTTGCTTAGTGGGTAAAAGGCAACAGGAAAAGTTCGGACATGAAGTACAAATAACCCATATATGGCAGCGGTAAAGAAACAGCAACAACATTAGCTATTCATAAAATATTATTTTCTCTTTAAACAAGTACAAACCTCTTTTATAAAATGGTATTGTTGTGTCCTTTTGTGCTTCTCTTTTAGATACCATAATTGTCCTCTAGGATGTAATTTCTATAATGTGAAACATTCTGAAAGCTAAACCTCATTAGACTCTGTAAGGGAACATTGTGGAAAATATAAATGATGGCACTAACAGATTGTTCTGACATGAACAGAAGATTCCATTTAATATATTCTACCAAAGACATATGTGAGGGCATAAATAACTTGATACAAACTGGTCCGTCTGAATGAATGAGAAACAATGTATCTTTGTTATCTGGTTGTCAGTCTATTAATATGTTTGGATGCAGGCACATGTGCAATTAATCAGAATAACCGCTTTCTTACTGTGACATCTATATAGGGCAAGGTATATTACTAAGACAAAACGTGTCACATCACTTCACTGACCACACCTGTGGCGGTCATTCTCCGATAACTTGCTGGGGTACTGTAATAATTTTTATTGTACTTCATAGTTTGAGAACCCCTGACTAATTCTGCATACACACCAGAACAATTTGGGCTAAATTTCCCCAATTCTAATGCAATTTCAACTAATTGTATGTAAAAAAAAAAAAAAAAAAAAAAGCAGCATTGGGCATGTTTTCATTGCGATTCAGATTCAATGCACGTCCCTGCTGGTCGTTTGGTTGCTTTGAATATTTTTCCTGCTGCAGTAAGGATTTGTCAATCGCCCTTCAACTGGGTACAGGTTTCTGCTCCAACAGACCGTGCGACCATCGTAGGATTACAAGGAAATTGATGCACAATTATGGTCCTTCTGGTGTGTACCGAGCATTAGACAGTCAAAATATAGACACCATAAAAGGTGACAGTTACATTATTCAGACAACCAAAAAGATACATTGGACAATAGGTCTACAACAAATATGTAGATACTCAAAATTTTACAGGGACCTAATGTAGACATGGTTAAAATGTTGACATTTAAAAAAACAGACAAATAATAAGGTTGAAAATGAGGCAAAGGGAGTGGTGTTAATGGTAATGAATAATATAATATAATGTAATTTACAGATGGCCTCACCTCGCCTGCCACAGCACAATGGCACTTGTAGAACCGCAAATGGCAGCATATATGGACATCAAGGGTCTCCTCCACACAGTCCTCATTCTCAACGTTAATATTTAGGACTATATTGAATCCCCCGACACTATTTCCGGGGAAATAGCAGCTGTGCCTATTTAATGTGGTCTTTCCCAGCATTGGCAGCATTGAAGAGGCATCTCGGCAGAACAGACCAGACTTTAAAAGCAGCTGAGCCCGTTTTGACAAGAGTGGCCATGGATTGCATAGATCACGGCTGGATGTTACAGATGTCTTTTTCGTTACGCCAGGTCCCGTGGAATTTTGTTAGTGTGTTAGAGCATATTTTTCCCGAAAATGCATCTTAAGGTGCCCATACACTGAGGCTATTTGGTCCAATTTTAGCTGATTGCGACCAATCTGTCAGTCAAATCAAATTCTGTCGGGTCCGATGCGCAGTCCAGTGTGCATTGGACCCAACCAGATGGTCGGACCTGCTGCCCGTCCGACCACCCATCCTGGGAACTCCCTCCTGGTGGCGAGGCGGGCGGGAAGCAGGGACACATGCGATCAATTACAACCAATCGCATGCATCCCTGCCACCGGGAAGGTCCAGGCGGCTCGCGGGGTACCAGTTGTCCATACACTGCTGCGAGACATCGCAGCAGTGTATAGTCCCCTTTGGTCACGGCAGTTGCACATCTGACTGATTCTCTGAATAAATATAGGATGTACTACAATGTAAAAAACGTTGTTCCAATACAATTACTATTATGCTCAGTATTACAGAATTAATTGCACACAGATATACAAAGGAATCAGCACAGTCTTTTGGTGGGTCCTGGTCGCATTGCATTGTGACTAAGAAGCGTTTTCTTGCCATTAAGTTTAACAGAACCTGGTCCCCCTCTCGCTACATATCTCACACTGGGCCAGATGTACTAAGTTTCAAAAAGTAATAAAGTGGAGAGTGATAAACTAACAGCCAATCAGCTCCTAACTGCCACATTACGAGGTGTGTGAAAATGGCAGTTATGAGCTGATTGGCTGGTTGTTTATAAATCCCCACCTTATCACTTTTTAAAGCTTAGTACATCTGGCCCAGTGTGACATATTAAGGCTAGATGTATAATGACATGGAACAAAGAGAACCTGATCCAAGGTATTAAATGGAGAATGTGTGTGTGTGTGTGTGTGTGTGTGTGTGTGTGTGTGTGTGTGTGTGTGTGGGGGGGGGTTATTTAAAAAAATAATGGCTACTTGTGTATTAGCTTGGCACCCAATTAGCATACGTACGCAGGCGTAGGGTAAGCTACGCTGTCTGTGTAGTCCAACGGTTGCCTAGCGTAGTTAGCGTAGTGACTCCGCAGAAGCCAAAACGCTGCATAGCGTAGTGACTTCGCGGCAGCGCAGCTCTGTCCTCGGCGTCCATGGCTCTGTCCCCGGAGCCATGCCAAGCCTAGTGAGCGCCTCTCACACAGCACCGGTAACACGGAACACATGTGAAGTTATCCGCGTCCGCTCGCCACACTTTATAAAATCAACTCCACGCTGACGTGGATAGTGGGAGTATGAACAGGTCGGGAGGACGCGTAATGCACCCGCTCGCCACGCTTCGGGCTGGCGTGGATAGTGGGGGTTTTTCAGGAACACATTCACACGTGCCATATCATACATCGGAGACATTAATGAACATTGTCACAGGTTCTGCAGCCATTACACTGTCACTTCACCTTCAGCTATGACAGGGACACTGACTGTCTGACTATGCTGATTCTGACAGGGCCGCTCGCGGGAACACTACGCTACTTTTGACTGACTACGCTAACTATGCTGGCTGCGGGAACACTACGCTGATTCTGACAGAGACGCTACGCTAACTACGTACCGGGCGCCCGGCTAATACTCAAGTACCAAATAATGTAATTTCAATAGTTAAATGTAAGGAGAAAAAAAAACCTAACAAAAATAACCAGCATCTACATCTGCAGTATGTACTAAAAATAAGGGACCGTCTTGTCCATTGGTTTTCTTAGGAATCACTTGGCGCTTATTTCTGACACTGCCAATTAGTTTATGGGGCAGGAGAAGTCGTCTTACAACGCAGGCAAGAGCAAGGAGGTGCTGGGTTATTTTTCACACTGTGTGCTCTAAAGGTGAAATTAGCCATTAAGCATTCAGTTTTCAATTCCACAGTGTGATCAGAAAATCAATTGTTAGAAAACTTTTCACTTTGGGCTGGAATTATAGGTCAAAATGTTACTGCAGTTGGTAAGGGCTAATCCCAGAGTAGCACTTTCAGAAAAGAGTTTGGTCTTGCTAAATGTCTACATTTTAATGAGTAGGCAAACAATTAGATGTCCTGATCTTTCTAACACCTGCTGCAAACTTATACATTGATTGAACAACTTCTATTTCTGTGTTGTAGGAATATTACATAGGTTGATATGCAATTCTGTTAAGAAAGTCTGGAGGTTGCAAAAGTTACAGTACCTAACTGAAAGTGTAGGCTGAGGAATTCCACAACTTCCAATGATTTAAAAAAAATTTTTTTATTTAAAACAAATACAAGTTCTGTGGTTCATTGATCAAGAAATGTTATTTATCCACCCTTTAGAATAGGGATATCCAATATGGAGTACCATAATAAGAAAGTTATCAAATTTCGTTTACTTTCAAATTAAGCCATTTATCTGTGACCCAAATTCATAGGACACACAGTAATGGCTCAATTAGTAATGTGGCACACCGTAATACCTCCCATCCGATTCAAACATGGCATGCCTCAGTTTTCAGAGTGCCCCTATGCACTTATATTGCCAGCTTCGAACCCTCATCTTACTTACCCTACCACTAAAGGTCCAGCCGTGGACACGGTCTGTGAATCCACAATCTGCTCCTCCTGCCATAGGCCACACACGACACTCCAATCACACCCGCAGCTGAAATGATTACTCAGAGGCATCGTGGTATAGACCAGAGGTTCTCAAACTCGGCCCTTAAGACCCCCAACACAGTTCATGTTTTCCGGGTCTCCCAACAGATGCATTCATTACTCACTGACACATTTTGAAAGATCCACAGGTGGTGCTAATTTTTTCAAATCACTCTGTGAGGAGACCTGCAAAACATGCACTGTGAGGGGTCCTGAGGACCGACTTTGAGAAACTGTGGTATAGACAGTAGGCAGAGCAGCAGAGAGGGTTGGTCCTGTCTTGATGCACTCAGTGACATCACCGGCATTTCACCCGATAGAATTTTAATACACCACCCTTCAGGGATTAGGCAACCAATCACCTTTTAGCTATCATTTTATAGATTTAACTTGATTAATAAGAAGAAGCTGATTGGTTGCTATAGACTACTTCTCTACTCGTTTCACTGATTGTTACATTAACCTTTTAATACATTAAATATAAACTAAATCCACCGGAAAATGTAAAAGACTCGCAAAAATTGCTTTTTATTTCAACTAGCTTTATTATTTATAATTTAATACTAAATTAATTACAAGAACTCAATACAATATATGTATTACAAAAAACTCAAATTAACTAATTTTAGATTGCAAAGAAAATACAGTATTTATTGTAACTTTCTATGTTCAAGACCAGTGGACTATGGTAGAGGAACATAACAAATTATGCATTTAGACAAGTATAGGTAGAAAAGAGCAAGCTACAAGCACACATTGTTTGTCATGCTTAAAGATTTGGTAATTTGCCAAACATCCGAAGCACCAGACATTACATTTGAAATTGCAGCATCTGACATCAAAGACCAGCGCTGCCCTGAGGAAAATAACTGTGCTGAGCTACTCCCTTTAGCCCTCACAATATATATATATAGGTCAATGTCGAATATGGTTGCAGTATATAGGTCAATCCTTAATATGGTTGTAGGCTACCGAATTTCCATATCTTACGACAAGAGCCGTTTGACCATTCAGGTGGAAGTTCTATAGAATGGAAATGTAGAAACATTAAATGTAAAGATAGCTGCTAAATATTTGTATGTATGGATACAATACTTTTCTCAAAATGTCCCAAAATATTTTAATTTATCTAGAAATGAAATGAAAAATTAAATGCAACTATATTTCTTTATGGTGGCACAAATGGCAGAGTTTTCCCATATTTTTTAATAGAATTGCTAAGTCTCTTTCCAAGAATTGCTGGTTAGATTCAATCTTCCTTGCCAAATGCAGACTAGAAGCATGAATGTGCTTTGTTTAAATTACATTTCATTAGTTGGGTGGAGCGGATGCATTCATAGCGTGGTGCCCGTTAAACAGAATTCATTATAATTAGTTATCAGGGATGTAAAAAAGAAGGGGTAGACAATGCTTAGCAGACAGTGCATTTGTCCTATGAGTGCACCATCCAAATCCACCGCGACTGACCACCTATTCCCCTATGTGCTCCGCTTACAGTAGCTCCAGATGTGTTCGGCAGCATTCAGTGCCTGCTGCCCACCAAGCTCCCACTCTCAGGGCAGAAGCAGTAGCCTCTGCCCATATAGATGGCCGCTTTGGCGAGAGTGACGGCAGGCTTTGCCAAACCCAACCGTTGCCATTATATCATGGAATAATAAAAAAAGCGGTTACCACAACCAGACGTGTTTCTTCCCCATATGCTTCACCTGCACCGCTTGACGAGGGAATGGAGCGCAGGAGCCATTCTGTGGCAGCAAGATATTTAAGCAGTAGCAAAGCTGCTCAAGAGGTGCAGTGGCTCTACCCGACATACTGTGTATAAGAAGCTCTTCTGTGTGGTGTAACATGAATTGTTACTATTCTGTGGCCATACCATTTCTCCAGGAAACCACGCCCCTTATTTTTGGCATGAGCCTTCAACACTGTCCCTATTTTATGAATGGGGTGGGAGAGGGCACCAATTCTCTTTTTGTCACAGGGCATCACAATTACTAGTTACAGCTCTAATAGTTATTCAGTGCAAGACTTTATATACAGAATGGACCTAATAATATACATGTCACACCCTCATAATTTGAGCCCTAAGAACAGTTAAGCAAAATGTAATAAATTTATTTAAAAAAAAAAGCTATGTGTAACTGATTTAATATAGTTGCTCTTAATTAGCCTATAGATCATATAATTATCATGTGTTTTTGAAAAAGGACATTTAATGACCACATAAAATGATACAAATAATGGTTAATAGAATTTTACACTACAAATTTTAAGTTATGACAATATTGTTACAGTATCTTCATTGCGAGTCCACTGAAATATATGCTACAAAAATGATAGTCAACAGCTTGTAACACAATCCCTCAAGCCCCTGCCCCCCATAACATTTTGGGAAAACAAACAGGGCTTCTAGGCAAGATACTCAACATGTCTGAGTATAACTGGCGGTCGCAACATAATACTGTAGATGTTACAAGTGTCTTGGCTGCCTTACATGTCCAGCAATGATCACTGGCATTTTTTTACGCCTTCCACACAGCGGTAAAAAAAAATATATATACATCTCGCACGACTTACTTGTACCATGGATCATGTGGTTTACTATTTAACATGCCCCTGTGGGCTAATGTATGTTGGCAAATCCATAAGAACGTATGAATCAACAACAATCCTCCATCAGATTGGCACTAACCAACGGTACGTCTGACAAGCCTGTGGCCATCCATTGTTTGGAAAAAGAACACCAAATTTCATCAATACGCTGTATGATCATTGATTATGTCCCTTTACCTTTATGGGCAGAGGATAGAGGACTAGTGAAGGGGAGAGGATAGAGGCCTAATGCTTTTTTTTTTTTTTTTAAAGAGGTGCCTGGACATTGGCGCTCCTCGGGGACTAAATAAAATCAATACTCTATCCATTTTCATCTAATGTTTATTTCAATATATGTGAATCATTATGTTTATCATGGTGTTAGGAATGACATTTTAAAACCATCCATTCTATAGTATATAATATATTTGCATCATACATTATAAAGTGTATAATAAATTGCTTTTAATTTGGTTTTTCCCATTACTCGCTGTGTAGCAAGTTATGTCCACTGCCTCCATAACCTAAATGTCAGTGTGTGTGTGCTGTCAGCCTAAGTGGAATGCACAATACATGGCTAGTTCCACATTTTGCATTTCACCATATACATAGGAAGAGGCAGCCAAAGTAATGTATCCCCCTGACTTCCGGCCTGACCTGATGCAGTATTTGTATTTGTTGATGCTATGGCCACACAGGGCAACAATTAAAGCACATGGCTATAAATGTATCTACGGTGTATAGAAAGAATATTTAATAGTTTTTGTACTTAAGTACGCACCACTTCAGAGGTGGCGGGGTATTTAAAACACAGTATGGGCAATGATGACATTCCTTGCTTTTTTCCTCTGGAATGGAGTATCTGCCTGGAAAAAGGTCTAGGATTGGGATCGAAACGTTGAGCAAATGATATTTTAAGTGGTGAGATTAAAAGCTAAATTTTGTCTTGTGGATAAAGGTTGTAGCCCCATGAACATGGACTGCCTGAGTTACGGACACCAGGGCAGCTAAATTTGATCTATATAAAGTGAGTGCGGCTCCGACATTGGAGTTATAACACGAGGCTGGATTGAAAAGTACTGCCTCCATGGCTATAAGTTTTTTATTTGTCAACTTTGAACACTTTATTGTACATGATAATTAAGTTTATCCTCTATGTAATGCACTAGTCACTTTTCAACATAGTCCCCCATCCCATTCTACGCATGTGCGCCAACACTTGACAAGTCGGGCAAACCCATCTGAGAAGAAAGCTGGTGGTTGTTGTCTACACCAGGACCGAACGGCGGCTTTCACCACGTTGTCAGAGTTGAAAGGTTGACCCTTAACGGATTCGGACCTGTGCGAACAGGCCTGAATCAGCTCTGAAGCTCATTTGTCAAGGAATGCCACCATTAACTTAATTGGACAAGATTTTTCAGATAAAACCTTACCAATTGTTTTAAGTTAATAGATTTTGTGACATTAATTTAACACAAAGGCCCACACTCCCATGAAATAAACTACACAGTTAATTTTGTACAGGCTGTCAAAGTGAGAAAATGGAAGTAGATAAGTTATAATACTATACATGTATATTTATAATATAATAACATTCAGTTAGGGCTTAGCACCTTGTGGAAGGCATGAAAAAATTCAGATCATCAACAGCATAAACCAGAACAACTGTATAGCCATATCATAGGTCAACAACCATGCTTCTGCCAGTTTTGATTTCTATTTTCTACCCTAACAAAATAGGCTTGCGTCTATGAATTTAAATTAGCCATAACGATCACAAAGGATATTTCAATATGTTGCATCACGTATTCTTATGTGTTTCACATAAGTAATGTGAACAATGGGATATTGTAGTGCACGGAAGAGTGATTGATAGAATTGTACCAGGTATAATTACATGACAAAGGCATTGAAATTACTGCAGTAAAATAATCTGTATAATTAAAAATAACAAAATAAATATGCATAATAGGCTTAGCTTGTAATAGTCTGAACTCTCGGCCAATGACATAACTGATGCTGGTGGTAGGGGACCTTAGCCAAAAACATGTAAAGATTGAGAAAAAAAAAAATCTACAATGGGTTTTAATGTTTTTGTTTTTACATTTTTTTCATACCGTATAGCTATACATGTTGTATATCATTCAGTCATCAACAGTAGATCAAAAGTGTAATAAAAAATGATCTGAGTGCACAGGTTTTAACAAAGGAACTTATTCAGGTCTGCAAGCAAAGCAAAAAAAAAGCATAACACTTGTTGCACTACAAGTGGGGCAGATGTAACATGCAGAGAGAGTTAAAACTCCCAGACACTAAGGACAGGTCGGACCAATATGCCTTTGAGCTCCCCCAACAGGTCCCGGGAAGCTCAATTGCGATTTGACACTTGATGTACCAATTTTATATGCAATAAATTGGGACTGCGCATCGGGTCGGAGGGGATATCTTATACATCCGATTTGGGCCAATTTCAGGTGAAATTGGCCCAAATCGGATAAGTGCATGGGCACCTTTACATTTATGGGGGTATGTTCTAACGGAAATCTAAATTGCAGTGTAAAAATAAAGATGTCAGGCTTACTAAAGGACAACTTGGTGTCCAGCATACCCTGGTCAGTAATTCTGGCATGATACAATCTAACCAGGTAAATCCAAACCATAAATGCTGTTGGTCTTATAACTCTGAAACTCTCATACAATAACGGTTTTCGTTAAATGTAATTATAGAGCGTGTAGGACAGTGGTAGCCAACCACGGTCCTCGAGAGCTACCAACAGTTCACATTTTCCAGACAACCTAGCTGCTGCGCAGGTGCACTCATTACTAGCTGAAACATTTTCAAAAAGCCACAGGTGGAGCTAATTACTTCACTTGTGATTCTGTGAGGAGATCTGGAAAACATTAACTGTTGGTAGCTCTCGAGGACTGGAGTTGGCTACCCCAGGTGTAGGACATGACATTGTATGGTGTCCACAGTATTAGGTGGCCAGGACCTCTGTCACATAGTTGTCTACCAAGTTCCTGGGATGGCCTACTACACAATAGGGTCCAGCCAATTACCCAGCATGGAAAGCGACAAGCATCAGTGCTTAGGTAGGTGGTGGTTTCTCCTTCTCATTGGGATACAATCATTGGGTCACCAGCATGTTGGTCAACACCATTAGATCGACATGCATTTAGGTCGACATGAGTCTAGGTCCACATGCAGGAAGGTCGACATGAGTCTAGGTCCACATGGGTTAGGTCCACATGGTCATTAGGTCAACATGGGTTAGGGCGACAGTCGAAAGGTCGACATGGGGCTTAAAAAAAAATTGAGTCAACATGTGCCGACAGGCGGTATTATATGCCCTACCATCCACTAGAGCATGGTGGGAGAATAAAATAGTGTGTTGAGCGAAGCTTAACAAGTGCAACGAGCCATGAGAGGGGACGCGGTGCTACGTTTCAGTGTCCATGTCAACTATGTCGACATTCTGGACAATAAACGTGAAAACCGCCATGTCAACCTTTTGACTGTCGACCTAGACTCATGTCAACCTTCCAACATGCTGGTGACCTAATGATCCACACACCCTTCTCGTTTAAGCTCAACACTATTATCAATCTACGACACTCATTTCACCCTCACATGCGCAGCTAAGCTAATTAGTGAGCCTGACACTGGGGCAGATGTATCAACCAGCGTTAAGTGCAAAAATGCACTTAACGCTGGTTAACTGGGGGGGGATTACGATTCTGCTTATGTATTACTAGCGCACCTAACGTGCGCTAGTGACAGCCCGCCGAGTTACGCTCGGCGGGGCTGTCCCTGCAATCCCCCCCAGGGATTAACGGCCGGGCGATGTATTAACAGCCTTCAAGGCGTTAATTCGCCCCGGCCGCTTCGCCAGCTCAGGGCTAGCGTTGTCCTATCCCCCACTATGGGGACAAAGCTAGCCCTGCGTCTGGCTTGGGCTGCGCTGGAGATCTCGCGGTTTTAGCGAGATCTCGCGCATGCCCAGTAAGCCGGGCAGGGGGGGCGACGGCGAGTGCGCATGTGCGGGGCGGCGAGGGAGCCGATAAGGAGAGCCGTTAACGCTGGGGCTAACGGCTCTCCTTATCGGCATGGGGGATGTTTATACATTTCCCCATAACGAGTGCCCGCTTCTCCTCGTTATGCAGGAGAAGCGTGACGTTATTTCAGAAGCGCAAAGGGGGGGGGGGGGGTTAGTACATCTGCCCCACTGTCACATGGTAGGCTTCTTCTTGATTACAGCCTTTGTAAAGCGACCTGGGTAGAAGGGATTGAATTCCGAGATGAAGACTATTAGAGCATTGAAACATTAAAAAGGTCAACATGCATTTATTTTACTAAATTTTCAGCTGACATATGCCGACAGGCGATATTTCATGCCCTTCCATCTACTAGGGCGTGGAGGGAGAATAAAATAGTGTGCCGAGCCCGAAGCATGGCGAGTGTACATGCGAGGGGACGCGGTACACTTAGACAGTGTCTGTGTCGACATAGACACCCTAAAAACAATTAAAAATCATGTTGACCTTTTTCAATGTTGACCTTAGGACCCTGTTGACCTAAACACTGTAGATATTTTATACCATAACAGTGGTTGTTTGTGCTGGATATGGTTTAAAGGGCCTACAGCGTCTAAGTCCACTGTACATACAAGTATGTGCAGGAACAGTATTACCACCTGGTCAGCAAATAGACCCAAACTAATGGTGTGTGTTTGCTTACCAACAAGGCACCCCAGATTGTCTGACATGCATGTGTGGCCAAACTGGCTATGGACAACTCAAAAAGATCTGTGGAGTAAGCACAATTAAACAATTACTGGATTACATTTGGTTAATCTTCTCTGACCAACTCCATTTAATTCTTCCAGCAGAGATACTGGTTGTTGTACTTCTTCGATTCATATGAAATGATCATGTATTTTTCTTGGTATGTAAAAACTTCCACACGTTAAGTTTAATGAAAACAGACTCAACATTTTGCTGAAAACTGTAAATGTTCCATACTGTATGAGTTCAGCTTGTACGTGACTGACCGTACTGCAATTAAGAGTTTGTTTGAAAGGAAAGAAAATAAAAAGTTGATGCTTGTACAGTCAGAATCATCCAATATAAACTCACAGCACAAATGGCATTTAATAGCAAGGGGAGGGGTAAGACACAGTACGAGTTTATCTGTCTTGTCATGTGCACTTTTAAAGCAGTGATAATGAATCTGTTCAGACTCACAATCGCTGATTTCTGTTCAGTTTTGAAGTTTGTCACAGTACTGTCAGACCTACAAAGAAAGGTCACTGATCCACAATTTAACAAGCATGCTTATACAGTACATCTTTCTGCCGTGGAATTAATAATTTTAGAGTTACGGGCGTCTAATTGCTAAATATCAGCTATCCAGAATATGAAATGTGTCTTGGTACAGATACATTTTATAAAATGGAGTAATAGCTGGTATACCACAATTTAATGAGATACAGTAATCATGCTAGCAATAGAAATATATAAATGCTAGTGTAATGTTCTGTGGTGTTTTTGAAGTTCTTAGACCAGGAAGAAAGGGTGAACATGTAAAATTGTGCTGTGTATTTTAGAGATATGGATCATAGGGTTAACAGTGTTTAGGTCGACAATCAGTAGATTGACACCAAAATGTTGACACTGGATAAAGATGGACACAGAAAAGGTCAACTTGAAGATGTTGACATGTCAGTGTCAACAAGGAACACCCCAAATTGTGCATGCTTTGCTCACCATGCTTCAGGCCAGATGCCAATCATAGTCCCCGTGGATGGTAACGTTTGAAAAAGTCAAAATTAAAAATGTAAAAAAAAAAAAATCTATAAAATTATCGGTAGATGCTAAATGGCTTCTATAGGGGAACTTCTCCACTCTCTTCACTGCTTGATACATGAACCCTAAACTTCTGTGTTATGGTCCCATCCACTTTTTATGCGATTCCAACACATTGCTGCAACGGATAAAAAGTGACAGCGCGTATCATTTACCGGCAATCGCGATGTGAGGCGTGTTCCTGTGTACCTTGCATCGCAGTCGCAGATCCTATGGACTGCCATGAATATTTGTTGCAGCCCATGGCCCCTGCTAGGATCACATAAGATACACTGTATGCAAGGGATACGGTCATTAGGTCTACAGTAACTAGGTCGACAAGCATTGGGTGGACATGGGTCTAGGTCGACACTAGCGTTAGGTCGACCTGGGCTAGGTCGACAGTCAAAAGGTTGACGTGGGGTTTTTCACTGTTTTTTGAGCCGACATATGCCGACAGGCGGTATTTCATGCCCTTCCATCCACTAGGGCGTGGCGGGAGAATAAAATAGTGTGCCGAGTGTAGCAAGGCACCGTGCCCGAAGCATTGCGAGCGAAGTGAGGAGACGCGTTACACTTCAAACGGTGTCCAACATTCGGGTAAAAAAAAACCACAGTAAAAAAAAACATGTTGACCTAGCCCATGTCAACCTAACACTAGTGTCGACCTAATGTCATGTCGACCTAGACCCATGTCGACCTAGTAGTGTCCACCCAATGCTTGTCAACCTAGTTATGGTAGACTAAACTATCCCAAACCGTATGCAAAAAGTCTGCATACAATATATCTTATTTGATCCTGCCTCCCAGCAGCTGCCGGGTGAGATCATGGGGTATCGCATGCGAGGTACTGCAGTTGATACATCGCACTAGTGGCCACCTTAAGTGTAGCAGCCAGTGCGGAGTCATACATTTTGTGGGCCAGTAGTCTATAATATACACACGTAGCAAAAAACACTCATGAGGCAATGGTTCACAAAGAATATAGTGAATTAATATGCTGCATATAACTCCAGCCCACAAAATGGCCGTCTCGGCTGTATACAGTTTACTTTAAGACATAGATAAATCAGAAAGAAGGGCTATAAAACAAAAGACACAACATTTTCCCATGTTTACAGATACTCTTCCAGCAATATCGGTAGGTACCCATCAAATGATAGTGGTAATATTTTGCAATCTTATTTTCTCTAATTGACTAGAAAGGCAAACCTACTGTAATTTTCATCACTATTGCCCTCATTAAGAACTTGTTTGATAAATGTCACTATACCATCATTATATGGCCTCCCCCAAAAAACAGAGTTATTTTTACATTTCCATTCTACCATTAGTGTCAGAGACTAATTAAAAGAAGCTCATTGTCACAAGAGCATAATATAGTCAAAATACATGCTAGAATGGACTTTGATACAGTAGTGTGATAGACAAAAGCAAAGGTCTAAGTTAATAACATTTTTCTTAATTTCAGTTTAATGTCAAAGCATACCTTCAAAGCTTGATTTATGTCTTGTAGCATTTTAATTAACATATCCATGAAGAGTATTACAGAACGTGGTGTGTTCATTTCAAGGTTTAACTTTTTTGTTACAGTACATGGAAAATATTTTAACAAAACTTTGCTAAAAAATAACAAAAAAACCCCAACAACTATTTTGTATTAAGATGAAAGGCTTAAAGGGCTGTACACATGGGGGGGTGATTCTGATTGAACAGTAAGGTGTGAAGCAGCTGACCGATCTCGCCTCTGACTCCTCCCTGTCTAATACCCGCATTAACAATATGTAACGAAGACACATCTCCGCGGCAGGAGAAATCATCAGATGGTCGAAAGATTTGATGACGGATGCTCATCCATCATTTGATGGTGAGCTTCCGATGTCCATCTCTACCCTACTGCTCCGCCGCCGTGTGATCTATAGAGCAGGGCGTGGGCCTGGTGGGTGTGTATGGAGTAGGGATAGTAGTGATAGGACCAGGCGGCATTTAAATCAGAACAGGGGGAAGGTGCAGGGTGGGCCAGCTCCTGTTTGGGTATATTCCGTATGGAGCAGGGGGAGGGCTGAGCGGAGTTTACAGCAGAACAGGTGGAGGGAGCAGGGTGACACGGCAGACGTGTGTAAGCTCCGTATGGAGAAGGCGGAGGTCCGGGCAGCGTGCAGAGCAGAACAGGGGTAAAGAGCAGGGGGAGGGAGCAGGGCTGGCCGCCGGCTTTCAACACAATCATCCTCAACATCCTCCACCCCAAACTACTCCGCCTAGGAGTCCCTGAAGCTACGTGTTCTTGGAATGTGGACTTTCTGACTGATAGAAAACAAGTTGTGAAAGTGGGGAAATTCACCTCCTAAAATGTGCTGCTTAATAAATTAAAGTTAACCCAACATATCCAAGACTGAGCTTATTGTCCCCCACCATTCAAAACCACTTTTTAGTTATTTTACTGCTGCCAACACTGCACTCTCTCGACAATAAAAATCTGCTGCATATGGGTAATCCTTCACTCCTCTCTTTCCATCAGCCCCTAAGCTGGGTACACACTAGAAGATATATCTACAGACGGATTGGGCAACGTGTTCTCCATACACGCTGCCTGACCGTCGGGATGGATATCAGAAATGGGCAGGTGTGTGCACTGTAATTACTGGCGGCTGTATGGGCAGTCAGCGGATCGCCAGTAAGCACAGCACGGTATGCCAATATATCAATACAGCAGACTTGATATATCTGAATGATGCTGTTCACAGATATATCACTCGTACATACTGGCGCATCGATATATCATCCATTCAATCGAACGACCGATATATCATCCCAGTGTGTATGCACCTTTATATCAAACCTTAATGCTGCAGTTAATGTTCTCTTCCTATTCCATCACTTTGATTCAGCATGTGCTCTTCTTCAACATTTTCACCAGCTCCCTATCCACAGAATCCTTGCCATCCAAAGCACTTCATTGCACCTAACCTAACATCTCTGGTAGCTTCTCCTCTAGAGATCAACTTTCCTCTCAGATACAGTTAGACTCCATTAGTGTAAGTCAAGGCTGGCCGAACCAATCCTCAAGATCTACCAACAGTCCACGTTTTTAAGACTACCTATCTGGTGCCCAGCTGTAGTCATTACTAACGGTCACATTTTCGAACATGCTGCATTAATTCCTACTATAGATCCAGAGGTTGCCTGACAAACATGAACTGTTGGTAGATCTTGAGGACAGGTTTGGCCACCCCTGGTGTAAGCTATCACGAGAAAAGCCCTAAAGTATCTTGTTCTCTCCATGTACAATCCCTGTCTCCAGTGCGCTTACACTCACAGTCTAGGTCTATTAAGGTGATTGAAAGATACTATATTAATGTCATTCACTTTGTTGTCATAAAAGGACAGTTTAATTTACCTGTATTTACATAGTAACATTGTAATTTAGGTTGAAAAAAAAAAAGCCGTCAGTCCATCGAGTCTAACCTATTTATCTAGTTTAAGTCATAACTTGTCTAAGTCATAACTCTAGGATTCCCTTTATGTCCGATAATTTATCCAGTTTTAGTTTAAAAATCATTTATTGTACTCGCCATTACCACATTTTCTGCAAAGAGTTCCAGAACTTAACTGCTGTCATGGTGAAGAAACCCCTTCTAAATTCCGTACGGAATTTATCTTACTTGAGATTCAATGCGTGCCCGCGCGTCCTAAGTACAGTCTTGTTACTGAATAAGTCTTCTCCTAGTTCCTTAGGATTTCCAATCCCGTATTTGAACATACTAATCATATCTCCACTTAACCTCAGTTTTCCAGTGTAGACATATTCAGCCTGGTTAGCCTATCATTATATTCTAGTGACTGTATGGTTTGTTTATTTTATTTTTTTATATTTAATTGGTTATTATTCAATGAAATGTCTGCAATTACAGACACCTAATGGTGCCATGTGCTGTAAATAAATTAGAATAGTAATACAATGACAGAACCTGCTTTTTCTATTCCAAAATAGAAAATGTGGCTATGTCATGGTGCACACAAGCAGCATGCTGATATATGGACAGTGTAGATGTAGGTCATCTACTGTATCATACATACTGTAATCAGTATTAAATATATATATATATATATATATATATATATATATATATATACACACACACACATTGTATAAAAATAAAATAAATTGTACGTAAAACCCTTTATTTGCAGGATATTAAAGAATAGTCTCTATTGCATACATGTCCAAACTATGGCCCTCCAGCTGTTGTGAAACTACAAGTCCCATCATGCCAGTTTTGCTATTAGGGAATGCTAAAACGATGGCAGGGAATGCTGGTATGTGAAGTTTCAAAACAGCTGGACAGCCACAGTTTGGACATGCCTGCTCTATTGCGTTAAGCCCTTTTTCAACTCTTTATATTGGATCACTGTCCCCAATCTGGTTATTAAAAGAAGGTTCAGAGTTCACAGCCATACACCATAAGAAAGAAATCAGGTCAATACGCCTTGGTACAGGGGTCATTTTATTTAACATTTATGAGAGTTCCCATATGCTTGATACTGTAAGTTGGGTACACCCATCTGTTTTAATTGAACCACCGGTTGTTAACACATGCATAAAGCAGAGATTGGTGGTTAGGATCCATTACAAAGAAACCTTTATTCCAATATGGGTGGAATACACAATACTGTTACGTGAGCAAGGTACGCCATGTTATATTTTTGATAGACAGATAGAGGATATAACCACACTTGGACCGCTGTATACATCAAGAACATAATTTTAGGACATACTATACTACACTATTTCTATATTTTTCCTTTTTATGTCCGCATCTAGTTATACAACCACAGAGGATTAACATCAAGGGAAAATACTTGGGAAATGTATTTCCCTTTTGCAATGGACATAGGATATTTATGGTTTTAATAAGACTTTGCAAATCCATTTATTCTGATTACCCTTTATTTTTTGTGAGCGCATTTAAGTTTTTTTTTTTATCTTCTTGCTTTCTGTATTTCATAGAGCCCAAAGTAAATGCAACGCTATTTGGTAAAGGATATCTGCACATGCGTATGTGCACACATATGCGGTCATGCTGACTTGCATGCTTAACACTTGAGCCTGATTAAGAGGACACAGATCAGGTACTGTAAGGCAGTGGTTCTCAACCTCTGTCCTCAAGTACCCTTAACAGTGCACGTTTTCCAGGTCACCTGGCAGGTGCACTTATTATTCACTGGTACATTTTAAACGATCACAAGTGGAGCTAATCATTTCACCTGTGATTCTGGGTGGAGACCTGAAAAACGTGAACTGTTGAAGTACTTCAGGACTGAGGTTGAGAACCACTGCTGTAAGGGAATGTTTACGCCTCAACAGAAGCATTTCTGTTGATCATACGCCTGTTGTAAAAACTTACATCCCACAATTGTGTACAGATATTCATAATTGCATTACAATATTTGTACACAATCTGAGAATCTAAATCAGTAATAAGGTCTGTCATATACCCCTTAAAGGGTTAAGAAAAGTACCAGGAAAAGGAAGCCAGTGTGGTTTACTAAAGAGGTATCAACTAGTGTAAAAGCAAAAAAGATGGCCTTTAGGACATACAAGCAGACTCAAAATAATAATGACAAAGAAATGTATCTTGCCAGACGCAAAGAGGCTAAGAAAGTGATCAGGCGTGCCAAGGCACAAGCTGAGAAGAAAATGGTTCAGTCAGTAGATAAAGGAAACAAAACTTTTTTAAGTATATAAGTGAAAGGAGAAAATCAAATGGAGGAATAATAAGACTGCGGACAGACACTGAGAATTTGGTGGAGGGAGACAAGGCAATTGCAGATCATCTAAATAATTACTTTTGCTCCGTATTCACTATAGAAGGAGAAGGGAAGGGACCACAGTTAAGTTGCAAGGACATTCATAAAAATAAGGTAGTACATTTACTAGGGAGAAAGTCCTAACAGAACTTTCAAGACTGAAAGTGGATAAATCAATGGGGCCAGACGGAGTGCATCCAAGGATACTAAAAGAACTAAAAGATGTGTTGGCAGCGCCATTTACAGATTTATTCAACCAGTCACTAGATACAGGTGCAGTTCCAGAGTACTGGAGAAAAGCAAATGTAGTTCCACTGCACAAAAGTGGAAGCAAAGAAAAAACAAGTAACTACAGACCAGTGAGCCTTACATCAGTAGTAGGGAAAATAATGGAAACACTATTAAAAGAAAGAATAGTGGAATATCTTAAATTAAACAACAGGATCCAAAACAGCATGGTTTTACTGCAGGGAGATCATGCCAAACAAGTCTCATTGACTTTTTTGACTCCGTGACCAAAATACTAGATGAAGGGGGGGCTGTAGATGTGGCATATCTAGACTTTAGTAAGGCATTTGACACTGTCCCACATCGCAGGCTGCTAAATAAACTTGAAAGTGTGGGATTGGATTATAAAACAATTAAATGGATAAGAACCTGGTTGCAGGATAGGAAACAGACAGTTGTAGTAAATGGAGTGCATTCTATGGAGGGACATGTTACCAGTGGAGTACCCCAGGGATCTGTACTTGGACCAGTGCTCTTTAATATCTTTGTTAGTGACATTGCAAATGGTATTGAAGGGAAAGTACAGTATGCCTTTTTGCAGATGACACAAAGTTATGCAACAGAGTAGACACACCAGGAGGGGTAAATCAAATGACTGATGATCTAAGTAAACTTGAGAATTGGTCAAGAGAATGGCAACTACAGTTTAATGCTAAAAAATGCAAAATTATGCACTTGGGACTCAAAAACCCAAAGGCTCAATATAGTATCAAGGGTACTATAATGGAAACTACTGAGGAAGAGAGGGATCTAGGAGTCACTATTTCAAGTGACTTAAAGGCAGGGAGGCAATGTAACAAAGCAATGAGGAAGACTAGTCAGATGCTTGGTTGCATAGGGAGAGGAATCAGTAGCAGAAAAAAAGACGTAATAATGCCACTTTATAGGTCATTGGTACGACCTCATCTGGAATACTGTGTCCAGTTCTGGAGACCAAATCTTCAGAAGGATATAAATACATTGGAGAGTGTACAACGAAGGGCAACTAAAATGGTTCATGGCCTACATCACAAAACTTACCTAGATATGCTAAAAGATCTTAACATGTATAGTTTGGAACAGAGAAGGGAAAGGGGGGACATGATAGAAATCTTCAAATATATCAAGGGTTTTAACATAGTACAGGTGGGAAATTTTCTTCAAAGGAAAACAAGTAATAAAACACGAGGACATGCACTGAAACTGGAGGGAGGGAGGTAGGTTCAGGGGAAATGTTAGAAAGAATTACTTCACAGAAAGGGTAGTGGATAAGTGGAATAGCCTCCCATCAGAGTTGGTAGAGGCTAAGATAGTAGAACAATTTAAACATGCTTGGGATAGGCATATGAATATCCTTACAAAGAAATAAGGATTAAAAAGGGTTGAGTTTACCTGAAGGGTAAAAAAAGGTGCAGACTAGATGGGCCAAATGGTTCTTATCTGCCGTCAAATTCTATGTTTCTATGAGACAATATTGCTTTGATATACAGGTACAAACATCGGATATAAAAAATTCTTAAATGTATTTATTTCTCTCAAAAAATTTGATTATTCTTTCTTTGGACCTCATTTTTAGATCAGTTCATATTATACTAGACCGTATTACTGTCTTCTTGACTAAATGAAACAAAGGTAGTTAAAAAATTGAAATGGCAGTTTTTTATCTGTACTTTAAGTAGTCTTGATGGAAAGTCTCTCAAAGTTGGACCTCAAAGCATCCTTACAGTCCTGATTTTACAGATAGTCATGGCGCAGCTGTACGAGCAGTTGGTGGATCGTCTGTAAACACAGAATGATGCACCAATATATCTTCAGATATATTGGGCATTGGCTGTGGTGCACAGCCCTCGCTATAGCTATATATGTGTGTGTGTGTGCGTGAACAATGTCATTCACAGATATATCGATGGCACACACTGGCGTATGGTGCATTGATACAGATGGAGCCACGCAAAGGTTTTGTCGTGCCACTTTGTAGCGCACTCAGATGAACTGAGGTGCTTTGAGGCACGCTATGCAATATGCGTGCCTCAAACCACCTCATTATCTACCGCTGGGTAGATAAGGCTCCACTATTCCAGCAGTGGATTGATATACATTACAGAAAGGATGGAGCTGTGCCATTCACCGAGAATGGGACATGCTTACATTTGAGACACTTGTGCGTCTTATTCTTGGTGAACATCTGTACAGTACATTACAATACAAGCTCGGGCAAATTGGCTGTGTAATGTACTGGTGCCAGGTGGAGCAAATTATTTCATAAGCATAACATCCCACAGTTCCCTTAGCCGATGCAGTATACAGCAAGCATAACTGATGGCATGAGATCACTGTGTACATAGACTCATGAGCACAGGTCGCTATCACTAGGTGTCGTAGGCTAGCTGATAAGTGTGCCGCTCTCCATGCTCAGAGACCCGGATTTGGTTCTCTAAGTGACAATGTTTTTTTTCTCTATGTTTTTAGTCTACCATTTATACTGTACATACTAATTTACTTTATAGTACAATAGACATTTTTTCTCAGAAAATGCTATAGCATAGGTTATGCATGTACTGTATATGGGCACCTATGTACATGTGCCTTATTAAGGTATTTAAAACACATAGGGGCTATCCCCATAGTGAGCATACAGTCACCAGACTCGTGCACCAAGCGGGTTAACAAAATAGCAAACCATCGTGAACCAGGGCTTTGCGGAAGCCCATATCTATGGAGCAAGCAACGGGATAGGATTTACATGTCTATGGGGAACGCTGAGAGTGCATCTCATTAAACTAGTTAAAACACACAGGGGCTGCTGACAAAGGTACAGGCAATGCAGGGATAAACCCGCAGCTCCGGTCCCCTACCTGCACTGCTGTCAGGTTTGAGCGCACCTGCCATGCAACAGAAAGCGGAGCACCTGGCAGGAGCTGACCCACCGGAGCGCAGGATTGCTCACTGTCACCTCCCCGCAGTCCAGCGATGGCACCCTGACTGCAGAGGAGGCCAGAAACCCCTGCAAGCTGGGCAGACAATTGGAAGGGACCCCACCCGCTTCCCTTCCCAGTGTCAAATAATCTAGTAGTTAGTCTGTATCAAAAGCCAAGAGTCTCCTCTTCCATATGGCACCACTCGAGTCTCTAGGATACATAGAGCTGGAATAGAAATTGTCTCCTGTCATTGAAAAAGAGCATGCCCCCGGAGTGAGGTTATTGGTGGATTCCTTGTGGAACCACACCCCTTTGATATCTTCACACGGGGAAGGGGGGGGAGTGGTGCTGGGAGTGAAGTGTCAGATCGGGCAGGGGTTGAAGTGAGCAGACATGGTGACTGAGATATCATTGTAGATACTCCCCTGCTATAAAATGCAGAGATTATGGCATTATACAACTGGGAAAGTGGCTAGGATGATGCAATTAAGTAAATATTGCATCACCTGCATCTTGGACTGCCCACTTTACTTGCAAATGTTTAAAAATGTAAAATAGTTAAATGTTCAAAAATGTTGGGTACTTATGTATTATCTGGACTCCCATGTTAAATGCACCCCATTTTTTCATACCCCTACTATCCAACTACGCATGGAGTTGATTTTATATAGTGTGGCGAGCGCAGCGAGCCACCATGCCCGAAGCGTGGCGAGCGCAGCGAGCCCCGCGAGGGGACATGGTCTCATAAGAAAACCGGGAGCCCAGATATTACATAAAGTACCAAATGTTGTTTAGGCAGCAGTGCAGTTAAAAAGAATGAAGCTAAATAAAACAGAATTATATTTCTCGTTGGACATGGAAAGTAATTTAACAATGGGGGCTTAAGGATACATTGGGGTGTGGGGGTTTAAGAAGTGATGCAAAACACCCTCCAGTTATATAAAACATTTAAGCATACTTTATAAAAACTTGATTACATAAGAAAATTTCCGTGTAAGTTTTAGAATACGTAAATCAGTTAAGTGGTTAATGACCTAATGCTATTACTGTTTTAAGAAAAAAAAAAATCAACTTTTATCTCTATATTTCTTTTATTTTCTTGTTTTACATTTTGTTTTGCATTACTTGTATTTTCCAAATGATTTTTCAGATTCAGTTTAAGCTATTCAAATGCTCCCTCTTTTACCTTAAAGTTTAACAAAAGATAATGATAAGAATCATAACTACAGTAGGAAAACAGTGTGGGGGAATCAGTGGCTTCTAAAAAAAAGGAAAAGATCCACCTTTTTGAAAAAATTTTATCATTAAAGAAAGTAAAATAGCATAAGATAATGTTTGCCAACAGCAAAACAAAGGCAACTAAAATGTCAGTTTGTTTGCAGCCAGACATAACCAGTAAAGTGAGAAAGTAAACTGCTTTGGCGTTATTGTTTTTCTTAGAGTGTGAGACCTCGGGTTAGGTTTCGACTTGCAGACATATAAAATGATCACAATCCTATGATTTGAATGGGATAATGACCCCGCCCCTATATAATTACCTCGTCTTCTAGCATCCACACCTTTGTCAAGCAGCCCTGGAGATTCTGGGAGTATGAGATAGATATCAAATAAACAAAATACTATTTTCTTTAGATTACATTTCTTTCTTTATGTTCATGTGATTTAAGCAATCTGTAATGCAAATATGTGACTCTCTGACACAGTTTTACTGTTTAAGACTACAGAAAAGCCTCCAGCGTTAATGTATCTGCATACTAAACAGACAGTTGGATGAGGGATCATTGATTATTACTGAAACTTGATTGTTGACAACAAAAACAGGATGACAGATAATAGCTTGTTCCACAATTCATTTGGTTATTAAGACGTTTAGATGGTCCACCCATAGCATTTTAAGAAGCACACTCATCTCCATTTGTGGGAGACACCACTGAAATGTGCCCCTGTGCAATAAGGCACAAACATTTGCCGAGACATACTGTACAAGTCTAAACTTCTGCTAATTTAGAACCACACCTGTCACTAATAACTAATACCCCTTTGACATCACAAATGCTGGGCCACACCCGGGATGTGGACATGGGTCCAGCATTTGCAGTGTTTAGCTGCGTACAGTGACCAGGCTTATTGCCAGGTCACTTATGTCATCTGGGGGACGGGGCGGAGCGGCGACGAGTCAGGCAGGGGTGGGGGAGAAGGCAGCACTGAGGTGACGCTGCTGCCTCCTCCATAGAAATAATCGGGACCTGGGTCACTTGACCAGGATAAAAGTATATATTAACTTTTTTTTTCTGAAAAGGGAGAAAAAAACATTTGATGGTGAGCGACCATCAAATGATTTTTCCTCTGTGCAGCCACATGTGTGTATGCATGCGATCGGTGGGGCGGCATTTACCTGCTCGCTGGGCTCTAAATATGCGCAGCTTAGCGAGCAAGTCTCAATCAGGCCCATAATGGAATCACTAAACTTGCCATATACTTGCATTTAGGACTGCCGTTCCCTGGGCATTTTTTCAATCCCAGGAATAGGGATTAAAAAATACTCAATCCCAGGATTCCCGTGATTGGCAATGTGAGGAAACTGCCCTTAGTTGGGAAAGCGGTTACCCTCGTAGGATTCAAATCACTCGGGCAGACAAGACTATATAACATACAAGGCCAGTATTCAATTACATTTTTCATGATGTGCAGCGAATCCTGTTTAGGATTTGCTGCATATTTGCCGGGTTCCGGAGGGCTGGTGGAATCGCAGCCAGCCCTCCCTCTCCCCCTATTTAACGCGTCGCATGCTGTGTGGGGGAGAAGGATGGCTGGCGGGGGCACAATGGCAGCACATGGTCAGGTCCGGTAGCGCTGGCGGGTAGGGGGTCCCTACGGTGTAAGTGAGATCAGCGGAGGGGTCCCTGCGGTGGATGGGAAATAGTTACCAGTCACTCAGGTATTGTTCTGTTACATTACCAGCAACACCTACATATGGAGCAGGCTTTAACTTTGCAGGGGCTGCGATTGGCAAAACAGAGCCTGCCGCCGGTCCCTGCCGGCAAAGGATGGCTGATGCTCCATCTGTATAACACCTCACACAATGGACTAGCATATAATGTATGATACAAATGGTAATTAGCTAGCCCAGCTGCCTGGCTCTCCCTCCTTTCACACACTATGGCAATGACCTGTATCTCTCCAATACATACAATATTGCAAGATAAACCTGATAACAGTACATAACAATACACATACCACACAGCTACTCGTGTATAAACTGGGGCAAGGATTAAAAAGCATATGGCAGCGTTGGTGTAACAGCCACTGGGAGCGTTCGTTGGGAGGCAGCCCGTGGGTGTTTTGTGCCGCCGATGGGAGGTGGAGGTGCAGCCTGCGCAGTATGACATATGACCAAGTCTTGCCGCACATCAGGGTCAGAAACAGTCAAGCAGAGCAGGTGCTCAGAGGCTGCCCGGCATTACACTGTGCATGCGCAGTCTATTCCAGAAATCCCGGGATTGAAATCCTCTACTTCACATGTCTTCAACTTGTGGCCCTCCAGATGTTGTAGAACTACATGTCCCAGCATGCCCTGGCAGTTTTGGCATGCTCTCATAGGAAAAAATGTGGCAATGCATGTTGGAACATGTAGTTTCCCAACATCTGGAGGGCCACAGGTTGAAGACCCATGCTCTACTTGGCCACCCTAATTGCATTGCGTATCGGATATTTATTTTTAGTTCTATACATAGTTGCATACCTTTAAGGCCACCTCTCTGGGAGAAGCCTGAAGAGGGTCTTGGATCATGGGTCTTGGATCATCTCAGAAAATGTCTAGATTAAATAAAAAACTAATTTGTGCTCTAAAATTGCTGCTTTAAATCTGGAGCAATAAAGATAAATTGCAGTTGATTAAATAAGCTCCATATTCTTAGGTTCTGTTATAAATTGCTTCTGGAAGATTATTTTTTTCATCATAATGTACAACCTGGGAAAATACTTTATTTTTTTCAAAGTCATTATCAGAACATTTGGATACAGTTGAATAAACACATTATGTGATTATGGGGGTTGTGATAAGAGTGTGGGGAAGGATAGAATTGCATGTGTAAATCTTTAGCTTCAGATGAAGGATGGTTTATTTTGTATTCTTTGGGCCGGATTCTTATTTGCACAGATAGAGCGGTATTCAATGCCACCGGCAAGGGTTTTTTCCGAATTGGGTCCTAAGTGTATATGTGAAAGAGTCACAGGTTGTCATTTCCTATAATAAACTGAGAAGGGACATTCATTTTGATGGAAAGAAGCCAAAGTTGGTCACAGGTACAATATATGCACTGCAGTCTGGAGAGTGGTTTGGTTGACATTCTTTTTTGGGGTCCAGACTTGTACAGTATGTTATTTTCTCTAATACCCATATCTGCCAATGTAGGTTTTTTGGTTCCTGAGGGGGCAGAAAGTGAGTTCTAAGAATTTATCAGCTGTTACAATAGGAAAGACAGGCTTTTTAAAGTGTTTGCTAAGCCTCTAGAGCTGGCCACAAACACTACATTTATTGTCCAATCTGGCTGGTTGGAAAAAAAATCTGGAAATTTATGGGCGTACATGGTAGGTGACCAATTGCTTTGAAATGCTGGAAAACACAAAAAAAACGGTTATTCAGTTATTACCAGATTTTTGTTCCAACCAGCCAGATTGGACAATACATCTTTACGTGTATGGTCAGCTTAAGGAGTAAATTCACTAAGATGAGATGGGCAACATCCCATCTTCAACAGAACTCCCATCTTAGCAAATGTACCCCTAAGGAGGGTAGCACATGAGGAAAACCCACAGGCAGTGTTGGACGGGGTAAGAAGGTCTCACCTTTGGAATGCAGTGTAAGGTGCCAATGTTTAGGATTCTGGTCAGCCAGCAGAGGGGACTTGTCCAGCTATCACAGATTTGGGCAACTGTTAGAGTGTGTATGGTCTGGGCCCATTTATAAACATATATTAAATACTGCAAGTAATAGTGCAGGCATACTAATAGTGCATGCATGATAATGTACCATGTTAATAACAGGAATGCACTGTAAAAAAAATCCCTAGAGGAGGATGTTGGCCAAGGCAGTGGGGCACACCGGATGTTTCCCCTGTACCCCTGTGGGCCAGACCTGCCCTGCCCGCAGTTCTTTTATAAACAGACTTTCTAGGTTTGTGAATTTAGTGCTGACTCTTGTTGTTGCTGACCTATTCTTTAGCCCCTTTCACTTGTACTGCTCTTATGAGACCAGGACATTTATGACTTCTACATATTCCCCTTTCGTCAGTCCCCGGCAAAGGTGTTTTCATGTCTCCCCCCCCCCCCCCCTCCTCCTGCAGCGTACATCTACCCCACCCTGTGCTAATCCTGTAATGTATACCTCTGCAGATTACTACACAAATATGGAGTACATAACCCATGGATGTTAATATCCAAAATGCTGCACCAACCCTGCATTATGTTTACTGGGTTTCTTTTGTCTGTGACTTGTCTGTTACTGTACTACCAACATCCTCTGTATTATGTGCATTGGTTTGGTAAATGTCTGTAAAGCACCTTGAGTCCTGTTGGAGAAAGTGTGCTATATAAATAAAACTTACATTATGCGATAAACATTGTTAATGAGTGAGTACGCACTGAACAATATTCACGATAACATTGTTTACCATATCATAATAATATGGTATGATATGGTAAACAATGTTATCGTGAATAGTGTTCAGTGCATACTCACTATATCATTAACAATGTGTTCCTACATGTTGCTAATGATAACCCGTCATCTGAACATACAGTAAAATCTGACAATATCATCAGTGACTGCATAATCAGTGGAGGCCCAGGTTAACGATATCGTTCAGTTGTCGGATCTGCAGCACCACAGTTATCGTTAACATATCACAGTGAGTATGAGGCTTTGCTCTTGTATTATACAAAATAAAAAGCTAAAAAAGAAAAAAATATTTTAGCTGTATAAAATAAAATAAAATATTTGATTAAAAGCATTTTTTCTCTGCATTGCATCTGCCATAGCACCAAGTAGAATCATCAAGATTTACGGGAGAGCACAGAAGGAAGAAGTTTCAGTGTAATTAAGGCCCAATCACAAACCATGCTTTATTAATAAAGAAAATCATCATCCCACATCTCAAATGTCCAATTAGTATAGCGTGGTCTGAGAACACACATATTAAAAAGGTTTTACTTTAGCAGCAATTAAATTGGATACATAGGCACATAGAAGTTTATCCTAGTAATGTTTTAACAGTTGTACTGTATGTTTCTATGGGTGATGGTATATTCGATCTACAGTGTCTAGGTCTACAATCATATGGTCGACAGGGTCCAAAGGTTGACAATGAAAAGGTCCAGAGGGTCCAAAGGTCGACAGTGAAAAGGTCAACAGGGTCCAAAGGTTGACAATGAAAAAGTTGACAGGGTCCTAAGGTATTCTCCAGATGACACTTTCTGTGACCTGCCAGTGAGAAATTATTTGAACCAGCTTAAACCAGAAGGGTTAAGGGCCATATTCTCTAAACTTCAAACTGATAACTTGGAGAGTGATAAACAGCCAGCCAATCAGCTCCTGTCTGACATTTTTCAAACACAGTCTGTGACATGGCAGGTAGGAGCTGATTGGCTGGCTGTTTATCACTCTCCATTTTATCACTGTTGAAGCTTAGAGAATCTAGCCCTAAGACTGAATAATCACAGTCACCTCTGTCTCTTGCCAACAGAAAATATACCAGGGCTTATTCAGTGCTGTGTCTTTTCCTGAATCCTGATTGGAATGGACCATACATATTATGAGTTGTCGGGCGGGTTTCCAGTTGATTTGCAACCACTTTTTCAATAACTTTTCCTAGAAAAGAAAGGGTTGATACTGGTCTGTAGTTGGTCATGCAGTCTGGATCTAAATTAGTTTTTTTTAAGACACAGGAAGTGGGACTCAAAATCCGGACAATTTCAGCAATGTCCTTTACGTCCTTTGGATCAAAGCTGGTCTATGAGGATAGGTGGCTTGCATTGTCAGGTTTGGTACTTTGGCACTCATCTGATGGCACTGTGAAGGTTTCAGCCCTGATGGCAGATATTTTATCTTAAAAGAATTTTTGGAACTCATTACATATTGCCTGGGAAAGTGTTTCATCAGGCTGCAGACATGGTGGCTTGCAAAGCATTTCCACTGTGCGGAAAAGTTGAGCAAGCCAATTGTTTGCTGCCTTGATCTCAGTTGACAGGAACTCTGATTTCTTACGGGCTATTGTTGATTGATATTCCTCAATATGCTTTGTTAGTTTGATCTTGTCCTCCAAAAAGTTAGTCTTCCTCCATTGTCTTTTAATTATATGCCCCCTTTTCTTGAGCTCATTAAGACTGCTGTCAAATCAGGGAGCTTGACGATGTGGTTTGAGACATGGTATATGCACTGGGGATATCATATCAATTGCAGTAGTCATATCCCTATTATAGTTACAGACTATGGAACAAGGATCTTCACAAGCTCCCAGTAAAGCAGAGAGATCCAGATTTGCTACAAGAGCCTGTGGAGTCATACCCCTCCTTGGACAATACCGGATCAGCACTGGCGAATCTAGAAATGTGCTAATAGGTGGTCCCAGATCCAACTACTTCTGCAGTATGGTAGGGAGTCTCACAAAAAGGGGCATGGTTTAATGGGGATGCCCTATATATGTGTAATTCACTTTTCCCATCTTCTCCTTCTCCTGCGCTGTGAGACTTCACTAACCTGTCAGTCTCGCCTTTGTGACTGCCGCTGCCCACACTCCAAGAACCTCCCCAACAACTCCTCCTTGTGCTAACACTGGCCATGCAGCTCTTCCTCTGGTCTTCTTTTCCAGGTCAGTGAGATAAGTGCTCTGCAGTGCTCAATGAGCCATAGCTCCTAACTGACTTTGTCCTGTGTGCTAAAATCGGCACCTGTGTGAACACAGACCTTTGCTGCACTGGGCAGCTGCCGCTGCTGCAGTATAATCAGATTTGTCATGGGGAACTGAAGTTGGAACTCGGTCCTCATCAAACTGCAGCTGTTTAAACTGTGGCGCCACCCGACAGCTAATCAGGATCCGCCATTCCCTGATCGGCTGCCGGTCCGGCAATACAGATTTCAAAAATGCTTTTTATCTCAACTGCTGGAAGCCCTCAACACTGTGGTGCCTAGCCATGTAATGGCAGAGCCGCCCTTATGACAGTTATGCTTGTGGGTGTCAGTTGGCTGCCAGGTGCCTGCACACTGGACAGCCACAGGCACACAGTGCTGCAGCACAAGCGTGCAGCCAGCATGTGAGCTGACAGAGCAGGATAAAGGAGGAGTCGTCCCTGGACCTTGTCCTCTGGTGGCAATGAAACAGCAGACAAGCCGGGTGGTGGCAGTGCAGTTGCACGACTCGTCCCCCTGTAAAAATGACCTTGTGTCACTGTTAGCAGCCGGGTCTAATGGGTGGTCCGGTGCACCCCCGGACCACCCCTTAGATCCGCCTATGCGGATCAGCTCTATTGGCAAAGATCTATTTTGATGGGTTGCAATAGAGAACCAAAAGGGAGTAGCGTCTGACCATATGACTGGGTTTATTTTTAGGTCAGTGACTTGTAATACGATCTGAAATCAAGATCTAACATGTGACCACTTTTATGTGTGAAGCCCAGACCATTTATTGTGCACAGAAGGTCTTGACCAAGAGCTCGTCATCAACCCATGCATTGAAATCCCTGAGGATGAGCCATCTTTGGTGCTCCAGAACTAGACCAGCAAAATTGTCTGTAAGTTCTTGAATAAATAACTTTCCATTTCCAAGGGGGCAATAAATGAGGAGTACTCTGAAACCGAATCCTGCTAAACTCTGGGCAGGAATGCACTCAAATGAGCGAATAATTTTCATAGGGTGGACCCTCAGTTCGAGTGATTTTTTTGAAGTAGATAGCCACCCTGCCTCCCAGTCTTGGGTTTGTTGGGACTAGTGCTTCCAAAATAGGTGCTGCATTTTCATCTAGCAAAGTCTCTGTAATACAGGCTAGATATGAAGCTTCAATAAGGTCAGCAATAGTCTTGTTTCTTATAGACCTGGCATTACATGTTTCTTATAGATCTGGAGTGAGCTACTCCTAACTATGGCCACAAAAGCAGCAGCTTTAGCTATAGTTAGGCCCACAGTTAAGCTGTGTTTAAAATCTAGTAGATATATCTGCAACTAAAATGATCTGCACATATATCTAAAGATGATCGGGCAGTGTTTTTTCCATACACACTGCCCGATCTGTCGTTATTGTCATCAAAACTGTGCGGACACATTTGCATGAGCCTGTCCAGTGAGCTATCAAATCACTGTTGGCTTCTACAGCGGCTGTACGGGCAGACGGCGGATCACTCATACACACAGAATGATGCGCCGATACATCCGGCAACGGCTATGTTGCAGTGAGGGCAGGGGTGGGCTGCTGACAGTGAGGGTAGGGGTCAGCTGCACTTCTGTTAGTAGTCTCTCTGTAACTGATGCTAATGGTTACAGTTAAGAAATGATTACGTTTTTCCTCTGTGATGGGGTGTTGATGACAGTTTGAGGTAGTTTACACATGTGAATATTGTGAAAATATGCATGGTCATGTGATCTGGAGTATCCAATCATGTTAGTGGGATTTCTGTCCTAACACAAGTTTATATATAGTTGCCACCCACAGCCCCCTGACCAATAATCGTGAGTCTTATACCTTCCTAGTAAAATTATCTACACAATGGTGAAAATTGCATCACAGATTTTCTTTCATAAGACGTATAGATATATGGTAAAACCTAAATTATGCATTTGCCTAAAGATTTAAACTGAGGCAGAACTCTGGGAGGCAATGGAGTCATCTGCCGCCGGGCTCCTGCTCTCAAGGGGGCACCTCACCACCACTTCCAGTTTAAATCCATTAATTGAAAGCCATCAAAATTGCTTCTGTGGCTGAGTTCTGAAATATATATGTGTTCTCCCTCTCTTTCTGTATATACATACAGTATATAATATATATTTCATAACAGACTATATATATTTTGAATAACGTTGTGTGTGTGTGTGTGTGGGGGGGGGGGGGGGGGGGGGGGGGGGCACCGATATTCGTCTTGCCTCCGGGCAACTGGGACAAACTTACGCCACTGGGTTTAAATAAAGCATTTAATACTATATAAAGGAATTAAGCTCAATCTCATATAGTTATTACCTACGAGACTCACAGTAAGGGCATGGCAGCAATTTATTCCTAAAATCATTTCACGGAAACACATCATAATCAGTTTGAGTGCCGACCTTCAGAATAAGTTTTATCAGACTAAGGTCAACTAGTAATCCCCGTTTAACTTTGAATATTCCAAAAACAGGCAGCATGATATATAAAAGCTAGTGAGCTTTCATCCCCTTCATGAGAGAAACCTGCTTGAGTCCTAGATCTTTTAGGGTTTTGCATTTGCAGGAATTCATCTTTAGAGACTAATGATTGTTTCATCCATTCCATTAAAATTTTCAATACATCAGTTTGTTCAGCCTGCTTTGTAACTTTACCCTGAGACTCCACACAATTTTCAAAGAATGCTGATTTTTTGAGCAGCAGTAAATATATTGTGGCAGGCCGTTGCAGGTATAAGACACAAATTTCTTCTTATAGGTCCTCTTTCTATGTACAGGTGATAAAGGTACACTACAAATAACCAAAAATGGGGCCATTACTAAATAGCTAAAAAAAAAAACCTATAATGCCCATAAAAACAAAGGGCTTACCTCACTTGGGCATCATCAGGCTTAGGGGGAGAAGGCAGATCCATCTTGTGATCCAGATAGCAGACTGCACAGATAAGACTGAGAAATCTTGCCAGCAAAGCACAGGCTTAAATACTGCGCCTTAACCATTTCCTCTCTGCCCACAGAGCTTCAGGATGGCTGAGCGGAACTTAAGTTCCCAGCCGAATTTCCAAGGGAACCATTTAGTAAGCGCACCTGTGTCAGCGCTGGGCGGAAGTGAAGGCTCTCGCGCACTTCCGCCCCTTCTGCTGGAAGACGCCGCCGATGCAGCATGGGGGTGGAGACTAATATACCCAAGGTGGGCGGTCCCTGAAAAAGATCCGATCTAAATTAGGAAGAGGGAAGATATCCCAGTGTCATGGCTGCCATGGGGATAGTAGGAGAAATTGTTCCTATCCTTTTATGCGCTTTGCCAATTAGCACTACTTTTGGTTCTTAAAATTCAATACAGATTTTGCAGCATTACGCAGTGTTCATTGCACTTAAAACAAACACGTTTGAACCTCTCATCTGTATAGACATTAAACACAGTATGGTGTTACCATCAAAGCAGGTGTATACAAGAAAAAAATGGAGGGTGAGAATTTCTATATTCGTTCAGTAACATTGATTACAAGAGAAAGAGCACAGAGAAGAGACTAAATTGCACACCAAATCACAACTTTGTCCTATATAGTAGATCATATTTACCAATTGGTGTATAGGTGGCATGCCACAGACATAGCAGCATGATTGTGTCATTGTGGCTCCACCTCCTGCTATACAGCACCATAAAGGCAGGCGTTGTATAGTGGGGGCGGGGCTATGATTCTGCGATTCAGCACCCCTTCGCTCTGCCCACTAGTGTTCTGTAAGTGGGTGGCTGAGCGGAATGTGTCACCCCAGGCTGTTCCAGGAAGGGTAGGCAAGTAAAGGTTGAGTATCCCTTATCCAAATATCAGTAATCAAAATTATTCCAAAAACCATAGCCTCCAAAATGTACTTTTTAATTTTTAGCTAACAACCTTCTGGGTACATCTGTAACTGGCACTACTGGGGAAATAACATGTAACTGGCACTAAATAGGAGCATGAAAATGATTCCTTGGTATTCACATTCAGTGTCTGAGATAGGACACAAACTTTGTTTCATGTTTTAAAACCTTGTTTCATGTAGAAATAAAATATATGGGGGGTTTTCATATGTTTGATGTGCTTATACAACATAAATGCAAGATACCTCAATATACCAGATTCAAATATAAAAATATTCCAAAAATACGAAATAGTCCATAATCCAAAATTCGGTACTTGTTTAGTTTCACGGTGGCAGCGTCTCAGTCGCAGCAGCGTCTGTGTCCCCTTGCGGGGCTCGCTTCGCTCGCCCACGCTACGGGCTTGGTGGCTCGCTACTCTTGCCACGCTATCTAACATTAACTCCATGCCAACGTGGATAGTGGGGGTATGAACCAATTCACGCTGGCATGGACTTTATTTTAGATAGTTTTCCGAGCGCCGAACCCGGAAGAAGTGGGCGGCCATGCTGCCGCCGTGAAACTAAACAAGAACCCAAAATTCTTATGGTCCCGAGCATTTTAGATAAGGGATACCCAACCTGTATTTACAAAACCTTAAAAGTAATTTGTTAATTTAAAGCAAACTATATTCTATAAATAAATGTATTTTAATTATAATAAAAGATATTCTCTTTACATAGGGTAGGGTCTATCATTTCAGAACACATGCTTTTGAAACCACCCTGAATTATCCATGATGCTTGTAGAATAACTCCAGTGTTGGTTATTCAACTGCAGCCCATTACACTCCCAAGGCTGCACTTATTGCAGATCTCTATTCGCAAGTGGTGCTTTCTGCCCTTACCATGGCCATTGCAAGCTGGTTAACTGATAAGCTGCTGACACTTAGGGGGTCATACTGACTGACTTTGTAAGCTGCAAAGCTTGCATCTTATAGAGTCCCTGTGACAACGCCCTGGCGAATACCCCCACCTCCACTGCCACCGTATGCCCTCGCAAGTATGCGGAGACACATCCCCTCGCATGTGCCCACAGCAGGAAATATCATTCGATGGTTGGCGACACAACTTCCCTTTAAACGCCTAGGCATGCCTGCATTTTCTGTGATATTCCCAGAAAACGGGCAGCTATCACCCACAAACACCAGCTTTCTGTCAACCGACTTGCGTACGCCAATACAAAAAAGGTAGCAGGATGTTATCTTAGGATGGCGTCTCACATGTGTACTATGAGTCATACGCATTCACAGTTCTACTACAGTCCGGGATGGCGTATTCGCAGCCATGCGATCAGGTCTGAATAACCCACAGAGTTTATGTGATACAGTACATAAGACCTAAGTAGGCCCAAAGATCATGGTAAGCCTCTCTTTGGTGTAAACATATCCACAGACACAGAATTGGTAGAAAAATCTGCCGGCATAGTCAGCCCATTATGCTGCATGTAGTGGTCCCTGGCCAGGATGTTAGGAAGGTTTTTTTTTGAGCAACTGAACCCCCCCCCGTATTTACCTATTCTAACCTCAACACAAACACGAACTATGTAAGCATTAACATAAAACACAGCTGGTATTAAACTGGTAACATATAACTAAAAAAGCATGTTGGCATATCAAAGAATGGACAAGAAACAGAGATTTGCACTCAAACTCAAGCCACCCAGTTCAGTGGTGTCATAAATCCCTGGTTATCAGGAGAGCACACCCACCAGAAACATACCACATAGAGTAGAGTGGCCCTGCGGTGGCGGGCAGGCGCTGAGTGTGTGGGCACGGGTGGTCTGCGGGGGCTATTGCTGCGTATCCCAGCCACAGAGGCGGTGGCAGCAAGTAGTGGGGTAAGGCAGGGTTGGGGGGGGGGGGGTCTTTACTTTTTTAGGGGGGGGGAATGGGCACTCCCAACATTTTTAATTTATTAACACATAAAATCAGACAAAAAGAGGTAAGAGCAGATCAATAAAGAGTCCCAGTAACAGCTGAACCGAACATAATTACACGACTAAAATCCACCAGTCTAACAACACCCTATTAGCCATTAGTTTAAGAAGTACTGTCCATAGACAACCGCCAACAACACCTAAACTTAAAGGCAATGCAACACTACCCCACAAAAATGGGGATACCAGGGTCTAACTGCGATCAGGCTTATCTACAAGCCTTACTACTTTGGTCATTTCAACCAATCCACTATCAAGAAAGGATAATACTGTAGATGTTCTAATACAATAATTTTCCCTTAAATAATGACATTTGCTAGATTACTCTAATACTCCGTCTAGACTAAACATAATAATTGAAATTCATTCCTAAGTGTAAATAAACTATCCACAGACAATAAATGGTTTATTATGCAATCCCATATGAAGAATGAAGCTAATGTTGATATTTGCTTGTAAAATAGACCTAAAAAAAAAAAAAACCAGGTCCTGGATAAAGAATATTACTTTTACATTCAGTAATAAGTAATTTATTTAGAGAGGACAGAATTATATTGAACAGGATTTGTATTTTCATTAAGCTGCTTACATAACAGCAGGCAGCGGAAGAGAGGCAGATCGGTTATGCTTCAATGTCAATGAAATAATATCCTAACAGGTTACGCTGAAGTTATGGTTTATATTCACAAAATTTACAAGGTGTCGCTCTCCCATTTCACTGATATACAGGTATATAGTATTATATGCAGTGCTATTTTTCAGCAGGAACCAGCAGGAACTCAGTTCCTGAACCTCTAATTAAACATGACATCATCAGGAACTGAAAATGTACTTTTCATAAGATAAGGTTTATTTTAAAGTCACCTGTGAGTGCCTTAGTTTCTAAATACAATATATACATCTAACTCTCCGTCCCTCTCTCTATTATACATGTTTTTTTTAATTAATTGATCCACCCCCAGACCTGCAGTTCCTGAACCTATTTTTCCAGATAAATAGTACTGATTATATACACACACACACACACAAATATATATTATATACAGTTTACATACCCTAGCAGAATTTGTGATTTTCTGGCCATTTATCAGGGAATATGAAAGACAACTCACAAACTTTTCTTTCACTCATAGTTAGTGGTTGGGTGAATGTGAATGTGACAGTGGTATATGTGCACTCCAGCTCCTATTCAAGTCTATAGCACAGTGGGAGCATATAGCTGTAGCATAGCGGGAGTTTGCGATCACAAGCACCCTGCTATGCCACACTGTCCTTGCCGCGATGCGCACACATCGCAGCAGACGTAAGGGGACACATCTGTACAGACTGTTTTATTGAAGGAAATAAACTGTTTAATCAATCTGGTCAAAATATCGCTTTACATTACAATGTAGTTTTTAGTCAATATTAAATATATCATAGACATAAAGGTGGATACAAATGTACAAGTTAAGAGTTCTAGTAATACTCTCATGTGCAATCTGCATCTAATTTATCAGTAAATGTGTGACCGTTTCTTTTCTTTACACAATGCCTAGACAATACCTTCTAAGAATGTTACAAATGATAGGTTTAGTGTAATGTATGAGATTGGGCCTATCCAGTGTGGTATAGGTGCAGGTGGAAAAGAGACGAGACGCCTTAGGTGTGGCATGCTTAACACATACAAATATATTAAGCGCAATTACAACCATCTGTCAGGCAGCCTATTTATGTTTAGGGGGTGGGTTGTCGGGTTGGATTGCGCTGTGGACTCTTTGTGAGGTAACCCAGCTGCAGCGAGTGTAGAGGTATACTACCAGTACCTCTTATTAAAGCTAGTCGGGGGGGGTTACACCTTGCGGTGTACACTCTGCGCTATGGGTATACCTTTTTGGAGTGATTACAATAATCTCTTATCTAAAGTAATAATGCAGTCACCACTGTATTATTTTTCTGTTACAGAAATGCAATGGGCTATAAATAATTAAAAAAACATGCAATGACTTTCATTTTACCTTTTAAATACCATTTAAATAGGTTCAAAAGGTTTGTAAAAAAAATGATAGAAATAATAAAAGTAATAATAATAATAATCTATGTGTGTGTGTGGGTTCTAATACCGATATACACATACAGGAGGGTATACAAACAGGGAGACACACTGGGGGTAATAGTCCTCAGTAGATGGTCCAATTCTCTTATGAGCGATTTTGCGCTCAGGTGCAGGGATGTGTCAACTAGTTTCACCAGATAACTGACTTCTTCAGGATGATCGCAGTAACTGGCTTACTTCTCCGTGCCTCCTTTTATCCCCTGGAGGTGGGCGGGATCAGCGTGAGTTCTCTTCTCCTCATTGGGTAGCTGTCACTGTTCTAATTCAGCGCTCGCTCAGTCTCTCGCTGGGCGTGACGTCACTTCCGCCTTCTCCCTCTGTGGCGTCTTAGTTTTACTTCCGCCCTGAGCAGCGTAATGTATGTGGCGCTTCACTTTGTTTATGGCTAGTTGCCTTGGTTACAGGTCTGCTTGCTCGCCGTGCCTTCACTCTCCCGTTGCCGTGGTTACTTGTACGCCGATTTTCTGCTGGAGCTTTGGACTTTCTTGTTCAGCAGGATTGTTGATAGATAATTTCTTATAGTTTTTGGTTCCCGTTTTTAGAGATCTTGGATACATAGGGGAGGAGGGGGCTGGGGTGTTTGACACAAGGGGTATAACGGACGTAAATGGGTATACAGATTACTTTACTTAGTGAATTGTGTGCAATCTGCAATTGCATAGTGTGTATGTATGACAGATGAATAGCAATCCTACATCCTCATGGGTAAATACATTCCTTGATGTTTATGGTACATAGGTTGCTCCACTCAGTGAATCTTATGCGATCTATGATTTGTATGGTGTGTACATATGGCGGATTAATTGTAATCCTAGATCCTCATAGGCAACTCTATTTTTTGATGTTTAAGTGAAACATGGTTGGATCTATGCCCTTGTCTAGAATTTTAGTTATGGTCATAGCTTGTAAACTGGGGGCTTTCCTTATAAGGTGGCGTGTGCTCATATAAAATATAAATGGGCACCTATATTCTCGCCTATATCTTTGATTGAGGGTCTTATTATATTAAATAGATATTCTACGGCCGGATAAAGTCATGTCATGTTATCTCCTCAGATCAAGTCACGTTGTCTCCTCAAATTTTCAGTAAACTTAGGTACCCCATCCTTTGGTGTTCTGGATTGATGTGTCCTTATTTATACTCCTTTAGCTTTTATCTCAGGAAGGCTGAGATTTCAAAGTCAATATTAAGGCCCTTGGGGGCGAGGGTCCCCATATGATATATTAGTTTTGTTTCTTCCTTAATGAGTAGTGTTTCCTGGTTTCCCCCTCTCCAAGGTATAATTACTTTCTTGAGTCCAGTGAATTTTAAGGTGCTGGGGTCACTTTTGTGCTTTTCTTTATAGTGTGCTGATACACTATGGTTATCTTTCCAGTTCCTTATATTGCATATATGCTCCTGGACTCTTATGTGGAGCTTTCTTTTTGTTTGCCCTATATATTGGATCCCACACGGGCATTCCAACATATACACGATCCCTGTGGTGTTGCATGTAATTCGGTCTCTTATGATCAATTCCCTTCCGTTAGATGAGGATGTGACTTTTTTGGTCATTTTTGTATCCTTATTGTATGTTCTTCTGCAGGCTGTGCAGATTCCGAGCCCAGCGAGCCCACAGCCTGGCGAGTGCAGAGAGCCCGCAATCAGCATTTTTGCACTTGCCCTCCTGTTGGAGAACATGTGGTTGCAATTGAGATGTCGGTATACTGACCACCGGAATCCTGGCGGTCAGGCTGTCATACCGCACACGTTGGGTTTTGTGGCTTTCGTCTAAAATATAGGCAAAATCATGTAGTGATTTGAATGCAACAGCAGTACACCCATGCCTTACAGCAAACACATGTAGCTGAAATATGCAGCAGCTTCTCACACGTGAATTCCTCCAATTCACAACAAGCATAATGTTTAAATTAGGTAGCAGAAATAACAACTGCTCAAGCCTCAAACTCTTGGCCTTGTTTTCTTACACGTTTAGTTTTCTAATCTGACATTTCTAGATCTGGGTCATTTTCATCTCCCAATTGCATAAACTTCTCTCACTGTTCCTATAAGATGTTTTGTTGAAAAAAATATGACAAATATTTGCAAAATAAATGTGAAAGCTATAGTCTATTATAAAGACAAAATGTTGGCAAGTATAGCCAGTTTTACTTTACCACTTTGTTAAAAAAAAAATTAAATATGAAAACTTCAGTTCTATATTACAATGTCAACCTGGGAAAAAAGTCAAAGGTGTCATGAGGATTTTGTGAGTGTTTGTATGTTTCTTGAGCTTGGTTTATAGGAATCATTATTTAAACCCCTAGAATCTGTTTTGCTCTAAAATATATTAAGCTCTTATTCAAGCAATCAATGTTTTATTACAACACAAATACAGTATTGTTCAAAAGTTTGACAGATGTTTAAAACATTCTGAAAAGTAAGGATGCTTAGAAGTGATAAAAGTATACCAGGTGTGACCACCCTTCGCCATTCAAACAACATCAATTCTTCTATAGTAGGTAAACTTGCACAATTTTTTGAAGGGACTCCGCAGAGAGATTGTTTCATATATCTTGGAGAATTAACCACATATCTTCAGTTTATGTAGGCTCTTTCAAAGCCTTGTCTCTTCACATAATCCCATACAGAATCTATGTCGAGATCAGGGCTCTGAGGGGTCAAATCTTCACTTACAGGACTTTTTATGGTTTATGACGAAGATAGTTCTGAATGACAGTGGCTATACAGTATGTTTGGTGTCATTATCCTGCCACAGAATATATTTGGAGCTATTGAGGACACCATTAATCCTGACCAAATCCAAACTCCATTTAATGAAATACCGCCCCAAACTTGCAAGAAACCTCCACAATGCTTCAATTGCCTACAGACACTCATTGCTGCATCACTTTACAGCTTTGTGGTGAACAAACTTCCTTCTGTTACAGACAAATAGGTACTCTTTACCTAGCACGGCGCCCACGATTTTGATCGTGGGCATCGCAGGTAAAAAAATCGCGGGCATTGAATGCACTAAAAATCGGGTGCGACGCGACCGACGCGATGCCCGCGATTTCCCATAGGGAACAATGTTAAATTTCTCAATTGACCCGATTTTACTGTTCAATGCCTCAATTGACCCGATTTTTCCATAGGAAACAATGTTAAATGGCCCACAGAGGCCAAATAGCCACCCTGAAGTGTGAAATGGCCCCCACAATTGTTAACGCCACCCCACGATCAACGTCAACCCGAAGCGTGGCGAGCGCAGCGGTACGCGTCGTACGACCTTTTCATACCCCCACTATCCACGTCGGCGCGGAGTTGAGAATAGAATAGTGTGGCGAGCGCAGCGAGCCACCGAGCCCGAAGCGTGGCGAGCGCACGCGGATACCTGTGAAGCCCGCGAAGGGACACGTTTACCTGTGAAGGCCTTGTATCCACATCAAAAAAGGTATGGCATTTTGATCTTTATTCTTCCATACCATTTTTGGCCAGACTTCATGATGGGTAGATGGGTTTCCCCGGTAGATGGGTGTACCTGGGTTCCAATGGCTTCTGCCAGTCCCAAGCAAATGGCCCTGCGAGACACCTTCTGATTTTAAAGGGAAGTAAGCATAATGTGTCTTTCATCTGATGCACAAGTGTTTTGGTTTTTTTTGCTAATTTCTATGTACTTCTTCAAAATAGCTTAAACATCACATCTTGAAACCCAGTCTGTTTGAAATCTTTGTCAGGGAGAGACCTTGCTGATGCAGTATAACTACCATGTTTCTTGTCACAAATGTTTTCCACATCCTCATCTTTGTAGCAGAGTTTGGCTGTTCCTTACCAAGTTTCAGGCCTCCTACTCAGCTGTTTCTGTTAACTACTGTTTCAACCTACATATGAAAATAATAATAATTATCACCTGTTTGGTATTATTGGTTAACGGTATACCTGTTCCCCAGCTGGCGATGTCTGTTAGGCTCTTCAGACAAGCCCTGGGCATTAGTATATGCCCCACCTCCTCTGAACCCATGAGGTCAACATATCATGGCAATATCACTGACCTTCTCAATCAGTTACATATATTACAAATAGATAAGATCACATTTACACAGTTCCAATTTTTTTTACTGAAAATGATATGAATACCGGGCTAAACAAAAGAGTCAGAAAACTGACAAGACACTTCCAGCATCAATTTGACTGAATTCTCAGATCCAGTATGCTTACAGCAAGCAAATCCCACAGGATGTCAATGCTCATGGAGTTGGACAGAGAAAAATGCAGGTTTGGAGAACAAAAATGAAATGTAATAAAAGGGCCTATTCATATTTGAGCCCTACCGAGTCCAATTAGCTTTCAACAGCCAATGCCGTGCAAGTCCGCAGCTGGTAATACATCATTATTTGTACAGTAGTTACACATGTGATGTGCTCTTAGGGTGTAAAAGCCTCAGCATAACAGCAAATTTGTCATTGGGAACCAGAATTTACTGGAACATTTTAGCCATCTGTGGTAGTGACCGAGTAAAAGGAAGACAAATAATCCAATAAAGGTTTCAGTATCCTGTGCATAAGCAATACAGGTTGAGTATCCCCTATCCGAAATGCTCGGGACCGCGAGCATTTCGGATAGGGGAATTTTCCGGTTTTTAGAATATTTTTTTTTAAGCCATACTTACCTGTCCCCTGATGGTCCCCGGGCGTCGGCGCAGTCCCCGGGCGTCCACAGCAGGCCTCCGGCATCTTCTCCTGGTCTCCAGCGGTCCCAGGAATGCATTGCGCGAGTGTGCGCGCGCACCGGTGACGTCACCGGCGCGCGCGCACACTCGCGCAAAGCATTCCTGGGACCGCTGGAGACCCTGGAGAAGATGCCGGAGGCCTGCTGTGGACGCCCGGGTACTTGGTAAGTATGAAAAGAGGGTTAGGGGTTAAAAAAAAAAAAAAATTCGAATGATTCCAAAAACCACGGTTTTTGGAATTATTCGGATAAGGGATGCACGGATAGGGGATACTCAACCTGTAATTAAACATTGGGCTTATTTATTACTGTACCATTTCAGTCAATCCTCAGAAAATTGTATTGCCATTGTATCCTATAGGCTACACTTTGATCACTATGGCAGCCTACTCCTGTATATAGCCACCTGCTGGCCATGCATGCATAGTACGTAAGCCGGTCTGCACTCTTTAGTAAAGTGATAATGGGAGGAATGCTCTAACATCCGCGCCCGCACTTGACTGCGAATCGCTGGCTACCGCAGACATAATTATCACATGTGCACTAACATATGCTATAATTATGGCAAAGGACAGCTCTTGCATTAAGAACTGCCCTTTGCGTTGTGGCCCTCCCTTACCCGGCCGGGTGCAGCTAGAGGGTCTCTTCCTCCTCCCTGCACCCGGAAGAGGATCTACAGTGCAAGGAGGAGGTCACAGGTACGGGCAGCACAGCGCTGTGCTGCCCGGACACAGGTGAGGGGTGGTCGGTGCGAGGCGTTGGGGGTCCGTGCAGGGTGTCGGTAGGTTGTGGTAGAAGCCCATAGGCTTCTATGGGGTATTGCCAGCTTTTGCTGGCAATGCCTCCATCATGGTAACCCGGTGGTGGGTCTTTAGTGCATTAGACAATGCGGTAAAAAATCCTGATAACAGGGTTTTTACTGCATTTTTTTGTTTAGAGAATCCTGCCCAATATAAGTAATAACTTTACTTCTCAATCCTCTCTAGGGTGGGCCCTTATAATAGTCACTGTTCCAATTAAAAAGATTCAATAAATTTGCTTTAAAAATAAATTATTGCTGCAATACTGTATGTAGCGAGAAGTTATAATGTATGTGACTCCACTGTAGTGATTGATATGTTCCAAAAGTTATCATCCATTGCACAAAACAAAAGTAACTACAAGTATTGACATTATAGTTCCTTTATCATCATGGCCACCAACATTGTATTGTATTGTATTTATTGTATTTTATTTTGCTCTATTTTAATACAATATACTAATTTCACAGTGCATGTAGTGAGTGGTATACGGTCGGTAGGTCGACTTAAAGATGGTTGGCAGTCATTAGGTCGACATGGTCTAGGTCGACAGTCAAAAGGTCGACATGGGGTTTTAACGGTTTTTGGAGCCGACAGGCAGTATTTCATGCCCTACCATCCACGAGTAGGGCGTAGTGGGAGAATAAAATAGTGTGCTGAGCGCAGCGAGACACCGTGCCTTGCATGGGAATGCCATGCACTTTAATCTGTGTCCATTTCGACAGTGTCGACATTAGGGTAAAAAACAGCGAAAAACCTTTTGACTGTCGATCTAGACCACATCCACCAAAGCACCTGTCCATCTTGTCCCATGTCGACCAAGACCCCTGTCGACCTTGTTGTATGTCGACCCAACGGTGTCTATCTAATGACTGTTGACCATCTTTAGGTCGACCCAATGATCCCATTCCTAGTGAGTTCAACAGTACACATACATGTTGCCAGAGCAGTAATAAGACATGTGTGCTCTGTGCCAAAAAGATAATTGTTGAGTACTGCCCCCCATCCCCATTATTTTATACAAACCCAATAAAAGGGATATGGCCACACCATAGTTCCTCTAACTCAAAGTGACAATATATAGTAGTGTCCTTTATCAACATTACTCAACACAGTAAAACAGTTTCCACATACACCACACAGTAGGACCCCTTATTCCCATTAACCCTTTGTTGCATACTGTTGCAAATTTTCTACATACCCATATAAATATACCCATATACATAAGGTATATAGGTATACCAGTACATGGTATATCAAATTTGCTACAGAGAGTTGTATCTAAATAAATCTTTTTTGCCTGTCATTTTTTAAATTATTTTTTCTTGTCAGTATAATACACAAGAAGCATGAAAATATTTAAAAATAACTAATAAAGTATGCAATGAAGGGTTAAAAGCAAGACATAGTAGTAGTGCTCCTTACACATTATACCCAGACAGTAGTAGTACCCCTTACACATTAAACACACAGTAGTAGTACCATTCTGATTTTTGCCCAAAGCCAACAGAACGACACCTTGGCTGGGCACTGTGGATGGGAGTCAGGGCTTGGGAGAAATATCATGGTGTCATGACACCCCTCAGTGCGGGAGCGAGATCACTGGACAGTTACAATGTATATTAGTAGCAGTGCACCGAGCACAGATGCTGAATGTTGGCACTGGCCGCTCATGCCTAGTTACCACCCTGCATGTTGCTGAGAAACTACCAGCTGGTATGTTCATAGAAAAGAATGCCAAGAAAACTGTAATAGCATAAAACTGCTGTTTAGTAGAGCGGAGGAGAGAATCAAGAACTATATTAAGCAATGTCTGATGAGTAACATCTCTAAATAATTGAAGAAAACTAATAGGTTAGGCTTTGCCTATAATGATAAACAGAGTAAAAACAAAAATACATAATTGCCACAAGCGTGTCATGTTTTACGAAACCTAGGGGCACAACTAGAATATTGAACAGCAACATTATGAAGGGGCATCATCCCCTCTGCTTCTAGAAACATCCACTCTTTAGAGCAAGGTTGGCCACACTAGTCCTCGAGATCTACCAACAATCCATTTTTTTTCCGACTCACCTAACTGGTACACAGATGTAGTCATTACTGTCACATTCCTACTATAGACCCAGAGGTTGCCTGAAAATCTGTTGGTAGATTTTGAGGACAGGTTTGGCCACTCCTTTAGGGTATGTCACCAGTTTGGCAACCATCTTGAAGTTGGCCATCTCTGATGCAACTCTAACTTTTTAATTATGAAGGTACTGTAGTCATGTAGCACAACAAACAAACGCAGAATTAAATAATAAATCTATCTTCTTGAGTTTTAGCTTTTACTTTTGCAGGTATTGACATTAATGACATATTTTCTTTGTTTCTATATATCAACACAACGAAAGTCACCCAAAAATGCCATTAAATAGCATATGTAGATAAAAATCTCAAAATGGCCATACACCTACCCCGACATTCAAAAAGACAGACGATGAGTGCTACCTTGTGGGCTCCTTGAAAATAATGCAAGCCTAGCAGTTTGTTCAAGAAGCCAATCTGGATATCATTAAATACGTTGAAATAAAAGGACTAATTTATAACTTGCTGTTAAAAAAAACCCAGCATAGTCTAGGGAACACCATGAAATAGATCACTGGATCATTTTCATGTTGGAACATCCAAGTGCATCCCATGCGCAGCTTCTGGGCTGATGAGTGCAAATTTTCCTGCAGTATTTTCTGATAACATGCTGCATTCATCTTGCCATCAATTTTGATTAAGTTTCTAGTGCCTTTGTAGTTCACACATCCCAAAATATCAGATATCCACCTACGTGTTTCACTGTAGTAATGGTGTACCTTTCATCATAGGCCTTGTTGACTCCTCTCCAAATGTAACGTTTATGGTTATGGCCAAAAAGTTACATTTTGATCTCATCACTCCAAATGACTTGGTTCCAGAAGTTTTGAGGCTTGTCTCTGTGCTGTTTGGAGTATTGTAAGTGGGATTGCTTTGCGGCATTTGCATAGTAATTGCTTTCTACTGACGACTTGACCATGCAGCCCATTTTTCTTCAAATGCCTCCTTATTGTGCATCTTGAATCAACCACACTACTTTTTTCAGATTCCTGTATTTCAGCTGAAGTTATGTGTGGATTTTTCTTTGCATCCCAAACCATTTTCCTGGCAGTTGTGGCTGAAAAATGTGTTGGTCTACCTGAATATGATTTGGTTTCCACAAAAATCACTCATTTTCCACTTCTTAATTAAAGTTTGAATACAGCTGATTGGCTTTCTCAATTGCTTGGATATCTTTTTATATTCCATTCCTGTTTCATAAAGTTAAACTACCTTTTCATACAGATCCTTTGAAAATTATTTTGCTTTCCCCATGACTCAGATCCAGACATGTCAGTGCAGCACTGGATGAAAGATGCAAGAGTCTTTTAGGAGACCAGAAACTCACTGACCTTTTATACACAAACACACTGATTACGAGCAAACAGATCACAGGTGAGGATAGTCACCTTTAGTAGCCATTCAAACCCGTTTGTGTCAACTTGTGTGCATGTTATTATGCCAAAATCTCCAGGGTATGTAAACTGGTGATCAGGGTCATTTGGGTAGTTTATGTTCTCATTATGATTTCAAAAGAGTAAACACAGGTGTTTGACAATAAATGGCTTCACCCAACCACTAACCATGAGTGAAAGAAAAGTTTGTGAGTTATCATTCATATTCTCTGACAAATGGCCAGAAAATCACAATTTCTGCTAGGGTATACAAACTTATGAGCACAACTGTATGACCTGTTAGCAGGTAAGGTAACAGCAGCTGCATCTGTAGATAAAAAAAATTATAGATAAAAATGATCTGTCTTATTCTGGTGTGGTAAAAGTCCAGGTGTCCCAGAGGGGACAACTTTCAGCAATTTAGGGGCGGGAGAATTTAAATATATCTTGCCCCCCCCTCCCCAGCCAAAAAGGCTGTGGTGCCCCTGACTTTTTTTGCACAAATATTTAGCCTACTCAGATCATATGCCTCCTATTACTTTACAAGTGAGGTAAACACATGCATTAAAGTTCATGGGGAAGAAATAATCTTTTAAAATAAATTTGTATTTGTAACGTTTTAATTTTGTCCTGCTCTTCACTTAATTACTAAACCAAAAAACACCCTTTACATCATTGAGAAGGTCAATGCCTGCTTTTATAGTGCTCTGCTGAGGATGTAGAAACGATTAAAATGTATCAAAATGTTGTGCTATGTAACTAGTAAAAGTATGATAATGTAGTAAATTTCAAATAGAATTTAAATGACAAAGTCCATTTTTGTTATTTTTTTTTTTTTAATCAGTCCATTAAGTTATTCCTTTGCTGCAAATGAACTACTATTATTACACTTCAATTATGCAACTGCTCTAAACACAGGCTACAATATCCAAAGACTGAATCTGCTCTGCCAGCAGCGTTGTATGAAAACAGTAGCTTCAATATTTGGAGACCACATGTTTTCTTCTAATTAATAGCAGAATATTCATGCTATCCAACTTTATATGACCGTCATGCCATGTAAAGCGTAGGCTCTCATCTAAAATAAAATTGCAGGAGAGACAGAGAGTCACGCAAAGACACTCCAACCATACTGAGCATCTGCTGTGGTGGGAGCTTCTGGAACAAGATATGTAAATAACCACTCAAATCATAGAAGAATACAGACACTTGTGTCCAGGCACAACCACAGGATTAATTAAATAATCAGCTGCTAGTACCACCCGGGAGACCATCAATCTCCCAATACAATAGCACAAATACAAAGAAGGGGGTGGGTAGATACCAGCGCTCAAAGAAACCAATTTTAGTACATAGGTTTAAAAGCGGGTTTCCTATCTTGTTCGACCTACTTTACAAATGAATTAGTAGGCAATCAATAGGGCCAGAAGGAGCTGTTATTCACGTGTGCAGACAGTCACTTACTTCAGCATTCTGTCTTGCGTGCATGAAGCGTTTTCTTTAACACAGCTAGGACCGTATAACCTCACAGTGGACTTAATAATGTAAAACTTACTTTAGAATCCTGTCTCGAGTACCCGTAGCAGGTTCTTTAAGAATACACGATCCCTCTTATGCAGAAAGGCACAACTTTAACTAAAACAGTCGGAGGTGGGGAACAGGACATCAGCGGAGTGTAAGGGAAGCCGGCGGCTAACACTGCAGACGCAAACGCTGGAGATGTTATTTTCCGTCTTCCGATTTGAGGCTACCGTCCTTCTTACAGACAGACTGCCTGGGTGGCTGGCAGTGTCAGTATTTGCGGCATCAATGCGTTTCGGAAGCTCTATTCCTTTATCAAGATACCCTTCTTTGTATCTGAACCACTCAAATCATATTGTGTTTGTGATTCTTTCCAATTGTTACATACAGCCACTTAAGACTAAGTAGATTTGCTGTCCGCGTTTTAAAAAGCAGCATAACCAGAAGTCCGAAATTACCACATTTTCAGAATAGGGGGTCTAACACTATGAAGGATCCATTGAGAAACAGTTTCAAATAAACAACCTGGTACGACATGGAGATTTTTACGAATGGTGCTCCACCTTTTTGAGATGCTATCTACTTATTTATGCCTAGATTGTTCACTGTTTAACGACCACACGCCCTTCTGTTTCTCTGTTTTTCAGCTTCATCATACTATGTTTAGGTTACTGCTGTTTAATATACTGTATGTATGTCTCTATCATTTGCTCTCTGTATCTAAATCAAACATGAATAGAGAATGTTATATATTCGTTTTTCATTGTGCATTGCATTCAATAAAAAAAAAATATATATATATATATATATACATATATGCAAAAGAATGGAGAAGCGCACAATGAGCAAGGTAAAATACAGTTCCTTTACGCGTTTCAACCGGGGTCTGACTGTGTGGACTCGAAGTGAGTGACACCCAGTCACTCACTTCGAGTCCACACACAGTCAGACCCCGTGCGGCTACAGGTACCCCCTGACGAAGACTACGGTTGAAACGCGTTGGGCGTGGCCTATGCGGTGGACGTGAGAACAACATCCTGTGTGTTTGGTCGGAGACGGAGATAAAGACGGAGCGTGGAGACCGGCATATTCCAGCGTGAGAGGCTATCTGAAACCGAGTATCCCCTGCGCCCGTGTCCTGTGAACTGGTCCGTTCCGACATCACACTACAAGCTTGGCAAGCTGTTATATCCTAACCCACATGTATGTGAGCTTATATTATCAGTAAAGGAACTGTATTTTACCTTGCTCATTGTGCGCTTCTCCATTCTTTTGCATACTTACCTTCGCTGGACCTGGTTGAGTCCTGGAGAAAAGCTGCACACCACGTGGGAAGCATACATACTCATCTTGAAGTTGTGCGCAGTGGTATTGTTTCTGTATATATATATATATATATATATATATATATATATATATATATATATATATATATATATAAGAAAAAATAGGTTACCTAATACATAAGTTTTTGATGAGGTAAAGCGAAGGTTAGGTCATTTGTTGCAGACCTATAGTAACTGCTTTTTCTATCAATAGAAACTTTGAAAGGATAAAGCCAATTGAGCACTTACTATATTAATGAGAATCTCAGGAGTGTGACGATCCTTAACCTGTAATAATAGAGGTGGAAGACCTGTGGCTCACATTTGCGCAAATTGATAAGACCCTGCATGCTAGGACTTGCCCTTCCACAACTCCTCACGTCAAAAGCTACCTAACCAAGAGAGCCTAACCACACGCCGTAACGGTGTTACAGGTTATAATGGGAAAGCAATTTTTACACAAGAACACATGAATCAACTTATTTAAGCAATTAGCCATTTTTCACTTTTCATTGTTTTAAAGCAATAATTGATGTGTGAGTAAAATGATCATATATCTAGTTTTATTTACTACTTACAGTATGTGTCCACGAACATATTTTCAAATTGCAACAAATAGTCCTATTTGGAGAACCATGAAAATTGGGGAAAAAATATACAGTATATTAAATTTGCATCTTTTTTCCATGACTAATGCGATAAAAGTACAAGGTATTACTCTATAGAACAGTGGTAGCCCAGTTCACATTTTTTAGATCACCTAGCTGGGGCACAGGTGCACTCATTACTGACTGCCACATTATAAATGATCCACAGGTGGAGCTAATTACTTCACTTGTGATTCTGTGAGGAGACATGAAAACCTTAACTGTTGGTAGCTCTCGAGGACTGGAGTTGGCTATGCCTGCTATAGAGCATTAGTGGATTTGTGTGCATTAGATGTGTAAAAAAGACTAACGTGTGCAACAGGCCACGGATGGATATGACACTGCATCCCACCATGCCATAATATAAAAAAAGTGCCCAGTACACTACAGGGTAAATTTATTAAAGCTTCTAAAAATGAAAAGTGGTGATGTTGTCCATAACAACCAATAACACTATAATTTCTAAGGTGCAAAATAAAAATGGTAGATATAATCTGAATTGGTTGCTAGGCAACATCATCTTTTTCCATTTTTAAAAGCTATAGTAAATTTAACCCTACATGACTCAAGGTGTGTGGCTGTTGTGAAAACATATGATATTCTATGCCAGGGGTAGGCAATTATTTTAGTTGGGGGGGCCACTTAATACTTCCAGCAAATATTCAAGGGGCACACTCCAGAAATATGGGGTGTGGTCACTCAAAAGGGGTGTGTCTTTGAATGTATTGTAGCACACCATATACCCCTTTTACACATCATGCAACACAATAGTAGGCACCTTATACTTGCCCCTTACATTAGTACTTCCACACACCAGCTCCCCCTTAGGTATACCATCCCCCATTAGTAATGCCACCACCTTCCCCTCTTTAAATATTCCAAACACCTGCGTGCTAGCCTTGAAAAGTGGTGCCAATTGCAGCCCCATGCAGTGACGGCGACTCACCCATCCTCAGAGGCAGTGCTGCGGTGACATGCGGGGGCGGGTGGCTCCGTGCTGCTGTATGTGTATCCGATGGCGGCTGTGTGTGCGTGAGGCGTAGTCCTGCGGCATTTTAAGCACACGCCAGGCCTGTTACGCACAGGCTGAACATCGGCTACACAGGACTATGCCGTGCACACACACAGCCTCCATCAGACACACATACAGCAGCGCCGAGCCAGTCAGGAGCTGTTCGCGGGCCACATGTTGTATGTAATAAGATACTAAAGTGCAAAACACAAAACTCATTATGAGAGTTACTCCATCTCTTTTCTGACTGTTAGAAATGTTTTGACAGTCAGAAATATCGGCCAATTTGACAACAGCTATTCAATCTCCAACAGTCAGAAAGATTTGGTAAAAAGCTAACTGATCCACATGTATTTTGCCGAAAAACTGACACAGCTTCGACAATCTATTGGCCGTTTTTGACTATGCAGCTTCGACTTTTTTCCCAAAGTCAAATCTGCATTACATACAGTAAGGCCGAGATCGTCACAGGAAGAGGAGCAGCAGAACACGAGGACATGCACTGAAACTAGAGGGAGGAAGATTCAGGGGAAATATGAGGAAGAATTACGTCACAGAAAGAGTAGTAGATAAATGGAATAGCCTCCCATCAGAGGTGGTAGAGGAAAATACAGTAGTACAATTTAAACATGCTTGGGATAGGCATATTGATGTCCTTACACAAAAATAAGGATCAAATATGGTTTGCCGTCAAATTCTATGTCTCTATTTTTCGATGTGTATTCCAATATTTCTGACTGTTGGAAATATTGGCACACATTGAATATCACCCCCTATATGTGGCATGGTAGTGCTCAGCTTTGCAGAAATACTTCATGCAGTGGCAAGTAGAGACATAACTATTCACTGGCCCATCCAGGATCCCTATTACACAAGAATGAGCCAGGATATATGACTTGGAATTTCTTGTTAAATACATGCATGTTTTGCATGTTAAAGCTATTGCAAGAGAGCTATAGGAATGGATACCTCAAGCAATACCTAGTAAAGTACAACATCGCAATAAACAGGGAGCAGGCCTATCTCTAACAGCCATATAACAGAATTATGCCTCTTCTGCCATGGACAAGGATGGCAGAAGAGGCATAATTCTCTATGCCAAGTCACTAGTACACAAGACTATTCTAACCACGACATACAGTATTGTAAATGTTGAGGACATCATGGGCAAATGGATAGGGGTTCAACGACCACTTGTGTCACACATCTCCAATGATTAAGGTAAAAATAGACAGATAACGAGGGAACAAGATAAAGACGACTAAAAATTTAAAAAAATGACAATGTATATATTAAAAAGCAATATATGTGTGTACAATAATTACCATTAAGTTACCATTAAGATGGTAACTGCAGTTATTAATAAGAATAAGAAGGACCAATAAATATATCTATAACCATCTAAAATAGAATAAAAAGAAAGTCAGAAGATAGCTTAACATTTTAGCTACTAGAACTAGAAGGTAAAACAATTCCCAATGCGTTTCCTCTATTGAGGGAGCTTTTTGTGACCGGTTTCAAAGATAATTTTATACAGACTAGATCAGTGGTAGCCAACCCTAGCCCTCGAGGGCTACCAACAGTTCACATTTTCCAGTCAACCTAGCTGCTGCACAGCTGCACTCATTAATCACCGACACATTTTAAAAGATACACAAATGGAGCTAATTCGCTCACTTGTGATTCTGGCCCTTATTCTGGTTGGTGCGGTAATATCCGCGTGCGTTCGTGCCGCCGATGTTTTGTGTCTGCGCATGTGCAGAGGCTTCTCTGCGCATGTGCGAGCGGGACGCACGGCCACATTCCGCATGAAATTTGTACACTACGAACAGGGGGTGGAGAGGGGTGTGAAGGGCTGTTTGAGCTCATTACCATATGTTTACACCCCGCGTTTCATGGGCGTTCCCATGCAAACGCTGGGCGTACGTATGGTAATGCGGCCGTGACGCACGTGTAGGGGGCGGACATATGACATTGCCGGATGTCAGCTGCCTGCCCAGATCCCTGCTTTTGCACGGAGAAATGCCTGTGTGGTCTGAGGTTGCGGGAGCTGCCTGGCCACTCGGTCCTGCATTCGATGGTCTGCGACCATCGAATGCTGGGGGAGGTTCCCTGAGATGGAGAAGGTGTATTCATGAGAAATACACGTGCGGTCCGTTCGGACAGCTTCTTACCGCGTTCGGACGGAGTTGGCGATCCGTATGGAAGGTGGGGTTTAGGACGCACGGTGCTGGCCGCATATTCGGATCCGGCCGCACCGATCAGAATAAGGGTCTCTGTGAGGAGACCTGCAAAACATGCACTGTTGGTAGCTCTCGAGGACTAGGGTTGGCTACCCCAGGACTAGATCTTTTCCCTTTAATAAGACTTCACAAGTAACCATACAAGATTGTCAACGTATTTGCAGAAGTGTGTCTTTAGATAAAAATTATTATTCCAGCTATTTTAATTCTGAACATGTATTTGTCATTTGCAAGCTCGTGGTTATTTGTGAAGTCTTATGAAAAAGAGTAAAGATTAAGGCCTAAGCGCCCACTTAATTTTTTATCATCAACATCAAGCTCTCCCATTGTATAGTAGTGGAGATACTGTAGAAAACCTGCACTGTTCACATTAGATTTTGTATTTTAATAAGTAGCCAACATTTCTGTAATTTTATATAGCAAGTTACAAATAATGTTGGGGTATGGCAGGGTTGCCGACTTTTAAATGCTCCTCTCCGGGAGAAGCCCGGAGAGGAGACTTTCCTTACCCGATCGGGGGGCGGGGCTTGACTGTGACATCATTAAGCCCTGCCCCTATTATGGGTAATAGGCGAAATGACTGATCTCCATGGAGGGGTCGAGGCTAAAATGACACGATTGTGCCATTTTAGCTCCGCCCCCTCCTCTGAGACCCGCGGATTGCGGCATTTACATGCCGCGATTCGGGGGGCTCAGGGGGGTCCCCCAGATTCTTGGGGGCCGGGAGGGGGACCCGATTTTCGGGAGACTCACGGGAATTCCGGGAGGGTCAGCAACCCTGGGGTATGGTTCTCTCTAAATGCACATCTTGGATGCTTAATCAAATGCCAAAATTTGAGCTTCATCAAGTATAGTACTACAGCATCCAAGACAGAGAAAATCTGAAATTGCCTGGTGAAACCTTAACAAGTACTTACTTCTTCAGTACAGTAATTTCATTTTCTATGCTGCTCTCCTTTCCCTTTAGAGCTTTTTTTGGAATACATTTCACAGCATAAAGTTTTCCAGTGATCTTCTCCTCAGCCAAAACAACTTCTGAAAATGCTCCCCTATGGAAAAACAGAAGCATAAGTAAGACCAGAGCTGCCTTTTATATTTTTTTATTGTACATCTCTAAAGCACATTACTCCATTAGAAATGACAATTCATGACTCATCAACAAATGCACTGCTTATATATACAGTGCCTCCTGTATATCCCACCCTGGTTTACCTCCATATTTTCAAAAGTACATTAATGTGATTGTATGCCACCCTACTTATATAATCCCTCCTTTAATATTACAAAAGGGTATCCAATTTTCCATGTTAATTAGACTACACCTAATGGAATCCTAGGTACTATCCATTTAGAACAGTCAAGATGGCACTTGTCAGAGATTATACTTTGAATACCTTAGGCACGCAAAGCAAAATCCCTAAGACCAGTAACATTTCTGTTGTGATAACACTTAGGTATGTATGTCGCCCCCCTTCCCGCCCCCCCCCCCCCCCCCCCAAAAAATATTAACCCTATTTTTGTTTTAAAATGGCATTTTGAACAAAAGCTGTTCAATTGAACAAAAGCTGTATCCATACTTCCCATGACATACAAGTTATATAAGTACTGTTAGAACAAGAAAAAGTGACAATACACAGAGGAAGAATAGTATTCTGCTAATAGGGACATCTTTGTCTATTGAACTTTTTAGGAGATTTGATTGATGCATTTATCTCTTTTCTTTAATAGAGGGTGCTACCACGGAAACTCAGAGGCACCAAAAAGAAAGAAAATTATGGTATATCTGTTGTACACTTAAATTGAAATGAATCTAAAGGTCCATATACACTGGGCGACTATGCTCAGCGTGTATGGACAGCGATGATGACAATCTTCACTGCGGGGAAAACCGCTCAGTGCATACACACGAGCGGCTTTCCCCCTGCCTGGCGCTGGAGGGGGGGCGGCGTTGCATAGCAGAGCGCTATGCAAAGCCGCCCTGAAAGCCGCTCATCTGCTGGTATAACCAACAGATGAGCGGCTTTCCCGGTGATGTTGCGGGAGCGCGCAGCAGCGCTCACCACTCATCGCCGGGCCATACACACTGGGCGGCTTTAAGTTGAAAGCTGCTCAAACCTCCTGTTTTGAGCGACTTTCAGCTCAAAGTCGCCCAGTGTGTATGGGCATTTACTCTATCAATCAAAATGTTTCAATTATAAATAACAGTTTATTTTGTACACTTTTCACATTGCTGCATTTTACCTGATTTTACTGTTAATGTACTGTACTTTAATTTAAAAAAAAAAAAATAATTGATACAAGGATTATGACTGACAGACAATTACATGACCAGGTTGGGCTGGGACTAATAATTACATACAATACAATACACCCAAAATATCAAAATCTAGCATTTGAAAAGCGACACTAACCACTGATGTTACCCTGGCTATTGCCTAAAGTCTGAAAGGGACAAAAAGAGAGGTTTCCAAAAATCTACATGCACAACTTTTTAGACAGCTCACCATTGTAGTAATGTCTTATTCAGGTGCATGCCTAGGTTTTAAAAGCTCCTAGGATTGTCTCCACATGTGAACAATCAGAAGCACAACTGTACACCACCAGATAAACTGATCGCAAGGATGACATGAAGGCACATTTGACTTCAGTTTATATTTTTCTAAACTGAATAAACAAATAAAAAAAAAAAATATATATATATATATATATATATATATATATATATATATATATATCTTATGGGTGCCATAAGAAAATGTTGATATGACTTCTTCATGTATCTCCAGATACGGAGTTGGCTACATTCACACTTAAATGCATCTGCTAAAATTCCTACCCTCCCAGTATTTCTCCAAACTAAGGTTCGCTCCCCTTCACATAAAGGTGGCATCTCGTGGTGGTACTCCTACATACTCTCTACAAATGTGAGCTGTAAAATGAAATCCCAAACTCTTTGGGAGAGAGATTTGAATAGACCTCTTAATGAGGAACACTGGGAGAATATCTTTAAGTCATGCTTCAAGATTTCTCGATGTATAAACCATTCTGAAATGTTTTTCAAGCTTATTAATAGGGCCTACTTCACCCCAGCCAGACTGCATACATTTTGGCCAGCCTTCTCTAATTCCTGCTGGAGGAAATGTGGTACCATCGGGGACATCTTCCACATATTTTGGGCGTGCCCTCGCCTGCGGCCTCTCTGGGGAGAAGTGTTTCAGTTGATGAGTTCAATATTGGGCCAGCCCATCCTCCCTGACCCGGCACTTACGTTACTCCACATTTTCTCAATACAATTAACCAAAATTAGATAGTAATGTCTATTACAATAGGTCATAGAACTATTGTTATTAATTTATAAACTCATGGGGCGCACACACGGGGAGATTGCTGAATGAACTGTGCGATGCTAGATCGCTTTGCAGGATCGCTCAGGACACAGTGTTGTGTGCTGAGCTATTTGTCAGGACCAGTGTTCTCTAATGAGAACATTGACCCTGACTGGCAATCTAACTAGATTCATTCGGCATGCTGGATATTAAATTGCAGGGCAATAGCCGGGCGCACATCGCTATGGACCCCACACATGGAGCTATGTTGGGACATTTTCTAAGCGAACCAGTCAAATTAAGTCAGATCGCTTACAAAATGCCCTGAAATCACCCTGTGCGTGGGCCCCATAAGGTCTTTAAACCTAATCAGTAAATAGAGAACCAACAAAACTTATTTTCTGACTGCATGACACAAAGTGTTCTCATTTTATCTGCAGTCACCGATAATATTTCTGTGAACTACTAAGTAGTGCAAATGACAAACATTTAATGCTTCCACTGAACACGTCCACAACAAAAAGGTGCCTTAGACATATGTTTATCTAGGTTGCATGGACATTTAATTGTTTTGTCTCATTGCCAGTTTCTCCTTAACAGCCATCACAGCCTTGTCTCAATGGCACTGCTATAAATAAACATATGCAAGAGAAAAACCAGAATATACAGTAATTGTTAAAATAAAAACAATACATCCAGAATATATTGCAGCAATACCTAGCTGGCCAGGTTACAAAGCAAATGGAAAAGCATTTGTAACTTTGACAAATAAAAGTCCAGGATTTGTAGAAAAATGCAGTGAAACCCACCATTTCTGGGGTTTTATCGCATTTCCCCTATGTACTAAGACACAGACGCCAGGTTTTCAATGTGGAGGATAACGCTAACAAAAGCCATTGTTACCCTATAAAAGCCTATGAGATTCTTTACGTATCGGTGCTCTCTGAGGGATCCGATCAGACTCCTCCCTTGTCACACTGCGCATCTGCAGACAGACTCCCAGGTTATAAACCCGGAACTCCAGGGGCCGACAGCAAATGCAAGGGACAGCTATTATCATGAGAGCTGTCCTTTGCAATACTAATCACATATGCTACAGCATTGGCACATTCCATCACCGGTATCATCTCACTTACAAGTACATATTGTACATTGTATTGTTTGGTGTAGCAGACACTGATGGAAAAGAAGTGCTACTTAAGCAATCATAACATAGACATTTACAGGTCTCAAGACCAAGGGCCTGGTTCCATGCCACATTGTCATATCATTATCTTTTATTTGTAACTAGACAGCACTTTTCTATTTTAAGAGGCAAGATACTGTAAAAAGTAATAAAGTACATATAATACATACAAAGCATAAAAGTGAGCATTTCAAACCAGGTCCTCTGTTTTCTGCACATGCAATTTTCAACAACTGTACAGAGCAGGGGACAGGAAGATGTCACTGATTGATATTGTTGAGTGGGTTTGCACTTTATCATTTGCCTAGGAGTTGAAGGGAAAACATGAACAACGTCGCTCATGGAGCATATTGGTTATAGTGTTCATTCTAGCACCCGCTATTTTTGAAAACCCTTGCAGTTCCTATTCCCTGCCTGAAGTGTCGCTGTCTGCTGTGGTGTTTCTAGCACAGGTCTGGTTTGCATATCAGTGCTGATATACAGACCACACTGTGCTAGAAGCACTACAGCAGACAGCGACACCCCAGGCAGGGAAGAGGAACTGCAAGAGTTTTCAAAGATAGCGGGTGCTAGAATGAACACTAGGTTAGTGTGTTCCCAACTAAGGGTGATACAGAGATGGAGGGTAAACTGAAAAGGATATAAAGGTAGGAGGCAGGAGTATAATAGGTGTTAAGACTAAGGGGAGTATTCAATGATTTTTTTTCTCCATGTGCAGCGAATCCTGTTTAGGATTCGCTGCACATTCGCAGGGTTCCGGAGGGCTGCAGCATTCGCTGCCAGCCCTCCCTGCCACCCTATTCAATACAGAAGGGGCTCGCTGCCCCTGCTGGTGAATTTTAACTGCTGCAGGGAGCCGGAGGCAGGCAGGGAGATATAAGCCTCCCTGCCTGCCCCAGAATTTGTGAGGGAGGACTCCCGGGGCACAGGCAGCAGAGGCTGCCCCCCGGGAATGCGAGAACGGGACAGGGGTAGGAAGCCGATCCTCTAGTCTGGGACCAGAGTGAAGTGAATATATGAATATCTAATGAGCGGCTCCCAGCCCCCTGCTGGTGAAAAGTGTAAAAAAGAAAAAGGTTTAAAAAAAATTAAATATATATTAATGTGCTTCAAGCACATGAATAAAAATAGCATGCCCCTTAACAGAAAAAAAATCTGAGCCACGTAAAGCTGCAAGGCACCAAAACTCAGATCATCATCATCTGAGACATACATCCTGTTATCATGTACAATGCAGAAGCAATGTGCAGTCAACAGTAATGCCCCTTTCAGACCGCACTTTGGAAACGGTATATTGCCGTTTTTTTACCGTTTTAAAACGGTAATCTGTGCGGTCTGAAAGGTGCAGATCCAATTAACCGGTTTGAAAATACCGTTTTTTCAAACCGGTTAAAATGCAGGGTCCTACCCGTTTCAGACCCGGTATTTTGGGATCAAAATCGGGTCTGAAACGGTATTTAGGACCCAGCCAATGAGCTGGGTCCTAAATTCAGCGCAATGAATATTTAAGGAGCGCTCATTAAATATTCATAGCACTGGAGCCGACCCCCCCCCCGCGCGCGTTAACATTACCCGATCTCCCGGGGTAACATCCCCCGATCTCCCAGTGCAGTCTTCAGCCCCCCCCCCCCCCTCCGTGCAGCCGGTACCTGAGTTCGGTTGCAGATCCCGGCAGTAGTAAGGACCGATGCGCTTATAAAAAAAAAATGACTTTCGGAAAATGTCTGCCCCATAGGAAAATCCATTTTAAAAAACTGTCTTTCGTGTGGGGGCAGCCATTTTCCGAAAGTCACTTTTCTTATAAGCAGCCTCCTGCTGCTTATAAGAAAAGTGCCTTTCGGAAAATGGGGGGCTGCACGGAGGGGAGGGGAGGGGGGGGAGGGAGGCGGCGCTGAAGGCTGCACTGGCTTTGACCCTGTATTTGGAAAGTTTCCAAAAACGGGTCTGCCAGTGTCAAAAAAATCGGCACTTAAACGGTAATATACCATTTAAGAGGTGCGGTGTGAAAGGGGTTTTACCTGGCAGACCCGTTTTTGGAAACGTTTTCAAATACAGGGTCAAAGCCAGTTATGCGGTCTGAAAGCAGCATTATATGCACAGCATTGCAAGGTAGAAGTTGGACTTGCATTTGCAAAGTCTTTGCTACAAACACTCCTGCCTGTAGTGTTACTTCTGGTGTAGTAAGCATAGGAGTTTATGTATAAAATAATTAGTTGCATTACTGTAAGTATATGCTCAGAAAGATTAATTTATTTGTTGAAAAGAGTCATTTTATAATCTAGTAGTTCTTATATAAAAGATGGTCCCCAACAAATCACTGTATTATGCTTCATAAAGGTGCCTAGTGCCACAAAAGAGGAATCAACTCTGAAAAAAGTCACACAAAAAGGTTGGCTCAATTATTTTGGCTCGGAGAACCATGTGGCTCACTCCAAATATCACAATCCATGTTTGGGAAGACCTATGAATAAAAGTTGTAACCACTAAAACTAACAGGGTTAAAATATCTCCTTAATAAATCCATAGAACACAGTCATGTTTCATATGCATACTGTATGTAAAGTAAATTGTACCATGTTTATTATTTAACAGTTTCTTATATGATGTGCTTTACAATTGGACACCAATGAAACAAAACTGGGTACTAACAAATAGTAACACAGGTAGGAAGGCCCTGCTCGCAAGCTAACAATCTATAGTTTGTGTAGTTGAATTCATGAGATTCCTCTTGCGAAAAGTGAAAACATTCGTAAAACAAATTACTAAAATTGTTCTTGGACAATGCACAGTGGTTGTTTTTGTGCTGATTAGTACACCAGCACAGCTCTTAAGCGATCTGACTAGATCACGTTGAAAAGGAGCACGGAACGCTCCATGTGTATGCCCTGTAGCGATTCTAATGCGTGGTCCCGCATGGCGGTATCACTGGCTTTCCCCAGATCGGAGGGCTTTGCCAATTATAAAAATAGCACAGACACTCAGCACACTGCACTGCGGTGTGCTGAGCAGGTATCCTGTTATGTGCTGAGCGTTCGTGCTGCAGCCAGAAAAGCTGGGTCGCCCCGTGTGTACGGGACTTCACCGGGTCATAAAGAAGTTTAATATTAAGTAGTCTTATGATCGAGGGGGGCGTGACCACGGGTGAGCAGGAGTGAGGAGTGAGTGCTCTCTCTCCCTCGGCGTAACATCCGACAAAGGAGACTGTGTGCCTGCTCCGCCCGCACGCTGAAGTGAGCATTCGGCTTGATACAAACGAGAGACGCGGCAGGAAGGCACCAAACAAGAGGTGCTGGAGACGCGCGCGGCTGGACAACTCAGAGGTGCCAGCGGGACGAAAGCCGGCTTCAAGGCACCGCCGCAGGACGCGGCAGTGTCGTCAGCAGGAGGCGCCAGACAGAGACGCCGGAACGCACGCGGCAGGACTGTGGTGTGGGGTCCGGCGTGTGACAATACCGACAGACTGCTGGGAGACACAAAAGGACCAGCTCGTGTGTACTGTGTACAGTGCACAGACAGGGCTGGAGCGGCTGTATAATTAAATACCCAGCAGCGCTGTAAAACATTTGCGGAGCTGGCAGCCAAGGGGAGACCTACAGAAATCAGTGCATACGGAGAGAAAGTCCAACAGCAGGGGAGGAAGGTGGACGGTCCGGTAGGCAATAAAAGCCTGGGTGAGTCTGTATTAAACTTACTACATATCTCACTGAAGTCAATATATATATAAAGTAGGCGATGCTGACCAGAGACACTACTTATATATTGTTAGCCCCTGGCTGTTAAAATCAAAAACCCCTGCTGAGAGGTTATTGCAAGAGTATAAAAGTGTCTTGGTAATCCTGATAGTCTCCAGGGGTAAAGCTCTGATACCTTTGCAATGGGTAAAACCGGCAATACAACTGCCGCAGCACGTTTGGAGAAGTATGCTAGATCACAAGCAAGCAACTCATCTCAAACTTCTGTTACAACCCCCCAAACTACCCCTGCTAAAGGCTCCAACCCGGCAGTTGCACTGATAACTACGCCAGAAATAACTCTGCAGCAGATACTTGATGCCATAACATGCAGCGAGAATAGACTGCTTGAAAAAATCAATGATGTACAAACTGACATTGGGCAAATTAAGCAAGATATAAAAACAGTGAAGGAAAGAACGAGGGAGGTGGAAACCCGTGTCTCAAATGTTGAGGACATTAATAGTAAACTGACAAGCTCAGTAGAGGCGATGGCCTTACAAATTCGGGACATTAATATTAAGTTATCAGACATGGAGGGAAGGCTGCGTCGAAACAACATTAGGCTGGTGGGACTGCCGGAGAGAGAGGAGGGGAAAGACCCACATAAATTCGTGGAACAATTGCTTCTAGATAACTATGGAACCTCATCCTTCTCATCCCAGCTTGTCGTTGAAAGGGCGCATAGAGTGCCAGCCAAACCCCCACCACCAGGGGCCCCTCCACGTACCCTCATCTGCAAACTTCTTAACTATCAAGATAGGGATGCAGTCCTGCGACTTTCACGGGAAAAAGGCCCATTAGACTGCAAGGGTACAAAAGTGGCGACATTTCCAGACTTCTCTATTGACGTGCAGAAGAGCAGAGCCAAGTACGGGGAAGTGAAAAGGAGATTAAGATCACTGGACATTAAGTATTCTATGCAGTTTCCAGCTAAACTGAGAATTATTGTAGACAACGAAACCAAATTCTTTTTTTCCCCAAAGGAGGCTGGAGAATGGCTGGATAGAAAATTTCCAGCAAAGAGACAGTTAGCAGTTTAAACAAACCTATGGCCAGCACCGATGACTGTTAATAGGGCTGTTGGGCCTTAAACGTCTGGATCTAAACCATCAAAAGGACTTAATATGCTAGATTATATAGTAAATAGAGATTGCTTCAGGCACGGGTAAACAGTCGCCAATATGGTTGATTAAAACAAAGCTTAGCCGAGGGAGGGGGGATTTCACTGCCTGATGGTAGTAGTGGTCATAGGGTAGGTAGCCCTGTTGTAAGTAGAACAACATAGGTGGTTTAAGTGTGTAGGTCAGTAGGGGAGGGGAACATTTTTAGGTATGCCAAGGGGTGTAGGTATACAGGGTTGGGGGAGGGGGGTATATGTGTATTATGTATATGTTATTTGTTGTTGTTTTGTGATGTTGTCTAGGTTGAATAAGGACACAGAGACACCAAAAATTGCACAGCTTGGTTGTGGGCCGTGGGGGAAGGGCGGGAGGTACGAGACTCGCATGCCCGAAACAACTAATAGATGGTAAGGTTGTTATCATGGAATACTAGAGGAATGAATGATCAAATAAAAAGATCATTGGTTCTTCGCCATATTCAGAAATACCATCCAGATATAGTATGCTTGACTGAGACACACTTGATAGGCGGGAAGTTATCGGCCCTAAAAAAAGCGTGGGTGGGCAGTGCCTTCCACGCTCCCTTCACCTCCACGGCCCGTGGGGTATCGATACTTATCAAGAAAACTGTGGCTTTTAGCTATACTAGGCTGAAGGTTGACTCGGGAGGGAGATTTATTTGTTTGGATTGTGTTATCAACAATTTGCATGTACTATTGATAGCGGTCTATATTCCGCCGCCCTTTTCGTTTGAAGCCCTGGTGAAGATAGCTGACTTTGTAGCTCACACCCCTGAAACTCCAGTAATATGTGTAGGTGACTTCAATAATGTTTTGGAACCTAAAATTGACAGATGGAATAGAAACACTCTAGGTAAAGGGGGTGGTGGTAACTCTGGAGGCTTTTGTAACTTCTTAAGAGATATGGATTGGGTCGACCCATGGAGAGAAAAAAACCCCAATAAAGTGCAATATTCCTGTTTCTCAGCATCGCATGTTGCGTTTTCCAGAATCGACCTTGCTCTGGCCTCCAGACCTCTACTACCACTGATCCGTGAGGTTAAGTATGGTACCAGAGGTATATCAGACCATTCACCGTTGGTGCTGGAACTGAATGATAGCATAGAAAGAGGATGTAGCTTCTGGAGATGCAACATGAGGTGGCTCAATAATTTAGAGGTAAATACCGGACTTGTTGACTTATGGGAGGGGTATTGGGCAATAAATAAAGGAACGGCATCAGATAATAACGTATGGGATGCATTTAAAGCTTATATTAGAGGTACAATAATTAAGAAGATCAGTATGGCCAAGAGAGCATGCCGCCAAAAAACAACGGAGTTAGAGAACCGATGTAACGAGAAAGAGGTTCTATTCTTGGTAGATGGAACAGAAGAGTCAAAAAAGAACTGGGACCTAGCTAGAGAGAAATGGGTGGATAGTGTCAAAGAAACTAATATTAACAATATGAAATATAATACCCAGTACGTATACAGTAATTCGGATAAACCAGGACGGCTTTTAGCCTTTTTGGCTAAAGCTGATAAACCATCAAATATAATTCATAAGATCAAAGATGAACAGGGTAATATGCAGTTCAAAACCCCAGATATAGGTCGTGTATTTAAAGAACATTTCAGCAAGCTGTATGAGTCAGGGGTAAAATACAACTCAACACAAATAGGGGAATATATTAAAAATATAGAACTACCCACCCTGTCAATCCTGGACAGTCAAACTTTGGAGACCCCGATTGAGCTGGATGAAATTGTCAAAGCCATTAAAGATATGCCAAGCGGAAAGACTCCAGGGCTTGATGGCATCCCATTGGATGTTTATAAAATGTATGTCGAATTCTTTGCCCCATACCTTTTAGAGTTATTTGTTCAATCCTTCGAGACGGGGGTATGTCCTTCATCTATGATGGAGGCGAGAATCATCCTAATCCCTAAACAGGGTAAAGAGCTGGACGATGTCGAGGCCTATAGACCTATATCATTACTGCCGTCAGAAGCTAAGATTCTGGCAAAGATTTTGGCAACAAGGCTGGGCAGACATATAGACAGAATTATACACCCGGACCAAACCGGCTTTATGCCAGGTAAATCCACTGCAGTTAACATTAGAAAAGTATTCACTCACCTGCAAAATACAGATAATAGAACTGAAAAGGCCGCTATAATGTCGATAGATATAACTAAAGCTTTCGACACGGTTGAATGGAGATACCTGTGGGAGGTGTTAAAGGCTTTCGGGATCGGCCCAAAGTTTATAAGGTGGGTCCAGCTCCTTTACAGGAAACCGAAGGGCAGAATTTCGGTAAATAAGTGGACATCAGACACCTTTGCACTCGAGAGAGGGACAAGGCAGGGGTGCCCGCTTTCCCCCTATCTGTTTGCACTGGCAGTTGAGCCCTTGGCGTGCGAGATTAGAAGACACTCTGAAATAGTGGGCTTCGGCAATTCGCAAGAGACTGATAAAGTGGCATTATATGCCGATGACATTCTGTTATTTTTGAAAGATTACACCATCTCAGCTCCAAGGGCCCTGCAGGTGATTAAAACATTTGGGGGATATTCAGGTCTTGTAATAAATACCTCAAAATCTAGCATCCTGGCCCTGAAAAAAATCCCTAATAACTCCAATCAAGGGGAAATGCCAATTAATTGGACGGAAGCGTTTAAATATTTGGGGGTATGGATTACCTGTGACCCGTTTGAGTTTGATAAATTAAATATACAACCGTTAATGAAGTATATTGCGTCCAAATTTAAATCCTGGAATAATTTGCCCCTCTCAATGTCCGGGCGGGTAAACTTAATAAAAATGGTTATCCTCCCTAAATGTCTATATATAATGCAGCAATCCCCAATTTACCTCCCAAAGATCCTTTTTAATAAATTAAATAGTTTAATAACATCTTTTATATGGGGAAATAAAAGAGCCAAGATAAAAATGGACACTTTAATGAGAAAGAGCGGTCAGGGCGGGTTATCGCTCCCAAACTTTAGACTCTATTATCTAGCTGGGCAGTTGATGCACTTGCGGGAGTGGGTAGCAGAAAATACTAGTAACAAAATGATCAGAACATTACTAGCAAATACTGCTGAGTACTGCAACCCAACGCAATATCTATTAAAAGGGGTAGTAGGAAAGGAAGATGTACCGTTGGTCATACAGGCGGTAAAAGTATGGCGTGAAGCGACCAAAATATGTTGTTATGAGGGTCTGGACAGCGAACATACAATATTCGATTATAAGTTACTCAAGAAATTTGCAAAATTACAACTAGAAGCAACTTGGGTAAAATATGGGGTGAATGCGATTGGTCAATTCTACAATTCAGACGGTTTGAAAACCTTCGCACAATTAGTAGAAGAATATACACTGCCAAAGGCGCACTTCTTTAGATACCTCCAAATTAGAAGTGCATTAAACACCCAATTTGGTAACCAAGGTCCCATATTCTCAACATCCCCGATCAAAAGAACTCTAAGAGAAGGAAATAATAAGAAAGTAATCTCAAGAGTATATAATCAACTTTTGGAAGCGAGGAACGAGGGTGAGCTAACGGAACTAAGAGAGAAATGGGTTGTGGATGTGGGAACAATAAGAGATGTAGAATGGCAGAAGGCTCTTAAGAGCGTAACCTGTGCAACTAACTCAATCAAAGTTCAGCAAGTTCAGTTGTTTATCCTTCATAGAAGCTATCTTTCCTGTACTAGACTTACACGGTTCAGAGACAATGCGGATCAATTGTGTCCAAAATGTAGGACAGAAAATGGTACATACTGGCATCTGATATGGGACTGTGTAGTGATAAAAACTTTCTGGAATAGGGTAATACAAACCATTATAGCAACTGGAATCCCGGAGGATATCATGGGACCAAAAACATGTATATTAGGGGCAAGTATTGACAGTAGACTGAACAAGTATGATAGAATATATGTCATCAGTTTAAGCGCTCTGGCAAAGCTGCTTATAGCCAGAAAATGGATGGCGGGCAACGGACCAGTCTGGGGAGAATGGGTGAACACAGTGAATTACACTATTGCACAAGAAAAGTTTGTTTACAAATGCAGAAATAATATTGAGGCATACTTTAAGATATGGCACAGGTGGAATAAAATCCACAATATAGTTTCACACGATTAAATTGATTAAATTGAGTAGAGAATATATACACAGGGATGTTTTCAATAGATTGGGAGCTAGGGGGGATGGGGGGGGGAAGGGAAAGGAAAAAGAGAAAGAAGAAGAAAAGAAATATCACTGTACAGATTTGTTTATTTATTTATTTAGCTATTTTTTTTCTTTTTTTTTTTTTGTTAGATGCACATGTAACATAAAGTTATGGTTCATTACACAGTTTTGTGCTTCTTTCAACTGAATAGGTGTAAGTTTTAAAGGAAAAAAAAAAAGGGGTATAAGTGTGGTCTGGACCGCTATATAGGGGATAAGAGAACATGTATGTAAACCCACAGAACATGGCGCAGTATATAGCCATCCATATAATGCTAAAAACTGTATTTGATAATGTCTATTGGTCAACAAGGTGCTCACTGATAACCGACGTGTGCCCAGAAGGAAAAGATAGATAGAATATAAGTGCGATACAAGAAATTTTGTATTTATGCTTCAATACGCAGTCAAAAGAAAAAAAAAAGGAGAAAGAGAGAAAAAAAAAAAAAAAACGATGTAAATTACATATGGGTCAAACGTACATATTCATATGAAAATGGTATAGGGTGTAGGTATGCATTTAGTGTATAATGTTAAAAATATGAGGCCAATCTCCTTTCCGATAAGTAAAGTTTCTAATGTTCTCCGAGGGTTCTACTAAAGGATAATATAGATAGATATGTTTATAGAAGGCGTGCTTTGGAAAGTGTCTCTGTGTCCTAGCCACGAAGTTAACTAGAATTACCCAACCCTAAGATTAGGGAGTGGGGTGACAAATACTGTGAATTTCAACCACGCCAGACAACTGTAATGTGTAATTGTTTGTATGTTATTTTTTTTTTATATGCAAAACTATTAAAAATTCAAACATAAAAAAAAAAAAAAGTAGTCTTATGATCAGGGCTGTGGAGTCGAGGAGTCGGGTTCTGAGGAAATTTCGAGTACCTGGAGTCGGAGTCGGCAAACAATGCACCGACTCCAACAATTATAATTAATGACTTCTCTACTGTAAGAATAAAGACCAATGCATGCAGTGCCTCACGTAACCGCAAAACGAACACGTTAAGTGACCGTTAAAAAGCATGCTTTTCATGTGCTTCACTATATGGCACGCAACGCACAATTCGGAGCACCAATACTTATAAATGTATTCTCCCTTGTAGTTTACAACTTATTTCCAACGTTCAATAAGGTTTTCAATACCTCGTTGGTAGAAATCACCTGGTGTAGACTCGAAAAATTCATTCAACCAAGCTCTCCCACCATACGCACAACATCTTTTTACGCGGATGAAGATCTTGTTTCATGCGCGGGGTCGTTTGTTTACCTTGGCTAAGCCAAGTTCATATTGATGTACAGGCACCATTTTTCGTCGCCAGTAACGATTCGGTAAAGAAATCGTTCCTTGTGTCCATGAATTGAACAGTGATGAGCAAGCAAACCAGCGGAGATTGTGGCTCGTTGATTTTTGTTGTCATCACAAAGCATGCGGAACTCCTACTCCACACTTCTGAACCTTTCCTATTGAGTGAAGTTTCTTCTCTATAGCTAGAAGAGCTTAGAAGGACTTGATGGAACAGCTTCTTGGATTCAACTGTTAGTGTTTATATTTATTTTAAAACCTGCATGCCTGCTTGTCTGTATGAGGGTAGACATGTGTACATGTTTCTGGAAGAAACTGTCTATTCTAGGTTTTTAAGTGTGGTGCAAGGAATGTATCAAATACATTTGCATATTAATACAGAGGAGTCTGAGTCGGGGTCAGAAGTACGAGGAGTCGGAGTCGGAACATTTATCTACCGACTCCACAGCCCTGCTTATGATGAAAACTACAATTATCTCCCTAATGCAGGGATCCTCAAACTATTCTGCTCTGGGACCCCATCAGACAATAAAAATAATTACAGGACCCCAGCAAGTTACCGCAGAAGGTCATCACATCACATGTGTAGTCAGCAGACAGCACATACATGGCAGCATTGTGGAGGCACAAAATGATGGGAGGAGTCTAAAATAACAGACAATTCAACAGATTTTTCAGACTCCTCGAATCACTGACTGAGATTGGAAAACTTATCAGCCTGATGGTCTGCAACATGGAGTTGCAACCCCATGCTAAGAAGGTCAGGACCCTCCATTTGAGAACCACTGCCCTAATGTAAAGGTGCCCATACACACACAGATGTCAGTGTGCTGTGCGTTTTGAACTTCAAGGTGCCATGCAATTTTGGCACATTGTAATGGCATGCGATGCGACGCAATATTAAAATTGTACAGTGCGGCTCTTCGCATACCTTTCGCATACCTTAATTAGTAGTATGCGATGGCATAAGATGGGCGCTGTGCTAGGAAAAAAGTACCCTTTATTTGATTATACAGTACTTTGATGGATGTAATGTTCTGCATTTAGTTGTATCGTGGTGACTGTGGCAGTAAATCAGCCTCAGTAAAAATAAAGACTCTGAAATTGTAAAGGTTTCTAAAGGGCCGACTTTTCTGTGTAAATTCTGCTGAGTTAAGGCTATGAATTTCCACTAGCTTAGTACTGTGTGTATGCCAGCTTGTGTTTCACCAGTCAGTCACCACTTATTCACTTCTCAATGGCTTGCTTCAATCTCATACCCTCTCCAAGTTAAACAAACTATAGTTGCTGAAAACAGTTTCTTTATTTATTCATTAGAGCTTTTGCTGCCTTAATATTTTATGATTGCAGAGTGGAGTTCGCATTCACACGTTCAACAGCCCTTGACGCAGTAAAGTATTGTGTACACTATGCAGCAATCAGAGCTCTTAGATGTATTTTCCCAGAAACTGCCAGTCATCCTATTACAACTTTACTTATAAAAATAAAAAAAATTACTAGAAAACATTTGATATTCTACGTAAAGCTTTATTAAATATTATTAAGTAGCATTTAGGACTTGATGAATGGCACTTATTTACAGTTATTCTCACATTAAATTTTTTTTTTATATATTCTTTATTTTGGTTTTGACAAGAAAAAAGGAACATTACAGTTAGTCATGAATACAATGTGTTGAACAAGTGCACTGTAACAAAAATGAGAAATGTGGACCATTACAAGTCAATATATCATGACAATATTGAATTAACATGAAGAAACTGGTTGTAAAATAAATAATTCTATAACTGTCAATCGGTCTGGTCTATATATTTTCTCTACTATCTTAGTCATATAGCAAACCATATCTAGGGGGGAGACAAGACAAGGGGGTGTAGCAGGTAGGAGAGATGTGGGGAAAGAAGGGGGGGGGAGGATTGGGGTGTGCGGTCAGAGTGAGTCCGGTCAGGTTGGGTGAGACTGTGGAATCTGTCAGATCGTACAAGATTGGTCACTCTACATGATGTGTATAAAGGAAGGCAGCATGTTAAGGTGCAGCGGTCGGGACCTGGTCTTTATATGGTGCCATAAACTTAGACTCGAGCCAAGGTAGCCACGTGGCAACATAGTCTGATTTTTTATCAAGGACTGAGTGGTATATGTCCTCCATGGCGCAGTAGAAGTCTATTCTTTGATACCATTTCCATATCATGGGAGGGTCTGTGGACCTCCAGTGAACTGGAATCACCGCCCTTGCTGCGTTATTCAAATGTTTTAGTAGCGATCTCTTGTATTTAGCTAGTGGTGTTTTGGTGTGAGAGAGTAGCCAGAAGTCAGGTTTGTCGGGGGTTTAAAGTCGCAGGATGGTGGAGGCTCACATTAAAATTTGAGATAACTACATGAACTGTTAAAGCTTTATTGAAAAACCTTTGAGGCATGCAATTGATGAGTTCTTTGTATCATTCAGTTGTCACATGACTAAAAATCTAATTTTATTTCAACAGCTTCCACAGGATATCAATATTTGGGCTTTATGCTTTTACAAGAGCACAAATGTTTAGAGCAGTGGTTCCCAAACTGGGTGCCTTGGGACACATGCAGGGGTGACCTGGGTTGGTGGTCCAGGACCAATTCAAATTATTATTGGTTAAATATTTATGAGCAAAACCAGTGCTGGTGGCTGCCAATCATAAAATGTGTACAAACAGAATTAAATCCTGCCCTTTACCACATAACTGACCCTATAAACTCACATATAAACACAATCTTATTATTTCTTTTTGGGCCTAGGGGTGCTGTGAAAATAATTCTGATACTCTAGGGTGCCGTGAATCAAAAAAGATTGGGAGCCCCTGGTTTAGAGGATTTGGTACTTATGTATTATCTGGACTCCCATGTTAAATGCACCCCATTTTTTCATACCCCTACTATCCAAATACGCATGGAGTTGATTTTATATAGTGTGGCGAGCGCAGCGAGCCACCGTGCCCGAAGCGTGGCGAGCGCAGCGAGCCCCGCGAGGGGACACGGTCTCATAAGAAAAACGGGAGCCCAGATATTACATAAGTACCGAGGATTTATAGTAGCTATTTGGTTATGGATGAATATACTGTATTATAGTCTATTACTTTATTTCAATATTGTGGATCATAACATAATTCTTTATTAACCCTTTGAGTGCCAATGTTGCTGTGAGATATGTGCAAAATAACCGCCAGTTTTGCTCACAGCGACTTATATTATTTTGGCGCAATGTTTAACAAAACGTCAATTAATTAACATCAGATCATTCGTCTGCAATAACTAAAGTGATTCATATTTCTCGACTTTGACCTGGGCATGTTTAAAGGATATTTTTCACACCTCCCGCAGCAACGTTGGCACTCAAAGGGTTAAGGAAAGGTGCACATACAGACAGTGAAACGTTATTAAAATCATATCCTTATCGTTTTAAACTACTGCAAAGTCACAAGACTCTTCTTTTTATCTCTCTTCCTTACTACTCAGAGATTTCAAAAAATGGTTTAGTATAGTGCAATAGTCACAGTTAAATAGTATGTTCCTCTATAAAAATTAAAGTGAGAACAAAATAATAACTCTATACCAAAACATAATACCTAGAATAAAACACATCATAAGATGTTATAAGAGCAGAACAAAATCTTCATCACTTACTGAGGCACGAGAGCCATAGGCCACCACGGATCGGACACTTACACATAGCTAAACACATTTTGGTACAACTACGCAATTATTTCATATTTATTTGGTCTTTTTTTTTTACAGATGAGGAAATGTAAGTTAAAATAAAATGCACAAATTGTGGAAATGAGGTAAAGCAAAGTTTTCCTCATCAAAGTTTCCTTCATCAATTTATTGCTGCTTATCTATTAGGGTTTCAAAGTACTAGACTGATAGGAGCTGTGGTATCTATAACTATTGTAAATAAAAGTTACTATAGCTTTTTTATTGTATAGAGACCAAATAACAAGTTGTCCTTAGCATCTGTGACCAATAATTGAAAGTTGTAAATATAAAGGGCCTTATTTTGGTTCATTCTTTCTGACAAAATCCTTCTTAGATGGACAAAACCATGTGCACTGCAGGGGGGCAGATGTAACATGTGCAGAGAGAATTAGATTTGGGTGAGTAATTTTGTTTCTGTGCAGGGAAAATACTGGCTGCTTTATTTTTACACTGCAATATAGATCTCACTTTGAAGTAAAACCCCACCCAAATCTAATTCTCTCTGCACATGTTACATTTGCCCCACCTGCAGTGCACATGGTTTTGCCCATCTAAGAAGAATTTTGTCAGAAAGAATGAACCAAAATAAGGCCCAAAGTGCGGAGGGGGGAATGCGGAGGTGCACTCCGACATGACCTGTCCATGGTACTGAAAACATGCAGGTCAATGTAAAAGCAACAGATTGCAAACTTTTATATAAATAAGTAGTAGTCAGGAAGCTGAACAACAGGTCACACAACTTTTGCTATGGGTTCAGCTAGGGAATGATATAAAAATAATATCTATGCACACTTACACTTTACTCAAAAGGTAGAAAAATCTGTGAGAGGTGCCTAAAAGTACTTTGGTAAGCAAGACTTGATAACACACTTTAACCAAGGACATTTATGCATGGCATAGTTCTTTTGGGGGTATATATATTTATTGTGCAGTAAACAAAACAATTTACAGTTGATAACATATCACAAGGCTGATTTTAAGCCAACCAATAAATAATAAAATAACTAAGTAACTGATTGAGTTATAATTTGAAACTGTGTATAACAGATACGTAGATAAAGAAAAAATCCCTTATGTATGTTTCACAAGCAATAAATCATTCAAATCTAAAGTTTTACAGGTGAGAAAGTCTGAAACAATGCACCATTAAAGGTTTGTATATACGTTTGTATAATTAGCCCTTTATAATACAAGCATAATTAACACTAAGCTTATTTGGTTAGTAAGCACTAAGAGTCTTACTTGTGGAACGGCTAAGAGTGACCGGAAAACACGCATGCACTGTATGCTGTAACAAACATGAAGTTAGGCAGGACCATCACTCTGATTCTGTGCAATTGTATTACCCTTCATCATTAACTCATTTCCCTCATTTTAAAATAATCTGTTGCTTTGGCAACAATCAATATATTTCTGCAACTACTTATCTCCAAGGCTTCAAAATGATACACATTATTCAGTTACCAGGAGATCATAGTTATTTGTATATGATTAATCATTAAATTCTGCTTTAGAAAATGTGAGACTATTGGCGTTTTCGGCAACATGCGATGCTTAGTGTGGAAGGAGAGAAAGATTGCAAGCAGTACAGTAATCAATGCATTAAATAATTGCTTTTCATGGAGTTCCTAAACTATACAGTGGGAAAATACCAGTTTTTAACTGTGTAATATAATTACTGCACATAAAATTCTATATATATTTTATTTATTAACAGTTTCTTATATAGCGCACACCTATTCCGCAGCACTTTACAGAGAATATTTGAACATACATTGAACAGTCCCTGCCCCAGTGGAGCTTACAATCTGTATTTCCTGTCACATGTACAAACACACACACAGATTCTAGGGTACATTTTTTGGGAGCCAATTAACCTAACAGTATATTTTTGGATTGAGGGAAGAAACCGGAGTACCCGGAGAAAACCCACGCAAGCGTGGCGAGAATATACAAACTTCACACAGTGGGGGCCACGGTGGGAATTGAACCCATGACCTCAGAGCTGTGAGGCAGTAATGCTAACCATTACACTGTCCGTGCTGTATATATATATATATATATATATATATATATATATATATATATGTGAGCAGCGGACTGGCACTTGGTACAGCAGGGGTTAACTCAGGTGAGGTGCCTTCCAGATATTTAATATAGCAGCGTATCTCCAGATACAAGGAAACAGAGTTCCAAACAAAGGAAGACAGGAGGCGGCACTCTCAAACAACGTGATGAACTGTATTCAAATCATAACAAACGTGAAAAACAAAGTCAGCATGTAGGTGTCGACAAGTTTCGAGGCATTGCGCCCCTTCCTCAGGACAACTGACCAGACAAAGGCCCAAACGTGCAGTGCAGAACTAACAAGAATAGTTATTACTTGTGCCCTTATATAAAGAAGCATACTTACGTGACACGCTGTGTAGAGCTGTGCGGCGGGTCTGACCTCCGGTGGCTTGTTCACGTGATGAGTGACGTCAGACTGTAGTCACGGCAACCAGCTGGCGTCTGACCCGGCGCTTTGTTTGGAACTCTGTTTCCTTGTATCTGGAGATACGCTGCTATATATATATATATATATATATTTATATATATATATATATATATATATATATATATATATATATATATATATATATATATATATATATATAAAAATAAATAAATAAATATATATAAATATATATATATATATATATATATATATATATATATATATATATATATATATATATATATATATATAGACATTGGATGGGCTCTGCACACACTAAATTAACGCAAGTGACGTGCGTTCCACTATGCGGGTCACGCACGTCACTTCCGGCGGGATCCCCGCCGTCCTACTTAGTGTCCGTCTGTGTAACATGCTGCGGATCAGGGGACGTCATTTATGACGATACCCCCGCCGTCCTTCCTCATGTACATGTGCGTTCCACTGAACGAGTCAGGGAACGTCACATCCGGCAGATACTGCTGTGTGTCCTACTCAGTGTCCGACTGCGTTCCATAAGGTCTATTAGTTGTATTTGACTGCCAAATGCTCGGTTAATGAATTACTCCTTCTCCTTAGCTACCTTTGTAGGCCATTACCCTTATAGCACACTATACATACGATCCTATAGGATGTTTTAGATCCATCTCCAATCCATTGGGCCAGTTCCTAGACAGGAAATGACGTCGTCCCACCTTCCCTATATATAGTCAGTCCATTCATTCCCCTAACATACCTGCAGCTTGCTCTGCCACCCTAATCTGCTGAGACGCTATCCTGAGTAGGGAAGCCAATCCCGGGGCATTTTTTCAATCCCGGAATTCGGGATTGAAAAATGCCCAATCCCGGGATCCCCGGGATCGGCTTCCCTACTATTAAAAACCCACCTCGGCCGCCCCGCATATTTACTTACAGATGCGTGGTGCGGCCGGGTGGGTGGGCGAGCCGGGGTGATGGAGACCGGGCTGGTCCACTGGTGGCATGCCGGCAGGTCCGCTGCTGGGTGGACGGGCTGGTCCGGTGACAGGACGGCTGGGCGGGCTGGTCCGGGGACAGGGCGGCTGGGCAGGCTGGAACAGTATCGAGGCAGACAGCCTGTGCGGCCTGCGCAGCGTGACCTCTGACGTCGTCACGCTGCGCAGAGCCGCGCTGCCCGGGACGGGAGAAGCCGGGCAGCTGCTGAGCACCCGCTCAGACGCTGCCCGGCATTAGACTGCGCATGCGCAGTCTAATCCCGAAATCCCGGGATTGGAAACTCCAATCCCGGGATTGAAATCCCGGTGTTTTGGGGGCCAAATCCCGGGATCCCGCGGATCCCGATCCCGGGATTGGCCACCCTAATCCTGAGGTATGTGGTGGGCTGACACTTTTCTCAAACTTTTTATGGCTTGTATATGTGTTTCTCTGAATCTGTATGAAGTTATGCTTAACTTCTTGTAATATAATGCACTATATGAGTATATATCTAAACTCTGTTAAATAATGGCTAATAATGACCGCATTTCCTATATACAATTGTTCCACTACTGTTGGCAATACATTGTCCATTATCACCCATTAGATGTACTAGGTGTAATGGTTCTTTTATGATGGTCTTAATTTTCATGATTTTCTGGGTTGTATGATTACTATTACTCTGTGGGAATATTAAAGCTATTACCCATTGACATTTTAGGTATACTTCTGATATCCCTCAAAAATATCCGATTCCCCTTCAAATTGGGGTACTCTTACTGTCTATAAGGACATTCACGGAAATTGGTATGTGTTCAATTCCTATCCATGACAGATTTTTTTCACTATTTCAAACTTGCTCCCCTCCTTACAAATATGTATATATTTTAGATGCAGGCTTGCATCCTTTTACCAGGATCTTCAAAGGATCCATTTTATGAGGCATTTAATTTCATCTGTATTCTGTATGCATTTGGGTATGTATTCCCATTAATAACACATTTATAAAATCTTCTTAGTCTATTATATATGTATAGTAAGTAATATGACTTCTCTCCACCCATTAGAATATTACCCCTGAGGAAGTCGTTTTAACGACGAAACGCGTTGGGTCTGTTTCCCTGCATATATAGAACCGAATCTTTTGAATACTCCAAGATGAAAATGCATTTTATATATTGTTTTTATGAAGCATTGTAATAAAACTGTTGAACAGTGATTCAAAAAAAGCTTGCTAATTCGGTTTTCTATATTGAAAGTTGGTGGTGGAAGTTTATTTAGGGGCGCACTTTGTTCTTTACTCTTTATTTCTCCATTTCTACCTCCCCTGCTAACAGGGAGGAATAACTGAGTTGCTGCCCATCCTAATACTTATACAGCGCATTGAAGGGGTATTCTTTTTCCATATATATATATATATATATATATATATATATATATATATATATATATATATATATATATATACACACACACACACACATCAATATATATATATTTTATTATACAGATACTCCCAAGTTTGGGAAAACAGCACTCATCAGACTTGTAGATATGGTCACCGGGACTTCAGTCCCAAAAAAAGGGTTTATTCAGTCAAATAGAATACTTGCCAAGTATTCTATTTGACTGAATAAACCCTTTTTTTGGGACTGAAATCCCGGTGACCATATCTACAAGTCTGGTTGGCAATATAGCACATTTCTAATTCACCTAACAATTCTATTGCCCAGTTTGTCCACTTCCTATTTCAATACTTTTAGTGGACTTGAAATTTAGGAGAGAATTAAAAAAAGTCAAGAAACAAAAAGGCTACAATGATGTCAAAGATAAAAAAGAAAATACAATGCACCAACTTAAAAAATGTTTACATGAAAAGTATACATAAGTCTACAACTAATGAACAGCATTAGAATGAGGCAACAGCAAGTGAGTGCTCACTACACCCTGAGCATAGCCAGTCTTTTCCTTTCATGTTAATGCTCTGACAAATTGATAAAACGGGATGCCGCCATCGCAGCAAATCAACAATATAACAGTCAACTAGAACAAATAAAGGAATCTTCACAGAATACTGCTTTTTCTTTTGTCATTAATACTTCTGTTAGTAAGCATGCATTGATGTGCTATACATCTTCCTCTGGAATGTACACATGCCATATCATTGTATACTACGCACTGTTATCAAGTTAGTTGGTAGCAAGAGTTCTCCTCATATGGAATAATGTCATCACAACAGAGCACTTGCATTATTAATATTAGTTCCACAAATCTAAGACACAGATTTCCCATTCTGCAAATTGGATTTGCAGCTATTTTATTACTTTCCAAATTATTTGCAAACTGAAAAAAATTCCATTTCTTCTGTTGAGCTAGGTAAAATGTGATTACAAACAGAACTGCTAAGCCTGGAAAGAACATCATTATTAAAAATACAATTACTGGAAATGTCAGCCAGAAAGCAAAGCATGGAACCCATAAACATAACTAAGTATCCATTTGCAGTGTTTATGTCCATTATTTGCTATTTGTAAGTGCCATTTATTGTAACTGAAATTTTCCTAAGCTTTCCTTTGTGGGTATTTGCTGTACCTACAAAGTATATGCAAAAATAAGTCTTTGCTGCCATTGTAAGAGTCTTTCCATGCAGTCTCAAACTGACACGGTCTGGTGGCACAAGGACATTTTGTTCCACCACAAGATGCGACCAGGGGATATATTTAAGAATGGGTGTACAAAAGTGAAAACTTTAATAACAACCAATTTCTAGAATGCACCAAATAAAGAATAATCAGTATTGAACACCTCCACAGTTGTAAACCCACACGTGGAGTAAATTTATCCCCAACTTTATTTAGCCAGGTTACAAGTGGATTACCTGAAAATATACAAGTTCATTGTGTAGAAATAATGCAAACCTTAATAATGTGATCATTGTTTTACTACTTAACACTGTGAGGCATTACAAAATAATCTAGAAAGCGGCACAATACTTTCATTTTAAGCAATTCAATTATAATGGGCAGCGGAGTAGGGCGCAGCCTGATGTAGCCATGCTGATCTTTGCCGCAATTCATATGCATCAATTGCAGCAGTGACAATGAGCATAATTCAGGCCTGATCGCAAAGCTGCAAATTCACAGGCTGGGCGATTTTCAATAGGCCCTCGAACGCATTCCAGAGGATGTCTTGTGATAGTTATTTATTCATCATGCCCTCACTGAATAAATAACAGATGTAAGCAACTGGGGAAGGGGTCACAGTATTGCATAGGGGGTGTCGTTACATTTATCAGAGTACCTACAGGGGCCCAGATACTCTATACACCAGGGGTGGCCAAACCTGTCTTCAAGATCTACCAACGGTGCATGTTTTCCAGGCAACCTGTGGAACTATAGTAGGAATGAATGCAGCTGGTTTGAAAATGTGAGTTAGTAATAACTGCAGCTGTGTTCCAGCTAGGTAACCTGGAAAACGTGGAGCGTTGGTAGATCTCGAGGACTGGTTTGGCCACCCCTGCTATACATGCTCCTGTGCCTTCAATTCTTAAAAATACAACCACGGATTTGAAAGTGTATGTATCGGCCTGGTGCTGTTACCAATTTGAATTGTTCTTAAAAATGGTCTTTAAATCAATTGCCATTTTATACAGCATATGAAAGTTTGTATGCCTATGATATTATGTATGTTCTCTAGTAGCAATGGTATATTCAGATATAAAATAGGTAACAGTTGGTAGAACAGGGCTTGGGAATCACAGATGGCACAGTAAAATCATATAGCCTACCATATGTTCTACTAGGTGTTTTCGCTCTCAGCAGACCATGTGTAATAACAATCTGTGCCAATCAAGGTGTTTGAGTATTGTAAGATATTAAGGCACTGCCAGACATGTCATGGTATAGTGGATGAGATTTACTGTATGTAAGGAAGCCAATACTGAAGAGGAGGTTACAGGATGAAACTGTGCAGAAAATAAATCAGAATCCTCCGACACTCCAGCTCTTGTGATACAGTTAGTACATCTCCTGTTATCATCAGTAATAGAAAAAAATCACACCTAATTTCCAAGGATAAACTAACGTTTTGAAAAGCTGTCTCTGGTTATTATTTTCTTTTTAAATCACTGAAGAGGTCATTGATCTTGAAGGTGGAACTGAATGGGAAAAAAATATTTTGATCATTAGATCTTTATACTAAATACGGCTTACTGCCTTTTAGGGTCACTGCCCTGCCACCCGGGTACTGCACCCTTTTACTGATAACATTACATATCCAAAAAATTTGAGAGAGAAAAAAGTGTACATACTGTAATACTAGTAAAAAAAAATTCAGTCAGTAAAAGCAGAACTAATATCATCCAATGTAATGCATGTTAAAAGGTAATCTGCCAAAAGTGCGTTTGTGATTAGTGTTGATTTTCTCTCCAATGCACACATTTTTTATTGAAAGGCAGATCCAAGATGACAGCATTTGCTGGCGTGCAAAAAGATACAGTGGGTGGAATTCAATTGTTATATTGCTTCCCAATATACGTCTAAATTAATGGCAGATCGTAGGGCGATATTGAATTGACCTATGTTTTTTGCATATATCGTGCTTATTACGGTCAAGTTTAGGCGCGCATTCACACATCTCAGCTTACCACCCTGGGGAATAGCTGAAATTCTGGTGAAAAACAATTGAATATCACCCTTAAGGTCTCTTGAACGAGATGGGAAGGTCAGAGCTGTCTCATGGTGAATGCAATAAACTGAAGTGAGATTTTTATTGTAGCCAAGTTTTTTTCATAGTGAGGCACACACAGCGTTCCTCATTGCAAAAGGATTTTCACTTTACAGAGAGTTATGTACTATGAGCCAGTAATGAAGAATTGTGCTAAATTGTTGTATTTTACTCTGGGGAGCACATACAGACATGTTGGTTTAAATCTAAATGAAAGAGATTAAAATAATCCACATAAGTATAATTGAACGATGTGTGTGTGTGTGTGTGTGGTTGGATGTTCCACAATAACTCAAATGCTTTAAATAATCATCTTCAAACTTTGCACACTACCTTATTATCTTAATGGATGATCTAGATGTTTAAATCGGAAGAGCCCTTAAGGGGGCGGTCATAAGAGTCCATGCTATTTATGTTGTTTTCATGCTTTGTTATATGTCATTGGAAAACTTATGAATTTCTGAACGAACACAATAAACAGACTCCCCTAAGCGGACCCTTAAAGGCCAATAAGGGTCCATTAAATGAAAAACATTTATACTTTACAAAACTTTTGACAAGTTGAAATTAATAAGCGACTCATCTGCAGAGTGGTCTGTCAACCAAACACTGTAGATATTGTTGTGAAATCCATGTGAGATCGATCCCCAGTCAGTTATATTTTCTCTAGATTGTTTGCATATTCATTCAGGGTTTTATGAATCTTTTTTTTACCTGCTGCAGCAGCATCTGCCCTGCTGTGGTTGGGAAGGTGGATAGCTGGAAACTCGCTCTGGCTGCTGAAGCCGAATGTGCCCTGCTGTGGTTGGAAAAGGAATGTGGACAGTTGGAGACCTGCTCTGTCTGCTGCAGCAGCTCCGGCCCTGCTGTGGTTGGATAGGGTAGGTGGATAGTTGGAGACCTGCTCTGGCTGTTGCAGCAGCTTCTGCCTGACTGTGGTTGGCAAGGGAAGGTGGACAGTTGGAGACCTGCTCTGTCTGCTGCAGCAGCTTCTGATCTGCTGTGGTTGGATAGGATAGGTGAATAGTTGGAGACCAGCTCTGGCCTTCTGTGGTTAGGAAGGGTAGGTGGAACAGGAATTGCATAAACTTTAGCCTGTTCGTCAGACGAGCCCTAATACTAGCAAATAAAATAAATCAAACTTAATAAAGTGTTACTTTTGTATCTCTCTCCATAAACTGTGTCCACAGTGCACCGTAAAATGAGGGTGAGGGCATGGCTCAGGACAGAAGGCAGCACAGGAGGTTTTATGCTTGTCATTGTGGCCACACCCTTTCGGTACACCACCATTACAGACCTTGTATTGCTGGGGGGCTATGATGACATGATTCAGCACAAATTGCATCATCAGGCCCCCTTGGACCACCAACATGTGATCTGTAAGTGGATGGTCCAGTGGGGCTGTGCCGCTATGGAAGACTTAACCAACTTTTTGGGGCCAGGGATAGCACCTGACTTTCAGTAGGTAGGCAAGTATGTTTTAAATCCTCTAAAAACTTTTTGGGAGAACAGATACATTTTTTTACGTTTCAGGGTTACACTTGTGGGGCCTTATAAATAAAAGTATAATAAAAATAATATTAGCAAAACTGTGGCAAGGCATGATGGGTCTTGTAGTTCAGGGTTGCCTACTCTCCCTGAATTGCCGGGAGGCTCCTGAAAATCGGGTCCCCCTCCCGACCCCCAGAAAGGTGGACAAACCTCCCGCCTAGACCAGGCAACTCCCGCACCGCTCTTCCCTGCTGCACAAAATTACCCTTTTTTCTGCAGGGTCCGCAGCGAGGGGTGGGGCTAAAATTATGCAAATCACGTCATTTCATGCCATTTTAGCCCGTCCCCCAATTCGCGGATCTGTGAATTACATTGTTTGACCGTCATGGGGCTTCTCCCGAAGCGGAGGGAAAAAAAAAGTCGGCAAGTATGTTGTAGTTTCACAACAGCTGGAGGGCCATAGACTGGACATGCCTGATCTAGACAAAGAGGGGTCTGCAGGGGGAGGGGTCTCCCACTTGGCCCAGGACACAGGAGGAAAGGGATAATAAACTTTAAACCTCTTGGTTATATTGATCTTTTCATCAGGATGTGGCCATGCGCGTAATAATTGAGTCTCTAATTCTGGTGAAATAGGAAACGTAATCACAGGCTTATTTGACTTACTGAAAATGCACATCTGGGCCAGTGGCTCAGGGTCCAAAACTTTAAGGGTTAAATGCACTGCTCAAATAAATGCCTCTACACCCTGGGTGCTATCGTCAGGTTGCTTTTCCTGGTCAGTGTTGAATGCAAACTCCCCCTCTTCTGTAGCTGAACCTCCCTCCTCCTCTGAGGCATCTGATTGTAACACTAAAGGATTTTTTAGTGAGAAGGAACTGCAGAGGAAGTTGGACCCTGTGAGAGGACAGTAATCGCCCTAACTAAGTGACTGCACCAGGGCTCTGGCCCATGATGGCTCAACATCATTCAAGGTGAAAAGGTGGCTATGTGAGGCCTCCCTATCCCTGTGTGATGCTGCCAGCTCTGCAGCTAAAGCAGACATTACAGAAGACATACATTTACCCTGTCCAGCTGTGGTTTCCTGAGACTGTACTGGGGTTCCCTCTACCTCTCCACAGCATGTTTCACAGAGAGTCACCCCTTCACCTCGTGAGGCCTGTGAACTCGTACCTCTAGCAGTATTGATAACACTGAGAAACTGCACTCACACACAGTAGAGTACTGAAGGGAATAAGGCAATAGAGTGAGAGGAGTGCCTCCAAACCCTCAATTACAGCACACAATTAGATGTACACAGATCTTATGGATATATGTTAATACTGTTAATATCCCCTTCCTATCAGCAGGGAAGCGCAGTCACTGTTTTTATAAGCTTTGGAGGATGCTGTGAACACCGTAACCAGGATTTGCAGTGTGGGTAATGGCACCTGACACAGCAAGGACACCAGTCTGCCCTTGAGGAAGAAACCTCTGCAAAACTCTGCCCCTCACAGGCCTTTGGCAGCCTGTGCATGTGGATACATTGGTGCAGGTTTTTAAAACAGATACCATTTTACTAGTCAACACACTGTACTGACTATGCATCACATTGTGCCCCTACCAGTAGCCTGTGCAATTGGTGGTGTGATGCTGGCCTCGGACCCGTAATGCAAGCCGAGGGCAGCTACACCAGTGGGCGGGTCAAAGAAGGTGCACCGTGGGCATTGGTGACCTGACCCTCCCCAGGGGCTCCCACGACACAGGGAGACATCGGCTGTCTTGGTCTACCTGGCATATTTCCAGTAAAATCAAGAACAATTTAGTCAGCTAAGGAGACTAAGCCCATGGAACCGACTCCTCCAGGGACTTTTCTAAGACTGAAGTCTGGGAGGGGGATAAAGCGGGAGGGGCCAGACACACTTCAAGATTAAAAGTGCTGACTCCTATCACCACTCTAATCCCAATGTAAGGAAGACTGTGTATTAAGGGTTTTCCTAGTGCTACCTACACTACTTCTCTCCAATATCGATCTGCTGCCTCTTGTCCTCCTTTCTTTTTATTACCACCCCATCCTTCCTGCCATCTGGAACAAACAAGAAAAAAGTACTGTATGCGCTTAAGCTTATATACATGTATGTATCTGAGCCATCATGGGTAAGTCAACGATGAAAATAAGAGGAGCAAAATGTTGAGAAGTCTATACGATACAAGTCTTAATTTAGAGCTGAAAATAGCTACAGGTATGAGCAGACCACCTGTACCCACCATAAGAAAAGATTTGAGCTTCTAAGGACTTTTAATTATTTTTTTTGTTTATAAATGTATCAATGTTTTATAGAACAAGTACACAATTTTATTAAAATATATTTATGAAAACTGCTCATTTTTATCGGTGTTAAAAATTTAATAAAAATTATATTATAAACAATAAAATCAATACTGTTCTAAGTTATTGATTAATAAAAAATAAAAATCTTTACTCAAAAAATTTAAATTCCTAGTTTTGAGCAACGGACTAAAAAAGTTGGGGGACACTGAAATAAATTTATTGAGCCCAAGGTTTACAAACATTTGTGAATCACTGGTTTACATGGAAATAATAGAACACTATAAGGAGCATATTCAAAGTTGTATGCACTCTTGTTTTGCGCTGAAGTCTCCTGAATTTTAGCACTAGACAATTATCATGACTGAGCGTGTGCTACTCTAAGTGATCCAGAATCGTACACACTTCAGTTGCATTTGCACTTACTGCAGGGTTACCTACCCTCCCGGAAGGGCCCCGGAAATCGGGTCCCCCTCCCGGCCCCCCGGAAAGGATGGCAACCCTCCCGCATTGTCCTGCATCTCCAGCGGACCGCCCCTCGGCAGGGATGGGGGGGTCCATGGGTCAAATGACACAATCGCGTCATTTAAATACCGCTCCCCGCAGTGGAATGCATAAAATACCGGCATTGCATGGCGTGGGGCGTGGCTAAAATGACGCGATCGCTCTAGCCACACCCCCAAACTGTTCAACACGGCCGTGGCTCTACCCCCGCACCACCCCTTTTTCCTCCTGGATTGGGCCCCGCCCCCTGCCATACTGAGCTGGCTGCCCTCTCCCGGAGAGGGCAGCCAGAAAGTCGGCAACCATGACTTTACTGCTGAGATTTATATTCCAGGGTGAGGACAAATGTGATGATCCCTATGAATGTCATAACAGCACATTTGGGGGCATTTCTAAAAAGATCTGTACTTGCATATTCTCTTATTTCTTAAATAACACATCATCACTTGCCAAGCAGCAAACAGTATGGAATACTACTGAAGTGTTAATAATTATGGCTCAGCCAGATAGTAAAGTCTGCCTGCTGTACATAGCCTGGACTGTAAAATTAAAGACAACCTTGGTTATTCATTAACAGCCATACTGCATATATTCAGTATTTATGGTTTAAATGTATTGCTGGTAAAAGATAATATTTAACAAGAATATATCCTATTTGCACAATTTATAATTTTTTAGCAGACTTTGCTGGCTGATCGATAATACCCCATTATTAAATTGCAGATGGCATTCATCAATAATTATGCTCTCTATGAAGTGTAATAGAATTGTGCTGATAAATTAACTGTAAGCAGCACATTGTCTATTACAAAATCTAATTCAACATCAAAATCACTAAATAGGATTTTTTGACCTTCAAAACCAGAGAGATATTTTATATACAATTATTCGGTATTATGTCAATCAACATAAATGTATTTTTAAAAATGTATTGTTATTTAACCAGTTTCCTAGTTAGTAAAAGCAGGGGATAGCGTGGGACCTCAAGTTGAAACTGAACACAAAGATATGATAAATGCATCAGAGTAAAATACTCCGAGCAGAACTAGTCAGCAGAAGTTCAGTAACCGCATAACGGACAGCAAACAGTTTGTTACAATTAAAATACACACCTTTCAACATTGACACAAAATAAAAAACAATTCCCTACTAAATAAAAGGGCCACGTTAGCACAAATACGGGCAAATGTTTATAGCAGTGGTACTCAAATCACCCCAAAAATGTATACACATGGGACGATTTTTAATTATTTTCTACGTGATCTGTCTAGATGTGTGTACACCCCATTACGATAGTGCTGGCAAAGACACGGTCCCGCACGTCGCCATCGGTGGCTCAGATATTTAGTGAATGCACAAATATCTAGTCAGATTTCCTAGCAAATGCATAAAAATAATAAAAAAAAAATCTGTGAGGCCGTTCAGTGATTGAAGCCTGCTACTTTTTTTTTTTTTTTAATCACTGGCTGTTCACAAGGTGATTGACAGGAAGCCAGGGCTTTTGGGTGGTAACCGTCCATTTTCTGGGAGTGTCAGGGAAAATGCAGGCATGCCCAGGCTTTTTAGGGGAAGTTGCATGATGTCAGATCCGACCCCGAACAGCCTGGTTGTATCACAGCCACTAAGTGCTGGGCTATGTACACACTGGAATAATCATTCAGTTCTGAGCGGCTTGCAAATGGGATTTCCAGCTATTCAAATGCCTGCAATATTTTCGCAAGCCATACTTAGCAATTTGCAGGCTTGCACAGGGCAGAATTTCACTGTGGCGGGGTGGAGTATACCTGATCGCTGGGCTTCGAAAGTTAGCAGCTGTACAATCAGGTCTGAAACTGGCCCATGCTCCACTTACTTTTGCCACTCTCATCACATGACTGAGGGACAGAAAGAGCATACAGAGGCCAGACAGAGGCCATCTTTAATTGTGAATTACCATTTAGATTAGGGCCTGGTACATGTACCAGTGACACAACTGAAAGACAGATCAGCTGAGTCCAAGGGCAGGGATTATGCAATTCACAATTATATATAATATTGAGAAAATATTTATATATAAACCTACTATAGATGTATTTATAAACATGCAGGTAGGTACTAACTGCTGCATACCCAGAACACCCTGCCATTTTGGAGATGGTCTGACTCATCTAATCATGACAATTTGGCCTTTGTCAGTCACTCAGATCCTTACACCCAATTTTCCTACTTCCAGCAAATCTAGCTAGTAGTAGTAGTAGCAGTAGTAGTAGTAGTAGTAGTAGTAGTAGTAGAAGTAGAAGTTGGAGGAGCTTTTTAAGATTTGCACTCAGCTCTACTTTGTGTAGAAAAGGTATATTGGCAGCAAAGGATCAAATGGTGGTGCCCCTGACATCTTAATCTGGCTCTGGCTCCTTGCACTTTAACTCAATTGACCTATGCACATACTACATGACACGTGTTTGTTTAGTGTTACATTCATTTTGATACTGCCTGCAGTTTTTACAATCACAGTCCGTGAAATATAATGGCATTATATGAGAATACATGACAAAGCACTATGTGAATTACATAATACAGCACGCTGTGCTGCAGCACATATTAGGCAAAAGTTAATTCTATTTTAAACTACCATTTTCCAACCTGTATATGTGAATAGCATGTATTATAACTTACAAATGTCTGTTCTCCAACCATGTTTTTTTAAATGTAGAATTTAAATAGGTTACATACATAAATATAAAACTTTTATAGGATTGTTTTATTATTCACTAAATAGCTGTAAAACAGCAGCTCTGTTATGATGTCATCTGTGTGAGCATTTACCAGCATGTCCGCATTGTAAGCTGGACACAATCTTCCACAACTGCACAAATACAAGCATAACAATACAGCAAACATAAAATAAATAAAGTTATGTCCCTGCATCTTACACTAGCGGATCAAAATACAGCACAGCATATACTGTACATATCTTAGGAAGGGAGTGGTTAAGTAATATCAAGAACGCATATTTTTATATGTTTTTAATTTTTAGATTTTAAACTTTTTAATGTACAACTTCTTAAAGTGCATACACGTTTGCAGAGTATCGTTAATGATTTGCTCAATAATATTGCTAACAATATTTTTGTGCATATCGGCTAAAACAGGTTGAGTATCCCGTATCCGAATATCTGTTATCAGAATTATTCCGAAAACCATACATTCCGGAAAGTGATTTTTTTTTTTTTTTTTTGCTAAAAACTCACTGGGGACATTTGTAGCAGCACTGCTGAGGACATGATATGTAACTAGCACTATATATGTACAAGAAAATGATTGCTTGGCATTCAAATTCAATATCTGAGATAGTACACACATTTTGTTTCATGTTTTGAAACCTTGTTTTTTGAACAAATAAAATATATTTGTGTGCGTTACATGTGGTTGATGTGTTTATAGAGCATAAATGCAAGATACTTCAAAATACATCATTGAAATATAAAAATATTCCGAAATATGGAATAATCAGTTATCCAAAATTCTCCTGGTCCCGAGCATTTTGGATACAGGATACTCAACCTGTATGTATGTGCTAACAAAGTGCGATCCTGCGGTTCATTATCAACTCTCCCTGTTGTCTCTACATGCAGTCAAATCCAGGCTATGGGCCAGATGCACCAAGCTGTAGAGTGTTAAACTACCAGCCAACCAGCTCCAAACTTTCATTTTTCAAACAAACTATACCGTGACAGATAGGAGTCGATTGGATGGTACCATGGTGCATCTGGCCCTACTGGATGTGGCCGCTGAACTCTCTCGTTAACTATATTGTTCAGTGTGTACACACTATCGTCCGTCTAGGGGTTCCAGGCAGTTAAAGGGAAAATCGTTATCTGTATCTTTCATGGATGATATTGTATGTGTACACATCTGTGCAGTATATATAGAATAGTTCAAAACATTTATAGGATATATGTTTATTTCTACTATTAAATATTAAATATCAATAATGTTTAGAACTCTAAATACTGTCTCTAAATAATGTATTGTTAAATGATGCATAGGAGAATCACAAACTCTACCAACAAATTAGTTTTCTGGTTATCATCAGAATCTGTTATCGTAGAAATGCTTAATCATTACCAAGCATTAAGTTGGCCTCTTTGAATTACTTCAAGAGTATCATTTTCAGAAGCCTTTAACATGAGGTAAACAAAGCATCAGAACTTGCACTAAACTAAATATAAGGCTTCTCCTAAATGGGTTTCAACTCTGTATAACCTATGATCACCACTAAAATAGAGCACTATTGAGGGGAAAAACACTGAACTAACAAATATCTTACATTGAAGATTATTGTAAAGGTGCATTAGGAGTGCTAAAAAGCATGTTCTGTTTCCAGAAATAAGAATGGCATCTTCACGAAGGCTCTCTATCTGACACCAGAAAATGGAAGCACATCTGTTTTATTTGTTACTGAAATACAGCAAATGAAGTCAGATTACTTATAATGGGTAAGTATTTATGTCTATTTCTTAATATGTATTACAAACATTGGTAGTCATCCACGAAAGATTGAAAAGGAAATAGCAGCAATTATTTAGATGAATTGGCAAAAACCGCAGTGCGAGCGACACTCGAAAAGTTGTGATACAAGGAGAAAACAAATATAAAGGTTCAAGCAGAAATACATTTGCCAGTTTTATTCTATCCACTCAACTAAATCCCTCAACAGAAAAATGTATACCAAATATATTTAGGGGCAAAGTAAAGAATTTAATGACCCCAAAAGATACTGAACATTCTAAAAAAATTATTATAAGTAGTAAAAACGTTTACCTAAAAGCACAATCCTATATTATAAAAGTCTAATGCAGCATACACACGTGGTGATTAAGGGGGTTATTTTTATTCATTCGCACGGAGGACCGATGTTGTGCGTCTGCGCATGTGCAGACAAAGGGTGCGAACATTCTTCTCGCCAGGTGCATGTACCCTACAAGGCGTATGTACCCTACAAGGCGAGTGGGGGGCGCCGGGCAGCTCCATTACCATAAGGGAATGCCCAGTGTTTCATGACGAGGGTGCGGGGGCTGCTTGAAAAATCTAGTCATCTCTATTGAGAACACAGGCAGTGACAGATCGCTGGCGCAGTGCTGTGTGCTGCACAATCTGTGTTTAATTGTATCACTCAGCACGAAGCTCCCAACGCCCCATGTGTACAGGGCATAACACTGCTTCACACTTCTATAGGTGGAATGCAAGAGTGCCACAGGCAGCCACTAGGGTTGCCACATTTGGCGGCTCACTACCGCTGGTGCGGTCATTACTGTTATGTTGTTCCATCAGTTTGACATGCTGGTAAATAATCAATTCATAGTTTTCAACAAAAATTAATAACCTACATTAATAAATAGCATAGAAATCAAGGTGAAACTTTAAAGTCCCAGAAGCATATATATATGCATATAGTCCAAATAATGGATTCCAAATCTGCTCTCCCAAATCAGATGACAGGAAGGTACTTTAATCAGGCAAATTAAAGTGCCTTCAAGTGGTCTGGTTTTTGGAGTACAAATTTTAAATCCATTATTTGGACTATATGCAAATAATTGCTCCTGCTATATGCTTTGGGACTTAGCAGTTTTACCTTGATTTTATAAAATTTTTACTGATGTATACGGATTTTGTTACGTATTTTTATTAAAATTTATTAATTGATTGTGCTTCTTGTGAGGATATGGGTTCTTCAATCATCCAGACACTGAGCAGATTAAACCAAAATAATGGTTTATTTTTCCACAGCACACAACAAGGAAATAATATACAGGAACAATAGGCCAATGTAACATAGAAACAATATCCAGGTAGCAGTCCAAACGGGCAGTCCTTGTAGAGACACCGTTCCGAACCAATTCCATACAGCACAACTATCACTTATCCTCAGAGCAGTAATAGCAAATTAGTCCTCCCAATTCCACAGAGATCCTAGACGCAACATTATCACGTATTCCACAGAGCCGTGACAGTGCAAGGAATCTGTACATGAGGAGCTGACTAACATGAGGAAACCTGCGCAAGCTATTTTGAAACCTTCCAAATTCCCATGGTGCGAGAACCACCAGGGATGTTGCACAGTTTCCTGAATGGTGGGTTCAAGCTTCAGTTCTATTCCCTCCTTCCTCCCACAGCTGTCACTCTCCTGCTGCCCACCTGCTGTGTCAGGCTATACAATGTCCGTTAGAGTTCAGAGATGTTCAAAGAAGGGCAAATAGTAGGAACAATGACAGGGTAATTGGTTTATGTCCTGATTATCCCCTGTGAGGTGGCCTTTTGATGAGATGATATACTGTATTTTTACCCTGGATACCTCCAGCGTGACCATATAAGGTTAACAGCATACGGTATACAGGGTAAGGCCATACAATAGTTGAAGTTCTGTGAATACACACGCATGGGGAATAATGACATAAGCCTGAAAGACACGAGGAACAATATGGCTAAAATGCACATTAATTGCTGTGGAAAATAAGATGCCACAGCTCACAGGGTCAGTATTCAACTGACCCCCTGCACACACTGTTTCCCCCTCACTAGGTTTTTGGAGTGAGGGGGACACGGCATATGCGGCTGCTAAAACAGCAAAGCTAGTGGCTGAATGCAGCGGGCTCCCTGCATTATCCGTGAGCCTGTCCTCTGACAGCAAGGATTTCCCTGGCGCGTTGAATAGAGAGTGAGAGACTTGTGCGGGGGTTAAACAGCGAGGATCCCCTCGCCGGCCGAATTGAATACTCCCCTTTGAGTGCCAAAATCTCTGTGAGAGATTCGCAACACGTTAACTAAAAATGCCAGTGCTCACATTTGTTATATAAAGTCAAATAAAAAATGTTGTGTAAAAGAATATTTACTATATAAAATAAACATTACCGGTCATTCTAAGGAATAAAAATGTTTGCTTGGCAATTTCAAAATGTATTTTGAAAATTAATTTGGCACTCAATAATTCATACAGCTTATATAACACAATGCCTGTAGATCAGGGGAGGCCAAACCTGTCCCAAAGATCTTCCAACAGAATGTTTTTCAGGCAACCTGTGAATCTATAGTAGGTATTAATGCAGCATGTTTGAAAATATAACTGTTAGCAATGACCACAGCTATGCACCACCTAGGCAATTTGAAAAAAAAAACATGGACCATTGATAGATCCCGAGGATGGTTTGAAAACCTGTAGGTTAACGCTTTTATGCAGGACTTAAAAATGCTATAGAATGTATATGTGATCAGGATAGCCAACCAGAAGCCATTATAACCCGTGATAGTGGTGTCTTATCAGCCTACCATTTCAAGGCCTTGTATGGTGCCAAATTCCTTTTGGTGAAAGAAATAAAGGCATAGAATGCATCTGAAAACAAACAAGAATTTTATGCCATCTTTCAAACAAAAGTGCTGCTTAGGTTCTAGGTGACCAGATAGGGGAGATTTTTCACTTTTAATGTCCCTTCTGTGGAATAGCGACTCCGCAGGGACATGCTCTGTGAGGTTGTGGCACACCAACATTTGCCTTTCAAGTTTAAACACCATGAGTTGTAAACATAAGTAATTTTGAAGTATAAGTCCAATTAGTCCTATTCATTGAAGGTGTTATTATAAAGTTATTATAAAGCTTAAGAACACATGTTGGTCCACTGAGTTAGGTCTTTGTGTAAAAGCTATATAGTGAAATATTGCCTGTCGTGTCCACATCATGAATGATGAATGTCGCTAGTTTACGTTGGAGTAACATCGGCCTTTACAAGGTGTTTCTGCTTTCAGAAAACCTACAGTACAGTAATAGGATTTTACATTCATGGCCGCATGCAAACTATTGGTTCCTGTTGCTTTCACTTTCTGATTCCTGACTTTTATGTGGGGATCTCCAGGGCCCAGTTTAATGCTGTTGTGATTGACCATTATGACACAAATCAGTAAAGCATACAATGCATCCTGCCCCTCATTGCAAGCATAGCAGCATATAAACACCACATTCATTTACAAATGTGCAACCCACCCCAAGCGAGTGACACACAGGGACTCTTTAAAGCAATAAACTGCCTAATTATACATAACAATTTGTTGTTCCCATGACCATTGGTACATATTATTTGTGTATTTAGTAATGAATACCACCCAGCCATCCCTTGAGCAGGACAGTGACAAATTTGGCAAACTGTCCGGCTGCCTCAATTGAAAGGTCAGTCAGGATTTGCAGGAGGGTGTAGGGAAATATTTCAATGAATGCAACATAAAATAACCCAAACTGATTTGCCATTATGTTATAGTATTTATTACATAATATTTATATGTATATAATGTACTAAATTGTTGCCTAAACTCACACAAAAAGTACTCCCATAAGCTCTGTGCAATTTCGAGCAAATTTAGGCTTGAATCAGCCAGTGAGGGGTACAAGCGCTATTGCAACACTTAAACGGCATGGCAACAGCACATCAAACCTAAATTAATTGTGTCCATAGTCTATATGCCAAATAACATATGTGGCGGGACTAAGGCACTATTCATATCGCAGACAAAGCAAAACACTATGCACACTGTATGCTGTCGGAATGTGGAGGCAAGGTGACCCTTGCCCCGCCCCCCCATACATGACAGAGTCACAGGAGTGGGAAGCTTTGTCGCTATTCACTAGAAGGAGGTGTGGCTGTGGTCCCCTGGAGGCTCAGCATGGCAATATCTCCTCCCAGTAATGTACCAGTGAAGACTCAGAGAGCCAGAGATGTCTAGAACTGAAGTTGGGGCAGCACCATGCTTGAAAAGGTGAAGCCGCCAAGGGTGATTCGATGCACTCACCCGCACTGAGGGTGGGTGCAGGAAAGAGGAGGCTGGCACCACAGCACCATGTAGGGTGAGGCTAGCAGTGGTATCAAAGGGGTGCAGGAGGTGTTTGCCTGTGTGGTACTGGGAGCTGGGGCTAAGTCATGCTGCACAGGTGTGTGTGTGTGTGTGTGTGTGTGTGTGTGTGTGTGTGTGTGTCTGTGTGTCCTAGAGAACCACAGAGGTGAGTAGCAGGGTTAGGCCTTTAGAAATCAATTGCAAAGTGAGGAAGAAAGTTCCCATCAAACATATTTTGCTCCAGATCTGTCTTGAGGCAACAATTTCCTGACCATTCACCATCCATAAAGAGCTTCTATATTTCTTTCCCTGGGTTTCCACTCACATCCAAAAACTTACTTGCAAGAAAATTTACTTCTGCCAAAAAAATGTATTCCTCTTCTGAAAGTGTGTGCATGAAATCGAAAATATTTATTTATAATGTGTTAGCAGTTATTTATATAGCGCACATATATCCTGCAGCGCTTTACATTTGACCTCCACTGAGGAGCTGGTACGAATGACAAATATTTTCCGTAAAGCGCTGTAAGATGTATGAGCTTTAGAAATAATGGTTGATGAATAAATAATGATTTCCAAAGCCTCCTACTGATTTATTTTAGTGCTTTTTGCTTATCATACTGTATGTACAGTATCAGAGGGGAAACTGCACAAATCTTTTATTACTTTTTTTTTAGCTTTCTAATTTCTATACTTTTCCCATAAGGATCTTAGGAATTGATGGTTTTATAACGTTTGCGATTTTTTTTTCTCCATTATAAGTCAGTAGGATGTGCCATTGAACACAAGGAAATATGGGTGCAAAAACTGACTGCAGAGCACCATTACATGCACATTCTGCAGTCCAATACATTTGTTTACTTTAAATCTATATAGACTTATTCAAATGTTGCCCAACTATTTAAATGCTAATGGTCATTTTTTTTGTAAAGTTAAAAAATAATCAAAACAAATGTTTGGAGTAATTACCGCTGCTTTCAAAGAACGGACTGGAATAAATATAATCTCAGACAGACAGATGTGTGGATAATATTGTCCACGAGTAACATGTTCCTGATCTTTGACTTTATAACCAGAACATGTTAATCTGTTTTTAGTTTCACAGGGTGGTGAACTCAAGAGCTTCTGTTATGCAGCTGGTTGATAATCCTTCTAATCCTTTTAATAATCCTGATTTACCCTAACGAAGATTTAGAAATAGGTTAAACATCAAAATGATAAAATTGCTATAGTTATTCATAGTAATACAGGTTAGGTCTCCCTTATCTGTGTATTCCGAAAACTGAAATATTCAGAAAACTATGGTTTTTCAGAATATTTTGTTCCCCCAGCCCCTTTTTTTCATACTTACTTTGTCCCCCAATATCCACGGCGACTTCCAGTATCTTCAGCAGCATCTCCGATCCCAGGGGTGCATTGCGCGAATATGCGGGCACGCCGGTGACGCCACCGGCGTGCCTGCACACTCGGTCAATGGACCCCTAGGACCGGAAATGCCACTGAAGAGGATTCTGAAGGCCACTGTGGATGTCGAAGGACCATCGGGGCAGCACCCCCTAAACCAGGTAAGTATGAAAAAAAATATTCCAAAATCCCAAAAAAATCCATTATGCAAAATGCTCATGGTCCCAAGCATTTCGGATAAGGGATACTCAACCTGTACAGGTTTTCCCGATGGGGGAAATAGTGGTGACTCCCTATTCAATGTTGTCTTTAGGAATCATGGCAGAATGGGCCCAACTTTAGAAACGGTTGGGCCTGTTCTGCCGATAACGGTGGTGGATTGTCACGATAACCGGCGTCAGATCGTCAATCCACGGCCGCTTTCGTGGCCACGCCCCCTTTGCGCCGATCAGCAGGCGGGACATTGAATCCCGACTGTCGTTCAGCTGTCGATCAGACCACAAACGGGCCAGAATTGAATACCCCCCCCCCCCTAGTTCTCTAAACCTGTTATTTGATGGCAAATTTACATAAAGCCCCAGGTGACCCGGGTCACGCATAATATTGCAAGCTTCTTTCAACACCCTATTCTAATAAAGGTCGCACACATTTAACAGCCGAACCCCTATAATTTTGCTTGCAGACCTAACAAGAAGTTCTAACCTCTCTCTCTCTCTCTCCTCTGCAGTGCAATTTCCAAACCATGCTATTATCCCATAATAGCGTCTCTACTTGCACCTGTCGCTCTAAATCTTCTTAAAGAGAGACATTGTTGTACTTTCCTTAAAATAATTAAAACATTGGTTGACCATGTCAAATTAATAGAAACTGTAATACCTAAAAACTTAAGAGTCAACAATCTAAATACTTGTCTCCTCTATTACTACTGACATTTTAGCAGGGTCGGTACATTTTCTAAAACCAATTACCATTTCTTTTGTCTTAGCACCATTCAGAACAAGGTGATTTGATTGACTCCAATGTACTAACCTGGTTACCTCATTTCTGTATAAACTCTCGTCATCCTTCCTTATTAACCCTACAACTGCTATATCATCAGCAAACTTGGCAAACCTTACTGATTCAGTAGAGGATTCACAGCCCTGGGTAAAAAAAACAAAGGGCTAAGAACGCATCCTTGCGGAACTTCTGTGTTTAATGTCACTTCGTTTGACCTAAAACACCCCAGCTTTACAATCTGCGGCCTGTTTGTCAGGAAGTCTGAAATTCAATTGCATATGTGCCCTTTAAGGCCCCCATACACTATGCCATTAGGGCACGATTTCACCCGATTCTAATGAATCGGCCCGTATCGCACAAGTAGACATCCCGTCCGACCCATGCGCGATCCCGTGCACATCGGATCAGAGTCGGGAGGTCGGACGGGCTGCAAAATGTGCAGCCCGGAGCCTTGCGGGGGATGGGGCAGGGGATGAAGCTTTGCTCCTGCCCGCCAGCATCTTTTACTGCCCGGCTCCCTGCGCTTCCCCCCTGCACCCGCTGACAGCTGCCGTCCTCCGCAAGGCTTCATCCCCTGCCCGGCTCCCTGCACCCACTGACTGCAGCGGCTTTATCCCCTGCCCGGCTCCCTGCACCCACTGACTGCAGCGGCTTTATCCCCTGCCCGGCTCCCTGCACCCACTGACTGCAGCGGCTTCATCCCCTGCCCGGCTCCCTGCACCCACTGACTGCAGCGGCTTCATCCCCTGCCCGGCTCCCTGCACCCACTGACTGCAGCGGCTTCATCCCCTGCCCGGCTCCTTGCACCCACTGACTGCAGCGGCTTTATCCCCTGCCCGGCTCCCTGCACCGCCTCCCCCGCCCTGCTAGTCTCATGGCTCCCTCCTGCAGCTCCCCAGGGACCGCATGCGATTTATCACATGCAAAACCAAGTGCGAAATCGTGTTTCACACCCCCTGGGGAGCTGTCAGGGGTAATGTCAACCTAGACCCATGTCGACCCAATGTTTGTCGACCTAGTTGTTGTAGACCAAACGATCCACACCCAAACACAGGGGGTAATTCCCCCATTTGAGGAACCAGGACATTGACTTGTGAATTATTAATCTTGTCAAACCTGGAATAAAATATATTAAAATCCTCTACTAAGGAACTATTTACATCTCCCACCTAAGCCTTTTTGCCCTTGTAATAATCACCTATATCAAAATATATACAATTTTTAATGTGTAAATAACAAACAAATTATGCAGGGAACAGTCCTCAGTTCCCTGCATAATTTGTTTGTTATTTATACATTTGGATTTTCTGGTTTACTGTCACTACCTTGAGAAAGGTCCTCAGGAACTGAAACGTCAGCAGGCTATCATTTGCTAATAAAGCTGGACGTTGAAATTTGTGAACATTACCTCAAAGCTTGGCGAGTGCTGTTTTTCCCTTATAGGAATTTTCTGTATGTACATTAGGGCGGAGTGAAAAAACTGAAATTGAGAAATTCAAAATCGGCTAGTGTGGAAAAGTTGTGACTTGACCTGAATAAGAAACGTGCAAAAGCATTTTGATCTGAGTCAACATCTTCTGTTCTGGCAAGAGCCCTGAAGTTTCACTTTTTTGGTGAAAATGACGAAAACTATGAAGATGCTCCGATCTAGTTAAAATTATGTCCGGATGTCTTAGAGTGGTTCATTAATATACTTTAGCATAGTAAAAGAGAGTACGAGCTTGTCCTAGTGCAAAGTGAATGACTTTGGTGGGAGAAAAAATCCCTAATAATTGACCCATTTTCATGGTCACAATTGTGAATATTGTGTGTTTTCTCCTGAACGTGTTTATAATAGAAGAAGCACAAATACTCTAAATGGAATTTCGGTGACACTGTGTGAAATATAACACTGCATAATAGCCCTTAATCAGACCTGATCCCAGTACAAATTTGTTCTCAAAATGGGCAAAACAAATGCTGCATTGCAGGTGGGGCAGATGTAACGTGCTGCGAGAGTTAAATTTGGGTGGGGTGTGTTGAAACTGAAATCTAAATTACAGTGTAAAAATAATGCAGCCGGTATTTATCTTGCACAGAAACAAAATAACTCACACAAATCTAAAGGTGGCCATACATCTACAGATCGATTGTCAGATTGGGCTGGTTGGAACAAACAACTGGTAATATCTGAATGACAGTTTTTCAGCATTTCAAAGCAAATAGTCAACTGTCATTTGCTCTCATCTTTTACTGGGATTTTGTTCCAACCAGACAGATCGGACAATAAATCTGTAGATGTATGGCCACCTTAAATCTCTCTGCACATGTTACATCTGCCCCACCTGCAGTCCAGCATTTTTTTGCCCATTTTGAGAACAAATTTGTACTGCGATCAGGTCTGATTAAGGGCCATTATGCAGTGTCATATTTCACACAGTGTCACTGAAATACATGAAATTGGATTTATGCTGCTCTCATTGCAGTGAATATACAAAGATAGACAATACTGTGTATATAAATAAGAAATAACTGTTGCAGTCTGTTATTGAAAAACAGTAACTGTTACAATAAGTATTACAAGTAAGTGTAAACTGTCTAATGTATCATTTTACATATCACTTCTGTTTATTGACAGAAAAACAGTGTTGCATCCCCTATACTGGGAACATGATTGGGCTGCATTACAGCATATAATTATGCCAAAGATAAGCCAATATATTAACTGTTAAATACGTTGAAGTGTATTATGATGTAATAAATTGTAAGCTTGCAGCAGGGCCCTCTAACCCCCAAGTCTGTCTGTCATTACCCAGTTTGTTTTATCACTGTCTACTATTGTAAAGCGTAAAGGAATCTGCTGAGCTATATAAGAAACTGTAAATAAATAAATAAACAAATACATCTAATGTTTAGGGGAAAAAAAACAAGAACATTGATTAAAAAAATAACAGGTTAATCATTCTATGAGTGGTGTCCAGCAGTACATATATGCCAATCACTGTGTTCATTTCTAGGCAGCAGGGCCGTCTTAACAGCAGTGTGGGCACCTGGGCAAAGCAATGCACTGGGGCCCTTACCCATTCTCCCCTCCTAGGGGTGGGGGGTGGTATCAGCAGCAGCTTTGATGTCCCACGGGTGGCAGGGGGTGCTCTATCTTCCATTCAACATGTAGGACCTGAAGCAGTAACTTCTGCTAATTACTCCTTTACTGCACAGGTGGTGGGAGGGTGAACACTAACGTGTGGAAGGGGGCACTGAGTTGTATGAAGGGTCCCTTGTAAATGACTTCCAGGGAGGTAGGGGGTGTTTTATACACAGGGGACGGTTGGATAATGGAGTGGGCTTAATATTCGTCATTTTCCGGTGGAAGGGCAGCTTGTTTGACTGCAGATATTGCCATTGTCTGGAAATAGATTTCTTAGCCTAGTATAAAAACCTAGAGTCCAACTTTCAGGAGGTGCTGGGAACTTGGGTATCAGAGATCAGGAGCCAGAGCAATCCATTGACAAAAATATAAAACTACACCAGACGTTTGGAGCTGGAGCAGGGACCGGCTGCTTGAAGGCTGATATCTCTGGTTCTGGGCATGATAGAGACAAGCCGCTAGTGTCAGAGAGAACCTGAGAAATATGACTGGAAATTGTAATTAACAGGTCGGATGTGGACTGCTGCTTTGAAGTTGGATATCTGCAGTTCCCCAGGGCCGATTTTCAAAATTCTGGTATCCCTGGAAAAAGGGGATCCTCAGCTATCAACATAGAGCCCTTATACGCCTGGGGCCCCTGGGCAAGTGCCCATTAAGCCCATACAAAAAGACAGCCCTGCTAGGCAGGATTGATCAGCAATACTTATTACAGCATAATGCACTTTAATGTATTTAACTGTTAATATATTGGCTTATCTTTGGCATAATTATATGCTGTAATGCAGCTGCAGGTGGGGCAGATGTAACATGTGCAGAGGGAGTTAATGTGACCATACATCTACAGATTTATTGTCCGATCTGTCTGTTTGGAACAAAATACTGGTAATGGATGAGAGCACTTTGCTTTGAAATGCTGGAAAACTGCCAAAAACTGTCATTCAGATATTACCAGGTATTTGTTCCAACCAGCCAGATCTGACAATCGATCTGTAGATGTATGGCCACCTTTAGATTTGTGTTGAGTTTTTTTGTTTCTGTGCAGGGTAAATACCTGCTGCATTATTTTTACACTGCAATTTAGATTTCAGTTTCAACACACCCCACCCAAATTTAACTCTCTCAGCACGTTACATCTGCCCCACCTGCAATGCAGCATTTGTTTTGCCCATTTTGAGAACAAATTTGTACTGCGATCAGGTCTGATTAAGGGCTATTATGCAGTGTTCTATTTCACACAGTGTCACCGAAATTCCATTTAGAGTATTTGTGCTTTTTCTATTATAAACACGTTCAGGAGAAAACACACAATATTCACAATTGTGACCATGAAAATGGGTCAATTATTAGGGATTTTTTCTCCCGCCAGTCAGTCACTTTGCACTAGGACAAGCTCGTACTGTTTTTTACTATGCTAAAGTATATTAATGAACCACTCTAAGACATCCTGACATAATTATAACTAGATCGGAGCATCTTCATAGGTTTCGTCATTTTCACCTAAAAAGTGAAACTTTAGGCCTCTTGCCAGAACAGAAGATGTTGACTCAGATCAAAATGCTTTTGCACGTTTCTTATTCAGGTCAAGTCACAACTTTTCCACACTAGCCGATTTTGAATTTCTCAATTTCAGTTTTTTCACTCCGCCCTAATGTACATAGTACTGTGGGCATCTCTGCACTGCTATTTTTATGGCACCCAGGCGGTTATCTGTTGTTTGAGGGTGAGAGTGCAGGCTTTCGTTAGTGTGTGTGTGTGTGTGTGTGCGTGTGTGCGTGTGTGTAATATATATATCCTTACATGTATTTGGCATTAACTTTATACTTCTCCAGTCGATGTCAGTTAAGGTGTATTAACATGAAAATCTGTGTAAGGTGTCTGCTGCACCACCACTGGTATATCAGTTTTCTACCACATTTGAGTTCTAATCTGGTTCCAGTCTGATGACTGATCTGTTTGGGTGGGTTCTAGTATTAATTTCCAGAGCTAAACTTAGAATCTGGCTATCTCCTAGTGCCTCCATTTGCCAGTCAGCCAGTTCACGCCAAGTACCACTTAACACAGTGCATCTCCTATTCATGAGCAGAAACTATATTAGACCTTTAAGCTCTCAGTCATTAGCCTCCTCACAAGCCAGTGACAAGTCTAGGTTCACAAAAACAAGCCTAACACATACAGTATACCACATTATCTGTAAACACTGTGGGGATGCAGTGTGATGTCACATTTCTGCATGGCTGCCAGTGGCACTGGGTCACCAGTGACAGAAGCAGACAAATTCAGAAATTGTATTGATATACGGTCCGCTCAGATTCAGCCACATTCAGTCAAATTGACTGGACAGCATGCATTGCACTCGCTGAAGACAAAACTAAAAGGCATAAAAACCCACAAACAAAACAACCAAAGTTATCTGCAGTAAAGGCCTAGCAAAGCATACCAAAGGAGCATTTGGGGATGTCCATAGGCTACAGACTTTAGGCAGTTGTTGCATGCAAAAGGACTCTTCAAAAAGTATGAAAAAAAACTGACATTTTATTTATGATCATACAGTATTAATTTGTCCACTTAAATTTGAGCACCTGAACAGAAGGGACTGTATAAAAATGGTTGAAGTTGCTAAAAGTTTCATACAATATTTTTTCATCACTAGAGTTACTTATACAGTTCATGAGCATAAGAGTGAACTAAATTTCTACCCTTTTCTTCAGTCATGTCAACCCACATTAAGTGTAATACTTTAACGACAAGGGACACTCACCCTGGTTTAGTAAATAAGGGCAAAAAGGTATAGTAATGCTGTGATTTCTTGGCATTAAGGAAGAGGCGGTGACCCCCAGATTGGGATTATTTGCTGAAAGGAGTGTTTCTATTAAAATGGAGGATGGAAGGAGGAGCGATGTTCTAGAACATCAAGTAATTCAAAATCTTTGTCGTCTGCAATATTACCTCTTCAAAAAACTTGCTTGGGACCAATATGTATTAATGGTTAGAACAATCCTGTTATCTTTTATTTTTTCCTGAGAGAAAACTTTAGACTTGCATGCAATATCCATAACAGTTGGCATTAATTTCAAACAAAAAAAATCTCGCTCAGTACTGAAATACAGTAGCTGTGTTTTTGTCCTATTGTCTTACAGCAATTCTTTTAGAATAATTAAAAAACATGTTTTGTTATACATGTTCACAGAAGAAACAGTTTTAAGCTGCACCCCACCCACTAGGGAAAAATGGGGGGGGGGGGGGGGAGAATGGCATGCACTGAGACAGTCCTTTTCTATGTAACCACCTTAAATGTTCTAACCAAACCATTATTTTGCAACGTGAATGTCCTATTCTCTGGAAATCAGTATATATAAAAAAAAAAGTATAGTAATGACATAATGCAATTATATAAAAAGCACACAGTGTGAAATCTACAATGAAAATATGAAAGCAGCTGCTATTATTTCATATGCACATATGGTGAAAGAAAAGTATTGGAAGACTGCTGTGAGGAACGCCTTGACAAAACTCAGCAAGACAAATCAGTTGTTAACACCAGTGCCCTACACGGATTTTCAGTACCTCGTGGATAATTTAGTAGGTCTGTTAGGCTTAAAAAGCACATTTAAAATATGCATATACTATGCATTTTACTTTGATCTTGATTAGCTTATGGTCATTATATTATTACTCTACATTTGGGCCCTTATTCTGGTTGACTCGCTCGGGAGCAAAATCGCACCCTTGCGAGTCATCCATAACCCGCCCTGCGAATGGTGGTATGCCAGCCCCTCTTTGCTCGCCAGGTTCGTTCACCCGGCATGTGAATGGATGTTTTACATAAACATTGATTCGCATGCCAGTGGGAACCTCCCCCATCTTTCGATATTCGCCGACCATCAAATGATGGTGAAGGCACACACATATGTAAAGTTGGTCCAGACCACTCGTACATATGTGTGTAGAATTCCAGGGAATAGGGCAGATGTCAGCTGTCTGCCCACAGCACATATGTCACGAACGCATTAGCATGTGTACGCCCAGCGTTTTCATGGGAGCACCCATGAAACGCTGGGGGTTCACATACGCTAATGGCCCATACCGGTACAATTTTGGTCGGACATCCCCGTTTTTTAGGCACTGTCCTGCCATCCAATCGACAGGCTGCAGTGTCTATGGAAATAAAAGGATTTGAAGTCTCCCCCTTACCTGCTGCTCTACATAGCAGAGAGCAATGGTGAATGTATGCTGTAAAATTTGCAAATGGCATCCATACACTATTGAGAGGGACTGAAGGCAGCCTGGCAACTGCTGAGTATGCCCCAGTGTGACAAAAAAAAAATTCTGACTTATTAGAACTACTACTCTTTTACTTAGGTGGTGTTACCCGGATTCCATAAATCAACGGATTATACTTATGATAATTCCTTTTCTTCTGAATACTTCATGGCAGCCACACAATGGGTTCATCCCTCTCCTCCTTGTATAGTAGACAGGTAGTTTTTACCCTAGGACACACTCCCCTATATGAGCCAGCTCCTCCCCTTTGACACTAGGCTTTGAATTTCTCTGCCACCGATCCTAGGGAAAAACAGAAACAGCAGGGGGGGGGGGTGTTGCCATGAAGTATTCTGAGGAAACGGAATTATCGTAAGTATAACCCGTTTTCTTCTTCCTATTTCATGGCAGCCACACAGTGTGACATATCAAAGCAGTAGGGCGGGCTACAATACCTTAATTCAACACTTGTTGCAGGACCTTATCTCCAAACTGTTGCTCTGTTACATCCAGGGCATAATGCTTAGAGAAAGTGTGTACCGTACCGACGACCATGTTGCTGTTTGGCAAATGTCCCCAATTGACACGTTAGCCTCTCTTGCCCAGGAAACTGCCATTGCTCTAACAGAGTTTTTCAAGAAGAGAGAAGAAATGTCCTTGTTGGGTGCACCAAGAAGATATTTAAAACTTAACCTTTATTTATAAGTTGTTTAAGAACTGCGAGATAAAAATAAACACATATGACAACATACAGGGTGGGGGTCACACAATTTTAAAAAACTAGGTGGTGGGCAGATGTGGCAGAAACTTTATTCAAGTACTGTATCAGTGTGCTTTTAGACAGTTTGTGGTCCTGGTCCATACAGATGGGGGTAATTCAACTGCAGGGTCAGGAAATCAAAGCGGAAAGCGGGTTCAGAAAGATAGAGAACCTCTTTAGTATAATTGCTCTCTGGGACGCTAAGCTCATAAATTGAGTAATAGGGGTGAGGTCGGCTCAAAGTAAGGGGTACGAGCGTAATCACAGGATCTGTACACACTGTAATAGTACGCAGTGTGTATGTGTCTGTGCACTAATAACTCCGATGACGGAGGATCCCTAAACGTCGTGGTCCCCTGAGAATATGCGTATTTAGACCAGAGCTGTCAACATACAGTGATCATAGAGTCGTTCGCCTCATAAGTAGAGGTGCACTCATAAGTAGGGGTGCACTATCTGGCGTGGAGACGCTCTAGGTAGGATAGTGTCAAACCCCTGCCACTACACTCTCCCACAAATGCGCCACCTTGGTTAGTGAGTGGTTAGTCCAAATATCTTGTGGGGCACTATCGAGCGTGAGGACGCTCCGTAATGCGATAGTGTATAATACTCTCTGGTGGGGAGTGATATGGCTGCACTGTTGGGGTGGTCTATGTCGCAAATGGAGCCGCCTCCAATTGAGATAGTGGACTCAGAAGTGGCCCTGAGGAAGCTGTATCTGCGAAGCGCGTGCCGGCTAGCGGTGCGTGGGCAGATGTAGGCAGGCTTTATTATTTTTCATATCTATGCATTTTGATTCTGTTATTAGACAGTGAAGCGACGCCAAGAGCCTTTTTCAAGGCGCTCACTTCTGAGTCCACTATCTCAATTGGAGGCGGCTCCATTTGCGACATAGACCACCCCAACAGTGCAGCCATATCACTCCCCACCAGAGAGTATTATACACTATCGCATTACGGAGCGTCCTCACGCTCGATAGTGCCCCACAAGATATTTGGACTAACCACTCACTAACCAAGGTGGCGCATTTGTGGGAGAGTGTAGTGGCAGGGGTTTGACACTATCCTACCTAGAGCGTCTCCACGCCAGATAGTGCACCCCTACTTATGAGTGCACCTCTACTTATGAGGCGAACGACTCTATGATCACTGTATGTTGACAGCTCTGGTCTAAATACGCATATTCTCAGGGGACCACGACGTTTAGGGATCCTCCGTCATCGGAGTTATTAGTGCACAGACACATACACACTGCGTACTATTACAGTGTGTACAGATCCTGTGATTACGCTCGTACCCCTTACTTTGAGCCGACCTCACCCCTATTACTCAATTTATGAGCTTAGCGTCCCAGAGAGCAATTATACTAAAGAGGTTCTCTATCTTTCTGAACCCGCTTTCCGCTTTGATTTCCTGACCCTGCAGTTGAATTACCCCCATCTGTATGGACCAGGACCACAAACTGTCTAAAAGCACACTGATACAGTACTTGAATAAAGTTTCTGCCACATCTGCCCACCACCTAGTTTTTTAAAATTGTGTGACCCCCACCCTGTATGTTGTCATATGTGTTTATTTTTATCTCGCAGTTCTTAAACAACTTATAAATAAAGGTTAAGTTTTAAATATCTTCTTGGTGCACCCAACAAGGACATTTCTTCTCTCTTCTTGAAACTCTCTATTACTCGTATGTCCGTCGGTAGCACACCCCCGACCCAGTGATTTATTCCACTGTAATATATGAAACACTTTAGGGGGTCCACCATATCTGTGTCTTGTGCGACCAACAAAAACACCTCCCCTCTCTCTAACAGAGTTTGCCTTAATTCCTTCCGGAACCTGAGGACCCACTTTTCTGTAATTAAAACTGATAATTTCCTTAAGCCATCTTGAGATAGTTTGCTTAGATGGAGCAAATCCCTTCTTTGCTCCCTGTGGAATAACAAATAAAGATTTGGTCTTCCTAAAACTGGAGGTCCTGTCTAAATAAATTTTGACAGCCCAAACTAAATCCAACATATGAAGATCTTCTTCTCTTCTGTTGGTCGGACTGGGAAAAAAACAAGGTAAAACAATCTCTTGATTGATGTGAAAAGTTGATACTACTTTATGCAAAAATGACAGACGAGTCCTGAGAACTACTTTGTCCGGAAATAATTTCAAATTAGGTTTTTGCATTAACAATGCATGAAGTTCACCCACCCTTCTTGCGGAAGTGATGGCCACGAGAAAAATAATTTTCCAAGTCAGGAATTTTAGGTTGGCCCTGTCAGGGCCGACATGAGTCCAATTAGTATTAAATTGAGATCCCTTGGTCGGATTATTTTAATTAATGATAGAAATTATTGGGTGGTGCTGAATACTGGGCGCTCCCCCTTGTTTGGAAAAAAAAATGTAACGAAGCTTCAATCCAACTTCCCTTTTAATCTTGTTGTGGACCTCTTCAGGTTCTCCTCAGAACTCGCGATTTCGAATGTTCAGATTTCGCGGTGCATGGAAAAAAGATATTGCAAAAATGTGAAGAACAGTTTTCAATTTTTGGCAGAGCAATGCTTGGCGGTATACTGTTTTTTTATAAATATTGATGTTTATGGCGTACCGAACTCACACAATCAATAGATTATGGAACACACATCTAGGTTTCTTTAAGATATCTGACAATGGCGTACCGGTACTAAAGATTGGTGAAGACACTCATCAAGGTTTCTTTTTCCTTAGAATGATTTTTATTAATGGATTAAATATAACACTTTAAAATTGAATTAAGGGTTTGAAAGGCAGCAGGTGGAATGAGGTCCAAACGAAAATTATAGTGGGGTCAAATCCGGATATCGCCCAGAGCAAAGATCGCAGGATCAACACTGCACCCAATACCTCTCTCTCCGAAGTTAAACACACTGGGTCTGCATCAACATGTTTCGGGAGGTGTACTCCCTTCCTCAGGATACCAGACCAGTGTGTGAACCCTGAACCCTGAAGAAGCCGATTAGGTGAAACGATCGTTGGTTCATTCACAGGGAGTGACGCCGACACGGTGCGCCTCCCTGTTTCATCTCATCTCACCTGTATCAGCCGCAGCAGCAGCCGTATAGGACGACTCGGGTGCCGCACTATACACGGAACACCCTGAAGCCGTCACAGCAACCCCGGCAGCCTCTGCCAGCAACCCCGGCAGCCTCTGTCTTTCTGCGGACACTGGGTGCACGGAGCGCACACCACGCACCAGCCGCAGCAGCAGTAGATCAGAGCGGCGCTGACACAACACACTAAACAACCTGAGCCGCAGCAGCCGCCCCAGCAACACCGGCTATCTGACGGATACCGAGTGCACGGAGTGCACTTGTCAGTCGGGCATCTACGGATACAGCCAGGACAGTACCCAGCACACGAGGTGCTAACACAGTCAACACAGCCTCATCAGCCGCAGTAATCTTAGGGGCTGAAACCCTCTCACCGGATGGCTTCGATGCCGGATAGCATGCAGGCCAGCACATGATGTACCTGCTCTCCCGCAACCCTCCGCCCCCCCTACCCTAACTACCTTTCTCCACACTCTGACCCTTCTATCTTCCATTTCCCCCTCATATACCTCAATTCCCCCACCTATACTCATTCAGCTGGACAGGTGACGCTCACCCTCCACCACTGTGCACATCTGTACACATATGGAGGACAGCAGCACACCTTGAACAGCATTACTATCTTCTCCTCTTCGGGACCACTCATCAGGATATTGTTATAATTACCAACCTACCCTGCACTGGACGTGTCTATTCAGGGGAATACCTGATAGCAGTATCCCACTACGGGGTCTTTGCAGTAAATCCCGCCTGTGTTCCTTAAGCCCGCTCACCCGCTATACCTGGAAAAGTCCATCAACTAATGTGATGGCAACTAGCTTGGGGCGTCAGAAGGTATTATAGGAGACGGGTGACCTCTCCTTTTCTGATACAATATTCCACCCCAGGTGATAGGTATAATAAGCAGGGCAGCAGCCGCTTGCACACTCAAGGGTAACACTGATTCCCATTTTCACTGACTCCACAATAGGCAGGATTTCTCCCCCACAATACCCATAAAAGCCCACCTTATCCGGTGGCAGCTGACAATTGGAAAAGGGCCGCCTGTGAGAGGGGGAAGGGGACTTCCCAACCTCCAACCAGACAATCCCGCCATTGTCAAGGGTATATAAAGTCGGTGGGAGCACCCATGACCTGTGGGCATAGTCAGATCTTTCATATCTGGACTCTCCTTTCCCTCCCATCTCTCTAAACCCCCCCCCCTTTTCCTTTTCTTTCTCTTCCCCCCCCCCCCCCTTTTTCCCATTTTTCCATTCCCTATCCACTGCACCGCGGGAGCACACCTTGTCTAAAATACTACTTATTTGCTGTCCAGCCGCTAGAGGCTTATATAGGGACACTTTCTATACATTAATATTTGGAAGTGTACACAGCATAACCATACCATAGCTGCTAGCTGAAATTACATGCGCAACCTATGTAAATATTTGCATTTTGATGTATAGTATAGACAAGAATGTCTGAATCATAGTTGGTGGCTCCAAATTACACCAACTGTGATTGGCTGTGACATATACATGCTTACAAGTGTGATGATTATTTGGTATTTTGTATCGTGATGATATTCATGTAAAGTATATTTCTCTCATTTATTTCACTTTTTTGGCAAATTTTGATGTAAGGCCTCCCTGAGCCTACACCTCCTTCTGTTCAGAATAGATATTAGCAACACTCACAGGTAGCTACAATTGGAAACAGGACTTTGTTCCTTTGGATACAATGTGTTGATTCAGATGCTTAGACAGATTGAAGTACATTATCCATGATAGCAGACTGTGGAGTTGACATACCCTGAGAGCTGTTTTGGAATTCCATTTGTCTATTTAGCTCTCTTCTACCTTTAGTGTGGTGTGTTGCTGAACAAGGAGAACTTATGCCCGTTGGGCATTTACATATCGGTGTGATTCTATACATGTTTCATGTTTGTGTGTCAACGTAATATTTACGTTTTTTGTCTAGTATAAATTTTAATAATAATAAACCCAATAAAAGCTAATTTTTAAGTTTACCATATTCTGGGAGGGATTCATCCACCCCATTCTCCCACGTGTCACTAGTACCCATACCAACCCAATATAATCGACACTGTTCCCCCGTTAGATTTTTCTCTGAGAGGTGGTAAAAGAATCCATATCATCGGCTAGTTTGTGTTGTATTACACCATATATTGTCATCCTTAACATATTTTCACTTAAGCTTCAACTGATTACAGCTTTGTAATCACTATCAAAGAGTGCCCCAAAAAAAGAGAGAGTCTTTCCTCTTCCCTGTTTGCAGTGTGTGAAGTAGCCTTTTTATTTTATGTTTAACTTCCGCTTCCGGGTGATGTGACCCTGAAGTGTAAGGTCCGTTTTTTTATTTTGTTAAAAAACCTTTAACATCCTCTAAAAGTTATAATGGGGGATTCTTTGTGTTCTTTTATTAGTCCCCACTGTCCCCGCTCTTCTGAGTAGTCTCCTATGTGAGTTACATTGGTGTTCAGCGTTATTCATCTGCGCCGTTTAAGTGCTCCTCCCGCTCCCAGAAGTCAGACTGACGGAAAAACCGGATGTTCAGGTTCACTGTTCTCTTGTGTACTGAGTCTTGCGGCTTCAGTGGGGGTGGAAGTAGCTGCAAGCTCTTTCTATGGCCGGATGCATCTGCTAGAATCACCGGATGCTAAGGTGTACTGGAGTCCGGTTTCGAGACCATGGTCGCGTTGTCCGAAAATCCCATAATATCTGTACTGAAGATTTAAATCGCCATACTCACTGCCTTCAGTTCTCTGTGGTTTGAGAATAGCTGTTCTTCCTGATGAGACCAGACGCCTTGACCTGACATGCCCAGGTAATGTGCCCCCCATCCTGTAGTACTTGCGTCTGTTGTAACTACTACGTAGTGTGGGCTTGACAAGGACAATGTTCTGGCCGCTTCTCCACCAAGACAGGGAATCTTTTATGGACTGTGGCAGTCTGATTTGACGTTCTAATGGTACTTGGTTTTTGGTGTATTGCAGAAGATGCCACTGCAATGCCCTCATATGCCACCTGGCCCAAGGAATGACCTCTACTGTTGATGCCATCATCTCTAGTAAACTTATCGCTATTCTGAGTGACGCTCTTCCATCTTCTTGTACCTTGCAAACTAGCTGCTGAATCCTCTCGCATCTTTGCTCCGTTAGGGAAATCTGGAATCTTACTGTGTCTATGACTATACCTAAAAACTGTATTCTTCGTGTGGGCTCTTTTCCCAATTGACAAACCAGCCATGGTCTTGGAGAAACTGAATAAAAACGTCTGTTGTGGCGAGAGCTTCACTTTCTGATCGTGCCAAGATTAGTAAATCGTCCAGATAGGCCCATATCGCGACCCATTGCTGCCGTAAACATTCGATCAATACTACCAGAACCTTTGAAAACACTCTTGGTGAGGACCCGAGTCCAAATGGAAGGCAGGTGAATTGAAAATTGCATCTTCCCACACAAAACCTTAAGTACTTTCTGTCTTGCACTCCAATAGAGACATGGAAATAAGCATATTTTAGGTCTATGGAAATGAGATAATCATTCCTTCTTAGGACCATCAGAATGGACCTGGTTGTCTCCATGTGAAACTTTCATTTCCAAATTCTGTCGTTCAGATACCTTAAGTCTAGGATGGTTCTGAGTCCTCCAGAATTTTTCCTTATGATAAAAAGACATGAATAGAAGCCTAAACCTCTCTCTGCTTCTGGAACCTCTTTGACTGCTCCTGAGTCTACTAGGTCCTTTATGCTCAACTTTAAAGCTTCCCTCTCTGTCCCTTGGCTGGGGAGCCTTGAAACTAAACATTTTTACCTTCTGGGTTTTGAAAGAAATTCCAACCGATAACCCGTGGAGACCACCTCCAACACTCATTTGTCCCGAACAGTCTGCTTCCACTTTTGAGTAATCTTCAGCAGCCTCCCTGCTACTGGGACCTTCTCCACAGGATACAGATTGTCACTGTTTTGGCGTGCCAAGTTTAACAAATTGGTGAAAAAACGTTCTGGATGTGCCAGACGCGTCTCTCTCCCGAAATGGCCTGCTAGACCTATATGAACTAGCTTGTCTAAAGCTTTGCCTTGGGAAATAATTTGCCGCTCTTCCTCTCCTATCCTGTGGCAGTCTTACAGATTTGCCCCCAGACATTCTCTGTATCATTTGGTCCAGTTTAATCCCAAAAAGGAAATCCCCTTCAAATGGGAAAGTGGCAAGTTTGTTCTTGGAGTGGGAGTCTGCTGCCTAGGACTGGAGCCATAGGGCTCTCCTTGCCACCACTCCTGAAGTCAAAGACTTAGCCAAATAATCCAGCACGTCTAGTGAGGCCTCGCAGATATAATCTACTGCCAATTGTATCTGCGCCAAATTTTTACTTATCCTCTCTCTGGCCACTTTCTCTTGTAGGTCTTCCTGCAGAGAGGAGCACCAAATTCTAAGTGCTCTAGCTGAGTAAGCAATCGCAACCCCTGATTACCGAGCTGGAGATGTGTAGTCTCTGTAGCACACTCTCCATCCGCTTATCAATGGCCTCTTTTAGTGTGGAGCCATCCTCAAAAGGAATGGTCATCATGGTGGTGACCTCTGATACTGCTGCATCAATTTTGGGAATATTACACCACTTAAGGAATTCTTGGTCATCAATAGGGTACATGCGATCCACCCGCTTGGTTGAGCCAATCCGTTTATCTGTATTAGCCCATTCTTTAGTCAAAATCACCTGCACCACTTTATGGACAGGGAAACATCTCCCCTTCTTAGACCTATCGTCAAATAGGGCGTCAAACTTAGATTTTACCGGTTGTTTGTAGTTCAAGGTCTTCTAAAGATCTTTAAGAACAACCTCCACAAGCTCCAAATTAAAGAGATGCTTTTCCTAAACCAGTTCACCTGATTCCACACTAGAAACATTGGAGCCTTCCTCTTTAGAGCCTACCTCCTTTGCACCAAAATCTACATCATACTCCAAACTCGTCTGAGACCTAGACCTCTTTTATACTGAAACTCTTCCTTTGTGACAAAATTCCTCTTCATCCATGCCATAAGTTCAGTCAGTTGTGATGAAGTGCCAGCAGTAGTAGTGGACTCTAACACAATCATGACAAAGGATTTATCACAGGCTAGACAGGTTTTAGCTGTCTTCAATCACTTCTGTTTAACACAGACCAGTACTGCCAGTGCCTGTAACACCGGACAGGGGCATTATATAGGGCACTTCCACCCTTTGGAATGCACGCGCCACTGTGGAACCCACAACGCACTCTCCTCTGCGCCGGAAAGAGTGAGCGGCGCGTCATAGCCGCGCGCCCGCTGATCTTCCGGCTTTCGGACCTCGGCACATAGTGTCAGAATGTGTCAGAATAGACAGAAATCTGTAAGGCGGGAGTGGCATAGTAGGCAGCAGATGAAGTGACGATCATTGGAAAAACAAAGTGTGCTGGACCATGAGAGGGGACCTGAGATTGGAAATGTACTGTAGGAACAAAACTTTATTTAGCATAGGACAGGGTGCCAGTGGGGTGACTTGCAAAGAGTGGCACAGCGATGGAGAAAAAAGTGGGGGAAATTAGTGGGCAATGGTGCTGATGATAGCAAGGTGGGAGAAGAAGGTCGGTGAGAAGATTTCTACATGATGGATGATAAATAAGACATAAATAAGACTTCTCAAGATGTTAATGTGGAAGAACTGGTTAGATTGGGATGATACCCAGGAAGCAAACACAGATAACAGCAGAGAAGGTGGTATTTAAAATAGAAGGACAGAAGTAGGAGAGAGAGAGAGAGAGGACTGTATTGGGTAGAAAAGACTTCTGTTTTACAGACTTTAATGTAAGGAAGCTCTAGATAAGCCAATAGGAGATGGCCGATAGACAGCTGGTGAAAACAAGAAAGGATAGAAAAGTCGAGGTCAGGGAAAGGTACATTTTGGTACCATTGGCATACAGGTATTATGCTTAAGGCACATTAACAGTCCAGATTTTAGGAATATTGTTGCTTAAGATAATTTTTTGATTTAACCATCTGTACTGAAGCATGGATATCAGAAAAACTTGTACGGGTTGTGTGCCTTGAGGACTGAGGTTGCAAATGTCTGATACAGAAGAGAAAAAAAAACGACAGAACTTGGGCATCACTCACTGGAAGTGGTAGAAGCCGAAGAGTGATTAGGAGGATGCAGACCACAATGTGGTCTGCACCCATCTGAAAGTTTGGGATCCAAGTGTTGCAATAACACATTATACTGCAGCACCTACTGTAGCTCCAGCCAATAAGAAGAAGCCGGCAGTTCATGCATAATCTCTGGGGACAGTCCAGAATCTCCATGAATGCTGGGCACACCATCCGAGTGATGAAACCTCCATGAAGCCCTTACCTTTTGGGCATAAATATGGTGTTATACAATAGAAATTTGAGTGGCAGATACACTGTGCAACAGAACAGGAAAAATGGTGCCTTAGTGTGTACAAGGGGATAACACGTTCACTTACACCACTGGGAAGAAGCAGGTGTAAAAACAGATGGAGCGGTTGCACAGGTAGGAGGTGAACACAGAGTTATGGATCATGGAGGCCAACAAAGTTGAGTGTATACAGGAGGGGAAGGTGATAAGCTGTATAAAATGTGTTTAGCTGTGATACTAAATTTAGTAAAACTTAAGGCAACACACAAATAGATTTTTAAATCAAAATATACTCAGAGCTACTTTGTTGAAGTAAAGTAAAAGTACTTTGTTTAAGTAAACAGATGTTTTGAGTATCAAAAATCCTGTTCTTGTCTAAACTACTGTGTATTTCATATGCTCTTTTGAACATTTTTTTTTTTTCATTTTTGCCCTTATTCAGATCTGATCACAATACAAATTTGTTCTCAAAATTTGCAAAACCATGTGCACTGCAGGTGAGGCACATGTAACATGTGCAGAGAGTTAGATTTGTGTGATTTATTTTGTTTCAGTACAGGGTAAAAACTGCCTGCATTATTTTTACACTGCAATTTAGATTTCAGTTTCAACACACCCCACCCAAACTTAATTCTCTCTATACATCTTACATCTGCCTCACCTGCAGTGCACATGGTTTTGCCCATTTTGAGAGCAAATTTGTACTGCAATCAGATCTGAATAAGGGCCTTTGTTTCCATTTTGTTCTGTGGACTGGAGCTGTACCCTATAACACAATTATAAATCAAATGCAATCACATTGAATGTTTAAATACTAAACTTTGTTTTTTATAAAATAATAAGTTTGGATAATAAAATACATTTTAAGATTACTACGCAAGTAATCATTACCTGCAAAACTCCTGGGAGCACCACCAATCCAACAACCTCATGCTTGATGTCCAATCCTGACAACCTCATGCTTGATGTCATGCGAATAAAGCCTGACGATATCGCTAGTGTCAACATGAACCCTAATGAAGGATGGACAACTGATTGTTCAGTCCTTCATTTACATCACTCTAGTTGTACGAGCAATCTGGACTGATGGGGATTTGTTCTGATGCTGGACCGAGTCCCCGTTGCTCCAATGTGTACCCATCTGAAGGAAACACAAAACTACTGCAAAATTACCTGGCATCTCACCAATTATGATGAAATTCTGGGTTCCCACAAACTAACTTATTTTCTCCATTGCTCCTTTTATCTTGTTTTGTTGTTATGCTTACACAGCAAGAGTGTTGTACGGGTCAGTTGTGCATTGTTGTACTGTTTGTTTGATTTCACTCTTGTAGTCTAATAAAGTTTGCGGTTAAAAAAAAAAAAAAAGTGCCACTTTGCAGTAATTACCATGCAGTAAATACCAGTTAAATACTTAATGTTTTATGTACAAATGAAATGTTACTTGGCCATGCCTTGAAGCATAAAATTGATTCCAATTTTCTCAGCAATTATTTATCTTAAACAGTGTTGATTGCAATTTGTCCAGAGATTAACCAGACTTCCAATTAATTGAGAACAAAAAAAGGATCTTCATATAAGCATAAAAGACACAGGATTCTGGTGCTTATGGGTTATATCTGTAAAAGGAGTAGGGCAGGAAGAATACTGTAATTAATCAACAAACAATAAATGCATAATAGAATACAATTTATAAATGTATAAAATGATACTTAAAATGCACCTGAAATTAAAAGCCTAATAGTAAAATAATTATCAGCTATCATAGAAAAATGAATAAACTCTGCTTTTTCCTGACCTACTGAAAAGAAAACACACCAAATATATTCCTCTGTATTTATTAGGCTTGACTATATTGTTGGCTTGGAACTAAAAGCTAAACGATTATAGCAATAGGATTGACTTCTGCTACAATAAAATTGCACAAGAACCAACAATAATCACATCTCAGATAAATTCACAAATAACATAACAGATTTATAGTGTATAATGCAGGGGTTCCCAAACTTATTTGAATCAAGTATAACATTTTTTTATTGTGGCACCCCTAGTAGTTTCTTATTGAGAAATTGTTGAACATAAATATTAAGTATATTGTGTTTATATGACATTCTTAGGTCCAGTTATGTGGTGAGGGACAGGATTTGTTTCTCTTTGTCCCCTAATGTATAATTGGAATCCACAAACACTGTATTTTTATATTACATTGACCATAAGTAATTTAAATTAGTCCTGGACCACCAATTCAGGGCACCCCTGCAAGTGTCCTGAGGCACCCCAGGGTGCCACGGCAATCAGTTTGGGAACCACTGGTATAATGTATGTTCTACCCATTGGGGCTAATAGGATAGCCTCCGACAAACCTATTAGCAGCAGTAAAGTACTCGTTCTCTCTTCAGTCACTGAGGTTACCTAAATATTCTTCTTATTACAGTAAATAGTGTATCCAATGCAGCTTTCCTGAGATCTCTGCCTCCATATATGCTCTTCTGGTCATATTCTTTACTTAATGCACTGCATTGGGGGATGTTTTAAGACAACTTGTTGCCCTGTTCAGAATTTCTATAAATAGCATAAAATCATAAATTACCTCTATATCAAGAAATATGTGTGAAATATTTGTGAGGCACTGACAAAAACATGCTTTTCATGTGTATATATCTGCAGTCCCCTACTTTTCTAAATACAGAGATCTTAGATGAGTTAAGCTTGTAGGCAGCCCTCTAGCATCATACTGCACTCAGCTACAAACACAGTACAGGAACAGCGATGATCTGGAATCTGCCTGAAACTGATAGGGATTGTCACTAGCACGTATTAACTGACAAAATACTTTTAGATGGGAAGAGGGGAACAGTGTGCATATGCATATATACCTACATGCAGGCTCACAATGTATTTGTCAAATATATGCTTGGAAACCCCCACTTGAACACGGCCATCGATTAAGTATTAGCAACAGTAACACTATACTGTATACAATATAAGTGGCTACTTCATTGCATTTCAGCAACCTGAAAGGATATCCGACGTTGATGCTTTGTGTTTTAAGCTGGGTACACACTAGACCAGTGGTCTCCAAACTTAATCGAGCGTGAGCTACTCAAGACAAAATAAACCTCCTGAAGAGCTAATGAAATGTCCCTAATATGCCACACACATTAATGCCCCTGACAGAGTATGCCACATGACACAATGCCCCTGACACTTGATGCAGATCTCCCAGCTTTGCTGGCAGACAAAGAGGAACGCCTGCTTGCAGCAAAATTTTTGGAGGCACCGTTTCGTTGCTGTGGGGTATGGCCAGTGCTGTGTGAGCTGCTGGATATGCCCTCAGCCCCTCTGGCAGCAGTGATTAGACACTGTGTGCACACACACAGTGTCTATTCAGTCAGGCAATTACCCACCGCGGGACACTGCCAGACCTGGGTGGGGTGCAGGACTGGCCCAAAAAAAAGAGGACATCCTGTGAAAATCGAGACAGTTGGGGAGTATGCATTATGCCTCACACACCGCAATGCCCCTGACACAAGAAGCTGAACAAAATGTCCTGCAGTAAAGCTTCTAATACATTTTAAAATACCTGCTTATTGCAAAGGGTCAGTGTTCGTTATCAGGGGTTAATACTCATTGCCAAGAGTTAAGGCTTTTTGCCAGGGGTAAATGCTCATTGCCAAGGGGTCATTGCTTGCCCACCACTGTCGTTTTCCACCAGAGCCCTCCGCCTCCTCGGAGATAGATGCAAGAAATCATATTTGATCTCTAGCTTCTGACAGGGAACACATCGCTGCAGCATGACCTCTAGCGACTGTCTCCTCAGAGGCAAGGAGTGAGGGCCTGCAGAGGAAGGAGGAGAAGTGTTAGGGAAGGCGGCAGCAGACTAGCAGTGGTCAAGCCACCCAGATTGCTCCAGTGAGCTACCGGTAGCTTACAAGCAACGGGTTGGTGACCACTGCACTAGAAAATAGGTAATCTGATCCAGCAAATTAGACCAACATATAAAGAGCAAATTGTGAAAGTAAAATTAAAGGAAATACAATGAAAGGAGATAACGCATCAGCCAATCAACACCCAACTGTTATTTTTCAAACGCTGTTGATTGGCTGGTGCGTTATCTCCTTTCACTTTATCTCCACTTCATCTCTTCACCAGGCTTAATACATCTGCCCCATTGTCTAGTGCAGTGGTTCCCAAGCCTGGTCCTCAAGTAATCCCAACAGTGCACGTTTTCCAGGTCACCCGGCAGGTGCACTCATTCAGGCACATTTGAAAAGATCCACAGGTGGAGCAAATTATAGCACTTGTGATTCTGTGGAGACATGCAAAACATGCACTGTTGGGGGTACTTGAGGACCAGGGTTGGAAACCACTGGTCTAGTGCATGGGTCTTCAAACTGTGGCACTCCAAATGTTGTGAAACTACAAAGCCCAGCATGCCTTGCCACAGTTTTGCTACAAGGGAGTGTTAAAACTAGGGCAAGGCATGCTGGGATTTGTAGTTTCACAACATCTGGAGGGCCACAGTTTGAAGACCCATGGTCTAGTGTGTATTTTTTAGATAAATGCGAAATGCAGCATGAATGTTGCCAGCACTGCGTTGGATATTGCGTACCCTGCATTAGATGAAAGCCTAGTAGCAATTATTTGCAAACACCACAGCACAGACTTATGTCAAAAAAAGGATACATTCAGATATTGAGCATATTATAGGAAATGCAGAGTGAGAACCAGTGTGGAAACTTGTGAGTGGTGGGACCAGGTGCAAAAATATGGTTTCCTTCTAGGCCACATGCAGAGTATATAATGCCACGTGGTAGGGCACCACGTGACTAATATGATCGAATTCCAGTGTCTTATAATAATCTGTACCCCTCTGCTATTTACCAATCCTCAACCTTAGCCAGGAAAAAAACTATTTGCAAGAATGGTAACTAATGTGGCAAACAAAGTATGAGGAGAATTCATAGTGCTATATTAATAATAGCAACCATGTGTGTTGGTGTATCAAGGCATAGTGTAAAACCATACAGTTTGGGCATGAGTGGCTCGCATTTTACAAGTTACGTAAATTTTCATGTAGTTGAGCAAATTTTTGCAATTGAGAATGTGCAATCTACTATAGAAAAGTGAAAATTTGACCTTCTGTGCCTTCCTATACAAATTCACAGTTTACGAGCGTATGGTTAAAACATGGCTGAGGCAACTAAAGAAATTAGAAATCGAAATTAATTACTGGTGAATTTTAATTAATTAAAAAACACAATTTTTGTTTACCGCCCATTCCGATGACCAAGATCACCGATCACACCCCCATCACAACATATGCTCAGTGTGACTTACACCGATGCACTGATTGCAGGGCTGCATGTGAAAGGAACAGTGACATGATGTGAGGAGGGGTATGGAGATAGCACAAACCCACCCTCAAACATTTGTTTAGTGGCATCAGCAGGATCTGCCAGCAGCACAGAGTACATCAGGAGATGCATAATGTACTGTGCTTTAACGTAAATTAACTAATGTTATTTATGATATGAGTTTAGGATTTAAATTGAATTTTGTAAAGAAACATTCTTAAAATCCCAGACAACGCTGGGTACTCCAGCTAGTCATTTCTAAAAAGGCCTAACTTTAAAGTTGCTAGGAATGCATGCAAAAAGGATTCTTCTCACCGTCATATAAAGGAAGCGATGCTAAAGTGTCATGGAGAGCAGCTGCACTTACAGATGCTTACATAGGTGGCCAGCATCACCAAAGGGTAGGTATGTGTCAACGATTCAAGCTATAGTGCACATATAGCGGTGCCTAATGAAACACCAGAGTTATAACAAAACATTTTATAAAGGCATGAGCAAAAAATAAGGGTCCTGTAGACTAATCCAGATGGAGTTTAATAATACATAAAACAGGTATTTAAATAATATTTAATAAACATAAGATACAATTCCTATACAGAAAAACAACACTATATATATATATATATATATATATATATATACACACATACATACACACACATACATATATACACACACACACACATACATACATGCAATGGTTCAGCACTCCCAATAATAATCCAGGATACTGCACCTGATGCCTCCGTTGCAAGAGGGCATATAGACGTCAGGGAAACGTGGCACTCGCGGTGAAACAGACACAATGACTCTCATAAAAGGTATTTCAACTTTTCATTCTCAGTTTAGAATGTCATTTCCTGTTTTTGTTTTGCCCACAAAGGCTAACAGATTTATTATTGTAAAGGGGCATACACACGTAGAGATCTGTGCTAAGCAATTTTGCTGGTGTCAAGATCTCCCATGGAGAGCACATACAAACGCAGAGATGTGTGCTAAGCAATTTTGCCAAGCAATTTTGATTAAGCAAAACAAGGGGCCTTATTCTGGTCTGTGCGGCCGGAGCCGAATATGCGGCCAGGACCGTGCGTCGTAAACCCCGCCTTCCGTATAGATCGCTCACTCCGTCCGAATGCGGTAAGCCACTGACCGCACGGAGCACGAGTGGATTTCTCATGTATACACCTCCTCCATCTCTGGGAACCTCCCCCATCATTCGATGGTCGCAGACCATCTAATGCAGGACCCACTCAGGCAGCTCCCGCGAGCTCAGACCACTCGGGCATTTCTCCGTGCAAAAGCAGGGATCTGGGCGGGCAGCTGACATCCGGCAATGTCATATTACCGCCCCCTACACGTGCGTCACGGCCGCATTACCATACGTACGCCCAGCGTTTTCATGGGAACGTCCATGAAACGCGGGACGTATGCATATGTTAATGAGGCCAAACAGCCCTTCACGCCCCTCTCCTCCCCCTGTTCATAGTGTAAACAATTCATGCGGAATTTGGACGTATGTCCCTTTCGCACATGCGCAGATATGCCTCTGCACATGCGCAAACACAAAACATCGGCGGAACGAACGCACGTGGACATATCCGCACCAACCAGAATAAGGGCCAAGGTCGGGAAGTGGATCAGAATGAGAAATTGCTATCACTATCTCTCATTCTGTACACACAGATATTTGCAGTCATTTGCTAAGCAATCTGACTGCATGCACTAATTTAGATAGCAAGAGATATTTAGGGGGAAAATTACCAATATGAAAAACCTAGTTTTTCGTATTGGTATTTTCCCTACGGCTGCATACGACTGTTTAAGTCGTATGCAAAGTCGTGTTCCGGAGGATCAGTTACAAAGCAGTCATATACGACTGCTTTGTAACCCTCCGATGGTGTAATGATTCGTATTAGCGGCCGTATATACGGCTGCTAATACGAATTATTTCTAGCAGTCTGCACGGATCAGTCAGATCCGTGCAGGCTGCATGGTGTAAAAAAAATAGAAAAAAAAATTATTTAAAAAAAAAAACGGCGTGGGGTCCCCCCCACAGCCGAAACCAGCACCAGGCTGACAGAGCCTGGAGCCGGTAATTAAAAATCAGGGAACCCGACAAATAGGGGTTCCCCGATTTTTAACAACCAGCCCCAGGCTCCTGCTCTGGGGCTGGTTCCCAAAATACGGGGGACAAAATGACTAGGGGTCCCCCGTATTTCAAGAACCAGCCCCAGGCAAAACCAGCCAGCGGGTAATGCCACAGCCGGGGGGGGGACTTTTTATGCAAGTCCCCCCGGCCAAAGCATTAACCCTACCGACCAGTCAGCCTGGCCAGGGGCCCTGGGGGAGTGGGGACCCCCCCAATAAAGGGGTCCCCCCCCCTCCAGGACTTACCTGACCGGGCTGAAGCCTGGTGCTGTCCTCGATGCCCCTGGGCGGTGGGCATCGAGCTGATGGTTTTGTGTAAAAAATAGAATAAAAACCATTGTTTTTTACTGTGGCACTACAAGTGCCAGCAAGCCTCCCCAGCAAGCTGGGACTTGGATAACCACAAGTCCCAGCCTGCTGGGCATTAAAGGGCCCGCTGGGTCTTGTAGTGCCACCGTAAAAAAAATAGTTAAATAAAACACACTGACACCCGTTTTAAATAAAAGTTTAATACACACATTACATACATACTGATACTTACCTTTCTTGATCCCATAGGTAGCCCTGGTCCTGATGTCCTGTGTCGTCCTCCAGGTCCATGTCGGCTGTCTGCGTCGTCCTCCAGGTCCATGTCGACGGTCCGTGACGTCCTCCAGGTCCATGGCGGTGTCCGGGTCCGAAGAAATCCATGTTGGAGCTGTGGAAGGAAATCCTACTCACCTGTTCCTGCGCTGAAGAAGTCTTCTCTTGATCCGACGTAGTCCAGGTAATCTTCCTGCTGTCGCCGGTCCCCGCTGTCTGCGCTGTCTCTGCATCGCGCTGAGGAGAGATGCTGAAGTTTCATATTCGGCGCCTCTCCTCAGACTGAATTCTATTGGCCGCCTAGCAGGCCAATCAGGAGCCGACTTTCTCGACTCCTGATTGGCCTGCTAGGCGGCCAATAGAATTCAGTCTGAGGAGAGGCGCCGAATATGAAACTTCAGCATCTCTCCTCAGCGCGATGCAGAGACAGCGCAGACAGCGGGGACCGGCGACAGCAGGAAGATTACCTGGACTACGTCGGATCAAGAGAAGACTTCTTCAGCGCAGGAACAGGTGAGTAGGATTTCCTTCCACAGCTCCAACATGGATTTCTTCGGACCCGGACACCGCCATGGACCTGGAGGACGACACGGACCGTCGACATGGACCTGGAGGACGACGCAGACAGCCGACATGGACCTGGAGGACGACACAGGACATCAGGACCAGGGCTACCTACGGGATCAAGAAAGGTAAGTATCAGTATGTATGTAATGTGTGTATTAAACTTTTATTTAAAACGGGTGTCAGTGTGTTTTATTTAACTATTTTTTTTACGGTGGCACTACAAGACCCAGCGGGCCCTTTAATGCCCAGCAGGCTGGGACTTGTGGTTATCCAAGTCCCAGCTTGCTGGGGAGGCTTGCTGGCACTTGTAGTGCCACAGTAAAAAACAATGGTTTTTATTCTATTTTTTACACAAAACCATCAGCTCGATGCCCACCGCCCAGGGGCATCGAGGACAGCACCAGGCTTCAGCCTGGTCAGGTAAGTCCTGGAGGGGGGGGACCCCTTTATTGGGGGGGTCCCCACTCCCCCAGGGCCCCTGGCCAGGCTGACTGGTCGGTAGGGTTAATGCTTTGGCCGGGGGGACTTGCATAAAAAGTCTCCCCCCGGCTGTGGCATTACCCGCTGGCTGGTTCTTGAAATACGGGGGACCCCTAGTCATTTTGTCCCCCGTATTTTGGGAACCAGCCCCAGAGCAGGAGCCTGGGGCTGGTTGTTAAAAATCGGGGAACCCCTATTTGTCGGGTTCCCTGATTTTTAATTACCGGCTCCAGGCTCTGTCAGCCTGGTGCTGGTTTCGGCTGTGGGGGGGACCCCACGCCGTTTTTTTTTTTAATTTATTTTTTTTTCTATTTTTTTACACCGAAGCCTGCACGGATCTGACTGATCCGTGCAGGCAAAAACGCAAATACGACATGAAAATGGTGTTCTATTTTCCTGTCGTATTTGTGTGGGTGTTTTACACCACTAAGCAGCCGTATTATCCATACGGCTGCTTAGTAAATCAGAAACCCCCATTCTTTTGAATGGTGATTTCTGTCGTATTCTATCGATGGTGTAGACATTCGTATTTGTAACTACAAATACGAATGTTCCATCTTTAGGACTACGAATTGTTGTATTTTTGGGATTGTAAATCCCGAAAATATAAATTCGTAAAAAAAAGGTGTATTTCTCCCTACGAATACACCTTTTTTCTACGAATCCATTTTGGTAAATGTCCCCCTTAATCTCTTGGAGCATACACACGGAGAGATCTGTGCTTACTTTCTAAGCAATCTAGTCAGATTGCTTAGAAAATAGTACAAATTTGCTCCGTGTGTATGCCCCTTAATGCAGTTTAGATTTGTGTTAAAGGTGTCACATGTCTAATTCTCTCAGGACATTTTACATCTGCGCTACATGTAGTACAACATAGTTCATCAAAGTGTTAAGGTAAGCAGTACGGATGGTGTAATGGTTAGCATTACTGCCTCACAGCACTGAGGTCACGGGTTAAATTCCACTGCTCTAACTGTGTGGAGTTTGTATATTCTCCCCGCACTTGCGTGGGTTTCCTCCGGGTACTCCGGTTTCCTCCCACAATCCAAAAATATACTGGTAGGCTAATTGGCTCCAAACAAAATTAACCCTAGAATGTCTGTGTGTGCATGTATATGTGGTAGGGAATATAGATTGTAAGCTCCACTGGGGCAAGGACTGATGTGAATGTTCAAATATTCTCTGTAAAGCGCTGCGGAATATGTGTGCGCTATATAAGACTGATAAAAAACAAAATAAATACTTTGATCTCAACTCTAAACTTACAGCTTTCATAGAAGCCCAAAATGAATCCAAGGACAAGTGTTAGCAAGAAAAGACAACAAGACCTTCACATTGGGAGTATTGCCATGGTAAAATAGAGATGTGCTCTAGGTGTAGTTAAGGTATGTCTTATACAGTATGTCCCCATTGTTGGGTGATGGGAGAGAAGTCCCTATTTTGATCAGTTTCTTCAGTAATATCTTAACTTTTTTACTATCCATACAGGCTGATCCCACACACACATATAGTATAACATAGAAGAGTGAACACTGCATGATTTCATGAGCATAAAAATAAAAGAGATTGCCTTTGGCGCAAAAATAATCTACAACGAAGCAGCTGCCACATGGAAATTGTCTTGTCTCTGAGCCAAAAGGAAAGAAACAATAGGAAAAAAAAATCTAATTGGCTGTGCTTAACACCAATGATACACAATATTTGCAGGAACATACATAACAAATTATTAAACCATAAAAAACACAGCTACATATTAAAACGTTATTTAAACAATGATAGAGAGGATAGCACACCGAGGTAGAAAATACACTGTTGGGTGTGGGGGGAATATGAGAACATCTTTGCAGGGGACCACAAAAGGAGGATCATTTGGGAATTGCTATTTTGATAAAGTCATAAATGTTCTGGTCTCAAGGAAGCAGAATGGGTGGGTGTGAGAAAGTGGGGAGCACTTTCAAGTACACTGGAAGTTTTGCTACATAGGATGGCACTGGTGCTTTCCTCCACAGCTACCTGCTCAGCATGAGGGGTAGGCCTGGGAACAGTCTTGGTGTTCTCATACGTAGGTAGTGTTCCCACTAGGCTGTTTTAGCGGGGCTCTGCGCCCTGCCCGATTTTTAAAGGGCAAAATGCGCCCTGCCCCTCTAGCAGCGTCCCGCAAAAACAGCCTGGTGGCTGCCCCGACTGTGTTCACGGGGAAGCCCAGCGCCGCGTAGACGGCAATGCCCGGCGTTTCCCCAGCAGCACAGCAACTTCGCCGGGCCTGCCCCATTTGATGATGGCAGCGTCCGGGACCGCCCCTATTCATGAGTATCTAGGAAGCATGTTTCAGGCACAGCTGTCACCCTGCACCTCCAGCCTGCCCCCAGCTACAGGTGCTTGGAATAGACGTATCACCCTCACCGAGTACACGGGACATACGCTAGATCTTTCCCCCTGTCCTAGGCGTGGTGGCCTGAGGAGTTACTACCGGATTTTAAAATTACCCTTTGTAACTAAACCCTTAGCGTTCAAACCTATAATAATTATATAAGTTTGGAAAAACATGTGTCCATCCTGAACACTACCCCAACCAGCAAACCTCCCACTTCAGCATTACTGGATTAATCAAATCTACAAAATGAAGGTCAGTAACACTATCCCAGTAGTTCAAAGTTCTTAACATAGTACAGATATAAAACTCCAATAACAGTTTTTTACAGTTTGACCCAGGCAATGGAATCACTTCTATTATATAAAACAGTTTAGCAAAATTACCTAATATAATATCAGTATAAACAGCTGGGTGTGGTATATTTCCCGCGACAGTCGGGATTCCGACAGTCATTAGTCAGACGTCGGAATCCCGACTGCACAGCATGGTGAGCGCAATGAAGCCCCTTGCGGGCTCGCTGCGCTCGCCACGCTGCGGGCACGGTGGCAAGCTGCGCTTGCCACCTATTTTATTCTCCCTCTATGGGGGTCGTGGACCCCCACGAGGGAGAAGTCGGGATTCCGACGTCGGAGGAATGACTGTCGGAATCCCGACTGTCGGGGAGCCGTCCGGCACCCAAACAGCTGCAATAGTGTGCAGTAGTATTCTGAATGGGGTTACCTAAGCAATTAAAAAAAAAAAAAAATCAGTCCAGCACACTAAGTGGAATACTCTGCAGCCCAATATAGGTTCTATATAGCTTTCAATATGTACGCCTTATTCTGAAATTAATGATGTTCAGGACAAGGAAATACAAGTGTATATGGAACCATAAAAGATTCCACCAAAAGGACTGTGCAGAATCCGTATCTCACGCTTTCGTCCAAGTTCTCCTGAAGTGCCAGCCAAGGTACTGGGTAAATTGAACCCTTAATGGAAATTGCTCAGAGTTTGGCAGATGAATAACGAAGTGGTCCCAAAACTTCAGAGTCTGGTACAAATTACTTCACAGCTATCTTGGTCAAATTGGGGCTAGTAAGCTTCTCACTTAATTTCAGCATAAAGTCACATATTGGGGTGTGGATTATTAGCTCGACAGTCAATAGCACAACCCATCAAAAGGATGACATGAAAATAGCTGGCAAGGAAAAAGCGACAAGGGTCAACATGATTCAGGGAAGGGGGTTTGGTGTCTATGTTGAAATGGACCCCGTATTAGTGTATTGCGTCCCCTCGCATGGCTCGCTGTCACGGTCAACCAGATACCCACTTATTGCATAGTTTTGAATATATATATATATATATATATATATATATATATAATATTGTAGGTGTAGATCGCACTCTCACTGGGGAAGACAAAAGTCAATGGTGGGGTGTCCTGTGAAGGGGTGCAGAGTGTACTCCGAACTCCAATTTACAGAAAGTGGTTTCTCTGAGACAGAGACACGGTGTATCCACCGCTGCTCCATGCTGGTTTGCATGCAGCGCACCTATGGCTTTGATGTTTTCTATTTTACTCACCTGAAACGCTCCTAGATAAAGGTCCATTGTTTACGGACCGAAACGTCGGAGTATGGTGATGTTATCCCTTTGACCGACTGGCTTATTTGAAAAATAAATAACATTTGATTTTTATCAAAAACCTGACTGTTTTTGGATAAAGTGGCGAGTGCCTGTGTCTCTGTCTCAGAGAAACCACTTTCTATATATATATATATATATATATATATATATATATATATATATATATATATATATATATATATATATATATATATATATATATATATATATATATATATATATATATATATATATATATATATATATATATATATATAATCCGAGGGTTTCTCCGGGGAGAAAGTAGGCACTCTCCTAAGTAAAGTCATAAACTTGTTGTAATCCAAGTATTTTGATTTATTAGTCATCCAATAAGTTGGTACAATATATTGTGCTCAATGATACTCCGACGTTTCGGTCCAATATAGGCGGACCTTTATCAAGGAGCCTGTATTGTGTAAAAGACATGCAAACAGCAATGTGAGAGCATGCAATCAAAACAATTACAGTGATGCACAAAGAAAAAACATAGGTACAAAAAAAAGGAACTTACATGAGTCAGCAAAGTACACATAATCATCGATGGGGCAACATGAAGTATGTTGGAAAACCTCCTACTGCAGGAGGACACCATGAATGAACCTGCCCGGGCCCGACCTTTATACCTGTGTGTTTGAAATCATGTGATGCCTGGATCCCCGCCCACCGGTGAGGCGTGTCCGGCCAGAAACAGGAAGTTGCATCACCGGAAGTGCAGGTCTCTGATGTACCACACCCTGCCACGTCTGAGTCCCCGGAGGCGGGTCTCAACATATGCTTTTTTAGTGCAGCTAATTGCAAGGGGCATGATCGCCCGGAAGTGGGATGTGCGGCAGTGTCTGTGGTACTGGTGCATCACTGCTGAGAAATTGGGGATATCCGGTTTAAATGCAAAACTGTAAACCTAACAATTTTGGTATAAATCACTATATACAGGAAGGTCGGGGTTCCGGGAGGGATCACCCTAGTACATCTACATGGTTCTGGATGGAGAACAAGTCTCAACACATTAATAATGTTTACATTTATACACATTGCATAAGTTTTATAAGGTGCCGATGTACATTTGTCAGGGGATCGCTTCTTAGAACAAATGAAATAAACACATCCATACCGCTGGACGTGGGGAATGGTTGAAAAAATGGAACAGCAACAAACATTAAAAAACATTAAAAAACATTATTAAGAAAAATTGTTGAGAAAAAGTGTATATTGGAAATACCAGTTGGGGTGCCAAATCATGCCTGTTAGGCGCTAAAGATGGGATGTTTAATTTTTATATTGTTATGTGTGATATTTCAGATGTGGATTCTAAGTCTAATGTTGGGTATTAAGTAGTGGATCTAGGGATTTTTAATTTTTAGATTTTTAGCTAAAAAACAAGGGGGTTATTGTGCTTTTATAATGTCAATCGAACAGGACAACACAGTATTTTAAGGATTCGTATACGGAACTAGTAATGGGGGAGTGATGCTCACACCTTAATGTCATAGAAAAAATGTTATTTAAAATTTTTTGAAAAATAAGTGTCTGAAAAGTGCCAGTTAATAGGCCAAATGGTGCCAGTTGGGAGCCATTAGTCAATTCTTTAAAGATAATGATGTTTTTAAGAAAAAATATTCGGGGGGAGATTGAATGTTTCATCCATCTCTTGAAAAAATGCTATTGGTGATGAAAGAATATTTTAACTATATTCCATAGTTATTATATTTTATATTATTTATTTTATTATAAATTTTTTATTTTTTAATTTTTTTAAATTTTTTATTTTTTCTTTATATTTAATTTTTGAAAAGGTTTTAAAAAACACAATTATTTTAAAGAATTTTGTTAAGGAATCCTCATGATTAGGGTGATGGTATTTTAATGATTAGGGTGATGGTATTTTAATGGTCACTGGAGGCTATGGGTTACCGGATCTTGGTCCAAACCCTGACAAGCTGAAGTGAGTGGTTGAAGATACACTATTGCAATATGGATTCAGCTACTTAAATACAATAAGCATGATGACGTATAGACATTATATGAAAAACATGATATGGAAAAAAATGATATGAAAAACCATGATGAGAAAAGACATGATGGGAAAAAACATGATGAGAAAGAACATGATGAGAAAGAACATGATGAGAAAAAACATGATGAGAAAAGCATGATAAGAAAAAACAAGATGCACAACATATTTTGGGAAAACAGCACGGGAAAGCGGAAAAAAGGCTAGCCCATGAAATAAATGAAAAAAATTACATATGACAAAGACTTATTTCAAAAAAATGTTCAGTGGGTTGTTTTCATTTAGTCCATGTGGGGCCAAAGTTCCTAATCGGAAGATCCACCGGCTTTCTTTCTTTTTTAAGAGCAAGCCTCTATCACCCCCTCGGGTTGGTGGGGGGATCCAATCGATGAGCCGGCATCGGAGGCTAGATACTTGATGTCCTTCTTTTAGAAAATGTCTTGGAATAGGTAGATCAGTTTTGTTTGTATCGATGGCTGCCCGTATGGAATTCCGGTGGTTGGCCATGCGTTCTCGGAACTTTCGTGTAGTCATGCCTACGTAAGCCAGACCACAAGGGCAGATTAATAAATAAATCACGTGGTCCAATAAGCAGTGCAATCTGTATTTAATTTTTATCTGTTTGCCTGATTGGGGATGTGGGAATGATGATCCAGTGTTCATACTATTGCAGGTAGTGCATCCTGCGCACTTGTAGCAGCCTGGGCGTTGGGAATGTAGCCAGGTAGTTCCCTTTGGGGTATCTGGGGTGAGTGTGGGTCTCATCAGCAGCTGTTTCAGATTTGGCCCCTTCTTGTAGGCCATCATGGGAGGTGCTTGCATCTGGAGTTTTAGTGCGCTGTCTGTACTGACGATTGGCCAGTGTTTCTTCACACTCCTTTGTATTGTGGTGGAGGCATGGTTATATGTGGACACATAGATCATGCGTTTAGTGTCCTTGGTTTTGTTGGGATTTACTTCACCTGACTTCTCCATGTTGTTGCGGGCCTTCGTAAGGCATTTTTTGAGGGTCTTTGGGTCATACCCCCTCTCCTTGAATCGGTCTGTCATTTCAGCTAATTGTTGTTCTGTGCGATGGGAGTTGGTGTTATTCCTAATAACACGCATGTACTGTGAGATCGGCAAGTGGTTTTTTAGAGCTGGTGGATGTTGGCTGCTTGAGATAAGTAAAGTGTTACGGTCTGTCGCTTTACGATGTACGCAGGTCTGTAGTACTCCTTTTATGGAGATATTGATATCTAGGAAGGTAATGGTCTCTGGGTTGATTTGGTGTGTGAATTTTATTGGACTGTCCAAGTTGTTTAGATCTGTTACCATTTCCTCGAATTTGGTGGTGGATTCTGTCCAGATTAAGAAGACGTCGTCAATATACCTCTTGTAAAACCGGATGGCATCTGAGTATTTTGATAAGATAAATCTGTTTTCAAATTCATGCATGTAGATCCCGGCGTAGGCGGGTGCCAGATTGGAACCCATCGCGGTTCCCGATGTTTGGATATAGTACTTTTTGTTGTATAAGAAATGGTTGCATGTAAGTATCAATCTGGCCATTTCTATCAGAAAATCCGTAGGGGGCTGTAAGGTCTGCCTCTCATCCAGTTTTTGGTTGAGTACATGCAGTCCGTCCAGGTGGGGTATCACAGTATAGAGTGATGAAACGTCCATGGTTGCTAGGCATGGGGTGCCACTGATGTTAATCCCTTGTAGTTTATCGATGAAGTCTCCTGTATCGCGAATATATGTGCTACTGTTGGTTACCAGAGGTTGAAGATGGTGGTCGATAAATATAGCTAGGGGCTGTAGAAGAGAGGATCTCGCAGATATTATGGGCCTCCCAGGTGGGTTGGTTTCTGATTTGTGTATCTTGGGCAAAGTATATAGTATAGGGCATACTGGGTGTTGTACTTGCAGAAATTCAACTTCCTCTTTTGTGAGCCACTTATTTGTTAGGCCCTTTTGTAGTAGGGCGTCAACCTGTTTTTTGAAGGTCGGGATGGGGTTGTGTCCAACTGATTTGTAAGTTTGCGTGTCTGATAATTGTCGCATGATCTCGGTGTGGTATTGTTCCCAGTCCTGTATTACCACCGCGCCACCCTTATCCGCAGGGCGGATTACTATGTCTGCGTTTTTTTGCAGGATGTTAAGGGCTTCTTTTTCATCAGGGCTGAGGTTCCTGTAACGAGGTGACCTGGTTGTTTTCAGGATGTCTTGTTTGACCATGCGATTAAAGGTTTTTATACTTGGGTTTAGGGAAAACGGGTCGTATGTTGAGATGGGTTTAAAACCGTGGGTTTGTTCAGTGCTGGCGGAGTCTTTGAATTGCTCATGCAATCTTAATTTTCTGTTAAATTTATACAAGTCGACCGTGGCGTCGAATGTGTCTTGGTCACTCGTGGGGACGAACGATAAGCCTATAGTCAAGAGTGATGTCATGGGGTCCGTCAGTGGAAAAGTGGAGAGGTTAAAGACTAGATTAGAGCTTGCTTCCGGACACGTTTGCCTAGTACCTCCACGTCTGGGGTGAGGCCTCTGCCCCTTCCTCTTGGTGGTTTGTTCCTTCTGTTTTGGGATCCACCGGGGCCTTGTTCTAAAAAATCGGTCCTTGTGCCGGATTGGTCTGTGTCAGAAGCAGAAGTTGAAGACCCTGTGGTGAATTGGTAAGGGTTCATTTGTTGACGTCTGTTGAAGGGGGGTCTTTGTTGTCGTCTAGTGCTTTGTTCACCGGTTAGCCACCGGTATACTGTATGGTTTTGGTAGTCTGCTTTAACGGTTGCAAGTTTATTCCTCTTGAAGGAGATTAGTTCTGCTTTGTAGGTTTCCACCTGGGTACGTATCTTCTCTATTAAGTTGCAGGATTTGTCGCTCTTGATCGTGGCGAGATGAGCAATCCCAAAGTCATCAATCTCACTCTTTACTTTTTTTAGCTCGGTCCCCACCTCCTCAACCACGAGTAGCATCAAGTCTAGCGAGCATTTGTTTAGGACACCACACCATCTGCTGCAAAATGATGGGCTATTTCGTCCTATGGTGGGGATGTTTGCAATACGAAAACCACGGGGGATCTGTTTTTTCCTGTGATAGTCTGAAAGGAAATGTCCATGGAGTGTTAAATCTGTCTCACGTTTTTTCAACTTCAGTAGGCGTTGATAGAGGTCGATGGGGGAATCTGTTGGTAGTGTATCAAAGTCGGCCTGATTGAACAGGACTTTCTCCGCGTCGTCGTCGGTCAAGGATATTATTCCTTGTTCAGCCTGGGATAGAAGGACCTCGTCCAGGAATCCAATGCCTCCACTGGCCATTTGGGGAGCGGTATGGAATATGTTTATGAAGTTTGGACTAGCAGGTCCACCTCTGGGTTCAGTCCTGTGTTTGGTGGAAGTCCAAAGGTTTGTGGGTGACCGGTCAAGAGTGGAGAGGTTTGTGATGACCTCTGGCTCATAAGTAGATTCTGTGGAAGACCGCACTCGCACGGGGTGTGTAATAGTAGCAGCGGGCGGGGTGCCTAAAGGGAGTTCATTTCAAGTATGAACACCTTAGTACAATCCGAGGGTTTCATGGGCTAGCCTTTTTTCCGCTTTCCCGTGCTGTTTTCCCAAAATATGTTGTGCATCTTGTTTTTTCTTATCATGCTTTTCTCATCATGTTTTTTCTCATCATGTTCTTTCTCATCATGTTCTTTCTCATCATGTTTTTTCCCATCATGTCTTTTCTCATCATGGTTTTTCATATCATTTTTTTCCATATCATGTTTTTCATATAATGTCTATACGTCATCATGCTTATTGTATTTAAGTAGCTGAATCCATATTGCAATAGTGTATCTTCAACCACTCACTTCAGCTTGTCAGGGTTTGGACCAAGATCCGGTAACCCATAGCCTCCAGTGACCATTAAAATACCATCACCCTAATCATTAAAATACCATCACCCTAATCATGAGGATTCCTTAACAAAATTCTTTAAAATAATTGTGTTTTTTAAAACCTTTTCAAAAATTAAATATAAACAAAAAATAAAAAATTTAAAAAAATAAAAAATTTATAATAAAATAAATAATATAAAATATAATAACTATGGAATATAGTTAAAATATTCTTTCATCACCAATAGCATTTTTTCAAGAGATGGATGAAACATTCAATCTCCCCCCGAATATTTTTTCTTAAAAACATCATTATCTTTAAAGAATTGACTAATGGCTCCCAACTGGCACCATTTGGCCTATTAACTGGCACTTTTCAGACACTTATTTTTCAAAAAAATTTAAATAACATTTTTTCTATGACATTAAGGTGTGAGCATCACTCCCCCATTACTAGTTCCGTATACGAATCCTTAAAATACTGTGTTGTCCTGTTCGATTGACATTATAAAAGCACAATAACCCCCTTGTTTTTTAGCTAAAAATCTAAAAATTAAAAATCCCTAGATCCACTACTTAATACCCAACATTAGACTTAGAATCCACATCTGAAATATCACACATAACAATATAAAAATTAAACATCCCATCTTTAGCGCCTAACAGGCATGATTTGGCACCCCAACTGGTATTTCCAATATACACTTTTTCTCAACAATTTTTCTTAATAATGTTTTTTAATGTTTTTTAATGTTTGTTGCTGTTCCATTTTTTCAACCATTCCCCACGTCCAGCGGTATGGATGTGTTTATTTCATTTGTTCTAAGAAGCGATCCCCTGACAAATGTACATCGGCACCTTATAAAACTTATGCAATGTGTATAAATGTAAACATTATTAATGTGTTGAGACTTGTTCTCCATCCAGAACCATGTAGATGTACTAGGGTGATCCCTCCCGGAACCCCGACCTTCCTGTATATAGTGATTTATACCAAAATTGTTAGGTTTACAGTTTTGCATTTAAACCGGATATCCCCAATTTCTCAGCAGTGATGCACCAGTACCACAGACACTGCCGCACATCCCACTTCCGGGCGATCACGCCCCTTGCAATTAGCTGCACTAAAAAAGCATATGTTGAGACCCGCCTCCGGGGACTCAGACGTGGCAGGGTGTGGTACATCAGAGACCTGCACTTCCGGTGATGCAACTTCCTGTTTCTGGCCGGACACGCCTCACCGGTGGGCGGGGATCCAGGCATCACATGATTTCAAACACACAGGTATAAAGGTCGGGCCCGGGCAGGTTCATTCATGGTGTCCTCCTGCAGTAGGAGGTTTTCCAACATACTTCATGTTGCCCCATCGATGATTATGTGTACTTTGCTGACTCATGTAAGTTCCTTTTTTTTGTACCTATGTTTTTTCTTTGTGCATCACTGTAATTGTTTTGATTGCATGCTCTCACATTGCTGTTTGCATGTCTTTTACACAATACAGGCTCCTTGATAAAGGTCCGCCTATATTGGACCGAAACGTCGGAGTATCATTGAGCACAATATATTGTACCAACTTATTGGATGACTAATAAATCAAAATACTTGGATTACAACAAGTTTATGACTTTACTTAGGAGAGTGCCTACTTTCTCCCCGGAGAAACCCTCGGATTGTACTAAGGTGTTCATACTTGAAATGAACTCCCTTTAGGCACCCCGCCCGCTGCTACTATTACACACCCCGTGCGAGTGCGGTCTTCCACAGAATCTATATATATATATATATATATATATATATATATATATATATGTATACCCCTGATGAAAACTGCTTGTGAGCAGTTGAAACGGCTGTCGGGTAATACAGCTGATACTGTCTACATGATGCTGACTTATTAAAATCACCTATTCTTCAACTCCGTGTGCCGGCTCCATAAATCACGTCGGGGGGGGGGGGGGGGGGGAAGTGCTTTTTACATATATACACACTAATATATATATATATATATATATATATATATATATATATATATATGTGGCCTCTGGCTGCCTCACCTCACTCCCACTTGCCTCTGTATTCAGGGAAGCCTCTCTTGACCTCAACAATTCTTTTGCCTTCCAAAGTCTCTCCTGGACTGTCTCCACACAGCACCCTCACTGGCCTGCCCCAACCCTACCTGCGTTGTATAAATGGGGCACCCTCCTGATGTGGACGCACCTTTTTCTTCTATGCGTGAGCAGATCCCTTCAACCCCTCACAGAATCAATGCCTTATTAATGCTGTCTTTCTTCATACAGTGTCTCTCTCCAGCTGACAAACCCTGGGGAGAGCAACTTGGGACAAGGTATATTAATTGTGAAGTTCTCTTCACTCTTCTCCTGAGGGCCATTCATTGCATCCAAGAGCATCATCCATGGTCTTCTGATGGTGGTCTAATCTTCCAAGATGTGGTATTTACTTGTATTTCTAATATTATGGTACCCCTTGTGCCTATGACTTCCTCTCTGCCTCCTGCTGCATACGAGACATGGGGCAGGGGTCATACTAAATTATAGTTCGTACATGGTGCTTCAAAGCGGTATATCCATTGTAGGCCAAACATTGTGCTTAACATCCACAGGAATAAGAGCAGAACCAAACATTGTTTAGGTTTTCATTGAATGAATATCTTCTCTCAACATGAACCAAAAACAATGATACTGTATCAAAGCACATCGCTATAGTAATGGGATCGATTAGTCAGAACTCTAATAGTGTGAAGAATATTGCGAAATAAAAGATAAAAGCAAAAGTCTTATATTTGTAGGCAATAGACACAATATTAAGAAACCATTCATGTTACACAGGTGAAGTCTTTGTAGTGAAGGTAGCAATTTCTAAATGACACAAGTTTCTACATTTAGATATCTCCTACTAAAATATAATGCTACTCCGTTATTAAGAAAGAAAAATAAACTTTTTTGTTAGTCTAAATGGCAATCCGCAGCATTGGTGTCAAAATTGTCAGTTGCCTAACACTTCCATTTAGAATATGTGCAGTGATAATTAATTCTCCAGTGGGGATGTGTGTGCACAGAGATGAATATTTATTCAGGAGTATCATTTTATGAGATCACTCTGAATACCTAACAAAGCTGTGAGGCACTTAAAGTAAATGCATTTACCACTTGATAAAACATCATGCGATACAAAATAACTTTACTCAGCGGACACCTATCACGCGTGTAAGCAGCAAATGTACTATGAAGCAACACACTTGCATTACAAAAGCCAAGCTTAAAAAAAGTTTACAGACAGCATCATTTTTACTACATCCCAAGCTCTCTACTATCCACACATTGACTTCAGAATGTAAGCTGTGGAGTAGGGGCCTCTTGTTCTACCTGTACAATACGCATACCACACCATGATCTGCTTCTGCGACAGGATTATTCTATGGACGAGTTTAAATTCTTGATAACGTATCACTATGATGTTCAGCTATGAACATAATGGAGGCCACGCAACTCTAATTTTCCTGTGCATCACTACGAGATGTAAAGAAATATAAGCACTGGCTACAAAGTGCAGCCATCCAACTTTTCCAAGAGGTACATAACGGCAGATGTAGAGGATCATATCCATATCCCCCTACACATACTGAGGTTCAATGCAGACGAAAAAAAATTACACGAAAAGTACTAATTGGAAACGATTCAAAAATGGAGCATTTATTTCATTTTTGTGCATTCTATTTTAACACTTCAGTACTTGTTTCCTAGCACGGCACCCACGATTTCAATCTTGTTACATAGTTTTGATCGCATTGCATCGCATGCAACCAGATGCGATGCGATCAAAGCGGTGATTCCAATGTACAATCACCCTGATGGGTGATTAGTATGTTAAATGCACCCCCATTGTTAACGCCACTGCCACTATTAACGCCAACCCGAAGCGTGGCGAGCGCAGCGTGCAGTTGAATTTATATAGTGTGGCGAGCGCAGCGAGCCACCGAGCCCGAAGCGTGGCGAGACCCACGAGGGGACGTGGATAACTTCACATGTATTACGCGTCCGCTCGCCACGCTTCGGGCTCGGTGGCTCGCAACACTATATAAAATCAACTCCACGCCGACGTGGATAGTGGGGGTATGAAAAGGTCGGAGGACGCCGCTGGCCACGCTTTGGGTTGGCGTTAATAGCGGCGGTGGCGTTAACGATGGGGGTGCATATAACATACTAATCATGCATGTACAATTAAATCATCGTTTTGATCGCATCGATGCGATTTTAAAATTGTACAGTGCGGCTCTTAGGACCCGAAAATCGGGTCCCATCGCATACCTCTAATTAAGGCATGCGATGGCGCCATGCTAGGAAACAAGTACCAACACTTCTAACAAACATTCATTATGAACGTCTGTGGATAGTTTGAGGTAACTGTAATAGGGTCTGCATTGTTGGAGGTCTGGGATATCATCCGAATATGGCCACATTTTTAAAGTGCCAACCATTTACAAAGAAATACCAACCTGCCACACGAGAGGGCGAGAGTATTGGGAGAGAAGCAGGGGAGACCAGTCAAGGTACCGGCAGTAGTGTCAAAAGTAAGACTGGGCAACAACGATATACAAAGCTGTGTGGAATCAACCATTGATATCGACATGCACTTTCTGGTATTTGGGTCCATGATGGCAATACATCATGAGATATCTGGAAAAGAGTGGTTGAAATATTTATTGACTAGTTTGATGGGCCAAGCTCATGACTCATACAATGCCCTAAGCCCAGAGCAAGGAAAAGACTACCAGGTAATTCAGAGTGTTGTTCGCCAAGTATACAGTTACCCCTGATGGCTCGCTAAGCAGCCAACAACAGCTGCTTAGTGAGTGGTCCTGAATCAGAGCCTACATTTTCTTGGAAATATTTATGAAACTAGTATAAAATAAAAAAGTTGCATTCTCTATATGACGGAGGAAAGAAGACTTTTTTGGGGCACTCAAAAAAATGTGAGTACCCCAAAAAAAGTATTCTTTCCTCCTTGCAAATCAACATATTTCCTCTGACTCAGGGTGCACCACCAACCACGGAATTTTCAGAGTGATGAAATCAATCACACCCAATCTCAAAATAGGCAGGTGAAGTTGGTCTTCAATTTAAATCCGAACCCCAAAAATGACTGATCATTTCAGAACCATTGAGGTAGAAATCCTGTGCGGAATAAAAATTTGCTGTTGGTCTATTCTCTATATCACCCAATTGCATGGCCATTACAGTTTAGGAAAGTAAAAAATAAAAGTTTGCTGCTCCAGACAGAATCCACCTTTCCACCAGTTTTCATTCATGCCTTCCAGTGTCCCTTTGAGTTACTCTAGTAGAACAAAACCATTACAATCTAGACATAAAGAGCAAAAATCATAATTTCACACTGTAGAGGTTCCAAAACAAACATCTTCTCTCGCTAGTCACACAATGCTATGGTTTTTAAGAACTGCCTTTCTCTATTAGTATAAGCTGCATTATGGTGAACAGATCAGCTGGAGAAACTGTGAAGATTAGCTAAAAATAGCAAGAAAGGGCTCTGGGGACGATGTCATGTTTTAAAACTTGTTACGCATTAAAAGACAAAACAGTGACCTTCCTGCCCACATGAGCTATTTCAGAAGATATTTAAAAATTTAGGACAGCTTACCGACATTAAATGTGTAATTTCCCATCTGCAATATAAAAGCATAGTATGCCACATAAAACATTTATCATAACTGTCCTAACCTTGAACTCTCATAAAATACTATTAACAAAAACATGGGTAGAGATCTAATTATGCCCAAAGCAGTTTTGTCCATTAAAAATTCTGGATATTGTGATTTCTGACTGATGGTCATTGTTGTGGATTTCAATTAGAGACCATTTTCAACGGCAGAAAAAGGACCCACAATCGTGTGAAAACACATACCACAGGGTGCTGCATTTCAGTGGTTCTGCTTATCGGGGTCCTAATTGAATACTAGGGGGCATTGAATTAGGACCACGGTTAATTGGTTTCCCTGGGGACTATCCAGTTACAGCTTCCCCCAAAAATGGACCCAGGTTTGAGTGAAAACACATTAAATCCCAAGTGTTATCGCAGGTCCCAGATGCTTATTGGGGATTCTGAGGCATGCGAAGCATCATTCCAAATAACAGCGGGTATTAGGAGAAGGGACGTTAGCATCGGCTAATAGAATAGCCCTGCAGCTAACTATTAGTAGCTGTGAATCCCTGCATAGCATGATTGTGACATTTAAGACACTAGTGCAAAGCTTCCCGCTGTGCATGCCAACCTCTATGCAAAGTAGTCCAGTGCAACGAAAGATCTGAAAATTATATTCTAAATTGAGAAACAATGGAGGGAATGTAATAGCCTTTGAGAAGCAGGAAGTGCAGGACTTTGTGGGAATTTTCCCATTTTAACACGTAATCATTTACATGGCAAAGCCAACCTAGTCTTGCAATTAAAATTATTGCCGCTTAAACAAAAAAAAACTTTATTTAATTGATAAAAATAAACTATAAAACACTTGTATTGCAGCAGCATATGGGCCACCCGACCCCCCTGAGCCACCCAGGAGGACACATACGATGTATCATATGTGTCCTCATTCCCCGCCGCTGGGAGGGGGGGCCGAGTCAGAGGTCAGACAGTCAGCAGGTCCAACCTCCGGCTCAGACCCGATGCGTATGGAACTGCGCATCGGACCTGATGGGGTCGTCAAACACCTCCGATTTGGGACGATTTCGCTGCACAATCAGTCGGGATTGGCCCAAATCGGACAAGTGTATTGGCACATTTACTTTACAGCATTTTTTCCACACCTGCCTAATACTTTTGCATATTACTGTACAAATCAGTAACCAAATGAAGTACTGTATGGTTGCACCTACATGCTATGATGGTAAAAAAGCTAGCTATTCAAGTTTTACCTTAGTGGGGGTTTTTTGGAGGGGGTTAAATGCAAAACAAAATGCAATTGCCTAATAAACTGAAAGCTTGGGAAAGTAAGTTCATTTCAGTGATAGCAAAGGAAGCTAAAGAAGAAGACGCAAGCTTTTAAGGAAAATTGAGAACATATTTTTAACAAAACACGACCATTTAAAAACTCAATTTCCCATGTCCGCTCAAAATATTTTCATCACGATCAAGCTACAGCTAATGGATGACAGTACATTTAACAAAATGTGTGAAAGAGACCTTTTTACACAAAGTCATTCATCCAAAACAAAATAGTCAATTTATCCCCACGAGCAGAGCTATTCAGTTAAGCTTTGTGACACAAACAGTTGAATCCTGGACAGCAATCTCTTAGCCAGTGATGTTAGATTGCTGTATTTTGCATATCTGAGTGACTCATAAATGGCTAGATCATGTAAATATAGGTAATATTGTAGGTAAAATCTGTCATTTTAAGACATGCATGAGTCACTAAGGTCCCTAATGCTTCTTCAGGATCAGTAGATGACCGATAAAACTGCATTTCAATTCAGAAAATAACTTCTTTTTGCAATTTACACAATCATTTCATACTCTGAGCCAACATTATTTATTTATTAACAGTTTCTTGTATTATTTTGTCTAACAGTATTAACCTATTATCTACTAGGTATGCTGTTAAACAACAACTGAGATCATGGTATGTACAGATGTGTGTACAGTGTCCTCATAAATTATTGGGGTTGTTGTGCCAAACAACCCCTCCCAGTGCGGAGGCTCTGCTAGTAGCAGACTTCCTTATTGGTATCCTTTTTTGCCGGAATGTGAGTTTTCATTGCAATACAATGTGAATAGATTCCATCAGGAGACCGCTGATTAATTTTATATGCAACCAGCGGCGTTGCGCACCTTATAGTAGGAGGGGGGCTGCCGCTTGCCTCAATGCCAGCATTCCCTAGCCCCTATACAATGATGATAGGCACTTGGACCGGTGCATGTGCAGTACCGAGCGCTGTACTGCGCATGCAGCCAGCTTCTGTGGGCTGACTTAGGAACTCATCAAAGTGAAATCATGGTCCCAGTGCCTGTACAATACAGATGACAGGCACCTGGACCGGCACATGCTCAGTACCGTTGTAGGTACTGTGCAAGCCCCTGGTTCAATGGGCTTCATCGGTTGAAGCCCATAGAAGCCAACGAGGCATCCCAGAAGGAGGGATAACCTCCCGATGGGAAATCAAAATAAAATAAACTGGTAGGGTCCTGTGAAAAACTATCTGGGCATTCAATCGCTGGATGGCCAGATTACCAAAACAGACAGATATAGTATTTATATAATTGGAACAAAGGAAAAGTAAGCTGACTAAGCCATTTGGACCATACTTTCTCAATACTGGAAATAGCATTATTTTTTAGTATATACATGTCTTTCATAAACGAGAGTCAATCACCAGATTAAGAAAATGAGGAAAATTAGGACAATTAGGATCTAAGCACAGCCTAGCTATGCACACCTTACTTAAAAGCACAAAGCACCAGCTCGCCAGAACCAGCGATACACATTTTAGGGGTAAGCATTGATGGGGGGTATTCCAGTGGCTTCCAAGGCAACTTTAACCTGGGACAAAAAAATCCTGTGCCATAAACAGTGTTATGAACTCATGAACACCCCCACAGTTTAGTCGTTAACCCTTTGCACGGCGACCCCTCGGAATAACTTGTATGACTGTACACATTCCCCTACCTGTTTATATTGTTTATACTGTATGCTGTTTACTTGTTACCCGCCTGGCTGCTGCACAGCAAACCAAAAACAAATTCCTAGTATACGCAAGTATACCTGGCCAATAAAGCGGATTCTGATACTTGGGGCAAGTAGCCAATTGTTTGCCGCCAAATCTAACTAACCGAACAGAAGTAATATATGTTCTGTGCAGGATACAGAGTTGTATTTGTTGGAACTGAATAGATTTGGTAGCAGTTCTTGGATGCTCTCTCGCCAGGACCCATCATTCATCAGACATAATTCCCAAGCCACCTTCCCAAACTCCTTGCAGGGCTGTTAAATGGATTTATATAGCGTTTGGAGAGGAAGAAGGTGTACATCTGAGAAACAGCTTTAACCCTACCCAGACCAATAGCAAATTACTTAAATCGGAGAAGGCGAAATTAATAAGTCCACACCCTTAAACTGAGACCGAAGTGCATGCCTAAATTGAACATATCTATAGAAGAGGGAATTAAGACAATCCAAATGCATTTTCAAATTGTTGGAAGGAGCTTAAAATTACCTTCACAATATATCTGGCCCAATGTAGCAACCGTGTGGGACCTCCAGAACAGACCAGAAAGGGTGCGTAATTCAGGAAGCCACCGAGAGCCCCATAACAGAGACACTGGCATCAAATTTAGTGAATCTACGTAAGGCTTGCCAAATCTTTTTGCCTTTTGCTTGTTATTAATTAGAGGTTTACATTATTTAGGAAAGTAATTTTCATTAGATCTCACAAAACTGTCTTGTTAATATTCCATCCAATACACAGTATGGAGCTGTGATACATCCAACGATCATAAAGATTAACAACTCTCTATAGGATAGGAGACTGGAATTAGAGGTTATGCATGAAGTAAATTGAAATGTTTTTAACTCTTGAGGGAACAGAAGAGATTAGAGACGGCAGATATTAATGAACAAACAGCTATATAAAACTGTATCATGTGGTCTTCATCTATAATAAACTACCTTTCCCATGGATTACTTAAGTGCTTACAGGTGATGGGATGCATACTACCACTTATCGATTACATACTGACGTTAATAATGCCTGCATGAACAGGAGTCATTCTGCGCATGTGCAGTGTGATGCGGCAGCCATAGGAATGCTGGGATGTAACCAATTGGATCCCTATCCGGGGGGAATTGCAAAAGCATTGATTGGGTAATACCAGCTAAAAAACTAGCATTATCCAGGTCAAACCTCCAGAAAGTTCTGCATTCCAGAGCTCCGTACACATGGAAAATGCAGCTAAATTCTGAAAACTGTATATTCTGCCCAGGTACAAAACTTCAAACTTCACACAGTAGCGATATATTTTCTTGCTTGAAATTTGAAGGATGGAATAATGAATGAGGCAGACAGAGAAAAAAGTAAATAATGCTTTATCAAAAAAGATGCATCACGTGATGAATTTGGATGGACAGGATACAGGAGCTGGTGGCATTGCAAAATAATGTCCAGTTAGCAGGTCAAGAGCAAAGTCCAAATAAAAGATCAAAGTCAAGGCAGGTAGTAGGAAAGAATATAGTCCAAAAATAGGACAAGTGCAGGGTAGGTACCAAACAGCTGATAAGTACTGATAACAAAAGCAGTATACAAAGGAATAGCGGTTACAATGGAGGAAAATTCACAGGAACAGAGCTTTGTCACACTAGATCAGGTAAAGTAAATACAGTGCTGATGCATAAGAGAGGGAGTATAAAAAGCCTAGACAACCAACAGAAGAACTAGAAGAACAGCTGTTAGTGCACAAACCTAGGAATTGTTGCCTGTAGCAGAAGAGAAGCAATGCTTACCATCACCTAGTAACAAACACCAACGTCAAAGAGGTTCAGTAGTCGCTGCCTAGTAATGGACCAATGTATTGTGGCACCCATCATAACACGTTACACGTTTAAGCACATGGTTAGTAAAACTAACTTGTGTCCCAAGGTACACACTATGCAATCGTGTAATAATTAATACTGCATGAAAGGTACTAGAGTAAAAGGAACTAAATCAATGCACTCTTTCACATGTATGAAATTAATGTGCAAAATTGTTATTATTACATCTGCATGTAATATTATTTCGCTCAATAATTTTAGAGATGGGCAAAATTGTGATAAAATTTTACATTGCAAATGATTTTCAGCAGAATAGTCCATTTTACAGAGTTATCATAATACAGGTAATACAATTCTCTAGTGCCAGTTCTCTATTACCAATGTGTATTTTTACATACAGGACCTGATTCAGCATGGATCGCAAAAGCAAAATCTTTCTATAATGGACAAAACCATGCTGCACTGTAGGTGGGGCAGATGTAACTTGTGCAGAGGATTTGGGTGAGTTATTTGGTATCTGTGTAGGTTAAATATTGGCTTCTTTATACTAACACTGCAATTTATGTCAGTTTGAACACCCCCACGCAAATGTAACTATCTGCACATGTTACATTTTCCCCACCTGTCGTGCACATGATTTTGCTCATTAGAGAAAATTTTTGCTTTTGCGATCCATGTTGAACCAGGCCCGGTTGGTTAATAAATACTGTCGCATTGTCGTCCAGCCGCATGTGGCTATTTTTGGTTTTGTGTCTGCTGTGTACAACAGAGCTTTAGATCACAGATACGTTAAACATATGAAGTATTATATAAAAGGGGATGATTTCTGTATTAAATAAAAATTTGACTGATGGGTGGGCAAATGTTCATAAAGCAATTGACATCAAAACTGCACATTCACACCAGCTTTGCAGCAGGTTAATACAGGGAGGTGTACCGATTACCCAGACCCTGACGGGTTCGAGGAGCCCAGCTGCTGAGAACAGATGTCACTTTTTGCTCATGGTAGAAGTGAAGCTTTGAAGCACATAGAGCCTCTTCCCGGCGCTATGCATAGTATTTAAAATAATTTTTGGAGGAGAAATGTGGCATCACCGTTTTGCCCATGTCCCCTTTCGTTCCTGACCCAACAACCATCTACACTGCCCTAGACACTTTTTTAGGGAGCATTAGTTGCTCTCTTGAAGTCCAGCATGTCTCCCCTAATTAGGAGTTTCCTACACATTATGGAAGCCTACTGAAGGATGTTTTCTAAATATTTAAAATGGGGATGCTCTCAGGATATAGACACCCCAATGGAACACTTCGGTAAGAAGAATTAGGATGTGTAGGGGGTGCGGAGGACAGATAGAGATAAGCTGTAGGAGGAGACTGTAGGGTTTAAATGTTCACTGGGCTACATCAAGATTTTTACATGTTTAATATCCCTGATCCCCAAACGCGACTGTCAAGAGACGTCCGCAATACACTGCAGGTGAACGCAGGTAACTATTTATGTGAACACATGTCAATATGTTGGTGGGAATGAGGGAGCTTTAAAGCGGAATTGAAAAGCCCGTAGAAGAGGGAAATTTGGATCAACCCTCACAGCCTACAATTGCACTACACATTTCCAGTAGGCAATCCTGCCAAACAGTACACTGTAAAACAGTAATGTGATCGCGTACCATTTACTCTTCTCCAGGATTGGCTATATACCAGCATACATAGCCAATACAAATCATTTATGTGGCAACAAGAAATAATTGCTCACGGTGCAATTTTTGGTACTGGTTTCCTAGAACGGCGCCCACGATATTGATCTTAGGCATCGCAAGGAAAAAAAATTGCGTCGGTCGCATCCCATGCGGCCAAAAAATCGCATGCGATGCGACCGACGCGATTACCGCGATTTTACATAGGGAAAAATGTTAAATGGCCCAATTGACCCGATTTCACATAGGGAACAATGTTAAATGGCCCAGAGACCCCAAATAGCCACCCTGAAGTGTGAAATGGCCCCCCCAATTGTTAACGCCACCCCACGATCAATGTCAACTCGAAGCATGGCGAGCGCAGCGAGCCCGCGAGGGGCGGTGGTACGCGTCCTCCGACCTTTTCATACCCCCACTATCCACGTCGGCGTGGAGTTGAGAAAAGAAAGTGTGGCGAGCGCAGCGAGCCACCGAGCCCGAAGTGTGGCGAGCCCCGCGAGGGAACGCAGATACCTTCACAGCTATACGCATCCCCTCGCGGGCTTCACAGGTAACCGCGTCCCCTCGCTGCGCTCGCCACACTTTCTATTATCAACTCCACGCCGACGTGGATAGTGGGGGTATGAAAAGGTCGGAGGACGCGTACCGCCGGCGCTCGCCACGCTTCGGGTTGATGTTGATCGTGGGGTGGCGTTAACAATTGGGGGGGCCATTTCACACTTCAGGGTGACTATTTGGGGTCTGTGAGCCATTTAACATTGTTCCCTATGTAAAATCGGGTCAATTGGGCCATTTAACATTGTTCCCTATGTAAAATCGGTAATCGCGTCGCATGCGATTTTTTGGCCGCATGCGATGCAACCGACGCGATTTACATTTTGCCATGTATTTCTATGTAAAATCGCGGACATCGCATCGGTCGCATCGCATGCCATTATAATGGCATGCGCTGTACATGCAATGCCCGCGATGGGCACCGTTCTAGGAAACAAGTGCCCAATTTTTTTTTCCCAAATAGGATCAATATACTCTTTCAGCATGTCTACAGAAGAGTACACGTTATATAGACATGCATAAAACAAAATAATGTCATAATGTGTTTTATATAAGAAACACAGATACAGACAAGAAATCAATCATTCAGGTCCTATGGTAATTTGAAAAGCAATCCACTCCCCAGTAAGATCATATTATGTTACAGCACTATAATGGATTCTGCTACTGGCTATTGTTGTGTAATATAAGAAGCCAGAGAGGAAATCAGCTATTACTGCAAATAGCGATTTAGTGAAGATTCTGCCACAGCTGAAGCCTAATGCTGTGATTCCACAACAGGCCTTATAAAGGGAAGCTGCATTAAAAACACGCACATCGAAAAGTTTAATACTAACCTGGTGCTCTTGTTTTACTGAATTACATTGTTCCTCCAGATTCATTTAACACACTCTTTTCTCATGATAGGAATGAAGCACTAACTGTTTAATGTCACATCCTTTTTCTAATTACTGCTCACAACCCTGGGTCACACGGATCTAGAAATCCTTTTCTTCTCTCACTGGGATGAATGGAAACAGATTAGTAATGACTGGGGGTGGGGGGGGGGGGGGGACCTGAGCATTCTTTGCAAGAGATAATTTACATCTCTTAGCAAACAGTGCAGGGAGAAATTACGTCACGATCCATTAGCTGAACAAAAACAGATATGCATTGTAAAGATGGGTCTATTCATTAAGCTATCTGCTTCCTTTTCAAAATTATGTTTCAATCTTTCCTTGATAGCAACAGAACATTCTTATCTCTTACACCACAAATCAATTTGAAAGTGAATTGCAAGCAATACCCAGGCCCAAATCACCTCTGTGAGTAAATAGTGATTCAGTCATTCAGAGGGATCATGAGAGCGAAGCATGGCTCCCAGGAGAACGGGTTGTATAAGCGTCACGGTTAGGATGAGGAAAAGTGGCACTTAGTCACGCTCATGACTCCCAGTAGCACAGGTCAGGAAGTACCACAGCATGAGAGGAAAAGGAAAAAACAAAAAGACAGTTTGCAATTCATTACATGTATAATCAGTGCGCTGGTTTCAGACACTTATTATTATCAGTTTCCTTTATAGCGCATACATATTGCGCAGAGAATATTTGAACATTCACATCGGTCCATGCTCCAGTGGAGCTTACAATCTATATTCCCTACTACATGTACACACAGACATTCTAGGGTTCATTTTGTTGGAAGCCAATTAGGGGAAACCCACGAAAGCACAGGGAGAATATACAAACTCTGCACAGTTAGAGCCATGGTGGTGATCGAACCCATGACCTCAGTGCTTTGAGGCAGTATGCTAATCATTACACCATCCATGCTGCCCCACTTGCGATAATGTAAGACATTTTATAATATTTTACCAATGGTAACAAAAATGTCCCCTTGAGGAAACCAGTCGAGAAACTGCATGAGCAAAATGTACACATCTACTGTTATTTAGATTCCTCCATTCACTCTAAGGGTCCGATTAAGGATCACTCGTTGCACATGTGCAAACCCCAGCAGCCAACGGAGTGTGTAACTTGCCGGGCCCTTCGCTGCGGGGAGGTAGGGCCGGACACCATGAGTGTCCCCATAAAAAAGCTATGCATTCCTCTGGGAACGCAGGCGGGCCGACGCCTGCTAGGGGCGGGCAGCTGACATCAGCGCCTGCCTCGTCTTCGGCGATCTGCGAAGTCAGTTTAGACTGACTTATTTCCGAAGGCAGGAGAAATCATTCAATAGTCGGCGTGATTTCTTCTGCTGGCGGCCGCATAGCAGCGAAGGGATTTGGGCGCAGGTTGGCATTCGGCAGGGAATCCCTTCACTGCCGTGGAAGGGGATGTGTTTGCTAACACATCCCCCCACATGTGGCCGCTGCTTAGCAATCCAACCTGAATTAGGCCCTAAATATCACAAATAAGAAGAGACTCTTAAGAAGGAGTACAGACCTGAAATGCCATATTTTCCTATCAGTGATGTACTGTGAAAGGTTCATGGTTTCAAAGCCCCTTCTGTGTCATTAGTCTATCTAGCAGTTCTGACACTGTTAAAGTAAAACAATGAAAGAAGCGTCTCTGCAGAGGTCGGCAATCTCACAAGTGTGTTACATTACAGATATGTCTCCAGGCTATTTATTGCTAGTTATGCATTCTGTCACTACTAATATAGACTTATTTTTCTCCTGAAGCCATGAAAAGGGCACTTACTTGATAAAAGATATGTCACTACATGAGGTATTCCGTAATAGCAGCAAAGCCATACTAGACTTGACGAGACGGAAAAAAATAAATAGCCATTCAAAGTATTTGGCCAGCTACATAAATGTAATATGGGCAAGTGGCAATACAAAGTCTCTTGTGAAAATGGGCAACACAATTTATAGAAACATAGAATTTGACGGCAGATGAGAACCACTTGGCCCATCTAGTCTGCCCCTTTTTTAAACATGTTACCTCAAACCATATTTGATCCTTATTTTTCTGTAAGGATATCAATATGCCTATCTCAAGCATATTTAAATTGTACTACTGTATTTGTGTCTACCACCTCTGATGGGAGGCTATTCCACTTATCTACTATCCTTTCTGTGAAGTAATTCTACATCAAATTTCCCCTGAATCCTCCTCTCCCCTAGTTTCAGTGCATGTCCTCGTGTTCTGTTGCTCCACTTCCTGTGAAGAATGTCTCCCACCTGTACCTTGTTAAAACCCTTGATATATTTGAAAGTTTCTATCATGTCCCCCCTTTCCCTTCTCTGCTCTAAAGTATACATATTAAGATCTTTTAGTCTTTCCTGGTATGTTTTGTGATGTAGGCCATGCACCATTTTAGTTGCCCTTATTTGTACAGTCTCTAATGTATTTATATCCTTCTGGAGATATGGCCTCCAGAACTGAACACAATACTCTAGATGCGGTCGTACCAATGTTCTATACAGTGACATTATTACTTCTTTCTTTGTACTACGGATACCTCTCCCTATGCAACCAAGCATCTGACTTGCCTTCTCCATTGCTTTGTTACATTGCCTACCTGCTTTTAAGTCCCCTGAAATAGTGACACCTAGATCCCTCTTCCTCAGTAGTTTCTATTATAGTGCCATTTATACTATATTTCGTTTTGGATTTTTGCAACCCACGTGCATGATTTTGCATTTTTTGGCATTAAACTGTAGTTGCCATGCTCTTGACCATTCCTCTAATCTACCTAGATCATCAATCATTTGTTTTACCCCTCCTGGTGTGTCTACCCTGTTGCATACTGTACCTCTGTGTCATCTGCAAGAGGTACATTTTACCCTCAATTCCATTTGCAATATCACCAATAAAGATATTAAAAAGCACTAGTCCAAGTACAGGTCCCTGGGATACTCCACTTGTAACCTTTCACTCCTTTGACTGTACTCCGTTTACTACAACTCTGTTTTGTGTCCTGCAACCATGCTCTTATCCAGTCAACTATCTTAGAATCCAATCCCAAGCTTTTAAGGTTATTTAACAGTCTGTGATGTGGGACAGTGTCAAAAGCCTTACTAAAGTCTAGATAAGCTACATCTACAGCCCTACCTTGATCTATTACTTTAGTCACCCAGTCAAAAAAGTAAATAAGATTTGTTTGGCATGATCTTCCCCCAGTAAACCCATGCTGTTTTGGATCCTGTAAATTGCTGTTTTTGAGATATTCTTGTTGAGTTTTAGGAACTCTACATTCTACAACTCTTTGTTTTAAGAGTGTTTCCATTAATTTCCCTACTACTGATGTAAGGCTCACTGGTCGATAGTTGCTTACCTCTTCCTTGCTTCCACTTTTGTGCAGTGGGACTACATTCGCTGTTTTCCAGTCTTCTGGGATTACTATAGAAGCTAGTGACTAGTTGAATAATTCTGTTATTGGTTTTACCAGCTCCCCTTTAAGCTCTTTTAGTATCCTTGGATGTATCCCATCTGGCCCCATTGATTTATCCACTTTCAGTTTTAATAGTTCTGTGAGGACTTTCTCCTCTGTAAATGTACTTGTTTCTCCCTCAGTTTTCTGACTATACATGCAACTGTGGCCCCTTCCCCTCTTTCAGCGTACCGGCTGAACGGGGGGGGGGGAGTTCCTTAAAAATATTGGGGGGGTTCCTTTAACACATGGGGGGAGGGCGGGTTGTGTGTGTGTTAACCCGCGCGGGGGGGTGCCCGGTTGTGTGTGTGTTAACGGGGGGGGTGCGTTTAAGAGATGCGGTGTGAAAGGGGTTTAACCTGGCAGACCCGTTTTTGGAAACGTTTTCAAATACAGGGTCAAAGCCAGTTATGCGGTCTGAAAGCAGCATAAGTGAGCCAGGCTTCATAAGCTCACACCCACAGTTTTACAACGTTATAAATAGGATTGTAAGTGCCCACTCCCAAGTACGCACACACCAGGAAAACTCATGCTGCAACCCATACGCATCCTGGCTACAATAAGGCAGTCCGGACGGTGTAATGGTTAGCATTACTGCTCACAGCACTGAGGTCAAGGGTTCGATTCCCACCATGGCTCTAACTGTGCAGAGTTAGTATATTCTCCGTGTACTAGCGTGGGTTTCCTCCGGGTACTCTGTTTTCCTCCCACAATGAAAAATATACTGGTAGGCTAATTAGCTCCCAACAAATTAACCCTAGAATGTCTGTGTGCATATGTACATGCGTTAAGGAATATAGATTGTAAGCTGCACTGGGGCAGGGACTGATGTGAATGTTCAACTTCTCTGTAAAGTGCTGCGTAATTTGTATGCGCTATATAAAGAAACTGTTAATAATAATAATAATAATAATAATAATAATAAGTGGATACATCTGTATATAGCAGGGAAAAAAGGTTTACTCCAATGAAAAGTGGTTCTAAAGTGACAACACCAGACCTGGATGTAAGTTCAATACTTTTGAAGAGTGCACCTTTTGAGAATTTTCCACTTCCTTGCAAACTAGGCGTATGTTGCAAGCATGAACCTTGAAATGCACCCAATGAAACAGATAGTTGCCCAAAAAACATTTGTGTTGCACCTACAGTGCATTTCATACAGAAGGTTCAGTGGGTGCATAGAACATTCTAAATCTACCCACACTTTTGTGTCGCAACCTACTATAAGCACAACTGTATTCAGTGTTACAGTACACTAAATAAGAAAATGGCTGTGCATTCTTCATGCATCAAATAGTCACTAAACTATAGGCTGCTGCAGTGTAACAAGAACAGCGCTCCAGGGAAAGAAGCTACATAATCACATTGACCTTCCATGGGTGCGATTTGCTTCCAATAAGCACATTTTCCTAGTTGTCTTGCGCTTAATGCAAAGGTTTAGTTTATTTCAAAGTCACTGCCTAAGGGACCACAAATCATCTGTAAGAATTATCCCTGGAATGAATCCATGGCTGAGATATTTTCAATCCCTTCTTTTATTCCCTGCCTCAAAGGGAGTGCAAAAGCGAGTAAATATTTACTACTTTGTTCACCGTTGTGGGGGTTATGAAAGGACATTTCAATTGGCTACTTAAATAGAGATATATATTATTGTGTTTCAGTTAAAAGAGCAATTAAACTCCTATTTTGTAATAATGCCTCTCCTTCCAGTTAGTATGGGGTGGGGAGAGGGTGAGGGCAACCAGTGCCTTGAATTACTGCAGTTCATGATACAGTATCCTTCCTGGCAATTTAAATAAAGATCATTTTTTTACATCAGGAAAAAATGTAATACCTTATATTGCTACCATTTAACGGAGCAATACAAGTTGGGTTGCAAAAGCTTTGGAGCCATTCCATAAGAAACAGCAAACAAAATATCACAATAAATACTGCAGTAGAAAAGAGATATTAGCTAGCAGCACATTATACAATGGGTGGTAGAATAGATGTCAAGTCCGCTTTTAATTTTGCAACTGCTGGCATTGCGTGTATTTGTTTCCTTGTATAGAGTACAATGTCTCCATTCAGCTGAATAAAATACTCTACCCCCCAAAATAGGTTAGCCACATAAAAAACACCACCAGAAAGGCTTTAAAAATAACCCTTACACCTCCCACACTGGCAGAATTATGGCTCCAGGTACCCATGCTTGGAGACCAACATGTTAATACAGATGCACCCACAGAGCCATATTCGCAACTAGGCTGTGTGGGCTACACCCTTGGGGGCCCACAAGCATAGGGGCCACAGAGCAGCCTAAGGCAGGGCAAATATAAAATAAAAAAATAAAAATGTTACCAGCAATCCCGTTAGCGCCGCCCATCATTGGCCGGCATCCCTCTTCTCCATCCTCCTCCTCCAGTGGTCGCACTGAATGTCGGGCGTGACATCATCACACCTGACATTATCAGTGAGGAGCGCAAGAGAGGTGAGGCTGTGTAGGTAGGGGCCCCAATGCATTGCTTTGCCCGGGGGGCCATATCACTATTAGGATGGCCCTGCACACACACAGTGACGCAGAGAAAAGGGGGGGTACTATTTACCCAAGCCCATTGGAGGGGCCCTGCACTCTAATGAGGGTCAGTAGTCAGTCAATCAGCAATGAATTCGGGTATGGGCTATGTTATGCTGTTCACTCGGGGCAGGATGTTCTAACATCCGCAGCCCAGCTCCATCGCCTACATAATTATCGCATATGTTCTAACATATGCGATAATTATGGCAAAGGACAGCTCTTGCGTTAAGAGCTATGCTTTGCGGTGAGTCAGCGGGTCCCGGCGGTTCCCCCCTCCCTCCCTTACCCGGCACCGGGGTGGGGGCTGGCTCTCCTCCTCCCTGCACCCGAAAGAGGATCACAGTGCAGGGAGGAGGAGGGCACAGGTCCGGGCAGCACAGCTCTATGCTGCCCGGACCCAGGTGAAGGGGGGGTCGGTGCGGGGCGGCGGTTGGTCGCGGTAGAAACCCATAGGCAAAAGCTGGCAATGCCTCTAGTCACGGTAACCCAGAGGGGGGTGTTTAGAGCATCCCAAAATGCGGTAAAAACCCCGATAACTGGGTTTTTACCGCATTTTTAGTTTAGAGAACCTCCCACTCAATCTGGTGACATTCGGCGAGATGCTGCAAACAAAAAATGACGTAAAAACCCAGTTTTCGGTGGTTTTACCGCATTTTGATATGCAGTAAAGCCCAGCCGCCGGGCTGCGTGGGGGGCCTATGGGCTTCCCTTCGCGTCCCCTGCTGATCTGCGTCCCCCACCCTCACCTGTGTCTGGGCAGCGCCTCCTGCTGTGCTGCCCGGACCCGTGATCTCCTCCTTCCTGAACCTCTTCCGAGTGTATCGCTGGCCACAACGCAAAGGACAGCTCTTATCGCAACAGCTGTCCTTTGCCTTAATAATCGCATATGTTAGGGCAAATGTGAATATTACCTTTGCGAATGCCGGCGATGTGCAGCCACATTTTTTAGAGAATCCCACCCATTATATGACAGTTACTGGGATCTTCTCTGCATTATATGGAGGCCCCTGATCTTTCCTGCACAATATGACAGTCACTGAAGCTTTCTGGAGGATAAGTGTGCTGCATTATATGGCCATCAATGTGATGATCTCTGAATTATTGTTACAGAGTGCAACAACATTGGTAAAAAGCTACTAAATTATTACTATTATTGGTACTCTTTACTTAGAAGGGCGCCCACGATTTTGATCGTGGGCATCGTTAGTAAAAAATCTCGGGCATCTCGGGCATTGAATGCACTAAAAAATCGGGTGCGATCAACCGACGAGATGCCCGAGATTTCCCATAGGGAACAATGTTAAATGTCTCAATTGACCCAATTTTCCTGTTCAATGCCTCAATTGACCCGATTTTTCCATAGGAAACAATGTTAAATGGGCCACAGAGGCCAAATAGGCACCCTGAAGTGTATAATGGCCACCCGAATTGTTATCGCCACCCCACGATCAACGTCAACCCGATGCGTGGCGAGCGCAGCGAGCCCGCGAGGGGCGGCGGTACGCGTCCTACGACCTTTTCATACCCCCACTATCCACGTCGGCGTGGAGTTGAGAATAGAAAGTGTGGCGAGCGCAGCGAGCCACCGAGCCCGAAGCGTGGCGAGTGCAGCGAGCCCCGCGAGGGTACGCGGACAGCTGTGAAGCCCGCGAGGGGACGCGGATACCTGTGAAGGTATCCGCGTCCCCTCGCGGGGCTCGCTTCGGGCCACGCTTCGGGTTGACGTTGATCGTGGGGTGGCGTTAACAATTCGGGTGGCCATTATTCACTTCAGGGTGCCTATTTGGCCTCTGTGGCCCATTTAACATTGTTTCCTATGGAAAAATTGGGTCAATTGAGGCATTGAACAGGAAAATCGGGTCAATTGAGACATTTAACATTGTTCCCTATGGGAAATCTCGGGCATCTCGTCTGTCGCATCGCACCTGATTTTTTAGTGCATTCAATGCCCGAGATGGCCGAGATGGGCGCCCTTCTAAGTAAAGAGTACCCTATTATTTATTTTATTTACAGTTTCTTATATAGCGCAGCAGATTCCATTTAGCTTTACAATAGTAGACAGTGATAAAACAAACTGGGTAACAACAGACAGACTTGGAGGTAGGAGAGCCCTGCTGCAAGCATACAATCTATAGGGATATAGGAGGGAAACACAAGGACAGGCACCAGTAATAGCATAGCAGTCCCACCAAGTTACAAGTCCAGAAGGTAAGCTATATAATACATAGGGGCCTCAGAGGGTTAAGCATGTAGAACTTAAATATGATATGCTTGCCTGAAGAGGTGTGTTTTCAGGGAACGCTTGAAAGTTTGGAGGCTAGTGGAGACACTTATTGTGCATGGAAGGGCATTCCATAGGATGGGAGCAGCCCGATGAAAGTCCTGTAATAGTGAATGGGAGCTAGTGATCCGTACAGAAGAGAGACGCAACTCTTGTGCAGAGCGGAGTGGTCGAAATAATATAATAGGACATGTTTTGTTGCAGTCCGTACATCCAATATTATTTATTTCCACTTCTACTCTTAAATCAGTGGTTCAAACAGGTGGGTATTCTCCCCCCCCCCCCCTCCCTGTGGCCAACAACCGCACATCAGGCATGGAGAGGACTGATGCTGTAACAAACTCTCTCCCCAGCCCAGCATATGGAACATGCTGTTGTGATGGATAGATCGGCAGATGAAGAAACAGATCAGTCCTCTCTCCTTCCATGAAGTGAGGAAAGGGAGCAATTATGTCCCCTCCGTATGCTGCCCACAGCCACACAGAGAGGGTCTTTTTTACTGTTAAAGAAGGAGCGAGATTTGGCCACAACCCCCTCTCTTTTCCAGAAGCCAGCAGTGCTGTTGGTGCACAGGAACACAAACTCTTTTCAGTCTCAGACATAACTTTTAGAGTAATCTATATTGTCAAAACTTCAATATATTACACTTGCTTGTTGTACAATAAGAAATTAAGGGTCACAGGTATTTGCCAAATTTTTACAACCAAGGCCAGGGGCTAAAGTAAAAAAAAGAAAAAACCTACACTACGGCATATACAACATACGTCATCAGGTCATGCATGTGCAAATGCCTCTTGTCGGGAGGATTCCTCTACTAATAAAATGTATATTTAACACATAGCCTATAATAGCTATTGCCATCTGAAGGTGTGAGAGTATGTAACGGGCACCACATTTTTAATGATTAATGTACAAAAAGGGGCAGTGGCGCCACATAGGCTAAAACCACACACTCTGCTCCCATTGCATTTACTTTACAGACAGCCATTACTCCAGTGATTTCTCCTAAAAAAGGCACCAACACTGGCCCCCTCTTGGCTTTAGGGCCCCTGTGCACCCATGGTAGATGTATTCCACTGCATATATGACACACCAACATTTCTGTCCTAGAGGAAGAAATGATTTTAGGGTACAGTGCTATAAACATTGCATTTATTGCTTGATCCACATTATAAAATGATCAAAAAACTCATCAAATCATAACACAAAACCGGACAAGAACTTTGTCTTGATCTCAAAAAGCCATATATAATAATTAATAAAACTGAAAAGGAATATTGACATATTTAATCTAGAATTCCCTACTTTTTGGTGGATGCAAACCCAAGTTTTCTATTTCTCTGGGCTTGAATTTAAAACCGCTGTAACCATAGAGCTCATCGATCAAACTTTACAAGTGCATGATATATCTTGAATGCTGCTTATTTTATTTTGTGTACTCTGGGGAAACATTTGCCATAGGGATTAACAGTTTCTGTGCTATTTTCATAATACAATTTATATTGCTACCTAAAGTTGTACATGTATAAAACAGAGCTGATCTTCCCTCCTTCCAAAAACTCCAAATTCACCTGAAACATCCCCCCCCCCCCCCCCCCCCCCCCAAAAAAAATTATATCTTAAATGGCGGACTTGGTTTTTTTGTGGATTCTATGCCATATTCTCTACATTGTCATTTTCAAAATCACAAACACCATTTAAATAAATTGACTGTATAAACCACTTTATTTATTACCCAAAATGCATTCGCTCACATCTCACATTCTACTACAATGTGAGATGTAGCATCTGAACCCCCAATTAACGTACCATCTACCCTCGCATAGTTCACTTCACTTGCCACACTTCAGGCCATTCAATCATAGTCCATAGTAAGCGCTGCAGAATCTGTATGCGCTATATAAGAAACGGTTAATAAATAAATAATAAAATAAATGTGGCTGAAGTATAAAAAAAGTTATAAAAAATTAAAACAATTCGGAAAAATGCATTTTGACATTTTCATGTGTCGGCAATTGCCATGTCAATCCTTTACCTGTGTCGACATTTTGTCTACATCGGCCTTGTGCATGTCGACCATATGGTGTCGACCTGTATACTGTCCACCTATCATCCAGACCCTACATAGCTTCCTGTATTAAATGAAAAAATTCACCATAACCTAAAAGCTCTTAACATACATTTGCGAAATCCCCTTAAATTCTCTCCCTTACAGCCTCTTAAGGTTGGCCTTCTGAAAAATTAATGCAAACCTTCCTTTTACTCTGTTTGTTCTGTTTTCATAGTTAAAACACTTCAAGTAACGTGAAGGGCTTGTTTTCCGATTCTCATGTTAAGTGTTGGACACTATTATTTATTAACAGTTTAGTAAGCCCGCTCGAAGCACATGCTTTGAATGCTAGTCTGCTACCTTGTGATTGCCTCTGTGTTTCTGCATGTGTGAGAGAAAAAGTAGTATCCCTCACTGCCAACAGAAGGCAGTGTTTCAGAGACAAAAATACACACACAAAAACGGACACTAGACATGACATTAGATAGATAGATAGATAGATAGATAGATAGATAGATAGATAGATAGACCTGTCCAAGGAACAGGCAGAGGCACTCGGGAGGACTTGTAGAAAAAACGTTAAATCACAACAAAATAGTTTCCAACGTTTCGGGGTTAACTAACCCCTTTATCAAGGTGTAACAAGTGTGAGTACAACAACATACCTAAATACCTGTGTCAAGTGTCGTGCGGGAGGTCCCGGCTCCGGAGCGGGCAGCCGGCATCTGACGTCATTGCCTGTATCGGAGGTCAGCTGTGACCCGTTTCCTGCAGAAGCATCCCGGTTGCTTAGTAACTGGTCCGACCAAGGCGCACATCAGCAATTGAGAACTAGTGTCTCTGTTGCCGGGTAACCGAGTTAGTTGTTAAACGAACTTGTATAAAAAAAATACATAAATAAAAGTACAGTAAACTTCTAAATAAAGAAAAGTCATACTCCTATTCTCTGACATGTCACAGAGACGCTGCAAAACGTGTGCAGCACGGGTCACTAAACAGTCTGGGCAGGTCGTAAGTAGGAATGGGTAGGCAGGATGCAAGGGTGGAGTCGTAAGTCTGAGCAGTCGCAGTGCGGTCGATAAAAGAAGGCCAGGTTGTAAGTCTGAGTGGTTGTTAAACAGGTAGGTTGTTAAGTGAGGAATGTCTGTATATAGATATAGATGAACAGTTATTTATATAGTGCCAGTAGATTAAATTATGCTTTACAACTCTCAACAAAATCATAGTAAATAAATACAAGGCACGGTACTTGTGTATTATCATGGCACCCCCGATATTAAGTCGCACAATTTTTTTATCGCATCGCATGCCATACACCCGATGCACTGCGATGTAAGCCCCCTATACGATGTTAAATTGTATAAGCACCCTAATGGGTGCACATAATGTTAAATATACCCCCCACTATGAAGGTGAACCCGAAGCGTGGCGAGCGCAGTGAGCCCGCGAGGGGCGGCGGTACGTGTCCTCCGACCGTTTCATACCCCCACTATCCACGTTGGCGTGGAGTTGACTTTTTATAGTGTGGCGAGCGCAGGGGACCCGTATACCTGTGAAGTAACGCGCTGCGCTCGCCACACTATAAAAAGTCAACTCCACGCCGACGTGGATAGTGGGGGTATGAAAAGGTCGGAGGACGCGTACCACCGCCCCTCGCTGCGCTCGCCAAGCTTCAGGTTCACATTCATACTGGGGGTGGCGTGGGGGTGCATTTAACATTGTAAGCACCCATTAGGGTGCTTATACAATTTATAATCGCATCGCATTGTATGGCATTGTATGCCATAAACCAGTGGTTCCCAACCCTGGTCCTCAAGTACCCCCAAAAGTGCACATTTTCCAGGTCTCCACACAGAATCACAGGCAAAATAATTAGCCCCACCTGTGGATCTTTTAAAATGTGACTGAATAATGAGTGCACCTGCCCGGTGACCTGGAAAACGTGCACTGTTGGGGGTACTTGAGGACCAGGGTTGGGAACCACTGCCATAAACAATGCCATACAATTTTAACATTGTATGACATTGCGGGACATCGCATCGCATACCATCGCATGCCTTATGGTCTGCGATGCGATGGGCGCTGTGATAATACACAAGTACCCAAGGCACTACAGATGTCACAATTCCATGCACAGCGGTTTCCCAGATATTCCAATCTGAAAATTGCTGCCCGTGACACCTTACTGATTACCTCAGCATGTGAGGTAAACCATTAGTCCACCAGCCAGAGGACCAAGTTTAGGGTCACACTTAGTGCAAGCTCTGGCTCTTACCCACACACAAAATTAGTATTAAATAAAGAAATTGATAAAATGCCTCTCGGGCTTGGGTTAGAACACACAGAAAACAGAACTAAGATTAAGGGCCAGATGTACTAGTAATTACAATTTCAGTCAAATAGAATTCAGGAAATAACCCACTGCTCCGATCGAATATAGCATGGAATGATGGAGAAGTGCAGCCTCTTCAGATATTCCGATGTTATAGAATCACAGTTCACTCCATGACTCGCTTCAAATATAATGGACATTGATCCAGATTCTATAAGCTTCAATAGTGATAAAATGGAGAGTGATAAACAGCCAGCCAATCCGCTTCTACCTGCCATGTCATAGACTGTGTTTGAAAAATGTCAGGCAGGAGCTGATTGGCTGGCTGTTTATCATGTTATATTTGATCACTTTTGAAGCTTAGAGAATCTGGCCCATTTTCTTTTAACCCTCCCAAAACCAAAATGGATTGAATACAAGCTTGAACTCTGGGGTTTCTTAGCCATTATGTAAGGGCCGGATGGCCTTATCTTGTGATAGCCTTTGAAGTTTGTCCTAGTTTTTGTTAAAAAAAAAAAAAAAAACCTGTTTTGGGATACACATGCCAGGAAACGTCATTACTTTGTAGTGCGCAAGTCTTCCCTGAATTAGAGACCTGACCCCTTCATTATTTTCAAATCTCAGATCTCTTACAATGGTCTTATACCAGACCCTGGGTAATTAGTTCCTCTGATGTTTTGTGGCCATAAGGAAATAACAGCAAGGTCATTAACCTCCAACCATTTTTCATGTAAGGACATTTAACCTTTTATAAACACATGGCTACATGGATAACGTGAATAATACAGTTTTTGAATCATACCCAGCCTGATTAAAGCATTGGCACTACAATAAATAAAATGGAAGGAGGGGGCAGACAGGCCACCACAAGTGAGCTTGTGACATTATACTGGGTGGGAAGCACTCTGTAATGTCTACATTACAGACGCTGTAAGCAGGGGGCAGAGCTACAATAACAGGATTCATCGTTTATCAATTCTCATCTCCAGCCCCACAACATTTACAGGTACAAATTGCATATCAGCCAAGACAGATTGCAGGGGTTCTTGGTGGGCTGTGTCACACAGCAATGTTGACCCAGGGCCAATGGAATGTGGAGGGTAGAAAAAGAACCTATGTAAAAGTTCTGTGAGGAATATTTATTTTACCCATTTATCTATGGAGGTTATGCGAGTGGTTCTGGAATTTGATAAGTTGCCCTGAAGAGATACGTTTTCAGATAAGACTTGAACATTTGGGGCTAGAGAAAAGTCTTATAGTGTGTGGAAGGACATTCCACAAGGTAGGTCGTCCGGGAGGTGAATGGATGCCACACACAGGCATCGACCTACTCCACTGCCGCTGCTGTCTGCAGAGCATAGCAGACAGCAGCGGAGGCTGTGTGTGCCCCTCCGTCCAACCTGCGTACGCTGCGGTCTGCAAGTTGGACGTTTACACCGTCCTCTACCCAGTTTCTATCTGTGTTCTGACCTGGGTAGAAGTTCTGTGTAAAGGGACAAGGTGTGACCCATTTACACCGCCTCTGACCCGCCGATGAGCCGGGTTTTTGCGGCGTTGTAAATTAGTAAATAAAGCCCTAGAAGTCAATCAGGGGACCCAAACAACATTCTGAGAGAATCAACCTTCTAATCATGGCCATACTGTATTATTCCCGGTTTAGTCATGGAAAGATTGTTCTAAGAGAACAACAAATAATAACCAATTTATTTACAGTTTCTTATATAGCGCAGCAGATTCCGTTGCGCTTTACAGTTGGAAACAGTGATAAAACAAACTGGGTAGCAACAAACTGACATAGGAGGTAGGAGGGCCCTGCTCGCAAGCTTACAATCTAAAATAACTTTGTTTTGTTTTTTATTATTTTTATTACTTCAAGGCATTACAGTTGTACATTGAAGGTAAACACAACATGGCAATTATCATGTAATTACAGTTACATTAATGTTGCATTTGATTATTAAAATTGTGTAAAGTCATTATAAAAAATTAATAAATTTGTACAGTCAATCATTTGTATATTATAGTCAAATATAACATCAAACAATACAATAAACAGATCTTCCTGTTTATATTATTTCAGAATTAGAGTTCCTTTGTTGTATATACAAGCTTTGCTTCGGAGCCTGGGTTGCTCTATTCTGCATCCTCATTGGTAGCTAATCTGGTGAGATACTGTAACCAGGTAGTGTTTTTAAGCTAAAATAACTTTTATATGAATTGTCCTTTATCAACCTTAATTACCTGGTGAACAAAGGTCTAGCCAGTCAAGCATTGTATAACATGTATTTTTAGATGTGTACAAGTTTTAGAAGAACCCACCCAAGGTTAATATATTGTGGTATGTGAGAACAAACTGTGTGCACAAAACAGGAGAATGATAAGGGTATCTAATTTTAGAAATGTCAATATCCTAATTGCCACAACACAGTGTGCCAAAGGTCTATGATCCAAGCTTTTTTTTCTGTTTGCAATTCTGATACTGATCTCTGACCCACATTAAATACAGTGTGATTTTCTTCTTTTTCCCTGCAGTCTGCACATATGCTAGAAACCAGCTCTCTGCCAGAGAACCAAGTCAAGTCCATTACTGAACAAAGATGAGGGAGAGGCATGCTGCTGTGCCTAGTCTTTAACACATACCTATTCTTTTTTTTGGCAAGTAATTTAAATAGTATGCTTTTTTTTTTCTTAACCGCGAGTTCATACTTAATGGTGTGTACACATGGCAGCTTTGCCGTGCTATGCGAGTCTCGATGCGATCTGATCGTATCGGGACTCGCATCGCACGGCATGCTAGAGGGGCACAATTTACACTATATAGTGCAGATCTGCACTATATAGTGTTGCCTGCCCTCTCTATCTGACTGCCAACTTGCACTCATATGGGAGCACGCATCGGCAGCGCATTGGGCTCGCAAGCCCTAAAAAAGCATGCGATATGGCTTCCGATGTTCACTATATCGGCAACATCGGAAGCCATATCGCCCCGTGTGAACACACTATAAGAACAAGGCAGTTGTATATTTTGTGAAAAGAAGCAAAATTTACACAGCACTGCACACACTTCTAAAGAGTTCAGTTTACAATGAAAAATATACAATGAAAAAAACGGTGTTGTGCCTACCTACTGGTGTCATAACAGGGAGTGGGGACTACAATACTAAGGAACTTGGATACCTGAAAGTGGTCCTTTTGTTGGATCCAGCTGTAATTTCAATACCATTTACATACTAAAGTACCAACAATCTGAGCGGAATTCTAGGCAGAGAAAATGACTGATTGGACCAATAGCTTTCTATTGTCCCATATGGGCCAACCTGCATGCAGCATCAGAATATGTATCATATGGGTCACATACCCCTAGGACAGTGGGTCCCAACCCTGGTCCACAAGGCACACTAACAATACTGTTTTTTTAAGCTTAGCCATACTTGAGCCAAGGTGACTTAATTAGTACATTATTTCAATTTAAGCATCTGTGCTCAAACATGGTTATCCTTAGAACCTGGACTGTTAGAGGCCCCTGAGGACTGTGCTTAGGAAGCACTACCCTAGGAACTGTCTGCAGCCAATTGGCAAGGGCCACAATCTAAGGGAATATTCAGCCTGGTGCCGAGAAAGGGAGATACCCCGTCCTTTGTCTAATCTTCACTTTTATTTTTCTACTTCATTTATAGCCTCCTCTACCAGACTGTTCCTCATCATCTGTGTTTCCTAATTCCCACTCAGGAAGATATTTATTCACATCACAAATGTGGATGGGATGCAATAAATTCACATTGCAATATTTGAAAACATTACAGGGATGTATCATATATCACATACACAGGGAGCGCTTGTGAGTAAGCTCTGTCCCTGTAAATTCTCTCTCCCCCGCCATCAGGAAATTTTTTGCAGAAACCATGACTGTGCAGGGCTATCAGCTGCCCCTTACTAGCATCTCCTCCCTGCCGAGCTAACACATACATGCATGCTGTAACAGCCACGGATTAGTGCCCAGCTCCTTCTGTGTGTCTCCGTTCAGCTGTTGCGCTGAAACCCCTGTTCACATGTCCCTTTACAGCGCTGATGGCAACAGGGAGTTTAACAGCATCAGCTGACCCAGGACACACAGTAGGAGGAGTAGGGCACCAGTGTGTGGATGCTGCAGTGTGCAGGTAAGTTTTATTTGATTATTTTCTTACATTTTTTGGCAGTGATCTCCGACACCAGACTAAAGACCAGACCAGACTAAACAGGAAGACTGAGATAGAGTAGTGAAAACAAGGGGACGTCCTAATAACGCAATACAAGATAGCATTATCACATAGCCAGTACTTTTTTACAATTAGTGTTTTTTTGGTGAAGTCGGGAAGATCACATTTAAATTACAAATATGGGAAATGCGATCTGCTATTTAAGAAATGTATTAACTCTCCTCCAATTGCCTTTTAGTTTATATAGATTATAGTAAAATAACGTGCAGAGGTATGAAAACAACCCTTTTCACATTACATAAGTAAAAATATTTTTTAGATATATATGCCTGTAAATATCTCAACTCACTCTTTACCTCCTCGCATTATTTTCTTTTCAGACACATTTCTTGCATTGTCACTCTTCTTTCTGTAATGTAGCGAAACTGCCACATCTCAGAAATCAATTCCTGCAGGGTCACTAGAGACCCTTATGGCGCGCTCACTCTCATTGTGCAGCCTACAGCTCAGTGCTCAAAAACCTGTGAATGGAAGAGATGCCTGGGATTGAGGACTCCCAAGCAGGTCATGTGGCTCAAATTGATCCTTCCCTTCTCTACTGCCACATTCCTATAGCTTCCATGTCGTATGAAACAATTGGTTAAAATGTGCTACAATCTAACAATAGGAAATACTGCTTAACATGTAATCCACAAAATGAAACCTACATTGCAGTACAAACAAAAGGTGCACAAACAAACCTACAAATACTTAGCCAAATGTAAATGGACTTTGTTGATGTCTGCACTATCAAGGATGTCTACATGATGCGTTTTGAAGAGCAGTAAAGCTGGGTACACAGTAGACGACACCACAAACAATGTGATGTCATCGATTTTCACTGAACTGCCTGGAACTCCTGGACAAATTATATACTGCTTAAACAAACTATATCGTTTAAGATATCCTTCAGTGGACACATCCAGCAACATATAGTCTGGATTAGGGTGGCCAATCCCGGGATCGGGATCTGCGGGATCCCGGGATTTGGCCCCCAAAACGCCAGGATTTCAATCCCGGATTGGAGTTTCCAATACCGGGATTTCGGGATTAGACTGCGCATGCGCAGTCTAATGCCGGGCAGCGTCTGAGCGGGTGCTCAGCAGCTGCCTGGCTTCTCCCTTCCCGGGCAGTGCGGCTCTGCACAGCGTGATGACGTCAGAGGTCACGCTGCACAGGCCGCACAGGATGTCTGCCTCCGTCCTGTTCCCGGACCAGCCCTCAAGGCAGCGGACCAGCCCACCCAACAGCGGACCTGCCGGCACACCTGCCCACCAACGATTCAGCCTGGGCTCCATCACCCCGGCTCGCCCACCCATCTGTAAGTAAATATGCGGGGCAGCCGAGGCGGGTTTTTAATAGTAGGGAAGCCAATCCCGGGATTGGACATTTTTCGGGATTGAAAAAATGCCCCGGGATTGGCTTCCCTAGTCTGGATTGTACTGCATGTACATCATTATAGTGCATATTCACTAGCTGTTAAGAACAAAAATGTTGTTAACTATATCGTTATCGTGCAGATAGGCTAATGTGCATGTACCTTAAAACCCATTATACTAAAATGTTTATTTGTTATCCTTTAAATATATGGTGTCACCAAACATCCATAATGCAATCCAGAGAACATTAAAAAGTGTTCTGTAAACCATTGTTTGAATAAATGTTTAGATACAGAGTACAAGGGTGAAAAAGAAAATCAAACTTAAATATTTAGAATGGTCTTTACAATCAATAACACTCAGTACCATTAAAAGGGCAGACAGCAAGGATCAGGGTCACTGAAAGTGGATGGGGATGCATTGGAAGCATTCAGGGGGGGAAAAGGGGATGGGAGTGCCCTGTTTATAAGAACTTCGGTACTTATGTAGTATCTGGGCTGCCGATTTTGTGATTGTATGCCTTACCTTAAGGCATACAATCAGATGCGATGCGATGCGATTCGATGCGATTTTGCATAGGATTCAATGTTAAGAAGGTCCTGTTCATTTCCCCACTATCCAAGTGGGCATAGAGTTGATTTTATATAGCGTGGCGAGCGCAGCGAGCCACCGAGCCCGAAGCGTGGCGAGCGAAGCGAGCCCCGCGAGGGGACGCATATTTCTTAAAAAGTATTCTGTGGCCGCTCGCCACGCTTCGGGCTCGGTGGCTCGCTGCGCTCGCCACAGGTTTATATCCAACTCCATGCCCACTTGGATAGTGGGGAAAGGAAAAGGACCCCTTTTTCCCATTGAATTCTATGTTAAAATGGACTCAGACCATTTTAACATTGAATCCTATGGAAAAATCTTGACCATCGCATCGCATACGATTTGGTCGCATGCGATGCGATACGATGCGATGCGATCCGATCCGATTTCTAAATCGGACGCCCAGATACTACATAAGTACCAGAACTTCCTATTTAGAGGAGGTGGTTGGGCAGGTTCGGGGGTATAAATAGGTGATTATATTTCCTATATAAATGTAAACATTATAGGTCATTATGATGAATACAAATGTTTGCTTGGCAATTTTCACACCTATTTTGACAAATTAATTTTACACTTAAAGGGTTAATGCACATAAAAAGGAGACTTTTCATGGCACATTTGAAATATTAAAGTCTGGTAGCGTCTTATAGGGAGGGGGGACATATACACCCAAGTGAATTTTAAAAGACGTACAGATGCAAGATACCATATATACTCGAGTATAAGCCTACTTTTTCAGAACATTTTTTATTCTGAAAAAGACCCCCTCGGCTTATACTCGAGTGAGGGTTCCACTTGAGTCAATAAGTTTTCCCAGTTTTTTTGTTGTAAAATTAGGTGCCTCGGCTTATATTCGGGTCGACTTATACTCGAGTATATACGGTACTTTAAACATTTTACTACACTTTATTGAGATGCCATAAAAACACCATTATTAAGTATTCATTTGTTACAGACTGGAAATAGGGTTTGATTTCATACATAGGCTTACAGTTCAGAACTATTAAATAAAGTATTCAGACTAACTTTTTCACTGGCTAATTATAAACAAAATCTAGCAATAGTGATCCGTCCTAATCCATGTCTAATACAGGGTAGAAGTTCTAGAATATCTGTAATCCACACACTGTGCCAGGTTTTCCGGTAATAAATAAACCCAACTTGGCATTGACTCATCTGTAATGCAATTAAGTAGTACATCAAATATATCTATTATCTCCCTTATGTATATCAGGAAATCTTGCTAGTGATCTCTGTATGGTTTCCATTGAGATTACTGTTGCATTAATTATTTGCTGTGACAATTTGAAAAATATTTGTTGACCCCAAATCCATACATCAGTCAGGGCTATTTTTTTATTACTAGTAAAGTACAACCACTGATTGGTCAGTTCCTATGATCTGACCAGTGCAACTCTATTATATTGGCAGTGTCCCATAGGGACCTCTCATTAGCAACAGATTCCTAAAAGGGGGTGTGGTATGGGGTTCCGACAGTCGGGATCCCGACAGTCATTAACCGGACGTCTGCATCCCGACGGGCCGGACTCAGACTTGCGGGCTCACTGCGCCCGCCACGCTGCGGGCACAGTGGCTCGCTACGCTAGACACCTATTCTATTCTCCCTCTATGGGGGTCGTGGACCCCCACGAAGGAGAATAGCCGGTGGCCGTCAGGAATCCGGGCATCTGTATTTTAACAGTTGGGATCCCGACGTCGGGTAAATGACTGTCGGGACCCCACCGGCACCCCTAAAAAGGGAGAAGTTGCGTCATCCCAACCTGACCCAGACCTGTGCAATGCCTACATAGAACCAATGGAAGAAGTTTTCCCTGTGGATTGAGAGAGTAATAAATGGCTTAACAAAAAGGTGTTTGAGGGGAAGTCTGTATTTAATCAAATCATTTCTGTACAGTCTTTCTTTAAATATGTTTTTTTTACAGGTTGACAACAGGTGCCAGTAGCTATTACTATCGCCAGAATTCAGTATGATGTCACACCGAGCAAGGCCCTGACAATACATCAAATGACAACTAATATTCAACAAACTAATATATTCAAAGCTAGCCGGTTAACAGAGAACATACTCTCTAACTGTACAATAGAGTAACTATAAACACATTCCTAGATTGGTGTTCTTCAGATAACTGTTTTGTACATAGTTGTGAATGTCCCAGATATTTCAACACAACTTGGAATACCCCATGGTCATAGGGCATACACGTGGGACAATTTGACTACATCGCTTAGAAAAGGAGCATGGCTCGCTCCATGGATATGCCCCCCAGCGATGGCAATGTACGGTGCTTGCTTGCACTGTCTTCCTGCTAGGATCGCAGGTTTTTTCCTATAAGCATAGGCAAAACCCCGCTGAACACAGATCGCTCAGCACACAACGCAGTGTTCTGAGCAATCTTGCTTAAACACATCATGAGGAGAAAACATAGACAACTAAAATGGGGCCCGAGCAATGTTCCCTCTAATTTTACGAAGGCTGTGTGCGGCAAAAGATTTTGGCTGTGCAACTTTTGTGCGTAACTTATATATAACTGGAAAATGACGTTCAGCATTTGTGTTAACTTTACTTCAAACTGATATTAAACATTTAAACATTCAAAACACAGCACACAATGTAGTTAATGGGTGAAACACACATTAATTGAGTCCACAACTGCAAAAAGGGACCACTGCTGCTTTGTGCGCTCTGTTGTAATGTCTGTGCGCACACTCAGCGAGTTGTGTGCGCGCGCACGCGCGCACAGCTTAGAGGGAACACTGGGCCCGAGTGTGAGCAAGTGTGTAATATCTTACCAAACATAGGAGTTTAACACATTTACTTCACACTTGCCTATGACTCACGCATTTTTGGAGGCTCTCTGGGAAGAACAGGCTATCCGCCCACATCCCACCCACTTTAGAAGGGAAGTGTGCATGGGTGGGACTTTATGCAGCAATTTGTGTTATCATAGCCTTTCCGTCACCACCATTCTGCAAACCACACTATATACTTGCCTCCAGGATTTCTCAAATACATAAGAGATTACTTAATTGTTGTTCTTTTTACAAAAATTAGAATGATCAAGGTCACTGTGATCGCAACTAAAGCTGGGAACACACAAAGCCATAATTGTCCAATGTGTCTGTGGGAAAAGAAAACTGGTGATGTACATTATGGGAGCAAAGGACAGTCAGTAATTTGTTCCCAAATGCTGGAATACAGCAAAAAATCGATTATTTGGATAAATTTGTTAAACAACTGTAACCAATTTTTCTAAATAACCATTGACTGCTTTCCTGCATTTGGAAGCAAATGGTCCTGTGCTCCCATACATAACCAGATAATTGTTCTCTCCAGACAGTTTGAACGGATAAATCTTTAGGTGTGTACCCAGCTTTAGACAAATTATACAGGCGTGTATTATTTAATCGAGATCAATTCTAACACTACTGGTCAATATTCAGGGGCGATTCAAGTATATGCAGTGTCATCGCCGCCCAGGTAAGTGCTGTTATACGTTACACTTATAGAACCACCAGAGTAGTGGGTGGTATTGTGTAAAAAATGTCACAAATCTGGAATGTAATAGGAGCTGCCTGTGTGGTACATTCTGCTGCCATTGCCAGCATACCTATGCTACTGCATCAGGAATATGCCCCAATTGCATGCAGTAGCAAGGTCATTGAACTAAGCCAGTCAGGAATCCTTTAAATATTGGTTATATCTTGATAATCTTTTACGTATTACTTAAGACTTATAATGTATAAGGTCATTATTTTGATTATACAGTTTATGCTGGTATAGATTATGTAACTAGAGTTAACCGTTTATCAAATCATTTTTGTTTATAGATTGTAAGCTTGCGAGCAGGGCCCTCCTACCTCCATGTCGGTTTGTATCTACCCAGTTTGTTTAATCACTGTTGTCTCAAATTGTAAAGCGCAACGGAATATGCTGTGCTATAGAACAAACTAAATAAATAAAAAAAATGTAGACACCTGATAAAAAAAAAAAAAAACAACAACAACACAGGAATACATTAGTACTATCCTCTGAGAAATAATCCATGACTGGCTCACTGTCAAGTGCACTTTTTCTTATGCAGCCCACATCCTGATGAAATGGCCATTGGGGCCATGAAACGCTGATCTCTGGCGTCTCATGTAATGTATACCTTCACTATTTGATTACAAAGACTATTAACTAAACAGTGGACTGCCGTCAATTTTGTTCCGGCAAAAAACCCCATTAGAGATATATATATATATCTCTCTCTCTCTCTCTCTCTATCTCATATATATATATATATTTATTAGTTATTCATTTTTTATGTTTAGTATAGGAGTATCTTCTGCGGTTTGTTTAACGACCAATACACTGATCGATAACAGTAGAAGAGTTTTATTACCATGATTTATGTTAGAAATTTTTCTACTTGCTGTTGTGGTTTAAAGGATATGTATTAACTCACTTTTGCAGTTACTATAGGTTACGTATTGTTGCTAGATGACGGGATGCACATTGCACTGTCCCATACAGCTCAACTTGATGTCAGATGGGCGACAGAGATATATATATATATATATATATATATATATAACATGTGATAGCTATGTGTATTGTAGCCATATTGAGCGATAGTGTTAGGACCTGCAGAAAAGTGGGGTCCCGTGAAGGGGGCTGCAGGCTTAAATGCATTGATCAATTCATGAACCAAATCTCCACTATTTATTATCAGTTAATTTAGTGTGTGCAGAGCCCCTACAATGTCTGTTTAAACAATGTGGTCACAAGCCATAGGGCACCCCAAAACTAGGAAAGGTGAGTGCCGATGTTTAGTATATATATATATATATATATATATATATATATATATATATATATATATATATATATATATATATATATATACACACACATACACACATACACATATATATATATATATATATATATATATATATATATATATATATATATATATACATATACATACATACACACACACATATATACATACATACATACATACATACATATATATATATATATATATATATATATATAGATATATATATATATATATATCTAGCAGGAAAGCAGAGTCACTCCAAAAGGACTTTAGGTAAAGAAATTTATTCTGGCATAACGGGTCACTAACGCCAATGTCGACGTTTCAATGTATAAACATTTTCATCAAGACGGCGCGTGGCCAAAAGTCCTTTAAGAGTGACTCTGCTTTCCTGCTACGTTTGTCCATATCTTGCAGAGGACACCCAGAGGCATTTGCCACTACTAGGAGTGAGTGCCGGCTCTCACAATGTGGCTACTTCGCACCAAAAGTCCGTGTATAAGACTGCAGCTCAAACTTCCACAGATGTAGCTCCCGGGCTCACAGGAGAAGGAAATCTAGGTAGAACAGAGGAAAGGAAGAGGGCGCTTCCTGGTGCATTAAAAGAGATTTTATTTTAGAAAATAAGGAGTGACAAACTCCAGGGTACTTCACGGTGATGCTCGTACCAATAGTAAAAGCTCTGTGGGCTGGTTACCACAAGATTCAAAACACATTCAAATAGGCAATAACAGCTCACGCGAATCCTTGCTGGTGTCTATCGGGGCGTTGTGGGTGCGCACGCTGGATTGCGTCGCATAGACAGGGAGTCCCGAAGAACAGAGCAGCCGTCCGGTGAGTGACAAGGGGTACGTAGCAGGCCACGCCCTGACGCGTTTCGTCACTGCGGACTTCGTCAGAGGGCGTGGCTACTGCTTACGTACAACATCTTTAAATAGTGAGCTGCTGTCAATCAGGGGCACGGGGGCTCGACTGAGGTTAGCCAATCATTGGACCTGGCAGACCGTCAGGATTCCTATTGGATATTTTTAGTCAGTCTGATACATAGATCAAGACTAAGAAGTTAGCACTAAGTAATTTACCTCTAATAAGCGCTAAATCCATGCAGCGTATATACTCACTACACAGGGCGGCATATAAATATATCAAGCCGAAAGACAGAAACTCACTTTACAACGGAACAATCTTAAAAATATTGCACAAATATTTACATAATAAATTAATAGAGACATGAATAATCATAAAAAATTAATCTAATAAAAAATTCATCGTATTCAAAAAATTCAGAAAAATAGACATATGTTAACTCTATACATATATATAAAAAAACGGTAATTCAAAACCAATGGATGGTATGTTAACACATCTCTTGCTGAAAAGGGCTATTAGTTTAGAAACGGAGTGATCTCGTACCCTTCGTTGAGACCAGCGGGGGTGAGGGTGTTAAGGGTCAAGATCCATGATGTCTCACATTTCAAGAGGAATTTTTCTATGTCCCCTCCTCTCTTAGCTGGATGTATTTTTTCAATGCCTTTCACTTGAAGGCTAGAAGGATCACAACCATGGGTTTCTTTAAAATGTCGTGAGACGCTATGGTTCGTCACTCCATGTTTTATATTTCTTATATGTTCTAAAATTCTAGTTTTAAAACACCTTTTAGTTTTACCCACATATTTAAATCCACACCCACATTTTAAAAGATATACTATGTGAGTGGAATTACAACTAATAAAATCTTTGATCTTGTAATCAGAGTCCCATATATTGCAGCCTTTATTAATGAATGGACATACTTTGCAACTGTTACAAGGGAAACATCCTTTCAGAGAGAGAAAGGTGTTGCTGGGTGCACGGGAGGGCAATGTTTCCAACTGACTTTTGGAAACCAAGGATTTTATAGTTTTAGCCCGTCTGTACACTATCTTAGGGGCAGGTGGTAAATGCTCAGCCAGGATAGGGTCCAGCTTGAGCACATTCCAGTGTTTCTTAAACATCCGACTAATTTCTTTCTCTGCATTACTGTATTGAGTAATAAACATCAGGTCACCCAGAGGCGTAGTGTCAGAAGTCTGATGTGTAGCAGTTCGCTCATTCTTGGTGACAAGAAGAGTGCTCCTGTCTAGATTTCTGGCTCTAACAAGGGCCCCATTAATAATACTCTCTGGATACCCCTTCTCCCTGAATCTTTCGACATAGGTTGACGCTTGATTCTCAAAGGTGTTGACATTGGAACAATTTCTCCGCAGCCTTAAAAACTGGGAGAATGGGATGTTATCCTTCCAGGGGCCGTAGTGACAGCTTCGGTAGTCAAGATAATTGTTAGAGTCTACTGACTTAAAGAATGTAGATGTTTCTATGTTATCAATAGCTGGAAAATTTTCAACACTCATAAGCACATCGAGAAATTCAATACTTTTTTTCTGAAAGTTCGAGGTAAACCGCAAGTTGTAATCATTCACATTCAAATGCAGCATAAACTCATCAAATGTATTTTTGTCACCTCTCCAAATTATAACCACGTCATCGATATAACGTTTAATGAGAACAATATTGACCTTCCACAGACCTGTGAGACAGCTGGATTCCCAGTCGGCCATGTATATATTTGCCAGGCTGGGGGCACAAATCGTGCCCATCGCTGTCCCACAGGTCTGTAGGAACCACTCATTTAAAAACTCAAAATAATTGTGCTTAAGCACAAAGCGGAGACAATTGCAAATAAACATCACTCTTTCAGCTGACATTTTGGGATCAAGTCTAAGCCGTGTGTCAATTGACTGGATACCTTTTTCGTGCGGTATGCTGGTATACAGCGCCTGCACGTCAATTGTGGCAAAATTGTACTCAGATTGCCATTTAATAGGTTCCAAGATTTGCAAAAGATGTGTGGAATCTCGTATATACGTATTAATCAAAGGAACATATACTTTTATATATGAGTCTACGTATTCAGAGACCCTCGAAGTTAAAGAACCAACTCCTGCCACAATTGGCCTGCCTGGAGGCTTAATAGGATTCTTATGAACCTTAGGCAGGTGATAGAATGTGGCAAGGTTGGGAGTGCTATTGTGCAGATACTTGAATTCATCCAGACAGATAATTTTTTGTCTAAGACCATCTTTTAATAGCACTTCAAGTTCGCCGAGGTATTCTGATGTCGGGTCACCTTTTAATTTAATATAGGAGTTAGTATCGGATAGTAGATTGTAAGCTTCCGATACATAGTGGTCCCTATCCATAACCACTATCCCTCCGCCTTTATCTGCGTTCTTTATTACAATAGAACTATCAGAGGATAAGTTAACAAGTGCATCCCACTCTTTTTTGGTGAGATTATGTTCTGTATTACTTCTATTAGAACTAGTGGCACACAATTTTTCAATGTCCTTTTTTATAAGTTCTGAAAATAGATCAATATAGGGCCCTTTCGACTCCAGGGGGTAGAATGTCGATTTAAGTTTCAAGCCAGATGTAAGAGTGGCTTGGTCTAATTGTGAGGCATTTTCACTGTGGGGATTTTTACGTAAAAAGTGCCGTTTTAATGTCAATTTCCGTGCAAAAAGATTTACATCTATGAGCAGGTCAACCTTATTAGGAGCTTTATTAGGAGCATATGAAAGCCCCTTCTTCAAAACTGCTAGTTCAAAGTCAGTGAGAATTTTTTTGGAAATATTAAAAATACCTACATTGTCATTTCTAATATTGTCCTCACGGGGCTCAGTGCTGTTAATGTAAGCAGCGTTTATTGGATGTACCGTAGTTTGGATTCTCTTTTTGGTACTTCCTTGTCCCCTCCTTTCCCTAGCCGTCTTTTTAGGCTTAAAGGTGTTCTTAGGGGGGCAGGATGTCGACCCAATGTGTCGCTTGTCCCCCCTGATTCTAAAAAATGCTGGTTTTCGATGTTGGGATTGTTGAGAACCTCAAATCTATTTCTATGCTCCCAAATTCTAGGTTTGGGTTGATCAAAGAACGGTTTATTCCATGATTTTTTAGGATCATGTATACCGTATTTATTTTTTTGAGGTACTCTAACCCAATTCTGTGAGTGGGATCTTTTTTCATTATTATTAGAATGGCGCTCCCTATTTCTAGGGGATTGAAATCGTCGTTGGTTGTTTCTAGGGGATGAAAAGTCTCTATTATCCTGAAATCTTTCCCTATATTGAGGGTTTTGGTATTGTCGCTGTTTATTTTTATTAGTATTATTATTAGTCGTGTTTCTGGCAGTATCCTGTCTGTGATTTAAATTCCATGATCTAATTTGATTAGTCTCATAGTCATTTTTGTCTCGTAAAAATTTTTTATGTTTATTTTCCATGATTTTATCTTCAATGGTCGAGACTTTGCGATCAATGTCAAGCTTAGCGCTAATAAGGGACACTTTATCAATTTTTTCCTCTAGAGAGGGTATAATGGCAGCTATATTATTCTCAATATCTTTTAATGTTTTTTTCTTTTCGAATATGAGAAGACGCATCAGCTCCATTGAGCATTCGTCAAGTACTCTGTGCCATTCTTTCATAAATTTATCGTTATCTGCACCTGTAGTGGGGGGTTTATTGATCCGGAGACCACGAGGCACACGGCCACAGGATACATAATTATCGAGTCCTTTGATATCCCACCAGACCTTTGCTTCTTTTACAAGAAGTTTTTCAAGGTCTAGTAGGCTACCACCATTGGCAGTAATATTCTCTGCCTCACTCGCAGAGATTGGGGTCTCAGAAAATATTCTGAGAGACTCTTGTGAGCGCTTAGTATTAAGCTCACCATTTCTAAGCATATTGTACACAAATATACAAAGCCAATCACAATACAAAACAAAAGCCGCAAAACAGTATCCTGAACCCAAAGAAGAAGGAATGTACAGTACTTGGATGCTGTTGCGCTGGTGTTACTGTATGTCCAAAAAGGGGGGCCACTGTGTCGACACACAATGTGGCTACTTCGCACCAAAAGTCTGTGTATAAGACTGCAGCTCAAAACTTCCACAGATGTAGCTCCCGGGCTCACAGGAGAAGGAAATCTAGGTAGAACAGAGGAAAGGAAGAGGGCGCTTCCTGGTGCATTAAAAGAGATTTTATTTTAGAAAATAAGGAGTGACAAACTCCAGGGTACTTCACGGTGATGCTCGTACCAATAGTAAAAGCTCTGTGGGCTGGTTACCACAAGATTCAAAACACATTCAAATAGGCAATAACAGCTCACGCGAATCCTTGCTGGTGTCTATCGGGGCGTTGTGGGTGCGCACGCTGGATTGCGTCGCATAGACAGGGAGTCCCGAAGAACAGAGCAGCCGTCCGGTGAGTGACAAGGGGTACGTAGCAGGCCACGCCCTGACGCGTTTCGTCACTGCGGACTTCGTCAGAGGGCGTGGCTACTGCTTACGTACAACATCTTTAAATAGTGAGCTGCTGTCAATCAGGGGCACGGGGGCTCGACTGAGGTTAGCCAATCATTGGACCTGGCAGACCGTCAGGATTCCTATTGGATATTTTTAGTCAGTCTGATACATAGATCAAGACTAAGAAGTTAGCACTAAGTAATTTACCTCTAATAAGCGCTAAATCCATGCAGCGTATATACTCACTACACAGGGCGGCATATAAATATATCAAGCCGAAAGACAGAAACTCACTTTACAACGGAACAATCTTAAAAATATTGCACAAATATTTACATAATAAATTAATAGAGACATGAATAATCATAAAAAATTCATCTAATAAAAAATTCATCGTATTCAAAAAATTCAGAAAAATAGACATATGTTAACTCTATGCATATATATAAAAAAACGGTAATTCAAAACCAATGGATGGTATGTTAACACATCTCTTGCTGAAAAGGGCTATTCGTTTAGAAACGGAGTGATCTCGTACCCTTCGTTGAGACCAGCGGGGGGTGAGGGTGTTAAGGGTCAAGATCCATGATGTCTCACATTTCAAGAGGAATTTTTCTATGTCCCCTCCTCTCTTAGCTGGATGTATTTTTGCAATGCCTTTCACTTGAAGGCTAGAAGGATCACAACCATGGGTTTCTTTAAAATGTCGTGAGACGCTATGATTCGTCACTCCATGTTTTATATTTCTTATATGTTCTAAAATTCTAGTTTTAAAACACCTTTTAGTTTTACCCACATATTTAAATCCACACCCACATTTTAAAAGATATACTATGTGAGTGGAATTACAATTAATAAAATCTTTGATCTTGTAATCAGAGTCCCATATATTGCAGCCTTTATTAATGAATGGACATACTTTGCAACTGCCCCTAAGATAGTGTACAGACGGGCTAAAACTATAAAATCCTTGGTTTCCAAAAGTCAGTTGGAAACATTGCCCTCCCGTGCACCCAGCAACACCTTTCTCTCTCTGAAAGGATGTTTCCCTTGTAACAGTTGCAAAGTATGTCCATTCATTAATAAAGGCTGCAATATATGGGACTCTGATTACAAGATCAAAGATTTTATTAATTGTAATTCCACTCACATAGTATATCTTTTAAAATGTGGGTGTGGATTTAAATATGTGGGTAAAACTAAAAGGTGTTTTAAAACTAGAATTTTAGAACATATAAGAAATATAAAACATGGAGTGACGAACCATAGCGTCTCACGACATTTTAAAGAAACCCATGGTTGTGATCCTTCTAGCCTTCAAGTGAAAGGCATTGAAAAAATACATCCAGCTAAGAGAGGAGGGGACATAGAAAAATTCCTCTTGAAATGTGAGACATCATGGATCTTGACCCTTAACACCCTCACCCCCGCTGGTCTCAACGAAGGGTACGAGATCACTCCGTTTCTAAACTAATAGCCCTTTTCAGCAAGAGATGTGTTAACATACCATCCATTGGTTTTGAATTACCGTTTTTTTATATATATGTATAGAGTTAACATATGTCTATTTTTCTGAATTTTTTGAATACGATGAATTTTTTATGATTATTCATGTCTCTATTAATTTATTATGTAAATATTTGTGCAATATTTTTAAGATTGTTCCGTTGTAAAGTGAGTTTCTGTCTTTCGGCTTGATATATTTATATGCCGCCCTGTGTAGTGAGTATATACGCTGCATGGATTTAGCGCTTATTAGAGGTAAATTACTTAGTGCTAACTTCTTAGTCTTGATCTATGTATCAGACTGACTAAAAATATCCAATAGGAATCCTGACGGTCTGCCAGGTCCAATGATTGGCTAACCTCAGTCGAGCCCCCGTGCCCCTGATTGACAGCAGCTCACTATTTAAAGATGTTGTACGTAAGCAGTAGCCACGCCCTCTGACGAAGTCCGCAGTGACGAAACGCGTTAGGGCGTGGCCTGCTACGTACCCCTTGTCACTCACCGGACGGCTGCTCTGTTCTTCGGGACTCCCTGTCTATGCGACGCAATCCAGCGTGCGCACCCACAACGCCCCGATAGACACCAGCAAGGATTTGCGTGAGCTGTTATTGCCTATTTGAATGTGTTTTGAATCTTGTGGTAACCAGCCAACAGAGCTTTTACTATTGGTACGAGCATCACCGTGAAGTACCCTGGAGTTTGTCACTCCTTATTTTCTAAAATAAAATCTCTTTTAATGCACCAGGAAGCGCCCTCTTCCTTTCCTCTGTTCTACATACATACATACATATATATATATATATATATATACATACATATATATATATATATATATATATATATATATATATATATATATATATATATTTATATATTCCATAAGGGGATTAAAATAAAACCCCAGTTGTTTGCAAACGGGAATTCTATATGTTAATATACATCTAAACACTGACCATTTGTGCATAGAGTGCAATTATGAACAAAGATCACCCACAGTGAAAACAATGGATGTATATAAATAAATAATTAAAATACAGCTGAAAGTGTAATACAACAAAACTGTACCCAAAAATTGGGATTTCCGTGACCAATCTAGATATAAGGATACCCGTTATAAAAATAAGCTATTTGAAGGGGAACATTACAGAGAGTGTGTGTGACACAACATACAGGTATTAACTCCCCCATGCAGGTTTCAAGCCCTAAGAGAGCTTGAATAAGAAGATAAAAACCCCAATTCAAGTAATATCCTACACACATACATCCTCCCAGAGGATAAGATACTGGGCTTTGAGCCAAGAAGAAACATAGTGGCAACAATAGCAACTAGTAACCGGTACAAACCTCAACATAAATATATCCAAGGGGGCAGAACTGGGCCAGAAGCCAATGAATGGCAACAATATATATAAATGTGCATATTTACTATGGTGCTCTACCCCCAGGTGATAAGTACGTAATGGGCCAAATACTGGTATCGACTAGGCTACTGATTGCTCACCACTGGCGTTCCACCCAGGTCCCTACCTTGCCACAGGTTGAACATGCAGTACATTCTCATTATGAATATGAAACTGCGGGCCTACTCTTCTCTGGCGGCCCGCCCAACCATGCCCTTAGATGGTACCCCTGGAGTGCATATAGATCCCTCCATCCACTGAGATAGTCCAATTAACCAATTAGTAACCAATTAGTCAGCAGTCCTGAGGTAGCTCCCCTGAAACGAGCATGTGCACATCATGTGAGCCTTCAAGATGTTAGCAAACTCCATCATAGTTACCTCTTTTTCAAATACCAGGCATATGTATGTATGTGAACGTTAGTATAAGCTTACTACTACACGTCGTCATGTAACATTTTATTTTTTATGTATCTCCTTTTCGTCTAGCAACACAGTACTGTAACCTTGTGATTGTGTCCTCTTCCCTGACCCCCCCCCCTCTTTTATTTCTGTACCCCCCCCCCTCCCTATATACATTTGAAAAGTTAACAAAAATTCAATTTTGAAAAAAAAAAAAATATATATATAAATGTGAATAAACCCAGTGAATCCCTGTAGGAGCATATAAATCAAATAGAGTACAGCAGAGGACGGGCTCTGACATTTTTTTAAAACAATTATCTGTTCACTTTTTCTCAACTTTATATGAGCACAATGTCAATGCTGTAAATGTGTTTTAACCTCTTATTTCACCTAGTACGCTCTATTCCCCTCTGTTTATATATAAATAAACGAAATATAACACAGGGGTATTTTTAATAAATTTGTTTATTAAAAGGTAAATTTTACTGACTCAGTTATTACGAAATATCACATACAATTAATAAATAAACCTTTTTGTGTGCATTCAACTAACACAACTGCTCTTTGCACAATCTTCTGTGTCCTTTTTTCCATATAGATAGATAGATAGAGATATATATATATATATATATATATATATATATATATATATATATATATATATATATATATATATATATATATATAGAGAGAGAGAGAGAGAGAGGGAGAGAGATAGATCTCTCTCTCTATCTCTCTCTCTTCCAAATCCCATAGAGATGAGACAAACAAACGGCACTCGGAGACTGTTTCTCAAACAGACAAAAGGTGTATTAGGAAACACAGGTAACGTTTCGGGGTACTAGCCCCGTCTTCAGACCTCTTCCTACAGCAAATGTGCACCCCCACACCCCACAAATTTATACATATCTGACCACGCCAGCTCCCCGGGCGCCACACGCCGTCCCGCTGCTACCGGAAGTCGTCACCGTCCACTTCCGGTCACGGACACAGCCAGCGTTGCCAAGCAACGATAGGCTTGCGTCTCATTGGCCAGGAAGTTAACTGGAGCAGACATACCAGCAGCAGGGGAATAGTCCAGGGTGGATCCTTCACTTTTAGTGGGGAATGTCAGGCACTCGCCTTTTATAACAGCTGCTGGCTGCTCCCCTGACCATGGGTTTTTGCCTTTGACATCGCTGATTGCTGTTACCCTGATGTAAACAAGCTCCTTGATAAAGGTCCTCTGTATATGGACCGAAACGTCGGGGCACATATGGATTCTTAAAAAAATCAATCCTCATGTTGAATTTATACCATTGGATGCAATAAAGCCTCAAATTTTGGATTTTATAGCAAAAGACTGTCTTTTTCTGTTATAAAAGGCGAGTGCCTGACATTCCCCACTAAAAGTGGTGGATACACCCTGGACTATGATAGAAGTTATGCACTGAGCATGCACTTCTTGTCCGGCACCCCACGATGCTAATGATTTGAAGTGTGAGTGCGGTCTCACCTTGGAACTATATATATATATATATATCTGGGTGTATGGACCGGCACTCCTGTCCTCCAAATGCAGCTGCCTGGGTGCTTGCTCCAAAGGGTATGGTATAGACAAGAATGAGAAAGCACTCCCCCGGACTCCTTAGGTAAAGAAACAGGCCAAACACACTGGAATGTGCTAACGTTTCGGGGTGTAACCCCCTTTATCAAAGCAAAAAATATTATGCACGTATTTTTTGCTTTGATAAAGGGGGTTACACCCCGAAACGTTAGCACATTCCAGTGTGTTTGGCCTGTTTCTTTACCTAAGGAGTCCGGGGGAGTGCTTTCTCATTCTTGTCTATATATATATATATATATATATATATATATATATATACTTCGGAAGAACCGCACTCAGTCCATAAGCAAGGGATACAGGGCGGTGCTCCACTTTAGAGGATTTTTGGATCCCAAATATAAAGTTTGTAGAGAGGCAGGCACTCACCAACACTGAGAGTTTTGTGCAAAAGCAAAAGTAGTCTTTATTCGTCACATCAGGGACATCAAAAAGGCATCGACGTTTCGACCCACAACAGGGGTCTTTGTCAAGATAATCAACATGGGTACAGCAGACAAGATGTACAACTGACCTAATGACCGGCTATTTATGGCTTGCAGTCTCATTAGCTGTCACCACCCACTCACCTGTGACAGTCTAATGGACAGCACTGAAATCACTAGTTTATACTAACGCCACACTTACCAATTTCGTGGGGCAGAGGGATGTAGCAGCGTTCAACACCATATCAATTTGTCATAATGTAAAAGGCACGGGAAAGCCTGTATTAACTTAATTATATAGCGTGCGCTGAAACCGGAAGTACCGTGCGTTCCATAGCTTTGGAACGCACCTCCCGACCGGAAGTGGTCATTCTCAGCGTCTAGACGCTCTCAGGCTGTGTAATACAATCACAGCTGCCACTGAGCCAGGAAATGGAGTGCGTTCCATCTAACTGGAACGCAAACAGGAAGTGTCTTCTTAGCGACAATCACTATACCAAAGAACCATTTTACCATGATGAATCTCAAGCCATATATAGCGCAGGTCAGCAGGTCATTTGCATTTACAATTTTTTTATTTAAAACCATTAATATGTGAAACAAACAATGATATGAAAAAAGTATGAAAAAAGTAAAAATAAAAAAATATAAAAATATAAGGAAAAATAAGAAAATTATGCATAATCAAATACATATGCAGAAGAGAAAATGAAAAAAATTTAATTTATAGAACAAACATTTATTGCACTACCCCATAGTCCATTGCTTCTCACGCTCATGAAGCCCTCCTACAGAAATACATTGTACGCATTATGCTCATTTAAACCCCTTGGGACAAGTGTCCCCAATTCAAAAATCCATCTCGCCTCCTTTCTTTGTAATACCTTCTCCCGATCTCCACCACGTTTCAGTGGTGGCACATGATCTATCAACATGCATTTCAGACTTGCTACGGAGTGTCCAATCTGACAAAAATGCCTCGCAACAGGTTTATCAGATTTTTTATTCTCCAGTGCTTGTCGTATCGATAAACGGTGATTTGCCATTCTATCTCTAAACGATCTTGTGGTTAGACCAACGTAATAGAGTCCACACGGACAGATCAAGATGTAGATCACATACGATGAAGTACAGGTGATTCGATGTTTAATCGATATTTGTTTTCCACTATGTGGATGCGAAAAGGACCGTCCCACCAACATGGAACGACAAGTTGTGCAATCAGCACACCTCACACAGCCCAATCTCTGTGATGGTAGCCAGGTTGTAGTGGCCATCTTGGGTTGTTTGTTTGGACACATAAGAAGTTGCTTGAGGTTAGGTCCACGTCTGTAAGAGAACATAGGTGGTTTTTTATTTATCCCCTTCATCTTTACATCCGACGTAATTAAGGACCAATGTTTCTTAACAGTCCTCTCAATGTCCTTAGAGGCAGTGTTGTAGGTTGATGGGAATATCATTCTCCCTGCCTCCAATCGCTTTTTAGCATCACTCTCAGTGGTATAGTGCCTTTTCTTAGCCTTATTCAGGCACCTCTCAATCGTTGCCAATGTGTAACCTCTATCAAGAAAACGCTGACGCATCTCATCAATCTGCATGGTGGTATTGTTGCTTGAGGTATTATTTCTTAATACCCTCATGAATTGTGAGATCGGGAGACTCTCTTTCAGGGTACTCGGATGATGACTAGTAGAGTGTAGGAGGGAGTTTCTATCCGTTTCTTTACGGAATAATGTAGAGCATAGCTGTCCATTCTCACGGTAGATTGTAACATCCAGAAAATTAATCGAGCAACTATCCACTGTATGGGTAAAGCGTATAGGGGTATCCAGAGCATTAAGACACTCCAGCATTGCCTCAAATTCTAACTCAGTGCCACTCCAAATAATAAAAATATCGTCAATAAACCGTTTATAACACAAAATTTTAGGACCAAATGTAGGCATAATGTGTCTGTTTTCGTAATCATGCATATACAAATTTGCATATGACGGGGCCAGGGATGACCCCATAGCGGTCCCCGTCCGCTGCATAAAGAAATCGCCATTGTAGCAAAAGTGGTTCTGACCCAGAACCAGCTCAGCCAGTTCCAGCAAAAATTCAATCGGTGGACCAACATGTCCACCACCAAGGAGGCCAGCTCTCATTGCATCCAGTCCACCTTGAAGGGGGATGACCGTATACAACGAGCTGACATCCATGGTGGCAAACAATGCATTTTCAGGTATATCATTCAGTTCACAAAGTTTCTCCAGAAAGTCCGTAGTGTCCCTGATATAACACCACATCCTCTGAACATGAATCTGCAGGAAACTGTCAACAAATTTGGCAATCGGTTGCAGAACCGAGCCCATTGCAGAGATAATAGGCCTTCCGGGTGGCACATCCAGTCTTTTGTGTATTTTAGGTAACGTATATAAATATGGACATACTGGATGGTCCACCCGGAGGTAGGCCGCACATTTAGGGTCGATCCATTGAGCCATAACCGCCCTCTCAATCAACAGATCAGCCATTTTTTTAATTTTAAACATAGGATTATTGTCAAGTTTTTCATAAGTGCTACCATCACTGAGTTGACGTTGTACCTCTGCATTATATGCCGCCCAATCCTGCACAACAATTGCACCCCCCTTATCCGCCTGACGGAACACAAGATGGTCTTTTTTCATAAGATCCTGTAGTGCTTGTCTCTGATCTACAGACAGATTATCATAATTATGTGTATCTTTGCACATCACCATCTCATGCTCCACCATGCGGGCAAAGGTTTTAATACTAGGATTGGCTGTCTGAGGGTCAAAAGTACTGGTTTTAACAAATTTGGGGGTACTCTCTGTTGCTAGTGTAGTGTTGTCCCCGAAGAATTCGCGGAGACGCAATTTACGTGCAAATTTGTAATTATCAATGGCCAGTTCAAATTTGTCGGGTCTAACTGTGGGAATAAATGAGAAGCCAAGCGACAACAGGTCAGTCTCCGTAGGTGTCAGGGGGTGACTAGAAATGTTGAATACTACCGCTAGGTTTTCCCTTTCCCCCCTCTTTTTCCGCCCCCCGCGCCCCCTCCTGCTCGGGTACCGCTTGGGCGTTCTGTGGGGTCTGGGAACTTGCGGGTTGCTCTCCCTAAAAAAGTCCCAGAGTTGGTGGGATTTCTAGGGGGTCTGTGATCGGTGAATTCACTCTCAGAATTTGACTGGGAGGAACTATCAAATGATCTAAAGTGCCTTGACCTAAATGGCCGGCGCCCCCCTTGATATTGGTGGCGCCTGGGTTCCCCCTTGAGCCACCTATATACCTGATGGTTTGTGTAATCAGAGTTCACAACCTCCAATTTTTTCCGTTTAAAGGCTATTAGATCACCCTGGTAGCTCTTTACCTGGTCGCCAAGCTTCTCAATCCATTTCTCACTTTTTTCCAACGAGAGGGCAGGGAGTGATGAAACATTAAATTGTGCTATCTCCTGCTTAACCTTGGTTAATTCGGTACCAACCTCCTCGATCACTAAAAGTACAAGATCTAATGAACATTTATTGAGCACTCCACACCACCGGGTGCAAAATGCCAAATTATTGCGCCCGATGGTGGGTACATTGTTAACCCTAAAACCGCGTGGGATCTTTTTATTACGAAAGTAGTCTGATAAGAATTGACCATGTAAAGTCAGGTCGACTTCCCTTTTCTTTAGTTTTAAGATTTTATGATAAAGATCCGCGGCGGTTTCATTAGGTAACTCAATGAACTCAGAGTGGTCAAAAAGGACCTTTTCGGCCTCATCATCTGTTAATGAAATCAGAGTATTCTGTGCCCTCTCAAGGGTTGCATCGTCAAGCATTGAAATAGCATTTTGCGACATCATAAATGCACTAGAGAATACGTACAAACTACACACACCAAAAAAGAAATTAAACCAAAGACAAAAAATCACTAAGAAAAATTATTAAAGTAACAAGACTGGAGTGGCAACTGAGACTAGATTATCTAGGCATGCTAAAGCGGAGAGTTCTCACCCAATCAATGTATGGGATAGTGCAGTTTCCAATAAAACAGGGGATCCACCCCTTCAATAAAGCTGTACACTTGTCATGTTGTAGAACCATCAAACGAGAAATAGTATATCCAATATCACCATTCATCTGTAGCAATATTCTGGGTCGGTGCTGGAACAGGGAAATACATGAAATAAATTCAGGCACTCCATATATACTTCGGAAGAACCGCACTCAGTCCATAAGCAAGGGATACAGGGCGGTGCTCCACTTTAGAGGATTTTTGGATCCCAAATATAAAGTTTGTAGAGAGGCAGGCACTCACCAACACTGAGAGTTTTGTGCAAAAGCAAAAGTAGTCTTTATTCGTCACATCAGGGACATCAAAAAGGCATCGACGTTTCGACCCACAACAGGGGTCTTTGTCAAGATAATCAACATGGGTACAGCAGACAAGATGTACAACTGACCTAATGACCGGCTATTTATGGCTTGCAGTCTCATTAGCTGTCACCACCCACTCACCTGTGACAGTCTAATGGACAGCACTGAAATCACTAGTTTATACTAACGCCACACTTACCAATTTCGTGGGGCAGAGGGATGTAGCAGCGTTCAACACCATATCAATTTGTCATAATGTAAAAGGCACGGGAAAGCCTGTATTAACTTAATTATATAGCGTGCGCTGAAACCGGAAGTACCGTGCGTTCCATAGCTTTGGAACGCACCTCCCGACCGGAAGTGGTCATTCTCAGCGTCTAGACGCTCTCAGGCTGTGTAATACAATCACAGCTGCCACTGAGCCAGGAAATGGAGTGCGTTCCATCTAACTGGAACGCAAACAGGAAGTGTCTTCTTAGCGACAATCACTATACCAAAGAACCATTTTACCATGATGAATCTCAAGCCATATATAGCGCAGGTCAGCAGGTCATTTGCATTTACAATTTTTTTATTTAAAACCATTAATATGTGAAACAAACAATGATATGAAAAAAGTATGAAAAAAGTAAAAATAAAAAAATATAAAAATATAAGGAAAAATAAGAAAATTATGCATAATCAAATACATATGCAGAAGAGAAAATGAAAAAAATTTATAAAAATGAAAAAAATATAATTAAATTTTTTTCATTTTCTCTTCTGCATATGTATTTGATTATGCATAATTTTCTTATTTTTCCTTATATTTTTATATTTTTTTATTTTTACTTTTTTCATACTTTTTTCATATCATTGTTTGTTTCACATATTAATGGTTTTAAATAAAAAAATTGTAAATGCAAATGACCTGCTGACCTGCGCTATATATGGCTTGAGATTCATCATGGTAAAATGGTTCTTTGGTATAGTGATTGTCGCTAAGAAGACACTTCCTGTTTGCGTTCCAGTTAGATGGAACGCACTCCATTTCCTGGCTCAGTGGCAGCTGTGATTGTATTACACAGCCTGAGAGCGTCTAGACGCTGAGAATGACCACTTCCGGTCGGGAGGTGCGTTCCAAAGCTATGGAACGCACGGTACTTCCGGTTTCAGCGCACGCTATATAATTAAGTTAATACAGGCTTTCCCGTGCCTTTTACATTATGACAAATTGATATGGTGTTGAACGCTGCTACATCCCTCTGCCCCACGAAATTGGTAAGTGTGGCGTTAGTATAAACTAGTGATTTCAGTGCTGTCCATTAGACTGTCACAGGTGAGTGGGTGGTGACAGCTAATGAGACTGCAAGCCATAAATAGCCGGTCATTAGGTCAGTTGTACATCTTGTCTGCTGTACCCATGTTGATTATCTTGACAAAGACCCCTGTTGTGGGTCGAAACGTCGATGCCTTTTTGATGTCCCTGATGTGACGAATAAAGACTACTTTTGCTTTTGCACAAAACTCTCAGTGTTGGTGAGTGCCTGCCTCTCTACAAACTTTATATTTGGGATCCAAAAATCCTCTAAAGTGGAGCACCGCCCTGTATCCCTTGCTTATGGACTGAGTGCGGTTCTTCCGAAGTATATATGGAGTGCCTGAATTTATTTCATGTATTTCCCTGTTCCAGCACCGACCCAGAATATTGCTACAGATGAATGGTGATATTGGATATACTATTTCTCGTTTGATGGTTCTACAACATGACAAGTGTACAGCTTTATTGAAGGGGTGGATCCCCTGTTTTATTGGAAACTGCACTATCCCATACATTGATTGGGTGAGAACTCTCCGCTTTAGCATGCCTAGATAATCTAGTCTCAGTTGCCACTCCAGTCTTGTTACTTTAATAATTTTTCTTAGTGATTTTTTGTCTTTGGTTTAATTTCTTTTTTGGTGTGTGTAGTTTGTACGTATTCTCTAGTGCATTTATGATGTCGCAAAATGCTATTTCAATGCTTGACGATGCAACCCTTGAGAGGGCACAGAATACTCTGATTTCATTAACAGATGATGAGGCCGAAAAGGTCCTTTTTGACCACTCTGAGTTCATTGAGTTACCTAATGAAACCGCCGCGGATCTTTATCATAAAATCTTAAAACTAAAGAAAAGGGAAGTCGACCTGACTTTACATGGTCAATTCTTATCAGACTACTTTCGTAATAAAAAGATCCCACGCGGTTTTAGGGTTAACAATGTACCCACCATCGGGCGCAATAATTTGGCATTTTGCACCCGGTGGTGTGGAGTGCTCAATAAATGTTCATTAGATCTTGTACTTTTAGTGATCGAGGAGGTTGGTACCGAATTAACCAAGGTTAAGCAGGAGATAGCACAATTTAATGTTTCATCACTCCCTGCCCTCTCGTTGGAAAAAAGTGAGAAATGGATTGAGAAGCTTGGCGACCAGGTAAAGAGCTACCAGGGTGATCTAATAGCCTTTAAACGGAAAAAATTGGAGGTTGTGAACTCTGATTACACAAACCATCAGGTATATAGGTGGCTCAAGGGGGAACCCAGGCGCCACCAATATCAAGGGGGGCGCCGGCCATTTAGGTCAAGGCACTTTAGATCATTTGATAGTTCCTCCCAGTCAAATTCTGAGAGTGAATTCACCGATCACAGACCCCCTAGAAATCCCACCAACTCTGGGACTTTTTTAGGGAGAGCAACCCGCAAGTTCCCAGACCCCACAGAACGCCCAAGCGGTACCCGAGCAGGAGGGGGCGCGGGGGGCGGAAAAAGAGGGGGGAAAGGGAAAACCTAGCGGTAGTATTCAACATTTCTAGTCACCCCCTGACACCTACGGAGACTGACCTGTTGTCGCTTGGCTTCTCATTTATTCCCACAGTTAGACCCGACAAATTTGAACTGGCCATTGATAATTACAAATTTGCACGTAAATTGCGTCTCCGCGAATTCTTCGGGGACAACACTACACTAGCAACAGAGAGTACCCCCAAATTTGTTAAAACCAGTACTTTTGACCCTCAGACAGCCAATCCTAGTATTAAAACCTTTGCCCGCATGGTGGAGCATGAGATGGTGATGTGCAAAGATACACATAATTATGATAATCTGTCTGTAGATCAGAGACAAGCACTACAGGATCTTATGAAAAAAGACCATCTTGTGTTCCGTCAGGCGGATAAGGGGGGTGCAATTGTTGTGCAGGATTGGGCGGCATATAATGCAGAGGTACAACGTCAACTCAGTGATGGTAGCACTTATGAAAAACTTGACAATAATCCTATGTTTAAAATTAAAAAAATGGCTGATCTGTTGATTGAGAGGGCGGTTATGGCTCAATGGATCGACCCTAAATGTGCGGCCTACCTCCGGGTGGACCATCCAGTATGTCCATATTTATATACGTTACCTAAAATACACAAAAGACTGGATGTGCCACCCGGAAGGCCTATTATCTCTGCAATGGGCTCGGTTCTGCAACCGATTGCCAAATTTGTTGACAGTTTCCTGCAGATTCATGTTCAGAGGATGTGGTGTTATATCAGGGACACTACGGACTTTCTGGAGAAACTTTGTGAACTGAATGATATACCTGAAAATGCATTGTTTGCCACCATGGATGTCAGCTCGTTGTATACGGTCATCCCCCTTCAAGGTGGACTGGATGCAATGAGAGCTGGCCTCCTTGGTGGTGGACATGTTGGTCCACCGATTGAATTTTTGCTGGAACTGGCTGAGCTGGTTCTGGGTCAGAACCACTTTTGCTACAATGGCGATTTCTTTATGCAGCGGACGGGGACCGCTATGGGGTCATCCCTGGCCCCGTCATATGCAAATTTGTATATGCATGATTACGAAAACAGACACATTATGCCTACATTTGGTCCTAAAATTTTGTGTTATAAACGGTTTATTGACGATATTTTTATTATTTGGAGTGGCACTGAGTTAGAATTTGAGGCAATGCTGGAGTGTCTTAATGCTCTGGATACCCCTATACGCTTTACCCATACAGTGGATAGTTGCTCGATTAATTTTCTGGATGTTACAATCTACCGTGAGAATGGACAGCTATGCTCTACATTATTCCGTAAAGAAACGGATAGAAACTCCCTCCTACACTCTACTAGTCATCATCCGAGTACCCTGAAAGAGAGTCTCCCGATCTCACAATTCATGAGGGTATTAAGAAATAATACCTCAAGCAACAATACCACCATGCAGATTGATGAGATGCGTCAGCGTTTTCTTGATAGAGGTTACACATTGGCAACGATTGAGAGGTGCCTGAATAAGGCTAAGAAAAGGCACTATACCACTGAGAGTGATGCTAAAAAGCGATTGGAGGCAGGGAGAATGATATTCCCATCAACCTACAACACTGCCTCTAAGGACATTGAGAGGACTGTTAAGAAACATTGGTCCTTAATTACGTCGGATGTAAAGATGAAGGGGATAAATAAAAAACCACCTATGTTCTCTTACAGACGTGGACCTAACCTCAAGCAACTTCTTATGTGTCCAAACAAACAACCCAAGATGGCCACTACAACCTGGCTACCATCACAGAGATTGGGCTGTGTGAGGTGTGCTGATTGCACAACTTGTCGTTCCATGTTGGTGGGACGGTCCTTTTCGCATCCACATAGTGGAAAACAAATATCGATTAAACATCGAATCACCTGTACTTCATCGTATGTGATCTACATCTTGATCTGTCCGTGTGGACTCTATTACGTTGGTCTAACCACAAGATCGTTTAGAGATAGAATGGCAAATCACCGTTTATCGATACGACAAGCACTGGAGAATAAAAAATCTGATAAACCTGTTGCGAGGCATTTTTGTCAGATTGGACACTCCGTAGCAAGTCTGAAATGCATGTTGATAGATCATGTGCCACCACTGAAACGTGGTGGAGATCGGGAGAAGGTATTACAAAGAAAGGAGGCGAGATGGATTTTTGAATTGGGGACACTTGTCCCAAGGGGTTTAAATGAGCATAATGCGTACAATGTATTTCTGTAGGAGGGCTTCATGAGCGTGAGAAGCAATGGACTATGGGGTAGTGCAATAAATGTTTGTTCTATAAATTAAATTTTTTTCATTTTCTCTTCTGCATATGTATTTGATTATGCATAATTTTCTTATTTTTCCTTATATTTTTATATTTTTTTATTTTTACTTTTTTCATACTTTTTTCATATCATTGTTTGTTTCACATATTAATGGTTTTAAATAAAAAAATTGTAAATGCAAATGACCTGCTGACCTGCGCTATATATGGCTTGAGATTCATCATGGTAAAATGGTTCTTTGGTATAGTGATTGTCGCTAAGAAGACACTTCCTGTTTGCGTTCCAGTTAGATGGAACGCACTCCATTTCCTGGCTCAGTGGCAGCTGTGATTGTATTACACAGCCTGAGAGCGTCTAGACGCTGAGAATGACCACTTCCGGTCGGGAGGTGCGTTCCAAAGCTATGGAACGCACGGTACTTCCGGTTTCAGCGCACGCTATATAATTAAGTTAATACAGGCTTTCCCGTGCCTTTTACATTATGACAAATTGATATGGTGTTGAACGCTGCTACATCCCTCTGCCCCACGAAATTGGTAAGTGTGGCGTTAGTATAAACTAGTGATTTCAGTGCTGTCCATTAGACTGTCACAGGTGAGTGGGTGGTGACAGCTAATGAGACTGCAAGCCATAAATAGCCGGTCATTAGGTCAGTTGTACATCTTGTCTGCTGTACCCATGTTGATTATCTTGACAAAGACCCCTGTTGTGGGTCGAAACGTCGATGCCTTTTTGATGTCCCTGATGTGACGAATAAAGACTACTTTTGCTTTTGCACAAAACTCTCAGTGTTGGTGAGTGCCTGCCTCTCTACAAACTTTATATATATATATATATATATTTTTATTAGGGAAGGGACGGCGGCACTCGGATAAATATCAGGCAGAAACGCAGTGTAGGATTAACCTTTTTCGATATCTTGTTTATTTGGACACCATGGCAACCGACAAGGGAGGAATGACGTCATCAGTAGGCGCATTCCCCCGGCGCGGCTTCCCGTGGGCGACTGGCACTGGTGGAGGGAGTGATATAAGGTAGGTTGTAACTTCTTTCTTGTTATCCCGATGAAGATATCCAAATTAAGATATTGAAAACGTTTGATCCTATACTATCGTTTCTGCCTGTTATTTATCAGAGTGCCGCCGTCCCTTCCCTACTATTACATTCACCTTTCACAGGGTGAACTTGAAGGCACCGAAGCCAGTGTTCATTTAAGAGGTGTGCTGCCAACAGTGACATATATATATATATATATATATATATATATATATATATATATATATATATATATATATATATATATATATATATATATAGAGAGAGAGAGAGAGAGAAAGAGAGAAAGAGAGAAAGAGAGAGAGAGAGAGAGAGAGAGAGAGAGAGAGAGAGAGAGAGAGAGAGAGAGAGAGAGAGAGATCACATTAAATTAAATTGTTTTATCATAACACTTGGAATAGGCAAGGGTACAATTATGTCACTAATATGAAGGTGGGCTCACACTACATAACATTTTGAACGATTAGGCCTATCCTGATGTACTGGAACGACAAAATGTTCAAATCGGCCAGTGTGTACGCACTATGTCGCTACAATGCCCGATCCTGCGCAGTGAAATCCTCTGTTGGGCCTGCATGCAGGGCCGTCAGGAGACATCGTTAGGGAGGGTTATGGTGCCCAATGCAGCATGGCCGTTGCTGTCACTACAAGCTCCTTCAAAAATGTCCCATCACCCGCAATGTCATGCTGGTTACATATTGTCTAATGTGTACTCATCTTTACAGTGCCTTCAAAATTTGAAGTAGCTCTTTGATTTGAATGCGGTGTCATGGCGAGGAGACAACTCTGTTCTAGCTTAACAAAAGATAAAGAAAATGTCCAGCCAAAACAGTCAAGACCGTATTGCTGCTTGTCAGCGTTTGTCATTTAAAGCGTGTTTACAAAACTATGCAGCTCACTGCTGCAGAAAGCAGAGTTGAGATAAAGCTCACAGTTGAAATCAATGTCTTGTAACGAGGTCAAACACAGCCCACTATCTGCCAAAGTGATGTTCAATCTATGCAGCAAACCAGTACGCGAAAATGTATACTAGAGACAGAATAAAAAAATAAAAAAAATTAGGTTTGCAAAACAAGTCCTTTCAGACACATGGTAATGATAAAACAATTTACAAAAACACTGACTGTTAACCTTTTGCAGTCCACATTTTTTTGTTTAAATGAATTGTAATTTTTTTTTTAAAAAAATCATAAAAAAATAATCTACATTGAATATTGAACAATGTTAATGTTCTTATTTTAAAGTGGCTCACCACTACATCTGATACTAGCGCTAGGGCTTGTGAGCCTGACTACACGTTGGACCTGAAAGGGTTAAATCAATATCCTGTAAAATAAATGTAGGGTTATAGCTTATCTTGAGACCTTGAAGTAATGCCTGGATACACACTATAAAAAGCGGGATACATAACTAAAGATTTAGCGGTCCAATTCAGCATATGAGAATCAAACATTTGCGCCCAAACACTGGAAAACATACAATGGCCAATCAGCCAAATTGGTTAAATACATTTGATTTAAGAAATTTATCAGAACAATTATTATTTTTGGGGGTTTTTTTTGTGTCCATTTTCCAGTGTTTGGGAGCAAATGTTTGACTGTTATATGCTGTCATTTGGACAGTCTAATCTTTAGGTCTGTACACAGTTGAAGATTACAGTATCTGTCCAATATTTTAGGTAAGGGGCTAATACACATGGGCCCATTTTCCAGGCTCTTGGGAGAAATGGATGATTGTCATTTGCTCACATACCGATGCAGCCACATTCACTCACCTTGCGATGCGTACGCAGTAATAAGGAGCGTGGCTACGTGTATACATTACCAGATATTAAGTGCACCCAGAAAGATTGCACAGAAACATTTTAAATTAGTTTTTAGGCTTACAGTGCCTGTTCTATTACTTATTTAGTGTATATATCTCCAACATCTACCTTATATTTAGTGTATATATGTCCAACATCTACCTTACCTAAGTGTTTTAGTGTACTTGATTACTATGTGACCTTATTACTTTTCCTTATTGTGCATGAAGCAGCAATATAGTATATTGCTGTGTAGGGGCAATTTGCCATAGTGAATATCGTAAAAAGAAGGTGGGAAAAAATAAAATATTTTTTTTTCTCTTTTCTCCTCTTTCCCAGCTCACTCTTTTCCTCCCTTGTTCTTTTCCTCCTTCCATATATGTGGGCATACTCATAGGTTAGTAGGTACAGTATAGAGGGAAAATCTATATAGTAAATAGAAGTAAAAGGACTACTAAGAGTAAATGCTGGGTTGCTAGATACTCTTTGGTGTCATGGAGGATGGATTGGATGAAGTCGTGTGGCGCTCAGGAACCGGAGACGGACCACGAGATGAAGGATTAAAACGTGCAGGTTTAATGAAGGATTTCATAAATTGCTGACAGCAACAACTCGAATAATTCTTTGAGTGACAGTCAGTGATAAACAAAGATAACTTAAAGCGAGGCACTTGGGAATAACAAGGAATCGTCAGGGAGTCGTTAAGTTCCAGAAGGTGATCAGGTTTGACAGGTATGCACAGACTGTAGTGGCGCTCCGGGAAAGAAGGTGAAGCTGATGATGGACACAATGGATCCTAGGACTGAAAGAAGGTGGATACTGGGTCTTGGATTGATGGATCTGGAGGTGGTAGTACCGGGTAGCCCGGGAATACGGACTGGCAGTCAGACTTGACTGGAACTGCAGCGATGGGGTCAGAGACAGTGTTCCCTCTAAGCTGTGCGCGCGCACACAACTCGACGAGTGTGCGCACAGACATGACAACAGAGCGCACAAAGCAGCAGTGGTCCCTTTTTGCAGTTGTGCACTCAATTAATGTGTGTTTCACCCATTAACTACATCATGTGCTGTGTTTTGAATGTTTCAAATCATTTTGAAGTAAAGTTAACACAAATGCTGAACGTCATTTTCCAGTTATATATAAGTGACGCACAAAAATTAAAATTTCCTTCCAAAGTTGCACAGCCAAAATCTTTTGCCGCACACAGCCTTCCTAAAATTAGAGGGAACATTGGTCAGAGACCAGCTGAACTCAAACTGACGGCAGGGCAGAAGAGGCAAGGGCACCAGTAAGAGTCAGGAGTCTTTCTCATGAATTGAACAGCTCTGGAGACTTTTTGTACTGACCCTGAACAGCCTAGGCATATCCCCTATATCCATAGAGGGCGGCTGCCATTGGCTGTCAGGGTAGAATGGGCGGAAACCCCTGACCTGGCCCAATCTTTGTTTTTGCCCTGAACCAAGATGGCGGCGCCGGCCTCCCGGCGCAACCAACTACAGAGACAGTGCTGCATCTCCCGGCTCCCCCTGCTGCCGCCCACCATCCACTGGTCTGGGAGCTCAAACACGCAAGCCGACTGTGGGCACGGACGGGTGAGTAGTGTGCCCGCCGTGCTCCGCCACGGCAGCCTGTTACACTTTGGTGATGTCTCAGACAGCCAAAAGCCATCGCTTGAGAGATGTACACAATATAAATATTTGTTTTATGTATTGCATGTCTTCTGTAATGTGTTTTACGAAGTGTTGTATTGGTAAAGGAAAATATAATAAAAAATAAAATTAGTTTTTAGGATTTATAGCCAATTATGTTTCAACAAAGAAATGTATAACATTTATACAAATATTCTTATTTTGTTAAATTAACCAGAATAGAGTATTTAGTATTCAAGGGAATACAACACAAAGCTGTATGCAGAAAGTTAAACAGGGATAAGCAGCTATTAGAAAATAAAACCTCTATGGCCAGTTTTTGAATGATCTATAAAATAAATCAAAGGGGCATACACACAAGACGATTCGCTCCATGAACAATATGTTCAACGATTTCCCATTAACGATACAGTGCATAAACACTGAACAATATAGTTTGCACTATTGTACAGTAATGTTAGTGGGTCCCCAGTCCGTACATGCAGTCCTTGACTATATAGATCAACTGAGGTGCATGTACAGACAACAGGGGGTGGGGGGTATAATTAATTCTCCGTAGGAGCACGCATTATTCATCGCTTGTATCGGATACACTGGTATATATTTTAAACAATATATTACGAAGTAGTGCCAAAATGAGAGACATGGTTTAAAATATCGCACAGTGGCCCTTATTCTGATTGAGTCGGACGGCTCGGTGTTGGTATTTGCACATGTGCAGAGGCGTATCTGCGCATGTGCAAATGCCTTGCACGTCTGAACACAGAGTGAGGTCCGTGCAGAAAACGATCGTACGGAACCATCCCAGCAGTGGGTGGAGAGGGGCGTGAAGGGCTGTTTGGGCTCATACCCATATGCGTACGCCCCGAGTTTCATGGGCGTTCCCATGAAAACGCTGGGCGTATGTATGGTAATGCGGCTGTGACGCACGTGTGGGGGGGCAGACATCTGCCCATATCCCTGCTTTCATACGGAAAAATGTCTGAGTGGTCTGGAGCACTCAGTGCTGCCTGACCGCTCGGTCCATCATTCGATGGTCGGCGACCATCAGAGGATGGGGGAGGTTACCACAGATGGAGGAGGTGTCACATGAAGCATCCACTCGCGGTCCGTACACTTGGCGTCTTACCACATTCGGACGGCTTGAGCGATCCGTATGTTAGCCGGGGCTAAGAACACTCGGTTCCTTTTCGAAATACGCATCCGTCCGAATCAACTACAATAAGAGCCAGTGTGTACACACCCTAAATCTGTTCCATATATCGTTAACAATAGTAACATAGAATGTAATTTAATTTTTGTTAAATTTTATATTGTTTGACAATGACAATAAACTGTTATCTCTTTTACTTCGGTAGTTACAGTTATTTATCAATATTCTAATGTCAAACGTCATCATGCACACTCCCAAAACCATTGGTCCACAGCAACTAAATTAGTACTGTTTTGGCAGTTACCCCTGGTGTCTACTTTTTAGGCTGCCACTTTATTGGTGAGCGCAGGTCGGCCCAGCCACAAGTGCTCAGTTCATCCAATTTATTGCTGCTGGCCCACATATTGGTGCTATAATACAATATAACGACATTATCATTTCCATTTATCTAACTAAACACGCAGCGCTCTTCCCCCAAAAACACTTTCATCTCATTTATTATTCCAGCATATGCACCACAGAATTTTCACTACGTCTATCCCATCAACATCCCATTAAATCTCTCTTTTGTGCAGACTATGAGTCATACTGCTGCTTTTAAACATAGTTGGAGAACCGAATCCTAGGCTCAAAGATTAATACATATTAAAATGATTTTCCTGTAATAAAATGTCATTATAAAAACAGTCATATATGACTGTTGCACACAAATATACACATATAAAAGTACACCTGCACCAGCTCAGCTGCACAATAGTCATAAAGGTTACAGTTATCCATTAACATTTCCAATTTTCTTGAAGATATAATTCTCATTATCATTAAGAATGCCACACTCCAGTTGCAGATTACCACCACTGATCAGAATGTGGTCCTCAGTTTCCTACATGCAATGGGGGTTATTCTGGTTGATTCACAAGGCTGCAAATTTGCAGCCTTGCAAGTCCTCCCAGACCCCGCCCAGCAAATGGGTTACTGGCCGCACCCAGGCAAATTATCATCAGTGACAGGAGCCTGGTGCTGTGCAGTGACATTGCATGCAGCACTCTGCTACTGTCACAGTGTAGGAAACTGCAGTGCTGACAGATGTGTCTCTGGAAGCAGCCTAGCATTTCCAGGAATGCTGGGTAGACCCCTGAATAGGTGAAAATAGAATTGGCCGAAAAGACCACACCTTTTTCCCATGAAGCAAAGCTCCCTTTTCTGTTGTGGTGCACCTGGTGTTCCGAAGCCCTGTAAAGCCCCTGTGTACACAGTGTTATAGCATGTTCCAGCTACAGCATCATGTACATGGCTGTACAAGCTTAAAGCAAAGCAGCTCTGGAAACTGTATACCAGTAATGTGTGAACAACATGGCAGTTGCAAGGATTGGTGTAAAAGTTCCAAATTCATTTGGTAGCCAGAAGTGATCACCAAAACCAGACTATGGATACCATTCTTTATTTTCTTTATGATACTAGGGTATTAGTTCAGTATTGGCACAAGTAATACGTGTGGAAAAACATGATGAAAATAAACTCTCTTACAAACACTAGATTTCCACTTCCAGCCGTGAACTCTCTTGTGTCACTTTGCTCTGCTTTGAAATCCAGATTTGAAATCAAGCTGGTATCAGGACTTGATCCAGTGAAATGTCAGATAAAAGCAGCACAGCAGGCTACCTGGATAAATATTAGATAGTATCACAGACATCCTACAGTTCAGTTTGTAAGAAAAATCTCTACAGTATAAATGTACTATGCTATGCATAATATATGACCCACACAAATAAAAGCGCTTAGGCATACAACAGTGATGCGTTGTTGAATACACCTCTCCACAGCTGTGTTTGGACACAAAAAAAACAACAACTCCAATCTCAAGTTAACCTGCAGGATATTAAACAATGTAACCGATACATGATGGAAACATTAACAAATTAATTGTATCCACAAACATTACATGTGTCTACAGGAACCATATAATAAAAACAACCAAAAACTCACAACAGTAGAAACTAAAAATGTTCATTAAAAATGCATAAACTAGAACATTCCAGGTTTGTTTTTCCTGAGATGAGTGATATCTAATCTGTTGAAATTGAGAAGTATAAATACTGTATTTTATAAAGTAATCTATACTGAACTGATTGATGTACATAGATTATCTTGTGCACTTATTATTACCTAAATACAGTATATCCTACACGTTCCTTCAACTGGTTGTAATGTTAAGGTGGAGGTGCTTCACTAACCGAACAGGAACAGTGTAAGAACTCGGCAGGCATTGCCTTGCAGAAATGCATTGTGGGAATTTGTTGATTTATACACCGCGACAAGGCCAGCTATGTCACTTCACTGCCTTGCCTGCAGTCTAAGCTGCTTGACCTGCATCAGATCTTATAAGCAGAGTTCTAAAAATGCGGTAGGCAGGTTTCAGCATTCTGTAATGGAGTATGGAGCAACACTTTTGAAAATAAAGCTGCAGGGTAATGTCAAAATTGAATACTGCATTTTAACTTCATAAACCATATATACATATTTGAAAAGGTTAAGGTTTAAAAGGTCCTCCAACTGAAAAGCGAAGGGGACTTCAAAAAAACATATGAATTGTGGTCTATTAGTAACCAATGTATAGCGTGTGGAAGTCCCAGGAGTTTTCAACACTTTCTTGCTGAGTAGATACAGCTAATCCACCACTGTCTAGGTCAGTGGTTCTCAATTTTCCACTTGGGTTCCCCTGGATGCCAATTGCATTATTTGTTCTCCCCAGCATTTATATTCATAGCTTATATATTGCTGTGGCTAGATTCATAAACATGGGAAAGCATCCAAGTATTAATGATCTTCAAAGTTGAGTGGCAATTTCAGGTGCAATATATATATATATATATATATATATATATATATATATATATATATATATATAACAATGTAGTGGATGCGGCGGCACTCAAACAATGAAACACAGACGGCAAAGGTAGTTTCCAACGTTTCGTGGCGGCGTTGCCACTTTATCAAGGTGCCAGTGACCCAGGCAAGGTGCCAAGGTGCCAGTGACCCAGGTGGGTTCACTGGCACCTTGATAAAGTGGCAACGCCGCCACGAAACGTTGGAAACTACCTTTGCCGTCTGTGTTTCATTGTTTGAGTGCCGCCGCATCCACTACATTGTTATATTGGTTGAACTCCCTTGGGAGTTTTCATCTTGGTAGGCACCTACACTCTTCACTGGCTTTAACCCCTGTTGCTTGCACTTGGAGTGCCACCGCCTCTCCCCCTATATATATATATATATATATATATATATATATATATATATATATATATATATATATATTTATTTCAGGTGCAATATATAGATCTGCAGATACACTGAGCTGTTTTGACTGGGTTGCATCAAGGCTACATAACACTTATTTAGCACTTTATAGCACTTTGTTTTATATCCGTGTTCTGGATCTTTCACCCCTGTATCACTCCTGACACATATTCGCTGCTTTCACCTAATACTCTAAATCCCCATTGTTTTTTTTAAAATATATCACTCATTTTGGCCTTTTTGATCCTTATCACTTACAAAATTGGGTACTTATGTAGTATCTGGGCGTCCGATTTTGTGATTGTATGCCTTACCTTAAGGAATACAATCAGATGCGATGCGATTTTGCATAGGATTCAATGTTAAGAAGGTCCTGTTCATTTCCCCACTATCCAAGTGGGCATAGAGTTGATTTTATATAGCGTGGCGAGCGCAGCGAGCCACCGAGCCCGAAGCGTGGCGAGCGAAGCGAGCCCCGCGAGGGGCCGCATATTTCTTAAAAAGTATTCTGTGTACGCTCGCCACGCTTCGGGCTCGGTGGCTCGCTACGCTCGCCACAGGTTTATATCCAACTCCATGCCCACTTGGATAGTGGGGAAAGGAAAAGGACCCCTTTTTCCCATTGAATTCTATGTTAAAATGGACTCAGACCATTTTAACATTGAATCCTATGGAAAAATCTTGACCATCGCATCGCATACGATTTGGTCGCATGCGATGCGATCCGATCCGATTTCTAAATCGGACGCCCAGATACTACATAAGTACCCAAAATTGTTTATTGTGTATGCTCAATATCATTAACAATCCCCCCCCCCCTCCCCCCCAGGTCAACATATGGTTTTTCACTTTTTTGTCCTGAATTTCAACACAGTCGACATGGACACTAAAAAAGTGCAGAGCGTCCCCTGGAATGGCTCGCTACACTCAGCACACTATTTTATTATCCCACCATGCCCATAGTCATTGGTAGGGCATGAAATACCACGTCAGCTTAAAAAAAAAAAAAAAGAGAGGGAAAAACCCCATGTCCACCTTTTCACTGTCAACCTTCAGTCATGTCGACCTAGTGACCATATCCCCACCATAGCCAGGCTGTATGCACAATTAAGTTCCTTAATTTGAGCCAACATCCTCCCCACTAAATCCGCATCTCTAGTAGCAATGGCTCTAAAAGAACAAGGGGGTGCCTGAGTGTATAAAGGTAGTTTAATATTCAGTCATAAAAAAAGATCAAAAGTGGTGCACACCAACGGTGGCATTCAACAGCATAAAATACCATTCCTATCATGGACAGTACAGTACAAGGCTGATAACCATTCCAGACAAGCTCTGGCTATAACCCGGCTTGGACCGATGATTCAATGAAAGGTTGCTAACCCAAACTCTAAGCCTGAGTGAGTACTCCTAACATGTTAAATGAACCCTCTAAAAGTTATTGCATGGGGTATCCCATAGATTCTGGCACTTAATGCGGAATCTATGGTTTGCCGCACATTGCCCATGGAATGCACACAAACATCTCTGCTCTGCGACCGACCCCCCCCGACTCTCAGGATAACCCATCCGTGATTAATGCCAGCAGGGAGACTGTAATTAAGCGGGGGACACTAGGATTTGTATGCATCTGCAGTTTTAAAAGGTATATGAAGAGGATGAGTCCCACTAGTTCCCTGCAGCAAAGAGCTTACAGAACTTTACAATTTACAGGAATATAGACAAATGTTAGGGCTGATTCTGTGTTGGACAGATGTCAAAGACAGGGCCAGGTGGAGCTGCAGCTCCAGGCCTACACATAAAAATAGGTCCATCATCATGACAGCATAATGATCATCAGTCAGACACCATATGTCCATAAATCATAAGTATTACAATTGCATCTATATATTTTACACATTTATGCAATATTTGTACTTACAGTATATGTATAGGGAGACATTAGGGATTAGAGTGTGTGGGATCTACATTCCTACATGGCATTGGACTCATCTCCACTTCTCATAAAAGCCCCTTGTACATTTCAGCTCCAGGCCATGATGCGCTTAAGCCGACCCTGCTCATAGACCAAAGCTATGTGAAAAACACATTGGTGAACACTGAAAGGAACTGAGTGATAGGACAATGGGGTGTATTCACTGCGGCCGGCTGTCAGAGGACAGTAAGCATTCCCCCAAAGGGCAAGGCACGTGGCTAATGCAGGGAGCCTTCTGCATTTAGCCGCGAGCCTGCATTGCAAACGGTCACGGCGCGCAGAAAGCATTGATTACATCCCAATGCTACGGATACAGCACTGACCATGATGAGCGTGACACAATGTTATCATTCCTGAAATCAGAAAGTAAGTGGCAACTTCAAGTCTTAATTAGGCACTGGAGTGGATTTTATTAGGCATTAAATACATTGGATAATTTCTTTGACTGCAATATCCATTTACATTATAATGCGTCTATAACACAACAGCCTGCTTGATTACTATAATTTTTTTAATCTATTCCTGCGATGGGCTGAAGTCAATCTCATGCAAAATAGCTTCCCTGATCCTGTTAAAAAGTCGGAAACTCATTAGTAGAATATATACACACAATATTATTTATCCAGTGCTCACAGAGCTGGGTTTTGGCTGTAGCCAGTATAATCACGTTTTACTGCCAGTCATAATTAGTGCCGTACTTAATATGTAGAGTAGAACACACCATTTCTAAAACTACACTTGCGGAAAACAGTAAAAGTATTACTTATTGCCTGACGAAGTTCATGCAGATTTGTCTGTAGTAACATGATTTGCACAGAAGGAAAAACATACAAACCTACACATAAAGAAAAGATTGCAGATGTTTTTATAAATCTTATTAAATAACAATAAGTACGGGCACATGTTATGAAGTATTGTTACCTTATTGTTACAGTCCAGGATTTGTACTAAGCTTAGCAGAGATCAGAAGACAAGGGTTGGGCAAAGCAATGGTCTAAAGACAGAAATAAAAAACATAGTCTGGTGCATAGGATGTCAATAAGAGCAAGCAGAGATAAGACTGAAATATTCAGTACAAAGCTGCGGTGTACGCAGACAAGGGTATTGGCAAAGCAGCCAGATCAGAACACAGACATCCAGTAATGGAGCAGAGTGGAGAATGGTCCAGGAGCAAGCCAGGGGTCATCAGCAAATGCCTATTGAAATGTTCAGGGGTGTGCACAAGTTCTAAGTTCACAGAACAATGAGTACTGTAGTGTTGACTGCTAAATAAAATGCCCTAATACATTTAAAGATGCAGACTTTTAATTACAGACTGATTAGTTGATAGTGCAAGAGCAGACATAATGAAACAGAAGAGGAGCTAGAAACAGCCTAGGCCTATAGTGTTTGTCAAATGCAGGGAGAGTCAGGTCTTTTTTGTGGTGAATATTAGCCCAAGTGACTCTCTAACGCTGTCCCAGCTAGCCTGAAGAACTGTGACGATGCAAGAAGGAGTCATGCTTTTGTGCCGAAGTCTCTATATCCTCAGAAGTTCATGGGGACCGAAATGGGATGTCACTGTGTGGTGCACCCAAAGAATACGTATTAAAATGTAACCTTTATTTAATTAGATAGATAAAATGTAGTGAAAATATAACAGACACAAGACATTAAACACATAACATGTAGTAAAAATGGATATCTTTATCCATGCGACGTGGGACCCCCGTTCCCTTACTAGTAATGTATTCACTTTCAATTAGTGTTCTGAGAAACTGTCTTTTAAATAAGCTTTATTAGGTACGGTATATTAGGGAATAAGTCTCCGTATAGTTAACTGTGTATGTGACACAGAGTACAGATAGTAGCGGCTAGAGCGCAATCATATATGCGGCATAGGAGCACAATGCTCGATCACGATTGTGCCTTGCGGCCGGTTAATGCCTCAGAAGTCACGGGGTCGCAGTGCTACGCGTCACACACTGCGCTTCCCTCGCTGACTCTGGTGCTATTTAAGACACACGGACCTAAAAAAAAAAAAAATAATAATAATTTTTTTGTTTTTAATTAATTAAGCTAGACAGATCAGAAATGCATTCAATGGGTAAGGGGAGTGGGGGGTAGCCACGAAGGTACGGTCGACGTACGCTTCGCCACTAGCTTCGTCAGGACCATCATTTTCATGGTGCACTTGAAATCTCATCAGGCCACATGATCTTTTGCCAACCGTTTACATTCTAATTCCCCTAAACTGGAGGCATTTCACTGTGTTAGTATGCCATTTCTATCGGCTGCCAAAAGCCCATTTGCTTCTGTCTAGTCGATATAATGTGCAGCATTCTGCTCTTTGAAATACCATCTGAATTGGTCCCAGATTTGATGCAATGTTATACACCATACACGTCTGTCCAACTAACAACCCTCAGCAAATTCACCAGTGCAGCTATCACATTACCTAGTGTATACACTTTATTAGTTTAGTACTTCATTCTAAAACTGGATGTGACTGGATTTATGCAGAATATGTATTTATAAAGACATTTATTGCATTTTTATAAATCAAACACTTTGAAAAGTTGGTACTTGGGTATTATCACGGCGCCCACAAAATCAGCCGCAAATCGCATGCCAAAATCAGATGCGATTTAGCGGCCGATTTTCCGTGATTTTAAGCCAATTTGCATGCTATTCCATCCTTGCACACCCCCACTATCCAAGTTAGCCCGAAGCATGGTGAGCGCAGCGAGCCCCTTGAGGGAATGCGGTAGGCGTCCTCCCGACCGGTTCATACCCCCACTATCCACGTCGGTGTGGAGTTGATTTTATAAAGTGTGGCGAGCGCAGCGAGCCACCGCGCCCGAAGCGTGGTGTGCGCAGAGAGCCACCGCGCCCGAAGCGTGGCGTGCGCAGCGAGCCCCGCGAGGGGACACAGAAAACGATCCCGAAGCATGGCGAGCGCAGTGAGGGGACACGGATTACTTGACATGTGTTCCGCGTCCCCTAGCGGGCCTCGCTGCGCTCACCACGCTTCAGGATCGTTTTCCGCGTAACCTCGCTGCGCTCGCCACGCTTTATAAAATCAACTCAACGTGAATAGTTAGGGTATGAACAGGTCAGGCGCTATGCTTCGGGTTGACTTGGATAGATGGAATATCATGCTAGATGGAATATCATGCAAAATCGGCAGGAATTTGCATCGCTGATCAAATCAGACGCTAGATTGTATGCGATGTAGATGAAATCGGGTGCCATGATAATACTAAAGTAGCGAAAAGTTTTTAGTGGGCAGATATACACCCAATATAGTGATCTTTCAGATTCTCCCAGATACTCCTTCATGGCTGGTCTCCACTCCACATGTACAGAAGCAGAGGGCTTCATCATGTCAATTTTGGCAAAAAGTTCAGGATATAACCAGCACCGCTGGGGCCACATGGCCCTTGCTCTGTACATACAGGAAATGCACACAGCTATATCACTTATGGTCCCATTGAGGAGCATATCCCAGCCTATATGTTTAATCTTTCTGTACTTTAAACCACAATGGAAAGACATTATATTGATTAAATATTGTACATACTATAGTTAATTAAAATACATTTTACACAAATGCTCCCTATGTACAGAAAATTACTTCCTGTTTGTGAAATCCAAACTGGAAAGGATTTCATCATAAGGAATTAAAAGCCACCATCCAGACCACCACTCTGCTTTGACAAAGATTGCTCAGCCAGGTTGAAATGTGTTGTGTGTATGAGGACTATTATTACCAGAAAAGCCATTGATACAGTACCTTCCATTACATCCATTTGGAGAGCCCATTTACCACAATTGCGATATCCAGATAGCAAAAGGACTGATGCATAAAAAAAAATTAAAAAAAATCAATTGATGTGAAAATCTACTCAGAGAACGTGTTGACTTTTATCCAAATTGTGAGAAGTGGATATGTCCTTTCAAAAGATGTTTTAAAGAATACTAGAATCAATTTCAGTTACAATATTATATTACCATTGTGTTTCCTCTCCATTCACTTTTCACGCACATCGCTGAGGATATCATAAAGGAAGATGAAAATGCCAATTACAAGTCACTCAAAAGTAAGCACATTTTCCAAAGGGCACTGACTACTAGTGTGGTCCCAGAAAACCTGTGGCTCTCCAGCTGTTGTGCCCCCCTCCGCACACGGGTGCCGAGGGGGGCACTGCAGTAGTAACTTAATCATGTCGTATATCTATATTTATATACTGTATACACAAAAGACAATACATCATGGGCACTGCCCATCTCCAACCGACCAAGTCTGGTGCCATCCAGATACTACTACCACATGGCACAATGGAAGAAAAATACCAAGCTGGCAGCACTCTAAATAAATGGGAGGAAGGAAGGATAGATAGATAGATAGATAGATAGAAGCATTCGATTTCGATTTGATTTTGCTACTATAAGCAAAAATCGAATAGAAAACAATAGTGCATATCTCACCTTGTTTACCCTCTACAATGGTGTGTATACAAGTATTGATTTACTTTCAATTCTATTTGCTGTTGATTTCCCCAACTCCACCCACGTTTGATTTGGCCTTTGCTTTCCATTCAATTTCACATTCGATCTGCACTTTTGCATTCGATATCTATTTTGATGTGCATTCAAGGCACATTCAATTTCCTTGCCTGCACAGTCTATTTTTCTTTTCTATATAGAGAGTGCGCATCGAATCAAATGTGGATCGAAACTATCTTAAAAATGCTTGATTTTGATTGCAATTTGCTTCTATAAGCAAAATTAAACTTGAAAACCTGTCAAAAATATAAGCGTGTGTACACACCTTAAGACAGTAATGGGTATCGGAGAGGGGCAGAGAGGTTAGGGGCTAATTGAAGGGAAAAAATGAAAACAGCCTGGGGAGAATGGATGTGGGGAAGGGAAGGAAAACTATTTTATTTTAATGTAGAAGAGAACATTACAAAGAGAAAAACTTGTAAAAAATGAGAAAGGGGAGTTGAAAGTGTCTTCTGTATTTCACAGGAAATCAAAGTGAAGTCACTATGTGAAACTACTGTAGGTATTTTTCTCTAGGCAGTAAAGCCTAGGTTCATACTTGCAATAGTTGAATCAGCAATACAAAAATATGTATTAATACATTAATATTAGAAGCATGGTGTCATGGAACAAATAGTAACTGCTGCAGTCATTTATTTTTAACAATAAAATTACAGCGATGTCAGTCTGATTTATAAGTGTTGCACCTATTGTTAAGTAGTATTTAAATTTAATTAAAATAAAACGCTTTTCTCATTCAGCCATTAAGTTATTTTGTGCAGAATAAAAAGGAAGCTAAAAATGATACTAGCATTTTGTGTTTTAACAGGTTTCTGTGCAGTTGTCAAGCTTTCAGACGTGGAATGAAATAATGAAAGGCTGTTATTTGTAAACAAATCATTTTGTTTCAAAATGTACCAATGCCATTTAAAAAAAAGGTTTAATTGAAAAAAAAAAAAAAAAGTTCAAATCTTTACAGCCAAAATGCAAGGGCACCAGCAGCCATTTCAACCACAATCAATTGGTCGTCTTTTTGCTGCTGCCATTACATTTTGACCGAATGGATATTTTTTTTTTTTTTTTCAAAAAATGTTTATTGAAGCATTATACAAAATAGCAACACAAATACGTTGTGCACAGATTTTGACATACATGGTGTACTGTGATCTTCTGTTTAAAAAACAAACACATCTTTACATATTACTGGTGTAGTCTAATTGTTGGTTTAGAAAAATATTAAGAACACAAAAGAAGAGACCAGAAATAAAGAGAAATATAAGATGACCCTCAGATTGTTTACCACAACTGCACCCCTTAGCTGCACATTTTTCATATGTAGGGGATATTTTCCCTGGATCAGTGGTCGAAGTGGGACGGTATGCAGCGGTATGGCACTTTTTTTTTTAAGGAACCCGGAAGTGCTTTTTGCCCCTTTAAATATTGTGCAGAGGCACATTGTGCAGATGGAGCTCTCCCGCCGGCGCCGGGCGCACACATGGAAGTGCCTGGTTCACCGTACTACAGCCGCCACTGGAGCCCCCCCCTCCGCAAACCCCTGACGGCGCACACATGGAAGTGCCTGGTTCACCGTACTTCAGCCGCCACTGGAGCGCCCCCCTCCGCAAACCCCTGACGGCACCAGGCGCACATATGGAAGCGCCCAGCTCACCGTACTACAGTCGCCACTTTAGCCCCCCCCCGCCGCTCCCATTAATTTCACCGCTGGAGCCCTTGTGCACCCAGCTCTCATCCTCCCCGCGACTGGAGATCTGCTGGGCATCACTGCTGGTACCCTGGTAGGTCTCTGTCCCAGCTTTAAAATAGCCACAACACTGACCTGATCTGGCACAGCGGTAGCAAGGCGATTTGTAAATATTACCGCTATATGTTAACTCGCAGTGGCATTAATGTGCCTACTCCCTACAAGATACATCCACTGCATATTGGAGAATCCTCCTGAGAATCGTACCCGTGCATGCTCGCAAGCCACCTTGAGTTTTGAAATAGCAGCGGACCAGATATGATACAGCTGCAGCCGGGTGAGTTATCCACTGCCCTGCCTGACTGTTGCAGTTAATGCACAAGGAAACGGTGGGGAGGGAGAGGGAGGGAAGAGAAGGAAAGGTAATCCCCCATAGCAAAGACCATGTAACCCATGGCAAAGAGCATGTAGGTAAGCAGTACTTATGTAGCATAACATGTAATGGGCATTATGGCATGTGGTATTATATGTAATGGGCATTACAGTGTGTATAGAATAGAAAGGTGATGCTTTGCACTAATTGGCAGCTGGTGTACTAGATCACAAATGTGAAAACCCCACACCACTAATTGACAATGTACAATTACAGTGTGTGTCAATGTGTAATTTACATTAGGGTGTTTGGTATAACATGTAATGGGCATTATGGCGTATGGTATAATATGCAATAGGTATTACGGAGTTTGGCATAATATGTAACCGGTATTATGGTGTGTGTGTGTGTGTGGCATAACGTGTAATGGGCATTATGGCATGTGGTATAATATGTAATGGGTGTGTAACATGTGTAATAGGTATTACAGTGTAAAATTTTGGAGTTCACGGTCACTACTCTTTCATCCTGGCTCAGATTTAAAAAAAAAAAAAAAAATGTTGATACATTTTTTTTTTTAAAGCGTCAATCAATTACAAGGCAAAACCATGTCTTGTAAATGACTGTCTATGATCGGCCAGCAAAATAGAACCTTATTACTTATGCCTCTAGAGCTCGAATATAGGCATCTTCCCTAAAAATGACAGGAAACGCCATTTGTATGAACACAGTCCTACAAAGCAAATCAAGTAGTTTTTTAGGTACTTGTTTCCTAGCACGGCCACAATCTTGTGGATCGTGTACCTTTAAGTTAAGGTACACGATCCACACGATGGACCCGATTTCCTTTGAAATCAGGTCCATTTTGCCGGCAAAGGTACAAAATCGGGGGCATCGCGTCGGTCGGGACCATTAACATTGGTCCCGACGCGACCGACGCGATGCCCCCGATTTCCCCATAGGCTTCAATGTTAAAATATTTTTTAACATTGAAATCGTGAGGATCGCGTCGGTCTTGTGCCATTATAATGGCACAAGATGAGATGGACTTGATTAAGTCCATCTCACCTTTAAAAAAATGTGAAAAATGTGAAATGGGCCAATATGACCCATTTCACATTATAGATGTCCCCGTCGTCACCCCACGATAGACGCCAACCCGAAGCGTGGCGAGCGCAGCGAGCCGGCGAGGGGCGGCGGTGCGCGTCCTCCGACCTTTTCATTCCCCTACTATCCACGTCGGCGTGGAGTTGAGAATAGAATAGTGTGGCGAGCGCAGCGAGCCACCGAGCCCTCGCGTATAACTTCACAGGTATACGCGTCCCCTTGCCACGCTTCGGGCTCGGTGGCTCGCTGCGCTCGCCACACTATTCTATTCTCAACTCCACGCCGACGCTCGCCACGCTTCGGGTTGGCGTCTATCGTGGGGTGGGGTTTACGTGGTTAAATTTGGGGGTCTAGGGAATATTTTACATTGAATCCAATGTCATTCAATCAAAAAATCGGGTCGAAAATCGGGTCGGTCGCGTCGATCGCATCGCATGCGACCAAATCGCATGCGATGCGATCGACCCGATTTTTCCGACACGACCACCCCGATGTAAATCGGTGTGGCCGTGCTAGGAAACAAGTACCGTTTTTTATGATAAGCCATACCTCCCAACAGTCCCGATTTCAGCGGGACAGTCCCGATTATCAGGGCCTGTCCCGCTGTCCCACCTGCGGGCGGCAGTGTCCCGCGGTGAGGGGGGGCTGTTGGGAGTACCCCCTGTCGGCTGCTAAGCAGCGGGGAATAAACGCTGTGCGCATGCGCACAGCGTCTATTCCCGCAGCCAGGGGGCTGGGGGCATGGCTAGAGGCTCACAGAGCCTCTGGGTCATGCCCCCATAGCGTCAAAATGGGGGCGTGGCCTCGCGGGAGAGCCACAAGTATAGACCACGCCCCCGAAATTAGGCCACACCCCCGAAATTTCCGGCGCACAGCAGCTGCGTCCCGCATCGAGCTCGGCAGAATTTGGGAGGTAAGGATAAGCCACAAAAAGTATTTAAACATTCCATCATTCCTCGCTGTATGAATCAACAATCTACACTGTGCATTTCTGAAAAGCAAGTCTGCCTGCTTAGTTAGAGAGGACTTCCCTCCTGATAACGTGCAGCACTGGAATTAAATCTTAGTTAATCTGACATCTTTGTAGTCCCCATACAAACCTCTATGGGCTGCGGATGCTGTTGGAAATGGAAGGACCACAATAGACATCTGCTGTGGTCCCTACTTTATACATTTGGGGATGATTTATATTTGAGAATATCCCCAATAGCAGGTATTTCAGGGGCTATGCTGCAAATCTTCAATGATCTATAGGTTTCTAATTAAGAGAATACTCTTATACACAGGGAATGGTGAATGTTGTAGTGGTCAGAAAGATCACCTTCTGATAAAAGCCATCCTGAAGTCTCCCTCTCAGAAGGAGGACTATGGATGTGTCCACATACCCATACAGATGGAGCCGGCCTGGTCTTTGCAAGGGATGGCGGCAGAATCGCCAGCCGCCATCTTATATGCGAAAGGGGACACCCACTTCCGACGGCGCTTCAAACTTTCAATATTCCAAACCGGAAGACTTTGGGGTGAGGCAATTTGGGCTTCTAATAATTGTTGTTAGCTGCCATATTTAGGACTTTCACACCGGGGGCAGCCATCTTGTGTTGGATCCTTTTGTTTTTCCCTAGTGCTGTATGCGGTCACTGAGTAGACAATGTCTATGTCAACAGTCACTAGGTCGACCACTAATGGTCGACAGTGCCTAGGTCAACATAGTCGATCATAAGCTTGTGTTGACATAGTCAAAAGGTCAACACAATCTTATGGTCGACATATATATGATCAACATGAATAAGGTAGATGTGAGTTGTAGATGTGACCTTGGGTATTGGTACCATTTCAACGTATTGACCTGGTCACAGACAATCATTAGTGGTCAACCTAGTGACTGTCAACCTAGACATTGTCTACCATTTATACCGTAACCCTGTATGCAGTAGAAACAGGAGGCTACAATAGTTAACTAAAGGTCCATACACACTGGGTGATTTTGCCCAGTGTGTATTCTGACAGATGATGGGGGGGGGGGGGGGGGCGGGGGGGGGGGAAATCACTGGTCTGAAAACGCTCAGTGCATACAAACAATTTTCTCGGGGATGGACGACTTTCCATAGCAGGACACTATGGAAAGCTGCCCACTCCACCGCTCATTTGCTATTAATACCACCAGATGAGCAGCTTGGCCATTGATGATGCAGGAGCACACATCATAGCTCATCACAAATCGCTGCCCTGTACACACTTGGCAGCTTTTTCGAGCTGAAAACAGCTCAAAAGACAAAACTTTATATGTGTATGGGCTTTTACACTAAGCAGTTTCATGTAGATTATCCAGCTCAGAAATACAAAGCCTTTTCTATATACTGCAATATACTGTGAAGTGTATACAAGTACATTAAACTTCCTCTACCTGATGAATAAACTGGAACTCAGTCTCCGAATCTAAAATGGTCATTCCTGTTAGAATGCACAATATCATAAACTGAAAGAAAAACTGGAATAGAATAAAAAATAAGGGCCCTACACACAGGCCGATGAGCGATGCCGCTTCGTTCAGAACACTCAGGCTCTCTCAGCACACAGCGCTGTGTGCCGAGCGCTGTGTCAAGGTCAGTGTTCTCCATTGAGAACACTGGCCCCGACTGATTAATAATTATTAAAAGGTTATTAATTGCCGCCGGTTTCAGACCGGTGGGGCCGGGCATTTAAATCACTGTGTGGGTTACACACACGCACAACGATTTACATGCATTTTCAGAGTGGTTTAGTGAAATCGCTCAGAAAATGCACGAAAATCCCAATACATTTTAAACACTTCCATAAAATTGTACCACTTACAACAATTACATATTTAACACTGTTTAATATTTATTTTGTGATAATAGTTTGTAAATTATGTTACTTTGCATTAGTCACATGCATATTGCAATCTCCTAAATTAAATGATAAGACGGATTGTTCACAGCTCACGCTCAGAGTGTCAGATTCAGTGCTCATCCCTTACAGATTTTTCTGCTGACGCAGGTAACAGAGTTTGGCTGGGTATGAACCAAAAGTACAGCATCATCTAAACTGCTGCATTGGGTGTGCAGTGACTAGAACACCAATGATAATAAACAGGAGTGAAACTGGAGGAATACGTATACCTGATAAACATTTCCTTAAAGGCCCATACACACGGGGCGATGTGCCGGGACTTTGCTTAGCGATGTAGTTAGCACAGATCACTTAGCACACATCGCCCTATACACACTATATAGACCAATATGTGCTGAACAATCCATGCTAACCCTGTGTTTTCTATACTTGCTAGATGATCTGCATGCACTCTCCATAGGAGCCAGTGAGGGCTCATACACATAGCCATCGCTATGGGATGTACACGCGGGGGGATGCATGCTTAATTTCTAAGCGATCTAGACATGTCCCATGTTTGTAAATGTGTTTGGATTGATAATGTCCTGCGCTACCCTCTTATAAGGCTGCCTTAGATTTGTCACTTAGGTCTCCCTCAGACCGTAGAATACTGGATTGGCGTTTTGTGTATGTGACAAATTTAATAAACAAATAAACATACATAGAAAAATGGCTTGTGTGGATTCTTACCCCTAAGGGTTTTTGGAGCCAGCAAGGGATAGTGTGGGGGCAGGGATGCAGTCCGGAAGTGCACCCTGCCTGGCTCCAAAAAGCTTAGCTCAGTCCACACGTACAGATGATGTCAGTAACTGCTAATGCGTTTCGAGCATCCAAGTGCTCTTCTTCTAGGGCACAGATGTCCCATGTGTATGGGCCTTTATTACTACAAATATCACTGATAAATAACACTCTAAGGTCAATTACTTGACTGTAGCTGCTCTCATAAATGTGGTGTTGCTCCATATACATAGCTCCCAACTGTCCCATTAAGGGGGACAGTCAAGTTTTTCAGTGCCCTACGTGGGTGGATGAGGCACTTTAATCGCTCACATCAGAGTCCAAGTTGATGGTAAAGTATGAAGAAGAAGTCCCCCAAAAAATAAAATAAAAGGATTCCTAAAGACTTTTTCATGTGTGTCTGTGTGTCGACCACTGACATGTTGACCTTTTGCATGTCTACCTATTCACTCTCAACTCAGCGAATGTATATCAGACAATACTCTTAATCAAGCTCAATTCATAGCATAAAATACAGATATGTACAAAGGCGGCTGATCCACTTGGATTCTCTGAAGGTGGGGAACCGTACAAGAGCAGGCATACACAACAGTGAAAGAGCGCCAAATATCTCCTTAACTGAGAATAACCTACACTACTGTTATTGATAGTCCATAGATGTATGGTTAATAATGACTGGCTGCATTTATTTTGCAGACAGGTTTCATAGAAGTGTGGCAAATTGAGGATCGCTTTGTCTAAACACGTTCATTGGATAAATATTGATTATCCACCTGAATCTTACAGATACTGGTAGGCACTCATAGTGAACTTGTCACTTTTTCTTTTTGATTCACTTTCAATACATTAGGTATTTATGATAATTTTTTGTCAATTTGACTCCAATATAGTGACTGGAGACACTTCTATTTCTTGTTTGGAAGAAACATACCCCTGATGAAGTCTTGATTAAAGACTAAACGTGTTGGTCATTTCACTTATGTTCCATATGTATGAATTCAATCCGATAAAATAAAACTTCTGGATGAACCCACTTGTACTATTGTTATGGACCATTATTAACCATACAGGATATGGACTATCCATAGCCGTATAGGTCAGTGATTCCCAAACTGTGTGCCTAGGCACCCTGGGTGCAGGGGTGCCTTGGGCTGGCGGTCTAGCACAAATGCAAATTATTTATAGTCAATGTGATAGGCAATGCCAGTGCTGGACTAGTAGTGGTCAATCTTAAACTATGTGGACAAACAGAAGTGAGTCCTGTCCCACATTGCAAATCTGAACCCAATGCTGGGTATACACTAGCATATAATTAACTATATTAGCGGTGCTACGAGAGACACACACTTACCGATATTGTTCACGATTTCTGTCATTAACGTCACCCGCACCCCCCCTTCCCCTCTGTACATGCAGTCGCTGACAATATTGTCAGATTGAGCTGCATTTACAGACGACACACTGTACGATATGCACACTGTACGATATGCAAATTATATTGCTAAAGATATAAATATGGTCCATATCATTAACAATATATCACCCATTGTGTGCCAAGCTTGAGTATGACACATACAGTAAACACAATTTTTTTTCTAGGGGTGCCGTGAAAAAAAATTCTCATACTTTAGGGTGCCATGATTAAAAAAAACTTTGGGAACCACTGGTATAGGTTATTCTTCTCAATTAAGGAGATATTTGGCTGTCTTCCACTATTGTTGTGTGTGTGTTATATATAGATATATATTTATTTATTTTTTCACATGGGTAGATCAAGAGAAAAACCATGGAGCAGGGATCAGCACATCCAATCAATTAAAAATGTATTCATTAGTAAATATAAAAGGATGGTTATGAAGCCATTAAATACTTAGCATCGGGCAGCAGCTGAAGACAGCCATAGCATCCGTGAACCGATCATCACCCTGAAGGGCTGTTTCGGTACTCGTGCACCTTCCTCAAAGGGTATCCTCAGAAAGGACATACACATACATACATACATACATACATACATACATACATACATACGTTTTTGTGCAAAAGTAAATCAGTATGTTGTTCAGGAGTTACATAAAGGTCTCGATTATTAATACATTTTGTTAATTATAAATATTGTTTAAATTGTTTGAAGCACTGTAAAATTTATCAATAAATTATACATTTAATTGCATCAGGATCACCCCTCCAGCAGTTTCTGATTTTATTGCTTGGTAATAAATTATCTTTTGAATTAGAATGGTTAATTGCTTAAGTCTCACCTGACAGTGGTGTAAGACGACATTTAGGTATGCAAATGCTGATAAGCAAGAACAAAATAAAGTAAACACAAATGTATTCACACCAACAAATCACTCCCTTTTTCCTCTGGCACTGAAGAAAATAAAACATTTTCTCTAATTGCACCTACATTATAATATATGTTGTAATCTCTCTCTAAAGACGTATTACAACACAATGTATTATTCAGTATATTTGTTTTATGTTGTACTAATCCAGTGTTTAAACTCTGACCAGATTAACAATGAAACTGAGGAGACTGGTCTCCAGACAAAATAAGCCCAGCATCATAACAGTTCATGTAGGACCAGCCTCCAGCCAAACAGCCCTAAATCAGTATTAAAATTAGTTTTTAATTTTCCTGTCAAAATGATGCAATCTTTCTACTTTTACAGATTTAAAGAGATATTGGAGCCAATGGTGTAAGAACAGGCCTGGGCAATTTGCGGCTCTACAGCTGTTGTGAAACTACACATCCCAACATGCCCTGCCACATTCTTAGCATGCCCGAATAGCAATACTGTGGCAGGGTATGTTGGGATGTGTATTTTCACAACAGCTGAAGATCCACAGGATGGCCAGCCCTTGTATAGTGGGTGTACACTCCACATAGTACTGGCCACACCCACATCATTGGTCAAAAGCTCCATACACACTAGACAACTAAGGGCACTGTCACACACTGAACGATTGTGGTAAACATTATCATTCATTGATGTCACTGGGATCCACTGAAAATGCGGGTCCTTGGCAATATAGCCAATCAAGTTGACGTGCATGTTCAGCAAAGCAAACGGGGGTCATCAATGATACACGAGAGCACGCATCATTAACTTTATTGAGTGTACACTCAAATGGTTTAAAAAAAAATGGATTGAACTCTTCATGTCTCATCTAGTATATACTAGATGAGAAATTAAATGGGGCAGAAGTTCCCTCCGGTTTCACAATAGACGCATGATCACTCACAGCACCACACCCACCCTCCTGATGGTGGTCAATGGCCCTGAACCACTCACATATACAGGGAGTCCCATAATGATGGGACAGGGTTTTAAATGCAATTACATAGGTCTGGAGCAAGCACATTTATTAAGTAATATGGGGGGTTTTCAGACCGGATAGCTTAGCTGTGAATTTGGATCGGAGCACGCACAGTTGAGGCCATCCAGCTATAATATCCAGTGTCATGCAAGCTATTTGCAAGCCAATTGACAGAAAGGTGGCACTTGGGCATGGTAACCAGGCTGTCAGGGGGAAATGCAGGCATGCCCAAGTGGTTTCAGGGAGGGTGTGTGACGTCAGCTCTGGCCCCAATCAGCGTATTTCTATCACACTCACCGAGTAGGTCCTGAACTGCACACAATGGAAAAATAATTAGATGGTGAGTGAGTTGCGAATGTGCATTTGCAGGTAATCGTTCATCTGCAATATTTCCGCAAGCCTTTCACAGCTTTGCACAGGGCAGGACTTCACGGTGGTAAATTATTTCTAGTCTCTATACGAACATACCAGGGGATGGGTGTCATTAGACAAGTAATCACCTCCATTGTGAGAGCCCTCCTGTACAATTTTGTATTTTAATGTTAAACATTCTGCATAAGAACCATTATCTTTTTGAGAATTATTATTTACAGCTGAAGAGAACAGTCAAATGTACTTACCATAAATGTAGTTGCCATATATTTCTATAGATATATTGTGGTTTCTACATTATCTGATTGTGTATTTTGTATGTTTGTGATGCTATGGTGACATAGTTCTGGTATTACGTGCTTAGCATGAGATTCCCGGTAAGAGTCTGAAGTTGACAAACAGCAAGACTAATAGCAGATAGGTTCCAGTTTGATGCACTTCTGGGAAGAAGTGCATCAAACCAGTGATGTGTTGGAGAAAAATCAGATGCCAGGTAAATTATATACAGATGGTGCTGATTCTGTTATCTTTTAATGGTGTATGCAGCGTGGTTACTTGTGCTGTCAGATTATTCTATGCATTTCAAGTATAATGCATATTAACTTGTGCCCATGACGGAGGAGCTGGTTACCAGACTGTTATCTGAAAAATATTGGGAATTCTGTTTACTATACAGCCATGAGGTTTCGCTGGTATGCACTCATTTCTTTCTTATTCCTATGGATTAATAAACAGGTTTTTAAGGACTTCATGCAAGTATCGGTTTTCTAGTTTTTACACTGGCAGATATATTAGATTCCAGCATGCTGTAAATCAGAAAAAGACCAGCACAATCGTCGAAATAAAGTGCTTGTATTCACATGATAGCAATATGACATAATTGAAGAGACAAAATGGAGAGTGATAAACCACAAAAAAAAAAAAAAAAAAAATCAGCCCCTACCTGTCATTTCTCAAACAAACACAGCATGTGACATGGCAGTTAGGAGCGGATTGGCTGGTGGTTTATGACTCTCCATTTTATCACTTTTGAGCTTAGAACATCTGGCCCATGCTACTTAGCACAAAGTATAGATGGACACTTCTAGATGGTAGCAATTGATGTTAATGGTGTTTATGGCCTGGTAGTGAAAGTATGGATGCAAAGGATCAATAATGCTTTGCATCCGTACTTTCTTTTTCTATGAGTGGAGCGCAGCACACCCATCTATACTCTGTAGACCACTTTCAGATTGGTCACCTGACAGTGCTGGAGCTAGCTCCAACCACACAACTCAGTGCGCAGACACAACCCAATCTAATGGTACTGAGCACAACCAGATTGCGGATGTAATGGCAGCATGGACCCAACTGCCATTCCAATGGTAGTAACCATTCAGTCTGTGGATTAACAGATTTGTGTCAAGGTGTCCATACACGTTACAATTATTGTATACAACATCGCATCTCGGTTTAACTTTTTGTACTAGATCTCATTGCAAAACCGAGAAGCGATATTGTATACAATAATTGTAACGTGTATGGGCACCTTTAGTCAACAGGTCAAAATGTACAATAGATTGCCATGGTTAAAAGGTCGACAAAGTTTTTTTGGTACGTGTGTATTAGCATGGCGCACACTACGCAATTTGCTTAGTGGGCTATTCTGCATAGTGAAATCGCATCGCATGGCATGTTTTCGTGCCGTGCGATGAATGTGATGCGATCTCACTATTTAATTTATTCACTGCACCCTGACCGCATCACATCCCCTGCAGAATCGAATGCGATCGCATGCGATTTTTTGTGCGTTGCGATTTAGCACAACACCCCCAGTGTACATGTGTATGTGAAGCAATGGGATTTAGCTCACCCCCACTATCCACGTCACCTCGAAGCGTGGCGAGCCCCGCAGAACTTGTCCTCCCGACCTTTTCATACCCCGACTATCCACGTCGGCACGTTGTTGATTTTATAAAGTGTGGTGAGCCCCACGAGGGGATGCGGAATACATGTAAAGTAATCCATGTCCGCTCGCCACGCTTCGGGCTCGGTGGCTCACTGAACTCGCCACACTTAATAAAATCAACTCCACGCCGACGTGGATAGTGGGGGTATGAAAAGGTCAGGAGAACGTGTAACGCGTCCGCTTGCCACGCTTCAGGCTGCCATGGATAGTGGGGGTGAGCTAAATCCCATTGCATCACATATCACACATCTTCACCTCTGACTGAATCTGACAGGGAGCGGGAACACTACGCTACTTCTGACTGACTACGCTATTTACGCTGCCTACGCTGATTCTGACAGCGCAGCTATGCTAACTGCGTAACGGGCGCCGTGATAATATATAAGTACTATATTAACTAGTGAGATCGTATTTGTGCCATGCGATGCGATTTCACTACGCTACCATACGTATGCTAATTGGGCGCCGTGCTAATACACAAGTACCATTTTTTGGATGTCATTTTGTATGTTCAACCACATTACCCAAATTTGTAGAAACGTGTTCCCTGGGCTTTTGTCACTTGGATAGTAAATGGAGCAACGATAAAAAAATCCTGAAAAAAAACATTATAAAACATGTGTTGATCATGTGTGTGTCAACCTTTTCAACTTGTTAACTTATTGTTTATGGCCGACCTATCATACTCCAAACCTTCCTCAAAGATACTTTGGGCGGGATTCTCTAAAATCCGCAGCCCTCTTCGCCAGCCACCGCATTTCTAATGACCGCATATTCTCTAAAATATGCGGTCATTAACGGTAAGAGCTGTCCCTTGGAATGCGGCGCCGTTGCTGGACTTCCGGGTCTATGACCCGGGAGTCCGTCTGCGCATGCGCAGACTGACGCGCCGGCCGCAGGGCATGCTGGGAGGGATCCGTGACGGATCCCTCACACACCGCTGCGGTAAGAAGCCCATAGGCTTCTGCAGGGAACCGCCAGCTTTTGCTGGCGATTCCCTCCGCAGCGGTGACACTGCGGAGGGACATTAGAGGATACAGAAATGCGGTAAAAACCCCGATAACGGGGTTTTTACCGCATTTCTGTAATAGAGAATCTCGCCCTTTATTTCTACAATTGGTGGTATGCCAAAGTCTTTCTGGTTATGACCAGCTGGAAGCAAGTTTTAACGAGCTCTTTGTGGGACTGCAGCAACTTAATGATGATGTTGCAACTTTAGTAAATGTGTGCATTTTTTCTTACATATGCATACATACCGGATGTAAGCTGTCACAAGCAGGGCCCTCTACCCTCATGTGCTTTTCCTTCTCCTACTCAAATTATCCTTGGTAGCACCAAATCCTGCAGTTTTCTGCCAATGTTGATACCTATTCCAGTGTCCTCTGCTGTTGCAGCTATGTGGTTATGTACCCTGTACACACACACACACACACACACATATATATTACACAATTGTGGTGTGGAGCCTAGAAATATCAAATAAGGTCCATATATATGGTGATCCAAATGTTCAGTGAAGCAGACACTGCTGTCGTTCCTTGTTGGAGATCCAGCTCTTGCTGTGAGATCCTCACTGTTAACACTGCACAGGGAAGGAATTCTATATTCCAAAAACCCAGAGGGTGATTGCACTTTAGTGCGTATTTAATGTTCCATGACCAAATCATGTTCCACTAAGTCCAGTTGAGAAGTGGTATAAGGGGGCGTGGCCTGGCGAGCAGCCTGACCAGACGCACGCAGCGGGGGCTCCAGACCCGGCGTGTGGGTTTTTCAACTAAAAACCGGTGCAAGACCGAGAGACTCCTCACCCCATCAGCCCAACCTGCTACACAGAGACCCCGGCAGCCGGTGATCGGAGTCGCGGAGCCGGGGAGTGCTTTTTAGCGCTCCCGCGGGTTGCGGCCCGGTCACAGAGAAGAAGCCGGGGCCTAAATTTTCAGGGGGAGACGCCGCGTGACGCCCGGGAGCGCGGTAACCGCGCCACAGAAACACCCGACAGCCAGCACATCGATCCCCCCAAGAGGACGCTTACCCCAGACGCCAAGGGGGAGAGAGTCCATCCTCCACGACCCCCGCACTACGCCCGCCCGGCGCGGCGGGGACCCGGAGCGGGGAAGCGGGCAGCCCGCCCGGCGGCCGGAGCCCTTACCCACGCACAGAGGAAGCCACCTTGGGACCCAGCAAACGGAGGGTGAGTGAGGAGGCACAGAGCAGTGGGTGTGGGGGGAGAAGAGAGGGGGGCGACGTCACTAGCCTCCAGCCGCCATCTTGGGTAGACACCCTCACCAGCACCCCAGCTCATAGCCTCACAGAAACGGCAGGACAGCCATCCCCCATCTCCCTTTGGATCCCCCTCCCCAGGATCCTCACCAAGCACCCCTTCTAGGGAGTACAAAAACCCCTCTGATTGCCATTATATATACAGGGGAGCAGCAGGGACTAAACATTTGTTCAAGGCCACCACAGCACCAACCCCCTAACATCTACGGGCAACACTTTTCACCCCCTGCCCCAGAGCCCTCAGCACTGAGCACCTACAACAGTGGGACAGTAACTCTCCAATTCCTGCCTCTTCAACAGAGCAGAGGGGAAGTGGGCCCCTGTGCTTTTGCATAAGCAGCTGAATTGTTCCCTTTCACTTGTAATTCTAGTCTGCCCCCTGGCGTTCACTGCTGCAAACTGCAAGCACTGATCAAAAAAGGGCTATATTCTGACAAAGAGGACACACAAGAGAGAAAGGTAAACCGACCCCTTACCACCGACTAGTAACAGCCTGAGATGCAGAAGGAGGAGAGAGGTGACTAAGGTTCCCCTACCAAAGATGCGTCCCAAGTGAGGATGCTTCCCTAGAAGCCAGGCCCCCGGGAGTCACCGCCCGACGAATAATGCTACACTGACGCAAGTGCATTCACAGCAACCCTCCCAGTCCCACGAGCCGCCCTCCTATTGGTTCTAACCTGGATTTCGGGGCTAATTATGGTCAAAGGCAAAAAGGCTCTGCAAAAGGGTGATACGCCTCTCCCTAAAGAAACCATGTCCCAAGCAGATATGAGACCGTTCCTGCAATCCACCCCCGCTAAACCTGCAGAAGATCCACCTGTCCACACCTCATCCACCACATCGCCAGATTTTCAGACCTCATTGCTGGTTACGGAACTAGCCGAAATTAGAAACTCCCTGTCCTATATGAGAACCCTTCCAACTAAGCAGGACATCCAAGACACCGTCCGTCAAGAAATGGCAGCGGTTCGACAAGATCTGTCCCAGCTCTCCCAGCGTACAGTGACTCTGGAAAAAAGTCAAGGAGAAACGGTCACATTCTGCAACTCGCTTGCAGAGACTCTAGCAGCCCAATCCGCAGAGATCCGGGCCCTACAAATGCACCTGACAGATCTTGACAACAGAGGGAGAAGAAACAACCTCCGCCTCCGCGGTCTGCCAGAAGAGGTCACCCAAGAAAGTCTAACAGACGCTCTCACCAAGATCTTCAACGAAATTCTTGGAAATGACCCCTCAGAATCCATAATTCTGGATAGAGCGCATCGGGCTCTAAGACCCAGAGGAGCACAGTCTGACCGCCCACGTGACGTGATCTGTCGCCTGCACTACTTCTCGCAAAAAGAAAGTATTGTACGTAAGACACGCCAACTAGACGGAATTGATTTCAACGGTTCAACTGTTCAAATCTATCAAGATCTGTCATGGCACACACTTCAGCAACGGAAGGCTCTGAGACCACTCACCTCTGAACTCCGCAAGCGACAGCTGAAATACAAGTGGGGCTTCCCATTCAACCTTCAAGTGACCTCCGCGGGAAGAAATCACACCCTAAACTCCTTCTCTGACCTCCCGACGTTCTGCTCAGCCTTAGGCCTACCGATTCCAGACATACCCAACTGGGAATTCAACCACCCGGAGCTCCCTCCACTACAACAACCAGGACACGGCCACCCCTGGCAAGAAGTGTGCCATGCTAATAAGAAACGTGGTCAGGGCCCAGCTCCCCCCAGCACGAGCCCCACCTGAAGACCTACCAGTCGATCAACACTATGAACCTCTCCTACTACGGGACCAGATACAGGACTGGTGACTATAATATTTAGTTGCAATTCTATCTGGGTTTTACCCCTAGGGATATGGTTGTTGTTTTTTCTTTATTTTTATTTTATATATACTATTGGGTTTATGGACTTTTAAATTCATGCGGTTTAGAAAACAGCTTAAGCAATGTTATCTCACCCCATGACCAGTAAAGACTTAGAGAAACACCGTGATGTTAGACCATAGTTTAACACGAAGCTGGGTCCCCATAGTCAGCGACCAGGGTCAATGCTAACGAACTGACCTGATCGGAGATAACATAGGCTACGCCCAGAGTTCCGCCACATCTATACACCCACTAGAGACCCGGCACGAAAGTCTACCAAGTTCGACTTTATACTTATATATCACGTTTATTCAAGTTACTGTTGTTAGAGAGAAGGTATGTGAAGTAACGGTTCAAGCCACTCCTTCTCCCCCACACAGGAGACTCCCCTACGGGATTCCTGTTACGATTAAACTACACCCTAGCCCCCAGTTAACTTTCCAGGCCATATTGAGTGGCTGTGGGGAATCCCGCTCTCAGCAACCACTCATAGATTGTAACTAGAGATAAATGGTCTGGATAAGATGCACTTGCTCCCTCACCTATATCTCCTTACCGGGAGATTACAAAATGTTTGTTAGCGGTGACTCCCTCCACCCCACACCCGCACTAGGCTCTAATGCCTTCTGAGTCGCTGGCGGACTTACTCCGCCAGTCGCCTCACAGCGGGATTTTTCTTTTTCAATTGTTAAGGTTGTTATACATTATGTTTAAATGTATTTCTTTTTTCCATGTTTTCCCTCTTCCCTGTCTCCAACCCCCATCCTTGACCTTTCAAAACACATTGCAGACCACACCTGACTTAACCACATATGACCACACCAGGTAAATTGAAGATCCTCTCCATTAACGCAAAAGGCCTCAACACCCCAGAGAAAAGGAGTAGCTTACTCAGGACCCTATGGGCCGAGAGAGCTGACATAGCGATGATCCAAGAAACACACTTTAGACTCTCGGCCAAAAACCCATCACTGTCCAACCACCGCTTCCCTACTGTGTACTATAGTAATACCCCAAACAGTAAATCTAAAGGAGTGGCAATCCTGTTCTCTAAACATCTCCAGCTAACAGATGTGTCAATACATAAACCGGTCCCTGGTAGAGTACTCCTCATCAAATGCAAAATATCAACCCAGGCCTATACTTTTGTAGTAGTTTACGCCCCTAACCAGGACCAAGTCTCATTTTTCCACTCACACCTACTACACTTGGACTCACTGTTTGAGGGTACGACAATCCTGGGAGGAGATCTCAACTGGACTTTAGACCCAACTATCGACACATCCACCTGCGCCAGTAGATTTCCAGACCACAAATATAGGAAAGTCCAGAAACTCCTCCACGACCTCCAATTAGCCGATTCCTGGAGGACCCTAAACCCCTCAGGCAGAGACTACTCGTTCTACTCCCACCCTCACCAGACATATTCCAGACTTGATTACATTTTTCTAAGCCACAGACATCTCCCACTACTCTTAGACGCAACAATAGGCCCCATCACTTGGTCGGATCATGCCCCGGTCTCAATAACCTTAGTATCTCACTTTCAAGCCCCTGGCCAATGGACGTGGAGGATCAACGAAGCACTGTTACAAGATGTATATTGTAAATCAGAACTAGACAACACACTGACAGAATATTTCAAACTGAACGACACTGCAGACATCTCAAAAATAACTTTATGGGAGGCACACAAATGCGTAATCAGAGGCAAACTAATACAGCTGGGCACATATATGAAAAAGCAAAAAGCGGCCAGAGTATCTGCACTACTAGAAAATATCCATAGGCTGGAAACCATGCATAAATCAGGTTCCTCACCCTCACTGCTAGCAGATCTACTGGACTCACGTAACAGTCTGAATAAATTACTAACAGAACGCACCAAACTGGAGTTGCGGAAGTGCAAGAGCAGACATTACCAATGGGGTAACAAACCCAGTCGACTACTTGCACAGGCCCTTAGAGCACAGAGAGCTGCCTCCTTTATCAGTAAGATAAAGAAAGACGCAGACACTTTCTGCTTTAAGACCCCAGAGATAGCTTCGTGTTTCCGTAACTACTATTCCTCCTTATATAATCTCCATGAAGCACCCACCCCAGCAGACCAGATACATAAAACGCTGCAGGCAAAAGAATACTTAGCCAAGGCTGCCTTCCCCACCCTATCTCCCTCTGATAGAAACTTATTAGAGAAACCATTCTCTCAGGTAGAGCTGGAGTCAGCCATATCCTCCATGCCCCTAGGCAAAAGCCCTGGCCCAGATGGGTTCACAGCAATCTATTACAAAACATTTAAAGATATACTTGCACCTAAACTGCTACATGCCTTCAACACCATATCGGCTGAGACACACTTTTCTAAACAATCCCTAGAAGCACACATAACAGTGATTCCGAAGCCAGGGAAGGACCCCTCCATGTGCTCCAGCTACAGACCCATATCACTCCTGAACGTTGACATCAAGCTTTTCGCAAAACTGATGGCAAACAGACTAAATAAATTTCTCCCCGCTCTGATCCATAACGATCAGGTGGGATTTGTTCCTGGCCGTGAGGCAAAGGACAACACCACCAAAATCCTTAATCTGATTCACCTTGCCTCTCACCACAAAATTCCCACTATCCTAGTCTCCACAGATGCCGAGAAGGCATTTGACAGGGTGTGTTGGGGCTTCATGCAGACTGTGCTGGAGCACATCGGACTGGGCACACTATCCCTCCATAGAATCCTGGCCCTTTACCATATGCCCACAGCTAGAGTGAGGACGAATGGCTTTCTATCTGACCCCTTCCCTATTAGCAACGGAACGAGACAAGGTTGCCCCCTCTCGCCCCTGATTTTTATACTATGCATGGAAGCGCTGGCCAGGACAATAAGAGCCAACGCTAGCATTTCAGGTATACAAGTGGGAGAGGAAGACTACAAATTAGCTCTTTTCGCTGACGACCTGTTGGCAATAATTACGCAACCAGCAGCTTCACTCCCCCACTTCGTACAGGAACTAGAGCGTTTTGGCTTCCTCTCCGATTTTAAAGTAAACATGTCCAAATCTAGCATCCTTAACGTTTCCATACCCCCCAATTCGGTCCCTCAGCTCAAGAACTCTTTTCCATTCTCATGGCAACCATCCCACATCACATACTTAGGCATAAACCTACCTAGCGATTTAACCCGGCTGTACGCCCTAAATTACCAACCTCTCCTTGCAACGCTCCGAGCAGATTATAGTAGGTGGTATAACAAACAATTATCCTGGTTAGGGAGAATAAATGTCACTAAAATGAATTCTCTGCCCAAACTACTCTACATACTCCAAGCCCTTCCAATCTATGTCCCAGACACATGGTTCAAAACCATTAGAACCCTGACCCAACAATTTATTTGGCAGCGGAAAAAACCCAGGGTAAAGCGCGAGGTTCTGACCAGAAGTACAGAAAGGGGGGGGTTCCGCCTTCCAGACATTAAGACCTACTATAGCGCTATCCATCTAAATAGAATACTAGACTGGACCAGAAACCGCAGAAACAAGCAATGGGTGGAGCTGGAGGGGGTGTGTATGGGCCTTTACCCGGAAATTTTCCCATGGCTACCCATAATCCCCACCATGCCTGCTTCGCACCCAACAATCACCTCCACATTAAAAACATGGAAATCGCTGCGACAAAACCCACACATTTCTTCCGAATTCGGTCCACTAACCTCCTTTTTAAATAACCCAGAGTTCCTCCCTGGTTTGATAATCTCGGACTTCTCAAAATGGGCCCTAGAAGGACTTTTCAGGGTAGGCCAGATGATGCTAGGCACCAGTATCCGTTCCTTTTCTGATATACAAAGAAAATGGGAAGTTCCATCGAGGGACTTCTGGAAGTTCCTACAAGTTAGACATTTCATACAATCAGGCTCCAGATCCCGCCCATCATCCCGCGAACTGACCGGGTTTGAAAGACTATGTATATCCACCTCAGAACCAACCCATACTATCTCGCTGCTATATAAACTCCTCCAAAACTTGGACAATGACATCCCTACAACATTTACGCGAGCATGGGAAAGAGACCTCAACATAAACATATCAGATAAAGAATGGGAATCCATTTTCATTAAGGCCCACACTAGCTCGATATGTATCCAAACCAGGGAAACCCAATACAAACTGATTATGAGATGGTATAGACATCCCTCTATCTTACATCGCATGAACCCCAGCATATCTCCAATATGTTGGCGATGTAAGAAGCATACAGGCTCTCTCTTACACATCTGGTGGGAATGCCCGTTAATCACCCCTTACTGGACAGACGTTATCAAGACCTCAAAAAAAATTCTCCACACCCCAGTCCCAGACGACCCCGCCTTCTGGCTACTAAATCTTTCCCCCATACCACTCTCCACTTATAAAACTTCTCTATCCAAACACCTGGGCAATGCGGCAAGAGTTTGCATCCCTACCCTATGGAAGTCGACAATCCCACCCACACGCAAAACTTGGTTTACCAAAATCGACCACTTCATGTCAATGGAGGACATCATGCTGTCATCAGTGGACAAACACACAGAGTTCACGGCAACATGGCTCCCATGGATGGAGTATAAGACTTCACAAGAGTACAGAGCCCTTTACTCAGATTGAACAAACAGCAAGTGAGCACCCCACATGCGAGAAAGGTCAACCCCTCCCAACCCCCCCCCCCCTCTCTCACTTCCCCTCTTCTCTTCCCTCCCCATCTGCACCCTGATGTAATAATGTTTGAAGACACTAGAACATGCTAATGTGATTTGGTTTAAGTGCAAATTTGTATATCTCGCTACGTCGAGATCAGTCAAATGATCACAAGCTCTGTTTAATGTTTTTCTGTATGTGTTTGCCCCTTTTGAAAATCAATAAAAAAAGATTACACGAGAAGTGGTATAAAAGATTTTTAGACGGGACTTCTCTTCCCCTTTTAACATATTTGTTGAAGGTCAAACTCTTTTTGAGAAGAACCTTGAGTATACCCCTGATGAAGTCACTATCGATGAAACGCGTTATGTTTCTCGCTTACTGTTTTGCCTATGACAAGTATGAAGGACTAAATAACAAGTCATTGGATGAAATTTTCTTGTCTGCTTCACTGAACATTTGGATCACCATATATATGGACTTTATTTAATATTTCTAGGTGCCATACCACAATTGTGTTTTCTATGGTTTATTGCTGTCCCTTAACCCTCTGAGGATTGTGTGGTAAGACTGCCGGTGTTCATTGTATTTATAATACTAGTGCGTGTAGAATTATTGGGTTCTGTGTAGTATATATCTCCTATATAATAAAAGTCTAACATTGTTCCTCAACTCTGTATGGGGAATTCAAGATTTTTGTGCGCAGGCAGACACTATATGGCAATTCAAGTGTTGCTCAGTTCATCCGCGCACGGCCGCCAGCGCTGACATTTTTGTTATGATGTTCCGTTATTTTAACTGACAACATGTATAATATACAATATATAAGCATACATATAGTCCTATTTATTTTCGGCGTAAATGTTCTGAATTGTATGCATTTGACTGCAATACGTGTGTGTAGGGATTAAGTAAGACACCAGTAAAACTCTCAGAAATGAGGATGTGCTTATCTGCTACCAAAAAAACAGAAGCATAAAACAAGCCCCACCATCTACACTAGTTTTGATGCATGCCTGCTTTTTTTCTGCAATGATTAGTCAGCTCCAGGCAATTCAGTGAAGTCAGAGTGAATTACAGATACACAGAGCATGATGTGCAAAGTGCAGGCAAATATAAACATGGGATGCTTCAGTAGATAGGAAATCTGGTTCTGACAAAGCAACAGACTGGAGCAGCTGAAATAGTACCTAAAATACTACAGCGGCAAAGCATGAACAATATGCCCTAGAAACAAATGCTATTATAAAATATATCTATAATATAGATCTCTTTACTTTGCACCTGTCCTTGATTAACCTCTTCAACCGAGGAATTATACATGTCTATCTTTTCTGTAAATTCTTATTGTTGAATATACTGTAGATATATAAACAGACCTTTTTTGTCTAAAAATGTGTTGGAGATCAAGTGCGAAATCTTTGGTAGGGAAAGAGTTACAGCAGCAGCTGTTAAACAGAAGCTGTTTGCACCATACTCATTTCCGTCTCTTAAAAATGTTAAATATTGTTTGCTTAATCTCTGCTTCTAGGGTTACAGTAATGACCACAGACTGTACTAGGTGCCGTGAAAGCACCAACTTGCTACATCTGTTCATTTCAAGCCCCAACTGCTAGTATATGTTTAACTAAGTCCCTGAAAAGCAAAATTCTACCTTAAAAACAGACCAATAATGATGCAAAAGCTGAAACAGCTACCCACATTAAGCTACAGACAGACTGGTTTTTAGGAATATTTTTTTTTATTATTATAATTATATGTATAAACACAAGCACAATCACATAGGGCCAGATTCAATTGTTTGTGCCCACCGGCAACCACTAGAGGGAGTCCAGCGAAGCTATTCAAATGATGCTATGTTTTGGTGCGTCAGGCTGCCTGCTCTGACATTTCAGCTAACACCCTTCCCAGGGGTGTGCGAGCTGAAATCTGCGAAAGGTCACTCCTTTGAGCGTGCAAACAGGATTTTTTTCATAGCGCCTCTTAGTTAGGTCAGGTTACCCACTATTTGCAGCTAAACTAAACCTTATTGGACATGATCAGTGCAAATAAAAATATCAATTGCATATTGCTCCGTAATTCCCTGTCGCTTTAGACAGGAGATCACGTGTCATGTCACCATTGAATCTAGTTTAAAGTGACTGATGCAGTTTTGTAAATGCAGATTGCATGTTTTTGAACTGCACGTTACAGAGCTAAGTGCATGTAATGGTGGGTGATGTGGAGTCTCAGGTTGGGTACTCTCTAGGAGGCCAATGCGGGTGACACTTGCAGATGCCCGCAGCATGACCCTTGTTAGCGATGTCCCCCGCTGTTCTGCATGTTGGGACAATGGAGGAGGTCGCTGATGATGTGCGGAAGCACGCGCTGTCAGCAGCAATGACCGGTTTGACTATCCAAACCATTGGAATCTGTCAAATCGTACAAAGGGATTTATTTTGGTTCACTCTTTCTGTCAAATTTCTTCTTAGATGGTCAAAACCATGTGCACTGCAGGTGGGGCATATGTAAAATGTGCAGAGAGAATTAGATTTGGGTGAGTTATTTTGTTTCTGTGCAGGGTAAATACTGGCTGCTTTATTTTTACACTGCAATATAGATCTCACTTTGAAGTAAAACCCCACCCAAATCTAATTCTCTCTGCACAAGTAACATCTGCCCCACCTGCAGTGCACATGGTTTTGTCCATCTAAGAAGAAATTTGTCTGAAAGAGTGAACCAAAATAGCCCCCAAAATGTCATCTAATGTGTACCCAGTCACATATAGACGTATGGCTTTACTAGTATGACTGGTGGTGATGGGGTATTCACAAATATGCAATGTTTAATGAGGACATGTGATTGATTTTACAGGCTATGCAGATTTGTTCATATGCATAATTATTCCTGTCGAGGGATATTTTTTGCTGGTGTAAAAGCTTACAAATAATAATGAGAACCTTTCCAAAACTATGTGTACACGGAATTCTGGATTGAAAGATGCCCAATCCCGGGATTCCCGGAATTGTCATGCTGAATACAAGAACTGCCCCGGCCACTCCAAATATTTACTTACAATGTGGTGCGGTGCGGCCGGGCGGGTGGGCGATGGAGCCGGGCGGGCAGGCAGTGTAATCAGGGCGGGAGGGTAGTGCGCCTAGGACGGGGCCGCTGTGTGGGCTGCGCAGCCGCAGAGTGACCTCTGACGTCACCATGCTGTGCAGAGCCACACTGGCAGGGACAAATATCAGCATGTAGTCTTGTGCATGAAATGCAGATGCAACTACTACTGACTTGCATCCAGCTCTGCTAATTTGTTGAATATACATTTTATATGTGATCAGATGCGTTCATAATGCATATCTTGTAGAAGAAGTCAAAAGCATGTCTCAAAGTATTCACATTGTTTTCCATTTCAGAGCACACGTTTTCTACTGCATTTATATACATCAGATGGACTTATTCTAACTGTGAAGCATTAAGGTTCACTGGCTTCCTGACCCATACAGAATACATTTTTCACTTACCACTATGAACCACTTTTCTTGTAGCTAAATCTCCAGCCTCACTTCAATGTATGCTCCCTCCTGCCCACATCACTCTGCCAATAAGTGCCACCTCCCTGAACTCTTCCAGCACCCATCTTAAGCCTCTTCTCCAATGCTGATCACAACAGCCCATTCAATGTGTCTCACCTACTGTATGTCTGCTTTTAAGCGTATTACTCCTTTTTCCTGAAGGGGAATTTATTTGATTTTGCCATGAAAAAAAAAAAAAAAGACATCTTCAAGATTTTTTTCTGTCCACACAGTGCTGTAAAATTTACTTTCTATTGAGCAAAAATGCACAGTATATGGGATGAGTTCTTGGATTCCTGTGTTTTCACAATCTCGGATGCAAAAATGTTTTGTTTTTTTAAATAGCCATGGTTTGCTAAAAAAAAAAAAAAATTCTGGGCACCCCAGTCCCAGCTGAAAACCAAGATATGGGGGGAGAACCAACCACAAGCTGCATAAAAGGGAGTAATACAAAACTGACTGAACTATGGGGGAAAAAGTGGCACATTTTCAAAGTCTTAACAACTGCAGTTTTATATGACTATTTGTATATGCCCTCCACCAGTCATGCGAAGTATATTTCTACCATCAATTCTGTTTATTCTTATATATAATCAGGCAGATCTGGTGTTACATCGTTGCCTATGGATATGACAGTCTGATCACTGTAGAATAAACAACCGTATAGAGAGAACATCTTGTAATGTATCCCTGCACAACCAGCATACACAATTCTGCTTACGGAGGGGAATGCCATGCATGGCTTAACTTAGGAGCAGAAGGTGCAGCGATGCATTACAGCAAAATTACAAAAGGGTGCAAAATATTAAATTCATACCAAGGTCAAGTTCTTCATTTGAACAATCAATTCTCACAGCGGTCTCAGATTTGCACATGCTGGTAGGCCTACTGCCAGACTGAGGCTAAATAGTGCCAATACATGCCAAAAATGCATTTAGGCCAAATGTGCTATCTAGCTGCAGCATGTGTAGGCCAAAAACACCACTTATTTTCTATAATGGGTGGGTAGAAAACCCATTAACACAAAGGTCACATCTGACCATTTATGGGATCATCCTCCAACCATACTAACTGGGCACATTAAGATCCAGACGTTGCGATGTTTCCCATTTCTTCAAATACGTATGATGTCAAACAGATACAGGTACAGTATAGTCACTTATAGCTGGCTCAAAGCAACCTACAGGCATCATGAGAAACAATCACAAAACTGATCCAATGCATAGACCTGGGCATTTAATTGTTGCTGCACAGTATTTGTCCGAATTATAATCATTATTCGAGAGAGAGAGTAAGGATTACAATTATTAAAATTCAAAAACTTTTTTATTCAATACAAGAGTGCCCCAACACAGAGTCTACATCTTCTCGATATCAAATTATATAATAGTAACACCCAAGGTAATAAAAACAAACAAAAAAAAAATCTACCAAAAAAAGATAAACTTTAGTGAATGTGAATTTTCACTTCATATATTGCACAATAAAATTGTATGTATCCTGGCTATGTAACAAGAACCTAAACCAAGAGATTTCAGAGAAATATCCTACAAAAGGCTAAGTGCCACTACAGACTGTGGTCCCCATTAATGTCAATGGGGACTGCAATCCGACACTTTAGTTTACACTATCTTCAGATGACATAAACCACTTTACAGATGTGAAAGACTTCACTGGTACCCCTGAGCACATAATTCACAGGGACCTGCAAGATACATTATGTACATAATTGGGATGATCATGTAAAAATGATAATCCCTGCTGTACAAAATGGCAGCACTTCACTGAATTTTAGAACATATGTCCCAAAGTCTCTATAAAGCATTGGAACCATAACGTGCACATCGTTAGACATGTAATAAATAAATCAGTTCACAGATGACTCGCATAACCCCAGTAGCGTGCACTGACAGTCCCTGACCAGAGGTTAACATCAGCCACCGAGTAATGACTCTTATATTCCCAGAGAAAGGCATCAGACATACCTTTTGCCCTCATAATCCCAGCCAGTGATTTGGAAAAACACCAAAGTATTTATTTCCATGGCACCTGTACAAGCAAAGCCAGAAGCAAGCATTGCTCCCAGGGGCTTCATTTCTGCTTTCTGTTCATTTAATTTAATTCTCAGCACATCTCGCTTTCTCTGTAGGCAATGCACCTGTTACAACTTTCAGCTCGTCAAATGACAGCAATAACACAGTGATCAGTTTCACTACAAACAACCTACTGTAAAATTGTATCTACAATTGGAAAAACCCAAACTTAACATTATCTCCTGGGTCACACCACAGAATGTCATTGTTTCCCAAAATAAAAATGAAATACTGGTAGTAAAGTTTTATAGACGCACTCCTACTGTCAGACTTCTAAATTCTCTCTCTCATCTTGACTCATTCTAGCACCACCAGTCATACCGTTAAACTGTGCACAGAAATGGTGTGGCAATATAGGAATAAAAATATACTGTTAGAACTTGTCATTTATAGCATTCAGTTTTGTTACTTATATCATTAGACATTTCAATGTGCACAGTGTACGGTTTTTCATGGCAAAAAAAAACATGAAAACATAATAAAACATACTTTTTATTTGTTACAAATAACCTCTGTCTTATAAATGGGACACATTCTAAAATAGATATAATAACAACAACATTCAAAGCATGGCGAGAGATAAAGCACTAGCCAATCAGCTCCTGTCATTTTTCAAACAGCCCGTAAAAGGTAAGACAGAAGCTGATTGCCTAGTACTTTATCTCACAGTTTTCTCTCTCTGAATATTAATACATCCCACCTTAAGCTTAGTGGCTAGTGCTTCATCGAGCCCCATACTTTGATAAATACCCCTATAGTAACTAAAGAAATATATACTAAGCTTTGGGGAGAGATACAGTGGATGGAGATAAAGTACCAACGCCTATTTTTCATACACACGACAGAATGTACTAAAGAAAAAATGCAGTAAAAAAACAAGTTTTCTGGGTTTTTGCCACATTTTGAAATGCACTAAAGCCACGGCAGGGCTTCGCTGCGGGGGTTAGGCTAGCCCTCCCAGTATGCCCTGTGGCCGCCAGCATCTCTGAGCATGCGCAAAGGAACTACCCTGTTAGAAACGAGGAAGTCCAAGTAGCGGTGGGGATCGCAAAAGGCAGCTCTTATCGGGAAAGCTGCCCTTTACGTTGCTCACCGCATATGTTAGTACCTATGCGGTGAGCATCGCAGCTGCTTGGTACATCCCACCCACAGTCTGTGACATGGCAGTTGCTGATTGGCCCATAGGCACTTAATCTCTCTTCAAGGTTTAGTACATAACTATATGCTATAACAGTAATACAAGTAACTTGTTTCTTGTAGTATCATGATAATTCCATTCCTTGAAATAGTTTCCCCACCTGTTTACTTGTGTATAATGCAGAATTAAAACAATGTTCTAGCTAGTGCTGTACAGTGCAGCTACAGACCACTGATTACAGATCTGGAAAATTAGCACTTGACGTCTAAACATATGTTTGGAAAGCTGAAGGTTGTTGGTTTGGCAGCATAGGGGTGTGAAAGCGAACTCCAATGGTTTACCTAAACTTGAGCCCATGTTTGTCACTGACTTTATGTTCCGAGTCACTAAGTGTAGGTGTCACCATTTCTGTCAGTGTACTTACTGTATAAACAACCATGCGACCGCTATGCACATATAGGGCATACATATTTGACATTATCATTTTAGATCTCTCAGAGCATAATGAAATCTTCATATTCAGAGGGATAGTGTTTAGTTAATAACTCTGGTACTCCGTCCTGTGTCAAAGCATCTATACATTATCAAACCCTCCAATATGACCTATTCCATTAAGTATAAAATGCTCTGCTCCTGGACTTCCCTCTTAATGTATGATTGCTGCCACCTGTTTTAAAACAATCTTCTCATCAATTAACTAGTTCATCACAGGTGATGGCAATCATACAGTAAGCAGGAAGTCCAGGAGCAGAGCATTGTGTATCTAATGGCGTGGGTCATGTTGTAGGATATGCAATAGACCAGTGGTTCTAACCCTTTTTTTCCCACCAACGGGTCATGTTTTCAGGATCTCTGTGTGTAGTAGCAGAAGGGATAAATATTAACCCACCAAAACAGAACTCAGCAAACATGACCTGGTTGGGGTAGTGTGGAGTGGAGTACGAAACAAGTTTCTCTTCTATTACATATGACACATTATAAAGTCATCTCCCCCCTTCCCCAATAAGCACCCAGCCCGGTCACTGCCCCCCAGCAACACTCGCTGCCCCTAGTAAGAACAAAGCACTTACGAGCCAAGAACCTCCCTGAATTCAAAGATCTTCTTGATGTCCTCCACCTGTTTCTTCCAGGAGGTGCTGTTCTCCCCGTTCTCCCGGGCCATGGCAACAAGTTGGGTGGCAGGTACCCAGCAGTGAGTGCACCCCTTCCTCCTCTCAGTCCCTCTCCCAATACTTCCTCAGTCCCCGAGCGATGATAGGCAGCAGCGCTGATCAGCCCCGGTGCTTGTGTCTCTTCTACACGGTCACATTGATCAGGGTTCGTCTCTGCTGGCTGTGTGGTGCTCAGCCCTGCACCCGGGATGCGCCTTCCCTGCACCGGGGAGGAGGAGAAGGGCAGAGCAGCAGCAGCAGGTAAACCCCGGTCACTCACACGCAGAGACAGCAGCAGTGCATGGCAGGCTGTGTGATCAGACACAGTCAGGGGGTGGTACTGCTGCTGCCTGGTGCGGGCTGGGCTCCCCCTACTGCTACTGCTGCCGGTGTGATGATGGGGAGAGGAGCAGCAGTGTGCTGCACGTTGTTGTTATGGGGATGTCACACACTAGAGGTGTGAGCTGCTCAGCCTGACAGCCCGAACTCACTAATGATGCCTGGAAGACACCGTAATTCGCATTGCACCAAAACTCCACGTACGTCAAGGAGACTCCTTTCCTGTGGGCTGGACCTGCCCGCTGGCGGATCCAGCGTCCCACTGCTACAGCAAATGCCCCGGGGCGGTGCAAGTGCGGCTCTAGCCCGTGCAGACAGCCCCCGGGGAGAGGGGACTAGAGGAAAGGAGAGCCGGGGCCCTGGAAGCTGCATTTATCATCCTAGGAGCGGGGATGCCCGGAGCCCCGGAACCAGCATGGGGGACTACACCAAATGTCTGTATTGCGGTAGTGTCGGTAGAGTGATCGGCATCCCTGCCAATGCTACATTACTGCACGGGGACGGAGCAGGGACATGGCTGCTTAGGGTACAGCGGATCCCATAGCCGCCTGCCTGCTGCATTGTATGTTTAGAATTGGCGCTAAAAGATGACACGATATACTGTATATACTGTATGTAATGTGTGTGTGCTGGCATCCTGTCACATTGCAGCTTACAGTTCTGCTGCTGCACTGTCATTTACTTACAGTGCAATGGTGTGCCATATCACCACTAGGGGGAAGTGCATATCACTACACACTCACAGTATTATACTTATTATTATTATTATTATTATTAATGATAATAATAATAATAATCATTTTTTATATTTGGTCACAAGGAATATTTAAATCAATAAAAACAGTGCTAACAAAACAAGGAAATAGTGACCTACAGATGTGTTCTCATACATCTATCATGCGATGCAAGTCATGTTATGTAGAACATCAACAGAAGCTGCATGTGCGTTATGTGCTCCGTTTCACGAACAATATGTTACTTAACGGAAAAGTTTGCTAAAAACCTAACCTTGCACCAGGACCTAAAGTGGTAGTGGAGAGGTGGTGGTACTAATTTCCCTCTGACACTTTATCTTCCCCTCCCTCCAATAGCCAGACACAAGGCAAGTGGTAAGGTTTTTGGCACCCACCTGCAAACTATAACGCTTTCTGTCAGAATTACAGTGCAGACCCAAAGTGGAAGCAGCACCCCGGGGGCGCCAGCAACCGGCAAGTCAGTCTACAGGGATGGGGTGGTACGGGCGCCGCTGCAAGTCCGCAGGGGGGGGCGGCATGTCAGCGGTGGTGCGTGTGACTTGCTCAGGAGATGCAAGGTCCACGGAGGGGAGGGGGGCGCGGGCGCCACAGCAGGTCAGTGGTAGTGCAGGTGACTTGCTCCGGCACACGGTCCACGGGTGGGCAGCAAGTCAGCGGTGGTGCGGGTGAGCGGTGGGGCCTTAACTGTTTTTTACGGGAGGGGGAGACGAGGTGTGCTCCACGCCGCTGACCTGCTCCCAAGTGCCGCCCTCCAGTGGCCGGCGCCCCAGGCAGATGCCTAAGGCTGCCTAGTGGTGGCACCGGTCCTGGGTGGAGGTTGAACTAATTCTGTCAGAATTACAGTGCAGACTAGGGTGACCAACTCATCCCTTTAATCCGGGACACATATTAATTACACAGGTTCTGTGGCTGGCTTTCACCTGGTTTTAAACTGCCACACCTCAAGACTCCATTTCACCTGTTTTTTTTTTTTTTTTTTAAACGGTTTTTATTTTACATAGTATAATACAAAAGTAGCATTTGCACAGTGTAAATGAGTACATTTATCAGTTAACATGTTTACCTTAACATAGGCTACTCATTCTTCAGATGGATTTTTAATCTAACTTCTATTTCAATCTATATCTCTAGTATATAATCAAAGATTTACAAGACAACATGAGGGAAAGAGGGGGGGGGGGGATTTACAGTAATATCGATATCTGGTTTCGTGTCTCAGACTTCGATAGTGATTTTCAGCCTGCAGGGCATCAGTTTGGGCTGCATTGCTCAACTAGCTAGTTGTCTTAGTTGGTGCCAAGAGGTAGATTCAAAAAGCTTTTGGATGCGCTCCTGAGTTGCCTGGTCTAGAGTCTTTATATACATTTCCCATTTTTTATAGAATCGTGGGGCTCCCTTTTCTAGGTCAGCTATCGTAGCCTGTCTTTCGTAAAATAATATATTTAGTAGTGCCTTTTTAATTTCTAAAATAGAGGGGGCTCTCCTATGTATCCAATGAAGAAGTATTAGTTTCTTGGCAAGGGTTAGTATGATCGTGAGGATCGGTATTATCTTTACTTTATTGGGTCCTAAGTCCCATATATGGAAAAGCAAGAATAGGCAAGCCGGTGGGTTTTTCTGCAATCTCAGGGAGTAAGTGTGGTTGATGAACCCCATTAGCTTATCCCAGAAATTCCTGATCTTCCCGCACTCCCAGAAATTATGAAAATATGATGCTTTCGCCATTTTACATTTACAACAGGCCCCCGTGTCTTCAGGGACAAAGTGGGCTCTCTGGACTGGGGCTATATATGCCCTATTGATAAACTTTATATGAGTTTCCTGTAAGGATACAGATTGCAGGTGCTTCATTGCAAATGATAGTTTGTCAAATAATCTGGGAGGGGCAGGAAGATCAGGGACATCCACCGTCCACTTTTCATGTAGTTGGCTATGATGATGCAATATTCCGGTGGCCATCAGCAAGGAGTATAGATATCTTATTCTGTATCCCAGTACGCACTCTGGTCTCAGTAGATTCTCTATGGGGTCTATGGTCTCTTTTTTATCCATGGGGTGCTCTTGTGACTGTATAAAATGTCTAGCCTGCAAAAACATGTAAAATTGTCTATTTGGCAGATGGAATTTCTCAGCCAATTTTGAAAACGGCATTATGGTGCCCCCTGGGTCAAACGTCTTACAGATGCTGGTAATTCCTTTATCTCTCCATCTCCTAAATTCCGCGTTCTCCATGCCAGGGACAAATAAGGGGTTGCCCCATAGGGTGGTAAAAGGAGAGTAAGCAGGGTTTCTGTGTAATAATTTGTTTATTTTTTTCCACGATCTATACGTGTCTCCAAACAGCACTGAGTCCCTGATCTGCTTACGTATCATCTTCACCGGGGCATGAATCAACGCTGCCGGAGAGTGAGGTTGAAATATCTGTCCTTCCAGAGTGGGGGTCGTATATTCTGAACCACCAAGAAACCAATCTGTAATGTACCTAAAATGGGAGGCTAGTGAAAAGGCCTGTATGTCTGGCATGGCGAGCCCTCCATCTTGTTTAGTGAGCCTGAGACGGTCAAAGGGGATACGCGGCTTTTTGCCCGCCCAGGCAAATTTTATGAATAGAGACCTAAATTTTTGTAAATCAGCTTTCTTTAGCTGAAGAGGTAGCATCTGCAGTAAGTAGGAGAGTTTGGGGAATGCAATCGATTTTATGACCGATATTCTACCTGCCAAAGAGAGCGGGAGTTTCATCCAGCCTGTTAGCTGCTTTTCTACTACTGTATATACGGGGGGGAAGTTAGCCATGTAGAGGTCCTCTAGTTTGTTGGGGATTAGTACTCCTAAGTATTTTAGAGTAGGATGGCATATCGTGAATTGAGAAGTGACCGAGGGGGAGGAGAAGTAGGCTCGGGAGGAATGGAAGGGAAGTAGGCGAGACTTATCATAGTTCACTCTGAACCCCGAGAACTGAGAGAAGTGAGATATAACTCTCTGGATTGCAGGAATTGAAGAGCTGGGGTCAGCGATAAATAATAGAATGTCATCCGCAAATAAACTTATTTTAACTGTCGATGTATGCACCTTTATTCCCTGAAAGTCTTGGGTAGCTCTCAGGGCTATCGCAAGGGGCTCAATTGCTAATGCAAAAAGTAATGGTGACAGGGGGCAGCCCTGTCTAGTCCCTCTGGATATCGGCAGGGAGGCTGACAGGTAACTATTTGTTAGTATTTGGGAGGTGGAGTTATTATATAGCAGTTGGATCGTGCGGGTGAAGTCGGCCGGGATCCCGAACTGCTCCATGGTATGGAACAGGTGGTCCCAGGTGACTAGGTCAAACGCCTTTTCCGCGTCCAGCGAGAGCAAGGCATATGGGTCCGTCGTCCCGGCCGACTCCACCCATTGCAGAACTGTGAGTGCCTTCCGCACATTGAGCACCGAGTGGCGCCCCCAAACAAATCCCGTCTGGTCTAGGTGAATCAGGGAAGGGAGTTGGAGTTTAAGTCTGTCGGCTAACAATTTTGTGAAAATCTTATAGTCTGTGTTTAGAAGGGAAATAGGCCTATATGAGCTTGGGAGAAGGGGGTCCCTACCTGGTTTGTGTATAATCTTTAGTATGGCTGAATTAAAGTATAATGGAGGGGGGGTGCCTTTTAATATTGCATTGTAAAGTGAGCATAGAGGCTTAACTAATTTGGGGGCTAGGAGCTTGTAATATTCGTTTGACAACCCATCGGGGCCCGGGGATTTTCCCGTCTTCAGGGTTTTGATTGTGGCTAGGACCTCTTCCTCAGTTATCGGGGCAGTCAGTGAATGCGAAGAATCGACATCTAGTGTCGGGTGTTCTAAGGATTCCCAGAATTTCTCTTTCTCCTGTGTGTTTATTTGAGGTTGGGAATATAGGTTTTCGTAAAAGGTGTGTAGGGTTTCCGCTATTTGGGGGCCTGAGTGTACCACTGTACCATCTGTCTTTTGTAGGGCCTGTATGGTGGACGGGGGGTGTTGACCTCTTAGCAGATTTGACATAAGTCTACTCACTCTATTGCCGTGTTTGTGGAATCTGGCCTGGGAGAGGAATGTGAGTCTGGATTCTATCTTAGATAATACTATGTCGAAGAGGGTTTTCTGCTCCTCATATTGAGCTCTGTTTATCCTTGTGGGTTTTTTTTGGAATAATTGGTATGCTTCAGTAAGCTTAGCTTGGGATTCTAGATATAATTTTTGGGCTTCCTTTTTATGTTTCGCTGAATATGATATGATTGAGCCTCTAATTAGAGCCATTAGGGAAGTTTTGGACCTCCCTCTGGAGGAAACCCCTTCTTTATGACGCAGAAAAAACAATCTGTGTATTTTCCAGAACAAGCGGAATTAGAAATAGGAGAGGGGTGTCCTGTTCTGCTTGCATATTAGTATGTTTATATTCCATCCAGGATGCCTCCAGCATATTGCGAAAGTTTTCCGAGTCTGATAAATGGGATGGGAAACGCCACTGTCTCACAGGGCCCTTGTCTATGTGTGTCGCGAGCGCCACCCAGCTGATCCCATGGTCGGATACGGTTATGGGTTCCAGTGCTGAATCCTGCACCCCTGAAAACAGGGATGTGGACATGAGTACATAGTCGATTCTGGAGAGGGAGCCATGCGCCGCCGATAGGCACGTGTACTCCCGGTCAACTGGGTGGCACGCCCTCCAAACATCTACCAATTGCAGCTGGGACATAAGATACTGGATGCCATATTTGGCAGTTTGGCGCCTAGTAGATAGTGTGACATTTCTGTCAAGTACATTAGAGGCCGTCAGGTTAAAGTCTCCTGCCAGAACTATCTGTTGATGTGTGTAGGGAAGAAGTCTGGTGGCTATATCTATATTGAACTGGCTCTGATTAGCATTAGGAGCGTAAATATTAGCTAATATATATCTGGATGTGTGAATAGTGATATCCAATATTGTATATCTACCCCCTGGGTCCGATTGTTCAGAGTGCGTCTCGAATGGTATTGATTTCCTTATTAAAGTGGCTACTCCTCTGGACTTAGAATTATAAGGTGCTGAAGAGATCACCTGCCATCCCAGAGTATTTAATTTCGCTATCTCAGTGGGTATCAGATGTGTTTCCTGTAAGAACGCTACCTCAACCCCCACTCTGGACAGATACAGCAGAACTTTTTTCCTCTTTGCAGGGGAATGGAAGCCCCCAACATTCAATGTACCAAATTTCAGGGAAGTCATTTAGCTGTCAGGAGACATGGTAACTCACAGTTTCGTGGAAGCTTCATCTTGGTAGTCTCGTGTGGCAAACATCTTAGCCTCTGCACCGGGTGTCTTATGAGTAAGAAGTGTCTGAGTGGACAAAACCATGTTAGATATCTCTCGGTGATTTGGGGAAGAAACATAAGGGAAAGAAGGGAGGCAGACGTTAACGAACACAACATTGACAATAACATAAACATATACATGAACATAAATCAGGTGCTTCTGGTGCACCTAAACCTTTTGTATATCTTAATTAACTTCTGGTTGGTAATGGATGAGGTGTGAATAGGCCTTGCCTAAAGGGCTGAACCAGCAGACCCTGGACTCCTCAGCCTTGCCAAGCAGATATTATCAGACACCCTAATGGTGTGGACTTATCAGTTACCGACTATATATTGACCTCCTTGTTCTCTATGACAAGGGGTGAAAACTTGCAAAAAAACAAAAAAAAATATTAATTTAAGCTCGCTGGTCCTCTCTTCAGACTATAAGTAACTTGGGTTCCACTAATATGCAGTCTCGGAAAGAAGAGAGAGGATTTGGGAGGTTGGGAAGGGGAAGGGGGGGGGGGGGATTAGTGCTCTTGGAGATTGTTCTTCAAGTTTTTGCCATAGTCCTCAGTAAAGTCTTCTGGTAGATACAGGAGGGGGAAGTTTGAAGTAAGGCCGATTAACTCTTCATCTTTCAGTGTAAACTGGCTGTTCCAAAGCAAAACAGATGTTTTTTTTTTTTTTTTTTTTTATTAGGAAGAGTCTCGTTCCGATGTCAGAATAAAGGGTAAATGGAGTGGGGGGAAGGGAGTATGGGGGGGATTAATTTTAGTAAAATGATAGGATACCGGGGGAAACCAATTCACCCATTCTGGTCTTGTGTGAAAAGTGGTTGAGAGGGCATAAGTGCCGTTGCTGATGACTCTTCGGTCGTGTCTTCAGAAAGGAAAGCTTCTCCATCGGACACTGTCGAAAAGTCTTTAAAGGAGGATCCCGAAAATATGCGAAGACGTGCTGGATATAGGAGGGCAAACTTCCTGTTGTTTCTGGCCAGCTTGGAGCAGAGCGGTGTGAATTCCTTTCGCGCCCTCGCTACTTCTGCAGAGTAGTCTTGAAACAGGATGAGTTTTGCTCCATTCCAAGAGATGTCTCTTTTTCTCCTTGAGGCCGACCACAGTGCCTCCTTGTGGATGTAGTTAAGGCAGCGGAAAATGACCGGCCTAGGGCGTGCGTCTGCTGAGGGCCTCTGAGGGCCTATTCTGTGGGCGCGTTCTATTATCATTCCTGCGCATTCCGTAGATACTGCAAGAATCTCTGGAAGTGTGGTTTGTATAAAAGTAAGTAAGGCATGCCCCTTTATGTCTTCAGGTAACCCCACCACTCTAAGATTGTTCCTTCTGGAACGGTTTTCCAGATCGTCGATCTTAGCCTGCATCTGGAATTGGGACTTCTGCATGGCTTCGCACTGGGTTTTAAGTGTGGTTACGTCTTGGAACATCTCTCCAGTCAGTTGTTCAGTGTGGGCTACTCTCTTTGTAATTTGCTGGAATTGTGATTTAGGGGGACATTTACCAAAATGGATTCGTAGAAAAAAGGTGTATTCGTAGGGAGAAATACACCTTTTTTTTACGAATTTGTATTTTCGGGATTTACAATCCCAAAAATACAACAATTCGTAGTCCTAAAGATGGAACATTCGTATTTGTAGTTACAAATACGAATGTCTACACCATCGATAGAATACGACAGAAATCACCATTCAAAAGAATGGTGGTTTCTGATTTACTAAGCAGCCGTATGGATAATACGGCTGCTTAGTGGTGTAAAACACCCACGCAAATACGACAGGAAAATAGAACACCATTTTCATGTCGTATTTGCGTTTTTGCCTGCACGGATCAGTCAGATCCGTGCAGGCTTCGGTGTAAAAAAATAGAAAAATTAAATAAATAAATAAAAAAACGGCGTGGGGTCCCCCCCACAGCCGAAACCAGCACCAGGCTGACAGAGCCTGGAGCCGGTAATTAAAAATCAGGGAACCCGACAAATAGGGTTTCCCCGATTTTTAACAACCAGCCCCAGGCTCCTGCTCTGGGGCTGGTTCCCAAAATACGGGGGACAAAATGACTAGGGGTCCCCCGTATTTTAAGAACCAGCCCCAGGCAAAACCAGCCAGCGGGTAATGCCACAGCCGGGGGGAGACTTTTTATGCAAGTCCCCCCGGCCAAAGCATTAACCCTACCGACCAGTCAGCCTGGCCAGGGGCCCTGGGGGAGTGGGGACCCCCCCAATGAAGGGGTCCCCCCCCTCCAGGACTTACCTGACCAGGCTGAAGCCTGGTGCTGTCCTCGATGCCCCTGGGCGGTGGGCATCGAGCTGATGGTTTTGTGTAAAAAATAGAATAAAAACCATTGTTTTTTACTGTGGCACTACAAGTGCCAGCAAGCCTCCCCAGCAAGCTGGGACTTGGATAACCACAAGTCCCAGCCTGCTGGGCATTAAAGGGCCCGCTGGGTCTTGTAGTGCCACCGTAAAAAAAATAGTTAAATAAAACACACTGACACCCGTTTTAAATAAAAGTTTAATAATCACATTACATACATACTGATACTTACCTTTCTTGATCCCGTAGGTAGCCCTGGTCCTGATGTCCTGTGTCGTCCTCCAGGTCCATGTCGGCTGTCTGCGTCGTCCTCCAGGTCCATGTCGACGGTCCGTGTCGTCCTCCAGGTCCATGGCGGTGTCCGGGTCCGAAGAAATCCATGTTGGAGCTGTGGAAGGAAATCCTACTCACCTGTTCCTGCGCTGAAGAAGTCTTGTCTTGATCCGACGTAGTCCAGGTAATCTTCCTGCTGTCGCCGGTCCCCGCTGTCTGCGCTGTCCGTGCATCGCGCTGAGGAGAGATGCTGAAGTTTCATATTCGGCGCCTCTCCTCAGACTGAATGCTATTGGCCGCCTAGCGGGCCAATCAGGAGCCGACTTTCTCGGCTCCTGATTGGCCTGCTAGGCGGCCAATAGAATTCAGTCTGAGGAGAGGCGCCGAATATGAAACTTCAGCATCTCTCCTCAGCGCGATGCACGGACAGCGGAGACAGCGGGGACCGGCGACAGCAGGAAGATTACCTGGACTACGTCGGATCAAGACAAGACTTCTTCAGCGCAGGAACAGGTGAGTAGGATTTCCTTCCACAGCTCCAACATGGATTTCTTCGGACCCGGACACCGCCATGGACCTGGAGGACGACACGGACCGTCGACATGGACCTGGAGGACGACGCAGACAGCCGACATGGACCTGGAGGACGACACAGGACATCAGGACCAGGGCTACCTACGGGATCAAGAAAGGTAAGTATCAGTATGTATGTAATGTGATTATTAAACTTTTATTTAAAACGGGTGTCAGTGTGTTTTATTTAACTATTTTTTTTACGGTGGCACTACAAGACCCAGCGGGCCCTTTAATGCCCAGCAGGCTGGGACTTGTGGTTATCCAAGTCCCAGCTTGCTGGGGAGGCTTGCTGGCACTTGTAGTGCCACAGTAAAAAACAATGGTTTTTATTCTATTTTTTACACAAAACCATCAGCTCGATGCCCACCGCCCAGGGGCATCGAGGACAGCACCAGGCTTCAGCCTGGTCAGGTAAGTCCTGGAGGGGGGGGACCCCTTCATTGGGGGGGTCCCCACTCCCCCAGGGCCCCTGGCCAGGCTGACTGGTCGGTAGGGTTAATGCTTTGGCCGGGGGGACTTGCATAAAAAGTCTCCCCCCGGCTGTGGCATTACCCGCTGGCTGGTTTTGCCTGGGGCTGGTTCTTAAAATACGGGGGACCCCTAGTCATTTTGTCCCCCGTATTTTGGGAACCAGCCCCAGAGCAGGAGCCTGGGGCTGGTTGTTAAAAATCGGGGAACCCCTATTTGTCGGGTTCCCTGATTTTTAATTACCGGCTCCAGGCTCTGTCAGCCTGGTGCTGGTTTCGGCTGTGGGGGGGACCCCACGCCGTTTTTTTTTTTAATTTATTTTTTTTTCTATTTTTTTTACACCATGCAGCCTGCACGGATCTGACTGATCCGTGCAGACTGCTAGAAATAATTCGTATTAGCAGCCGTATATACGGCCGCTAATACGAATCATTACACCATCGGAGGGTTACAAAGCAGTCGTATATGACTGCTTTGTAACTGATCCTCCGGAACACGACTTTGCATACGACTTAAACAGTCGTATGCAGTCGTAGGGAAAATACCAATACGAAAAACTAGGTTTTTCATATTGGTAAATTTCCCCCTTAATGTCTTGAACCGCTTGGGTAACTTTCCCAGCATGAGTTTCCATAATGGGGCCAATCGTGTCCTGTATGGCCTGGACCATGTCTGTATAAGTGATCGGGCCCTCATGCACTTTTGGGGTTCTTGTGAGTTGTCGTCCACGTGTAGGTGAGGTAGCTTTGTCTGTCGGGTCGGCTTGCGTCGAACCTGTAATGGAGTCTGGCGAGTCCCTCCCAGCTCCTGTATGTGGGGTGGAGGGATTTTGGGTGTCTTGGGATTCCCCGCTTTTCTTCCCCCTATTTGTTGTATTCTGGGTCTTGGTCTGTGCTGTGGACGCTGCCTGAGACGCCATTTTGTCTTTAGCTTGGCGACTAGATGAGCGGTGCCGTGGGGTTTCCTCTTGTGTGGGCAGTATTTGCCCTTTGTCCATGTCTGCCAGGTGTCAGGGTAGCCGGTGCTGGCTGTATGAGGCTGGGGAGGCTCCCTTTTTTTTTTATTTCCTTTTTCCTTAATATGTGCCTCACTAGGCAGGTTATTAAAGGGTCTGCAGGGTTGGGGTGTAGTCTGCCCGGTCAGGCTGGGTATGGGAGGCCTGTTACTTGGGGTGGGCGACTGGCATGTTGGTGGTTCAGCTCTTAATGAATAGATAGGCTCAGGATGGTGGGATGGGGTGCCTGAACTGTCAGGGTTTGGCGTCTCAGAGCCTCTTGATGTGTCTCACTCTGTGTCCCAGCGCGTGCAGCGTGTGTGGCCGCTCTGTGCTGTGCTGTCTGTGCAGGGATGGGATGGCGTCAGTGCTTGTTGTGACGGTGCAGGTCGCAGGCGGCTTCAGCGGGGACCGCGGCGTCTCCGGAGCCTGTGGGTGTTTCTGCCCGGAGAGGGAGGAGGAAGGTGTTAAGCCCCGCAAGGCGCCTCCCCTCTGCCGCTTCTCTCGCCCGCGTGCCAGCGTCTCTGTGTTGCTGCGCTGCCGGGGGGGGGGGAGGGGGGCGGTGTAATCGCCTCGTGGCGGCGGGGTCTACGGTGCCGCGATCTCAGGGGTAAGCGGCTCAGTCTTCTCTCCGCAGCTTCCTGGATGGTTGTGGATGGGTAGGGGAGGACCAGCGGTGCTTGGGTTCCGTCGGCTGGGTGTTAAGGCTGGGGAGCAGACGGAGCTCTAAACGGGAGCTGCTGCTTCCTCCAGCGCCGGAACCGGAAGCTTTCACCTGGTTTTAAACTGCCACAGAACCTGTGTAATTAATGTGTATGTGGATTAAAGGGATGAGTTGGTCACCCTAGTGCAGACCCAAGGTGGAGGTTGAACTAGTTCCACCTAACTATAAAAGTCCATACACACTAGAAGACACAGTCGACATGGACACAGTTGGCAATGAGAATCGGACCCTCGCATCGCTCGCTTCGCTCGCAATGCTTCGGGCACGGTGCCTTGCTGCGCTCGGCACACTATTTTATTCTCCCACCGCACCCTAGTGGATGGTAGGGCATGAAATACCGCCTGTCGGCACATGTCGGCTCAAAAAACAGTGAAACACCCATGTTGACCTTATGACCAGTCGACCTTCCTCATGTCGACCTTTAAGCAAATTCGACCTTAAGTCATGTCGACCTTGGCCCATGTCGACCTTAAGTCAGGTCGACCTTCCTGCCAGTCGACCTAGTGGGGTCGACCTAATGACTGTAGACCTAAGTTCATTCTAATAGATGACCGCTTCCCGTCAAAATGTAATGTCATATCTCACCGTGTGTACACAGCATAATTACTCCAATAGCAAAAGAATCTCACCACGGTGTGTCACACCATATGATTTGAGTGTGGTTTGTACTTCAAACTGAAATCTAAATTGCAGTGTAAATATAAAGCAGCCAATATTTACTCTGCACAGAAACAAAATAACTCATCCAAATGCAACTCTGTCTGCACATGATACATCAGCCCAACCTGCAGTGCACATGGTTTTGTCCATTAAAGAAAGAGTTTGCATTTGCGAACCAACCTGAATAACCCCCTTAGAGTAAAACGTTTTTTATATAACTTCACTGAAAAATATCCAATAATACAGCAGCATTGTGAATCCAGATGGCATATGTCGGGTCTAGTAAACGGATGATAGACAATGCATCTGTAGAGGAATGTTGCCATTTTGCATGCATATTATTCTGGTTTGTTCTTCAAACCCAATAAAATCACAATTTTACCAACATCTGCATTGCAAATGTCTTCTTATTTGGCATGTAACAGTCATTAAATGACACCTAGCACACATACTGATTTATCACTGTCACATTTAGAGGAAATACTCACATTTATGTGTATTGCCATGCAAATTTGTTTCACCTGCTTCTGTTTAGAGTGATAACATGCAAGAAGCTTAGACAGTTACAAATGGGTACATTTACAGACAAGATGGTTTGCTGAGAAATAAGCCCCGTACACACAGGGGAGATATATTGCTCAGCCATTTATTGCTAGCAATATATGGCTGAGCAATATATTGCTCAGTTTCTCCTTTTCATCAGCGACCAGAGATGGTCGCTGATGAAAGGGAACCTATGCCGGGCGGTGCCACAGAGGTAATCAGCTGGTCGCAGGAGCAAGCTCCTGCGACCAGCGATTAGAATGGGGCTGAAAACGGGAGCACGCACCTGGCGATTTAGCACCGGGGCACACTCCCATCACTGGCAATATGGTCGCTCGCGACCATATTTCCAGCGATTTCATCCCCTATCGCCCCCGTGTGTACACAGCTTAACTACTATTGCCGCCAAAGTAATATGTTCTTTAGTTTGAGATTTTAACTTTACATTTTTTTTATTTGTCACAAATACTGTCCCCGGAGCCGTGCGGGGGATGGCAGCAGGTGGGGTATGCTGGCTAATAGAGAGCCAGACAGAGGAAGCAGGGGGAGGCTGCGTATGGAGCCGGGCAGGAGGAGCAGATAACTTGAAAAAAAAAATACAGATGACTAGGAAGCCATTGATTGGTTGAGACTATCTTTTTTTTCAGGTGCTCTGCTCCTCCCGACTGCCCGGCAGCCAGCGTCTTCTCCCTGCCGGGCTCCCTGCTCCTGCTGGCACCGCAACAGCTTCCTCCTGCCTGGCTCCCTACGCAGCCTCCCCCTGCTCCCTCTGTCTGGCTCTGTATTAGCCGGCACACCCCGCCCGCTGCCGTCCCCCACACGGCTCCCTCCTCCTGCAGCTCCTCGAGGACTGCATATGATAAATCCATGCGGGGACCTTTACTGTAGTGCATTAAGAACAATGGGGGCAGATGTATTAAGCCTTAACAAGAGATAAATGCAAGGGTGATAAAGAGAGATAAACGTCCAGCCAATCAGCTCCTTACTGACTTTTTTAAACACAGTCTGTAACATGGCAGTTAGGAGCTGACTGAAAAAGTTTGGGAACCACTGTACTAAGGTCTTGATTCAGACCAGCTTGCTAGGCTGCTTATATTCTAGAAGAAGGCATAAGCCGAAACGCGTTGGAGGGTTCACACCATTGGTAACTCACACTTACAGAGAACCAAGCAATTAACACCTGACAGGATCCCACGGCAAAGCGGACGGCGGTTGCACACGCCACTACGCAACGGAGACCTGAGTGAGACTGACGGGAATCGAGTGTACCGGCAGTGGTGAGTATCTAGAGGAGGGGGAACAGGCCGGTCCAGCAGGGTCCTGTCCAGGAGACGAAGCGGTCACCGCACAGGATTCCAATCCAGAAACGGAGAGCCGCGATACCTCAGCCAGACAGGGAGTAGCGTCTGCTTTCACTACAGCCCGGTCAGCCGTGTTACGCACGGATCTGTCGGTGCCACGTAGGATACAGACACAGCACCCAAGTCGGGGACCCTGGGATCCCCAGCCACCTCCCGAGGAAAGCCGCTCCCGAACACGAATTGAAACATACAGGTACCACCATTTAACTTTCAAAAGACTTATCACCAGAGGAGGATTACAAATAGCGGGACGCCGCTTGACTGCTTCACAATTATAGACTGTGTATACACATTTATTTTCCTTTAGGAATCTTGGATCCAGCGTGTACACAATCAATCGGTGTACACACCACACAATTCATTGGACAGACAATTTACGACATATGTGTAGATATATATATATTTTTTGGCCTTTTTTTCCCCTTTTTTTGCCATTTTTGTGCCATGTATTGAATACTTGCATTGTAGTGCAGTACATGTGATTAAGGCACAGCTTGCATGTGCCGTACATATATCCCCTATCACACACTTGTGACCTTGAAGGAATACACTATTCCAGCCCACAGCGACAGGAAAGTGTATTGAAAAGGCCAACTGATAACTGATAGATGTACAAATTATTATTTGCAAATAAAGAACGACATTCCTTTAAAAAAAAAAAAAAACTGTAGAATTTTCAATAGCGGAGCGCCGCACTACCACCTACCCCTATATCTTGTAATTAAAAAACGGAATCAGTCATCCGTTTAGGTGCAGCTGCTAGTTAAGAAAAGCAAAAAAGATAGATTCAGTGCGCAGGTATAAAATACCCTTTTCTATATTATATTCAGAGCCCACCGAGCAGTTTAACGCCACCCCGGCATACGTACAGCTCCACCCCGAACGCCCGAATCCCCTCTCCACACTGCGAGCAGATGTGTATACTTAAGGGCCTCAGCAATTAATTGTGACAATTTTCAGATATGGAGATGATTGCCACAATTAATTTTAGATGTGTGGGCTCCCCCTTTTGGCAATCCCAATCAAAATCGCCAATCGATTGCTTAATCAGGTTTTTAAACATGTTTAATAATCTGGTATTATCTGCAGATCTTTTTTATATGTGTGGGCATTCCCAATTCGTCTTCTTCATCTATTTACATTATGAACAGCTGAAATGACAATCGATTGGGGCAATTTCCAGATATGAAGATGCAATCTTTAGATGGAAAAATCTGCCGGTCACTGAAATAAATCTGTAATGTGTGGGCAAAGTCAGATAGATTGTAAAATCCATTTATCTGGCCAAAATATCCCTATATCTGAAAATCCATAAATTGTGATTGCTGATGTATGGGGCCCATTACATATCTGCTCGCATGCACCCACACAGATGAAAAATCATTGGATGGTTACTCACCATCCAATGATTTTTCCTCTGTTCGCAGCTGAAAGTAAGCCACGCTTCTTTAGGGCAACATTATTAGAGCAGGCAGATGCCTGGTTTGTTATAATAATGAAACTCATTAGAAGTAGAGAGAGATAACATACCAACTCTTTATGCTGAATAAATCATATTGGTTCTTCTGTGTTTTGAAAGAAACTGATTGGACATCATGCAGTAAGTCTGGGGTCTATGTACTAAGCCTTGGAGATAGGTAAAGTAGATGTGGTAAAGTTCCAGCCAATCATCTCTTTACTGCCATGTTACAAGGTGGGTTTGATAAATGACAGGAGCTGATTGGTTGGTACTTTATTTCTCCAAGGCAAAGAACTTAGGGCCTGATTCAGACCTGATCGCTGGGCTGCTATTCTTCGAAGCCCATCGATCAGTAAATGCCACCCCGCACACGCTAATTCCTGCCTCTGTGCACAGCTGCAAATTTGTTTGCCGCTAATATAAGATAAGATAAGATACACTTTATTGTCATTGTAAACAAACAACAAAATTATTATCGAGGTCGCAAAGTAATTATAAGTTAAGAATTTTGATTGAAATCAACAATTACAGATAATTACAGGGAAAAAAAAAACAGTTCTTCAATCGAGATGTCCATGCCTTAATACACCTGAGCCGGAAGGAAGGAAAAGATGTTATGATAATGATAGCAAGGTTGGACAATACTGTTTCTTGTCCGAGGACAGTTCCTACTATAAATTTCCTCAATGGATGGCTATAATACCGCAGTGGTACGTACCACCTGCTCCACTTGCCTGTGCACAGGGAGAAATCCATTCACCATCAAATAGATTTCCCACTGTTTGCAGCGCTGTATAAGCCAGGACTTAATCGGCACTGCGATGGCCATGGTGAGAATCAGCGGCCCTCCCTCACAATGACCATTGAATGCCCAGAAACTCTGGCGACATGCTGCCAAATGGCCACCTGCTGACAGTCACACAGCAAGAGGCCAGTGATCACAGGCATTCAGAACCTGTGATCATACAGAGGGCTCGCGCATGTGCACTTTGAACCATGCGCAGTCCTCCAAAGATCGCCAGGGGTATGAATTGCAGCCCTTAGTCCCCTCAGTCTCTTAATGCAAGGACATTGGGCCTTATTCTGGTTCACTCCTAGCAAATTCCTTCTTAGATGGACAAAACCATGTGCACTGCAGGTGGGGTAGATGTTACTGGTGCAGAGAGAGTTAGATTTGGGTGGGGTTTTACTTCAAAATGAGATCTATATTGCAGTGTAAAAATAAAGCAGTCAGTATTTTCCCTGCACAGAAACAAAAAAACTCACCCAAATCTAATTCTCTCTGCACATTTTACATCTGCCCCCCCCCTGCAGTGCACATGGTTTTGTCCATCTAAGAAGGAATTTGTCAGAAGGAGTGAACCAGAATAAGGCCCATTGTCAGAAAGGGCTGGTACCAGCTAACTGTTATGTTAGGCATTGAATAAAGCTATACTATATGATATAAGATATTACTGCCAGCACTTGACAGTCATGTCAAGAAAATAAATACAGAACATATATGTTCAACAGAATTAGTTGGCTGAAAATATAAATGAAAGTAATTGATTCGTGTTAACTGTGTATATCTATTTTAAGATGTTTCTACATTTGTTTTTGCTAATGTTACCTACATCCAATTAGCTTTTTACTGCTTGTTCACAGCAAGGATATTACATCGACTATTCCAAGATTAGGTTCCCTGCTGATAATTTAATTTCCAAAATTAATGAACTAAGAACCAATTTCATTTTCTATTCATATTTGTGCTATATTTTAATAAGTCTACTCATTTTTTCAAACTGTGTAAGAAGTTTTGGATTACTTCAGTATCATAGATACTGTACATAGGGATGTATAAAGTGCTAATAACAACTACAGGTTAAATAGATATGAATGGTTCAATGTATTATTGTTAATCAATCAAAATGCTGCCTACAATTATTGCCATACAATACAAAAGTACTGCAGGAGGACATTCATACAACCTGACAGCCCATCCTACAGGAGACAATCATTCATGATGCCTATGTGTAACAGTCTGTAATCCATTCTATATATGCTTGTTAACAATACTGTAGATGCACATTATTATCCTTTATTTGGTGCCAATAGGGATCCGCAGCACCTTACAAAGCATATAAACAGAATCAGTATGAAGAAAACATGAAAATATGTGACTTACAATACAAAACATGAATATGGTTTATAAACCTTGCTGCATCAGTGGTTATAATCAGGGCTATTTTTCAGCAGGAACCAGCAGGAACTCAGTTCATGAACCTCTAATAAAATATGACATCATCAGGAACTGAAAATGTACTTTCCATAAGATAAGTTTTATTTTAAAGTCAACTGTGAGTGCTTTTGTTTCTAAATGCAATATATACATCTATCTCTCCCTCCCTCTCTCTATTATATATATATATTTTTTTATTTATTTGATCCGCCCCCAGAACTGGAGTTCCTGGACCTATTTTTCCAGAAAAATAGTACTGGTTATAATACTCAGTAAGGTGGTAGAACCCAAACTTTAGGTGCTGTTGTAGGCAGTAGGAAGTAGATAATGGTATACTGTAAGTAAGATAAGGGGCAGTATTCAATGAGAAAAGTTCTCCGTCTTTTGTGGAGAACTTGTGCTTTTTTCGCCGTGGAGAGAGGTTTTTTTTCTCCAAAGGCGAGCCACCCTATTCAATGTGAAATATTCTCCGTCTTTCTTAGTGATTCTCGCCGTCTCTCTCCGTGAAGAAATTCTCCATCTTTTGATGGAGAGCAGGAATGTGAACTTTTAAACTAAAAGGGTGTTTTTTTTAATTTTGGTGTCAAAAAATCAGGTTTTTTTTTCTGTGGAGGGCCATGTTATTTTTATTCATGTGCCTATAGCACATGAATATATATTTAATTTTTAAAAAAATATTTTTTTACATTTTTTTTTTTCTTTTTTTTACACAGTGCAGCCAGCAGGGGGCCAGAGCGCTCGAGCCGCTCATTAGATATTCATATATTCACTGCACCCGAAGCACGTTCGGGTACAGTGAATACTGGGTCCCCCGCTGGCTATAGAGGGGGGCAGCCTGTGCTGCCTGGGTCCCAGGGGGGCCCCCTACCCTCACATATGTTCTGTGGCATCCAGGGAGACTTTAATCTCCCTGGATGCCACGTCCCTGTCAGCTCCCTGCTGCGGACGCTCGTCCGCTGCAGGGGTTAAGACTCGCCGCGAGTGGCGGCGAGTCTTATAAACATTGAATAGTGGCAGCAGGAGAGGCAACGAGCCCTCCGGAACACGGAGAGTGCACGGCGAGCAAAAAAAAATGCTCGCCGTGCACGGAGAATATTACCATTGAATACTGCCCAAGGAAAAGCACATGAGCAAACAGACAGGGGTAACACAGATGGGGGAAACAGGGAGCATGGGGTAGTGGGTTAGCTGGAAGGCTTCATCACAGAAGTGGGTCTTGGTTTGAAGTTATGTATGGAGGTGGAGAGTCTGTTAAGAAGAGAAAAAAAGTTCCAATTAAGGAGCAGTGTGGGCAATAATCTTGGAGGTAAGAGTGGGAGGAAGTATTTGATTGGGATACATGCATTTGTGAAGAAGGTGGGCAGGTGCGACTGTGAAGGAAGATAAGGTCAGAGATGGCAAAGAAAGAGCAATGGGTGAGGGCCAGGGCTGCCACTAAGAATCTTGGGGCCCGCGACTGACCTTCAGTCCGCCCCCCCCCCCTCGAGTACCATTACTCATTACTTCCTCTCTCCTAAATCATCACCCCCTCCCCCCCAGTACCATTACTTACCTTCCTGCACGCCTCCACTCTCTCTTTCCTGCATGCATCTCCTCGGGACGGAGCGCACACTGCACAGTGCAGCCTGCAGTGCACCGAGCCCCTCTGTGTCCTAAGCTCGGCACTCTGCAATGTCACGACCACCATGTCTGCCACTCACGCCTCCCATGCCTTGGCTGCCCCTGGGGTTCCTAACAGGGTAATTCAGACTCTGGCACTCACCTCCGCTATCAGTCCCCTTGTTCCTGGGTTGCGTGATGTCGTGCTGTCATCTCATGGTGACAGTGGTAGCATGCATTCCGGAGAAAATGCGGGGCTTGGACGGCGTGGGGCCTGAGTTGCCATAGTGTTCTGTGTCCTGTCTGGGTCTGGCTGGACACGCTGGTTGGTGCATGCTGCACACACTTCCTGTTTCATAAACCTGTCGCCCCCCCCTGGCGGTGGCCATCTTGTTGGTTTCTCCTATCAGACTGCACTGCCAATTTCCATTCAACCAATCACAGTGCAGCTCTCCCTTCAAATACTGACTTGCTGGGCCAAACCAGCAGTCAGTACAATGATGTCCTTATGCTAGGCATCTGACTCTCCTTGCTGCTGGTAGCGCTGCTACTTCTAGTTCCAGAGACTCTATCCGGTATCCTGCTACACCTACTGTCTTCAACCACCACATCGCAGACCCCTGCTGCCGCCTTAACGGACCGAAAAAGGTTAGCCCCCCAAAGGGGTCATCCTTTCTCCAGCCTGACGGTTATTACTCTGCGATCCCTCCTGGTTACAGCTATTAGGGTTGTCAGCACACCCTTCCCGGATTCTTCCAATCATCCAATCATCCAACCACCCAATCATCTAATCTTTCATTCAATCATTCAATTTGGCAATCCAATCATCCAATTCTTCAAGTTTTCATTTATTTCTTCAAACCTTCAAGTCCAGTCATCTCTTCATCCCAATCACCTGCAAGCTCTACAATAAGTATTGCATATCATTGACTTTGTTTACTCATTATCTACAGTATTATCCTTGTGCCATTCCTCATCTTCTGTACCATCGTATCCTTATTAAAACTGGTTTTTCTTTTATTCAATTGCCGTCTTCCCTTCTGTCGCCTATGCAAAAACCATATGTCAAAGCACCTAGCCTCCGTTTCACTCCAGCCGGTGCTACCGGAAAAGTGACAGTTTGTACTGACTCCATGGACCCAGCATCAGGTAAGGTGCGAGGAGCTCCCGTTCAATAGCTAGTGGCTCGCCTGGATCAACAGGAAGCCGCACAGGAGCAAGTTTTCCATGCCCTCCAAGACCTGTCAAAAAGACTGGGCAATATCCAAACCACCTTGAATCAAGGGTCAACTCCTACATCGGTGCCTTCGCCTAGACCCGTAGCTTCAACGACAGGAGTCACTGCTCATCTACAGCTTCCTACCCCAACCAAATTTGATGGCAATTCAAAAAACTGTAGAGGCTTCATAAATCAGTGTGAAATTCACTTTGAACTTCAATCTTCTTACTTCCCTACTGACCGCACCAAAGTTGCTTATGTGATATCACTACTTACTGGCTCTGCCCTCAATTGGGCATCTCCCTTATGGGAGAAGGCAGATCCACTGCTGTCGGACTATGCTTGGTTCATTAGCACCTTCAAAATCATCTTCGATGAGCCAGGTCGAATTAGTTCGGCTTCCACTAAAATATGCCCCAGGACAGTGGGTCAATAGTTAATCCAATTTAAAATCCTGGCGGCTGAGCTAGCATGGAACGAGGAGGCCTTCCTTGCGGCTTTCCTAAATGGTCTCACCGATAAAATTAAAGACGAACTGGCGGCTAGAGACTTGCCTTCCAAATTGGAAGATCTAATCTCCTTGTGCACTAAGTTCGATCTAAGACTCAGAGAGAGGCATCAAGAGAGGAGCCGAGTATCTCCCAGTCTAAGTCTACCCGTATCCAAATCTCCATCATTACCGACGGAGGAACCCATGCAAGTCAACAGTTTCAAGTTGTCCTCAGCCGAACGAAGACGTCAGCATGAAGAACACCTCTGTCTCTATTGTGCTAATCCTCAGCATTCCATGGATTCTTGTCCAAGGAGGCCGGGAAATGCCAGCACCTAACCTGTAAGGGAGAGGGCAGGTTAGGGGTTGTTATTACCTCTCCAAATACTAAAGACTGTATTCTCCAAGTGTCACTACAAGTCAAACATCAGCTCCAACAGTTATCAGCACTCCTCGATTCAGGAGCAGCAGAAAGTTTCATCACTGCTGAAGTCGTTAAACGTTGGCAACTGCTTACTGTTCCCCTTCAGCGTCCAGTATATCTAACTGCTGTAAATGGGAGTCATATATTAGGAAAGACTGTTACCCTTCAAACCCAACCTTTAACTCTGCAAGTCGGCCTGTTGCATGTAGAGAAAATACAGTTCTTTGTCATACCCGATTCCTCCTACCCAATTGTTTTGGGTCTCCCCTGGTTGCGTGCCCATAATCCCAGTATCAATTGGGTCACGTCCCAGGTCCTAGCGTGGGGTGCATCCTGCACCAAGTCCTGTCTCAAATCGGTGACGCCCTCACATCAAGTCTCCCTTCAAATTCCAGAAGGGTTACCTACCTCATATCAAGACTTCGCTGATGTATTCTCCAAAAAAGCTACTGACAAGTTACCTCCTCATCGACCATGGGATTGTCCCATTGAGTTACTGCCAGGCAAGAATCCTCCACGAGGCTGTACGTATCCCTTGTCCTTACCAGAAACACAGGCAATGTCTGAATACATAAAGGAAAACCTAGCCAAAGGGGTTATTCGTCCTTCATCTTCTCCTGCTGAAGCTGGGTTTTTCTTTGTTAAAAAGAAAGATGGAGGGTTACGGCCTTGTATTGACTACCGTGGCCTAAATGAAATCACCATTAAAAATCGTTATCCACTACCACTCATTACAGAACTTTTCGATCGAATTAAGGGAGCGACCATCTTCACTAAATTAGATCTGCGTGGCGCCTACAACTTAATCCGCATTCGTGAGGGAGATGAATGGAAAACTGCTTTTAATACCAGAGATGGACACTATGAGCATCTTGTTATGCCTTTTGGGTTGAGTAATGCCCCAGCAGTTTTTCAGTCTTACATGAATTAACTTTTCTGAGATCTTCTGTATAAGCATGTTGTGGTCTACCTCAACGATATTCTCATATTTGCCAGTAATCGTCAGGAGCATCAGGAACTTGTTCGAGAGGTACTGTCACGCCTTAGAAAAAAATCTTCTTTTTTGTAAATTGGAGAAATGTATTTTCGAGGTATCGTCCATACCCTTTCTCGGGTATATTGTGTCAGGCTCCGGTCTAGAAATGGATCCAGCCAAAGTAGAGGCAATTCAGTCATGGCCTCAGCCTCACACTCTCCGAGGGGTCCAAATGTTCCTCGGATTCGCTAATTACTATAGGAAGTTCATCAAAGGATTTTCTACAATTGTTGCTCCCATCACTGCGCTCTTTCGTAAAGGTGCCAAACCCTCCAACTGGGATCCTGAAGCTTCCAAAGCCTTTACCATCCTCAGGAGAAAATTCATCACAGCGCCAGTTCTGGCTCAACCAGACGTCACATTACCCTTTACATTCGAGGTCAACGCCTCTGCCATCGGTGTAGGAGCTGTACTCTCCCAGGCAAAAGGTGACGGACAATTACATCCCTGTGGGTTTTTCTCTAAAAGGTTCTCCCCGGCTGGACAGAATTATGCCATAGGAGATCAGGAACTGTTGGCCATCAAGATGGCACTAGAAGAGTGGCGTTATTTACTAGAGGGGGCAGCTCATGTCATTAATGTTATTACTGATCACAAAAATTAGCTTTATTTAAAAAATGTGCAATGTCTCAACCCTCGGCAGGCCAGATGGGCATTGTTTTTTGCCAGATTTAACTACAAATTATCTTTTTCTCCAGGAGCAAAGAACCATAAAGCAGATGCTCTTTCTAGGTCATGGGAGACAGGAGGAGTCCAGATCCTTTGAGGGAAGTCCAATTCTGGATCCTCGTGCCTTCGCTACAACCACAGTGCAAGTATCTGTGCCTCCAGGTAAAACCTTTGTTAGACCTAATTCAAGGAGTCAAGTTCTGCGGTGGGCCCATGACTCTAAATTCTCCGGGCATCCAGGGGTTCTAAAGACCTATGAATTCTTGTCGCGGAAGTATTGGTGGCCTGCTTTGAAAAAAGATGTACAAGACTATATTGCGTCCTGTCCTCATTATGCTCAACATACATCTTCAAATCTAGCGCCAGTAGGTCCATTGAGGCCACTCCCAATTCCACGGGGACCGTGGACTCATTTGTCGACGGACTTTATCACAGATCTGCCATCTTCTGATGGTTATAACACCATATGGGTTGTTATTGATCGATTTTCAAAGATGGCGCATTTCATACCTCTGAAGGGATTACCTTCAGCCCCAAAACTAGCAAATTTATTCATAAAAGAGATTTTCAGAGTCCATGGACTACCCGGGGAGATCGTGTCTGATCGAGGGGTACAGTTTGTGGCTAAATTCTGGCGAGCATTGTGTAAAGTCCTTAAAATTCAGCTTAACTTTAGTACAGCCTACCATCCACAATCTAATGGCCAAACAGAGAGTCAATCAGGATGTAGAGACATTCTTATGCTTACATGTGTCCTCTTCCCAGGATGACTGGGTCGAGGTTTTGCCATGGGTTGAATTTGGCCATAATAATCAGTATCATTCATCTGCTGCTTCCACTCCTTTCTTTATTAACTATGGCTTCCATCCAAAGGTTCCTGATTTCCAGCGGCTTCCGTCGACATCTGTGCCAGCGGTAACCTTAACTCTTCAGCAACTTCGTCATAACTGGAGGAAAGTCAGGAAATCCTTGGTCAGTGCCTCACAAAGGTACAAGAGATTTGCCGATAGAGAGAGAAGAGCAGTTCCTATCCTGAAAGTAGGTGATAAGGTATGGCTGTCCACACGAAATCTTCGCCTTCGGGTCCCTTCAATGAAGTTTGCACCTTGGTTTATCGGTCCTTTCCCGATCACACAGATCATCAACCCGGTTGCCTACAAATTAAAATTGCCTCATTATTTAAGGGTTCCCAATTCGTTTCATATCTCTTTGCTCAAACCATTAATTCTGAATAAATATCATGCTGGTCTTCCCAAATCTCCCAAAGTCTTTAGTCACAGGGGCGTGGAATACGAAGTGGCTCGCATCCTGGACTCTCGTATAAGGTACAAAAGACTACAGTACCTGGTGGACTGGAAAGGCTATGGCCCGGAAGAGAGGTCTTGGACCAATGCCACAGAGGTACACGCACCCAGATTAATCAAAATCTTCCACAGGAAATGTCCAGCTAAGCCTAAGGCTGGGGTAGCCAACCCTAGTCCTCGAGAGCTACCAACAGTGCATGTTTTTCAGGTCTCCTCACAGAATCTAAATTAGCTCCATCTGTGTATCTTTTAAAATGTGTCAGTGATTAATGAGTGCAGCTGTGCAGCAGCTAGGTTGTCTGGAAAATGTGAACTGTTGGTAGCTCTCGAGGGCTAGGGTTGGCTACCACTGGCCTAAGGAGTGTCCTGGGGCCACTCGTAAAGGGAGGGGTGCTGTCACGACCACCATGTCTGCCACTCACGCCTCCCATGCCATGGCTGCCCTTCGGGTTTTTTAACAGGGTAATTTAGACTCTGGCACTCACCTCCGCTATCAGTCCCCTTGTTCCTGGGTTGCGTGATGTCGCGCTGTCATCTCATGGTGACAGTGGTAGCGTGCGCGCTGGTGACATGCGGGGCTTGGACGGCGTGGGGCCTGAGTTGCCATAGTGTTCTGTGTCCTGTCTGGGTCTGGCTGGACACGCTGGGTGGTGCATACTGCACACACTTCCTGTTTCAGAAAACTGTCGCCCCCTCTGGCGGTGGCCATCTTGTTGGTTTCTCCTATCAGGCTGCACTGTCAATTTCCATTCAACCAATCACAATGATATCCTTAACAATATTATTCAACCAATCACAGTGCAGCTCTCCCTTCAAATACTGACTGGCTGGGCCAAACCATCAGTAATTAAGAGGTGCACGTGGAGGCGAGAGGCAGCGGCCGCAACTCCCCCCTCGCTCCCAAAGCACTAGGCGGCCGCTGCCGCATTACCTGATCCCCCTCCCTACCCCTGGTATTACTTAGCGGTGCATCATCTGACACCCGCCTCCCCCCCCCCAGCGCGGAAATGACGCGGCTGCCTGCCACAGCATCACCCGACACCCCTGCCAACCCGCCCCGGAATGCTGCGGAAGCCTGCCGCAATCAGCTGCAACCCCCCCCCCCTGTACGGCGGCCGGGGGGAGTGAGGACCGGAGCAGCGGCTGCAAGTAAAACAGCTGCTTCCGGGCGGATGACAGCGGCACCCACCCCTTGCTGCGTTTTCCCGGACAATCCCATTATTTTTTTGGGGCGTGCTCATCGTTTTTGCGTCCAAATTCAGACCTGGCTGAACATGTCTGAATTGGGCCCTTAGTTAGTGAGTAGAGAACAGTCTCTTTGCAGAACGTGGGAGCCCCCCTACTCTGCTATGTCTTAGTGCTTAGTCGCAGAAATAAGAAAGAGCAGAGTAGCTCAGGTGGCCACACCCCTTCCAGCAAATGACCACGCCTCTTAGTGGGCCTCTATGAGTGCATTTCCCTGGTGGGCCCTTCATGCCCCAGTCTGACACTGGTTGGGTGTGTGGGTATATGTGGCTGCTTGCAGCAGCTTATCATATGCAATTCATAAGCAATACAAATGCAGAAGCAGGTGCATACCACTCCCTGCTTACATTTACGATCGCATCGAACGGCGATGGCAATTCAACTGCTTCAAAATCAAGTCATTATAATGCCACATTTAACACTTCAGTTAATTTTATTTTCTCCATCCATATTGTTTGGTGTTTCTGCAATGATATCCTTAACAATATTATTCATATTTACACTTCAAAGCAGAGGATTTCTGCATTGTGTGGTAGGGTCCAGGGAGAGATATATTAGCTTTTATTACACCACACCCTCTCAGCATAACATAACAGAGCTACAAGCTAAACTCAGGCACTTTGTTGTTGCTGAAAGCATCAGGCATGGTGCTCATTGTTCTGATCCTAAATCAATCTGTAAAAAGTAGCCTGAGGATGACTAATGTGTTCATTAAATCTCACTTTACCCAAAACACTCCAGTACAAAAATCATTTCCAGAACATTTAATATTTCAACATGCTTAGACTGATAACTGCATAAGGATAATTAATCTGAATGGGCACAAATATATTTATTTATTTATTACCAGTTATTTGTGGGCAAAAACATGTTGCACTGCAGATGGGACAAATGTAACATGTGCAGTTAGATTTGGGTGGGGTGTGTTCAAACTTAAATCTAAATTGCAGTGTAAAAGTAAAGCAGCCAGTGTTTACCCGGCACGGAAACAAAACAATTGAAATGGTTTTCCCTTTTGAGAAAAAAATGTGCTTTGCAATCAAGTCGGAATTAGGCCCATAGAGCCAAAGATCTTCTAGTAAAACCCCTTCAGACATACTCCAAAATACTTGGGTTTTTGTACATGAACGTGCATCAACCTGGGATTTTTTTTATGTCTGAAAGGCACCAACCCGAGACTGTGGTCTTTCTTCCCGGTTGGTGACTTACAGTAGGTTAAGTGTGAATGGTGTGACCTGGGAATTTGCTCTCTGCTTGAAAACTGTTTTAATTGGTCAGGAAAGGCCACATAATGCTTGCTGATATCATCATTGAACGCTGGAGAGGGACAGATGATGACACTGCAAAACTGGAAAAAACATCTTATGTCTGAAAGGGGCTAACCCAGGAATTTCTTGGGTCTGTGAAGCAGTGTGAAAGAAAGGGGGTCTCAATCAAAACCAGGGATAGAAAATCCCAAGTCTGAGAAATTTCCTTGGTCAAATGTCTGAAAGAGGTATAACTGGCCTATGACCTCCCCAGTAAAACACTTAAGGCCCTCATACATTAGGCCGACTTGTTCTAAAGACAAGTTGGACCCAATTCTCCTGTGAGCTGCCCGGCTGATCCCCGGGAGGTTCACATACAATTTGGCACTTGATGTGCCATAGTTTACATGCAATTTATCACATGTAACCAGGGAATTGCAGTGGGCGGTGTGGAGCAGTGGGGCACACAGCGGGTGATAAGCTGCAGCGGGTGATGAGGAGCAGTGGGGCGGGCGGTGATCAGCGGTTATTAGAATTTTTTTTAAAGTGTAAAATGACTGTCTGGCCTCTGATGTGCTGCTGGTGGGTCTGTTCCGACAGAGAGCATGCGCATGAGACCATACATCGGGTCAGATGAGGTGTCAAACATATCCGATTTGACCTGATTTCTCGTCCTGATCCGTCAGAATCGGGCAAAATTGGCCCAAATTGGATAAGTGTATGGGGGCCTTTAATTAATCTCCACATTTAAAATTGCATTACAGTGTAACTGCTTGGATTAGCTAAATAAAAAATGGTCCATAATAGTACTTTAACTAGGTAGTCCACTAATATTTATTGTTTGGTGGACTTTTCATTTAAACCTCTCATAAATAAACAAAAAATACCACACTGCCATGAGCATTTCTGCAAAATCCAATCCAATTTTTTATATCTTTCTAAATTTTCCCCCTTTTACTAGTGCCTTTTGCAGAGCTCATTAAAATGCCTGTCTCGGAGTTAAGTTCAGAAACCTCACAGTAGTTTAAACAACTCCTCATTTCACAAGTGAATGAAAATATTTGCACGTATGTGATAATTTTCAGATTTAAGTGTATATTGAATTACATCATGGAACAAGTGTAAAATTAGTAATCTGACACGGTCTGCTTAGAAACAAACAGGGTGGGTGATACAGAGTTGAAGTGCCTTTTATGGAGCATATTGTGTGTGTGCTTTTATTGGGTCAACCATAGACATGGATATGGTTGACACAGAAAACATTGACACAAGGTTGGAATTAGCACCGTCTTCCTTTTTACATGTCAACCTGTTGATCTTTTATGCTTGCCAACTCAATGCGCATTGACCATATTGACTGTTGACCTATGATCCAGATCCCATTTTCACATTGTGCGACTAAGGACCTTATTCTAGTTCACTCATTCTGACAAATTCCTTCTTAGATGGACAAAACCATGTGCACTGCAGGGGGGCAGATGTAAAATGTGCAGAGAGAATTAGATTTGGGTGAGTTATTTTGTTTCTGTGCAGGGTAAATACTGGCTGCTTTATTTTTACACTGCAATATAGATCTTACTTTGAAGTAAGACCCTACCCAAATCTAATTCTCTCTGCACAAGTAACATCTGCCCCACCTGCAGTGCACATGGGTTTGTCCATCTAAGAAGGATTTTGTCAGAAAGAGTGAACTAGAATAAGGCCCTAAGTGCACACAAGTACGGGCAATGCAGGATCATTCACTTACTGATCACATGTCCACATCTCTGAAATGGCATAACTGGTTTCTAATTGGGCATTCTCATATAGGGGGAGCTGTAGAATGATATACATAATCAGCTTTGAGCTATCATCTATCTAGTACAGTCTTTGGAATGTGACATACATTTGCAAAGATTTGGTTAAGCCACCAACAACTTCACAGCAACTCTGATTCTCTCATCCAAACACTAAATGATATTAGGACCCACTTTGGGTCATACATTTGTGTATTGCTACCTGATAGCAGCATATACATGTATTTTTAAATTGACAGCTAACTCATCTGGAGGCAGTCCAAGATTCTCCAAATGGCTCAACAAGAACCAGCATACACATGGAGGGCATGCTGGTCCTTGTAGTGCCATTTGGAGGCTCTTGGACTGCCTCTAGGTCTCAAACATGTTTCTCATAACAGTCATGTGCAAACATGGCTAGTTGCAAAACAAATCAATTTATTGGTCCATTACAGGTCTAGCCAGGGAGAGGCTAATCTAAATAAAAAAAAATAAAAAAAAAATATGGTGTTCCCTAGAATGCAATCATTCACCAGTAAGTGAGATTTCTATCCTATATGTAACAATGCAAAGATCTCTGGTACATATACATCAGGGAGAGGTGTGATAGTTAGAAACTGTTTGCTATGGGCAATTACTCCACTTTATATTTTTCATTGCTGGACATATGATTAATTGCCTGTGCACGACCAACCTCAAAATCTTGGTTGGGCATGCCGAAACGACTTGTATATCTGTCAGATGAGATATTCTTTGGTTTGCAAATTCACCATCGGCAGAAATCTAGGTATGTTACACTTCACCTTTCAGGGCCGGCACCTACCTAGCAGGCTGGGCAGAGAGTGTTGCGCTGGAGAGCATGCAGCAGGTGAGGGCGGCTGTTACTTAGATGGTTGGATGCAGGCTGTCTCTGTGCAGTGGGCTGTGGATGACCCGCTGCCCGTCGCTGTTGTGGGGGCTGGTGGCTAGACGACCTGCAGCCGTACGCAGCTGTTGAGGGTGTGAGGGGTGGTGCTGGTGGCCTTGATTGCTGCGGGGATAGAGCATTCCGGGCCCTTCCCTCTATCAGAGCGGCAGGGTCTGGGACAGTTGACCCCATAGCACCCCCCTGATGACAGCCCTGTGAGGGCATGTTTTAAAGAGGTGAGGAGCAACACTAGCCTTTTATAATATAGGATAAGCATTTGATGAGATTGCAATGTCAAGGCAACAGTAACAAAAATCTTTTGATCATCATGAGTCGTGAAATATTTTCTTATCATGCTTGAAGAAATGATGCCGTGTTGAGTTTTTATCAACAGTGGTGATGAAGTGGTTACTGATTACATCTGAACACTTGCTGCTGTTTTGCTCAGTTTACAAAAGACAAAATTATACATTTATGTTGCACAAAAAGTTAATACTTTTTCACCCAATTTACCCAATAGTGTGGGACAGGATGCACTACTGTTTGTCAACATATTTTTATGACTGGCAGCCACAAGAGATGGTTTTGTCTGTTACCTTGACATAAATAATTTGAATTGGTCCTGTACCAAAACCCCTACAAGTATCCTGCAGCACCCAAGGGTTCCACAACACACAGTTTGGGCAGTACTGTACTATGGCTTTAGTTTATAAAACACTTTTTTTCCAGTGTCAATCTTGTGAATGCCGACCATTTGGTACCGAATTATAAATTGTTGACGTAGACGCTGTCGACCCTAGGAGCCATACCAGTTCCTTGCTGTGCTAAGTTCCATGGCCATTTCCACGCTATAAATATATTTTGCACCAGTTCAGGACTGTCAATCCTGACAAAAAATAATTGTTTGCTAATGTGAATGTTTTTTGCACTGTAATTTTTTTTTATTTACAAAATAGATTTTTTTTCTATAAAACAGTATTTTTTTAATTTACTTTTACATACATAACACAATAACCCTGATTTTTGTTAGTATACGTAGAAGTATTACATGTATATATAATATATTTTACATGCTTGTGAAGCAAAAAGGTTTTGGGAATGTAGGCTAATTACATTCTTTCATCAATATCAGTAATACCCCTTTCACACTGCAGCTCTAAAACGGTATACTGCCTTTTTATTTTGGCCTTTTAAAACAGTTAGAGCTGCAGTGTGAAAGCACCAGTTTTAAATGACCAGTTCAAGAAAACCGGTAATTCAAAACGGGTAAAAAGAAGGATCCTACATGGTTCAGACCCGTTATTTGTGCAGTGTAAATGAGTCTGAACCAGTATATTGGATCCCAAACTGGTGTGTCCCCCTTGTAGCGCTACCAGTTCCAATCCGCCGCAGGGACATCGCCGCTGACTTACCATTCACCTAATGGACCCCGCCGCACACTGCCCATTCACCTAACGGACCCCGCTGCCTCCCCAGCATGGACCCAGCTCCCGGATCCCTGCACGCTGCCAAGTACCAGAGGGGGGGGGGGGCAGTGGGGGAAGCGCTGCTTAGTTTCAGGGGAGGGAGGGCAGCACTGCTTAGTACCGGGGGGGGGGGGCGCAGGCCAGGTACCAGGAAATGGCTGGTATATTACTGATGAATTACTGTTTTTGTACCTTTCACAACAGGTTAAATGTGAAAGGTACAGAAACGGTAATTAACCAGTAATATACCGTTTACAACATGCAGTGTGAAAGGGGTAAGACTTGCTTTGACCCGGTTAAAGAAACGTTTAAAAACCTGGTCAAAGAAGGTTTTGCAGTGTGTTAGAATGTTAATTCAACTTTTCATTCTTATAACATACCATCAGTTTGCTTATGGCACCTGGCATGGCAGATACAATATAAAACCACAAATAGGCAAAAAAAATTATATACAGAAGTGTCGTAATCTGCTAAGTGAATCAAAAACAGTGGTGGATAAGATAAGGGTTATAAACAGGATGCCTAAAATAAAGACAATACACAAAATAATGCAAATATTGTAAAATGACATGTGGAGGAAAAGATCTTAGTCGCACTCGTCCTTGGACCTTATATAAAGTGTATCAGTATGTAGGTGGGAGTCCTCAAGGTAAGTATGCCAGATCATGAAAAATAAAGCAATATACAACCAATGTGTAGTAAATTATTTTCAAGATGATTATATACTTTAAAATACATATTCAGGAATAATGGAGCATACCCCACTCACATGGCTAGCGAGGGGGTTAAGCTCATAAAGCTATCTTTTCTGGGATGCGTACCGAACTCAAACTGGCACAGATAACTGAACACATATAAAAGATATCTTGAAATCTTCAAGATGGAAGGAAAATAATGTCAAGCAGAGATTAATATAGAATGATAATGTAAACATTTTTGATATAGCTATAAGTCTTAGGACATGCTACAGGGGCTGTGTTTGTTATCTTCCATGGTTTGTCATTTTTGTGTACATTGAAACCTTTATTGGTTCCACAGACCAATCTTTTCTGTTTGTATTAATAAATGTTAATTTAATTGGTACTCAATACACTAATTGTTTCTAAGGTAACTGACCATGGTGCTAAACACTGGATAATTTATAGAAATGCGATAATCTTCATTTAACTGTTTAATATAAATAAATAAATATATATATATATATATATATACAAGACCTGCACTCTCACCCCTGTGTCGAGGTAGCCGCTAGGGTGCCGTATAAATAGCAGTGCTTGTAGGAAAAACAGTGCTATATAGATACAGTAACTCCCATGAGGGAAAACAGCACTCACCAGACTTCAAAGCATCAAAGGTTCTCAGGGGCACGATGTCCTGTTTTAATGAGCCAGATATGGAGCCAGCCCACGTTTCGGACCTAAAGGAACATTCTCAAGGCAGAGAAGTATCCAACAAACATAAAGGTCATCACAGCAATCAAAAGGGTAACAGGGACAGGGAGCCGGTGTCCGGGGCCCTGCTTTATAGGGGAGTGTATACACTCCCACTGCCGGATGCGCTCCACAGAGTGGACCGCAAAACGTTACTTCCGGGTCAAACCGGAAGTACACGGCCGCAATGTATTGCGGCTCAAAGCACCGATGTAAGGCACTTGTTACGGTGGTCAGCGTTGTTACATATGCCGCTGCAGGCAGGGCCGGCGCTACCCACTCAGCAGCTCCTGCAAAGCAGGGAGGCGCCATGCTGAAAAGGCGCTGTCTCCCTCCCTGCTAAAGCTGCCTCAACCCTCACTCACTGCCTCCTGCACGCCGCCTGCAGTGCCTGTCTGACAGCGGGTGGGCGGCAGTATAAAGAGCTGCTCCCTGCACAGCGAGTGCACACAGCCTGCACACCACCTGCAGTGCCTGTCTGACAGTGGGCCACAGTATGGAGAGGCTGAGCAGCTACCTGCACCGCGCACACACTGTCCTTCTCCTGTGACCTGCCCCCTCTTCCTCACGGACACTTGCATGTTTATAACAATTTTTTTAATAATTGTAGATTTTTTATATTAATTTAGACACTTTTTAAATATTGGGCTGGGTTATGTGAGTAAAGGTGGCCATACACGCTGCAATAGCAGTATGCGATGTGATGTGCGCTCCTGCGGGCATCGCACAGTACAACAAGTATGTGTTGCACATACTTTTTGTACTGCTTTCGGATTGCATCGCACACACATTGCATGCATGTCGTGCGATGCGATCTAGCCCATAACGTATGCGATTCTCGCAGCGTGTATGGGCACCTTTAGTGCCTGCAACATTTTGCGGACACAACACTGAGATGGTGTATGCATACATGTACATGCACCCGAGATCCTCCATAGGATCGCATGTTGCATACGCTCCCACAATCGGGCTGCAGCTTGTTGCAATGGCAATGTGAAAAGGCGCAAAATTTATGATTTGCAGGAGGGCACCGGACACCCTAGCACCGGCCCTGGCTGCAGGCATGGATATCATCAAGGGGGCTGGGCTCTCAAATTGGGAATCACCGGGTGCGGATGCACTGTCCGGTCACGTGGGGCAGACCAATCAGGGATGCTCAGTGGTGCAAGTAAGGTGGTACGGTGTGGTACGGCGTACCTTCAAGAAATATGTTGCAGGTACGCCGTACCACCTCGTGCCCCCCTGCTGTCATTAAGATTTTTAAAAAAAAAATCAGATTGCTAGCGCCATATGTGATGCACTGACTAGGGGATTGTGGGTGGTGTGGTGCGGTCCGCACTTGAAGGGTGACACCTGGGATCCCCTGCAGCTCCTATGCTACCGCTGCCGTGTCACCCGTTAGCCCAGTGGTCTCCAACCCGTCGCGGCAGCGATCCGGGTGGCATGACCACTTCAGCCTGCAGGCACCCGTTCCCGGATCAGTCCGGCCGCCCCTCCCTCCTTCCATCCCCGTCCGCCGCAGCTTCCAGTTCTGAGGGGAGGAGAGTGCATCACGCAGCGCACCTCTCCTTCCCCTCACTGAGTATCCCTGTGACTGACTGGGCCGCCAGCCAATCAGAGCTCACAGGCCGGCAGCCAATCAGGAGCCGGCCCGCGAGCTTTGATCTGCTGACGGCTCAGGCACAGGGAGGAGACGGAGCGGACAGCGGAGGAGCCTGCCAGCCCAGCCAGTCCCGGACTCTCCCTTCCCAGCAGGAACAACAACAACAGTAAGTTCTGCTGCTGGCACAGTGGACACAGGCCTGGCACACTGGGGACATGCCTGGCACAGTGGGGGCATGCCTGGCACAATGGGGGCATCCCTGGCACCGTGGAGACATACAGTGGGGACATATCTGGCACAGTGGGGGCATACTTGGCCCAGTGGGGGCATACTTGGTCTCAGTGGGGGCATACCTGTTTCTTGCACAGTGGGGGCAAACGTGGCAATATGGGGGCATACCTGGCACCATGGGGGCATCCCTGGCACCGTGGAGACATACAGTGGGGACATATCTGGCACAGTGGGGGCATACTTGGCCCAGTGGGGGCATACTTGGTCGCAGTGGGGGCATACCTGTTTCTTGCACAGTGGGGGCAAACGTGGCAATATGGGGGCATACCTGGCACCATGGGGGCATACCTGGTACCGTGGGGGCATACTTGGCACCATGGAGGCATAACTGTTTCTGGCAGTGGGGACATTTTTGGCACAGTGGGGGCATATCTGCACCATGGGAGCATATGTGCATCTGGCACTATTTGGGCATATGTATACCTGCCACTGCACTATTGGGGGCATACTCCTTCGGCGTGCAATATTCCAGCCACTCCCCTAGTGTCATATGACCACGCCCCGAACGCGCCCATTTTTCTGCGAGCGGCACAGTACCACTAAGTCATTTTTTCTACTTGCACCACTGGGGATGCTGATTGGTGTCTGCCGGTCACGTGGCTAATGTTGTGGTGTTACACGCTGTCAGTGTCAATGCAGCAGTGCTGTGTTGTGACTGGCTGCCAGCAGGGACCCGGCACAGCGGATGGAGGATGCATATACCAATGGGGCAAAAAGATACATAAGCATTTGGTTTAAACATGTGTACAAAGGTTTAGTACAGGGGTGTCAAACTCAAATTCATCGGGGGGCCGCATCAGCAGTTTGGTCAAAGGGCCGGTTGTATCTGTAGGACTATGTGTCCACTCTTTATTATCATAAATTATTGTCACTGCATTCAATTATTACTGTTTTTTGTAATAATGTAAGTAATAACTAGCTCTGAAAGCAGAAACATAGTCAGAATAATAAGGAATTTGATTGTAGTTTATGGTCCCTATACCACTGTAAAGTGACATGGAAGTGGTCAGTATATCCAAAGTTTACCGCTCCACCTGCCATGGTATGTAACCATTGCAGTGCTGTGAAGGGCAGGTGCAGACCAACGCAGAGCCCACTCACATTTCAGTAGCAGATGATGCAAGTCAGAAAAGGAGGGTCAAACATCGCTGATATTGTCCACAAGACACTTTATTAATACCATGTTCTTCTGTCTGAGCAGTCTCCAATAAAGTTTTCTTGCGGATGATATCAGCAGTGTGCAACCTTCCTACTAGAATTATATTCTCAAATAAATTATAATCAGACTTTTAAGCAGAATAGTAAGCAGACCCCCCCCCCCCCATACTATCACTGCATTCCCAATTGCGCCCTTCATGTCCCAGTCCGACACTGATTAGTCACTTAATTCAGATGTGGCCCTTTAGTAGTTATTGTTTAGTTCTCCACCTACTGTACCTCTGTGTATATGACACCCTGTACCCTCCTACCAGTGCATATGACACACTATACCCCCATACCAGTACATTATCTGCCCCGGTGTCTATGTGTAATACCTTGGACCCCCAAACTCATATATGACAGTGTACACCATCTACCCATGTGTATCTTTGATACTCTGTAGCCCCATACTCTCCCTGCTATGTGAGAAGCAGTGTACCCCCTACCCCCATGTATAACACACTTATCACCCTCTACCTCTATGTAAGACACCATGTACCAACTACACCCCTTTGTGTGGCACCCTGTATCCTACCCTATATGTGATACCATGTACCCCTTACCCCTGTGTGTGTTACCCTGTCCTAGCCCTCTCTGTAGAAGGTGGACCCTTTAAAAATGTTACTATGGGGAGCACACAGTTTTAATTATGCCCCTGCATCCAAAATAACCCAGTGCCTTTTTTTCAAAATACAACATGATCAAAATACGATACAGATAGCATTTTAATGAATGATATATAACCCAGAGCATTCTAGTGATCAATATAGGTTGGTCAGATCATGAGAATGATATCATGTGTGTTACACATGTGATGTTGTTACTGACCTCCCAATCCCATTCAAGAGACTAAAAGGAACTACCCATATTTCTGTAGAACCATGCTGGTACTAGCTTGTTTTTGCCCCACAGGATTGAAGTTGCCAGCCAGCCCCTGCTTCCTCAGGCAATTCTTATTTTGGGTATATTTCATCTGGCTCCTTTTTACGTTCTGTCACGGACGCCGTGGCGGGGCACAGCGGGTCCGGTACTCACCCCTCCGTGCCCGCCGCCACCTGTCCGTTCTGGGGCTCTAGTGCGGGCGCGCTGCTGTGTCCTGGCCGGCCGGGAGGCACTGTGTGTTGGGAGTGGGTCCCTGTGAGTCTCAGGGGAGTTGTGACTGAGGAGGTTCCGGGAGGCCGGCGCCGCCATCTTGGATGTGGTCAAAATGCAGATTGGATCCCAGGTTCAGGTTTCCTGCTCTCCTCCACCATCTAAACCAATGACAGCCGCCCATTATGTATTTAGGGGATCTGTCCTGGTGAACTGGTGTCAGTGCAAAGGTTTCCTAGCCTTATGCAGTTGACTCCTGGCTACTCCTGTCCACTGCAGCCTTCACCTTAGTCTGCCCTGTTACTGACTCTGGGAATCCTGACCTCTCCGTGCCTTCCTGCTTGTTTGCCGGTGATACCAGTGCTACTTGCCCGTGGCCTCCTGCCGATACCCCGAAGTCCGTCTGCACCCCACAAAGTGACATCGCCTCCTGGGGTATCCTGCAGCCTGGAAAACCACCCACTTACAGTCTTCTCCGTACCTCCTGGATCATCACCCACTTCTTTCCCGTGACCTTGCCTGGACTGTTATTCATTTCCATCATTGCCTGTCTTTGCCATAAAACCTCCACTCCACCATCAAAGCTCTCTTTCCTGTGTATTGGATCTCCCTCAGTCTCACCGACCACTTCGTGAGTTTTGCAAGCCGTATTGCCTTTTATTATTATTTCCATTGTTTCTAAAGACTTTTGCTCAAAGACGTTATTTGGGACTTTCCTTGTTTTCCTTATGTCAAAGCCGTTATTTGAATAAGTGATTTATTTTCATTTATGAAACCATCTATAATAAAACTAGCTCGCTTTAACCCTACTCCATCTGGTCCTAAAGTGATTCCTGAGCACCACACGATCCAACCCAGCCCTCCACCCGTGACACGTTCATTTCTGTTTTTATTGAACATCCATATCTTACTACATAACTGTGATCACTTGTATTCCCCCTGTACTGCAATAAAATGCTTATATATATATATATATATATATATATATATATATATATATATATATATATGGGGTATTCAATTCTGTGCACTCTTTACCTTTTGACGTATTTAGTGGTGTAAGTTCATCCCAGTTGCCCGGAGGCAAGATATATTTTGGTGCCCCCCTCCCCCCAAACATGCACACACACCACCCTTGTATAAATATGTATGTATGTATGTATGTATGTATGTATGTATGTATGTAGCTCTAGGCAGAACTATGTCCTGTAGTAACTTTATATAGCTAGAATTGGCATGCTTCCTATGCTGGAGCAGGTAGCTCAATCAGTAAGGTAACTATTACTAGTGGAACAGGTCATGGTTTCTAATACAAGGAGTGAGTCTTGCAAATTGGGGGGAAATTTACCAATATGAAAAACCTAGTTTTTCGTATTGGTATTTTCCCTACGACTGCATACGACTGTTTAAGTCGTATGCAAAGTCGTGTTCCGGAGGATCAGTTACAAAGCAGTCAGATACGACTGCTTTGTAACCCTCCGATGGTGTAATGATTCGTATTAGCGGCCGTATATACGGCTGCTAATACGAATTATTTCTAGCAGTCTGCACGGATCAGTCAGATCCGTGCAGGCTGCATGGTGTAAAAAAAATAGAAAAAATAAATAAATAAAAAAAAAAAACGGCGTGGGGTCCCCCCCACAGCCATAACCAGCACCAGGCTGACGGAGCCTGGAGCCGGTAATTAAAAATCAGGGAACCCGACAAATAGGGTTTCCCCGATTTTTAACAACCAGCCCCAGGCTCCTGCTCTGGGGCTGGTTCCCAAAATACGGGGGACAAAATGACTAGGGGTCCCCCGTATTTTAAGAACCAGCCCCAGGCAAAACCAGCCAGCAGGGTAATGCCACAGCCGGGGGGAGACTTTTTATACAAGTCCCCCCGGCCAAAGCATTCATCCCTACCGACCAGTCAGCCTGGCCAGGGGCCCTGGGGGAGTGGGGACCCCGCCAATAAAGGGGTCCCCCCCCTCCAGGACTTACCTGACCAGGCTGAAGCCTGGTGCTGTCCTCGATGCCCCTGGGCGGTGGGCATCGAGCTGATGGTTTTGTGTAAAAAATAGAATAAAAACCATTGTTTTTTACTGTGGCACTACAAGTGCCAGCAAGCCTCCCCAGCAAGCTGGGACTTGGATAACCACAAGTCCCAGCCTGCTGGGCATTAAAGGGCCCGCTGGGTCTTGTAGTGCCACCGTAAAAAAAATAGTTAAATAAAACACACTGACACCCGTTTTAAATAAAAGTTTAATACACACATTACATACATACTGATACTTACCTTTCTTGATCCCGTAGGTAGCCCTGGTCCTGATGTCCTGTGTCGTCCTCCAGGTCCATGTCGGCTGTCTGCGTCGTCCTCCAGGTCCATGTCGACGGTCCGTGTCGTCCTCCAGGTCCATGGCGGTGTCCGGGTCCGAAGAAATCCATGTTGGAGCTGTGGAAGGAAATCCTACTCACCTGTTCCTGCGCTGAAGAAGTCTTCTCTTGATCCGACGTAGTCCAGGTAATCTTCCTGCTGTCGCCGGTCCCCGCTGTCTCCGCTGTCCGTGCATCGCGCTGAGGAGAGATGCTGAAGTTTCATATTCGGCGCCTCTCCTCAGACTGAATTCTATTGGCCGCCTAGCAGGCCAATCAGGAGCCGAGAAAGTCGGCTCCTGATTGGCCTGCTAGGCGGCCAATAGAATTCAGTCTGAGGAGAGGCGCCGAATATGAAACTTCAGCATCTCTCCTCAGCGCGATGCACGGACAGCGGAGACAGCGGGGACCGGCGACAGCAGGAAGATTACCTGGACTACGTCGGATCAAGAGAAGACTTCTTCAGCGCAGGAACAGGTGAGTAGGATTTCCTTCCACAGCTCCAACATGGATTTCTTCGGACCCGGACACCGCCATGGACCTGGAGGACGACACGGACCGTCGACATGGACCTGGAGGACGACGCAGACAGCCGACATGGACCTGGAGGACGACACAGGACATCAGGACCAGGGCTACCTACGGGATCAAGAAAGGTAAGTATCAGTATGTATGTAATGTGTGTATTAAACTTTTATTTAAAACGGGTGTCAGTGTGTTTTATTTAACTATTTTTTTTACGGTGGCACTACAAGACCCAGCGGGCCCTTTAATGCCCAGCAGGCTGGGACTTGTGGTTATCCAAGTCCCAGCTTGCTGGGGAGGCTTGCTGGCACTTGTAGTGCCACAGTAAAAAACAATGGTTTTTATTCTATTTTTTACACAAAACCATCAGCTCGATGCCCACCGCCCAGGGGCATCGAGGACAGCACCAGGCTTCAGCCTGGTCAGGTAAGTCCTGGAGGGGGGGGACCCCTTTATTGGGGGGGTCCCCACTCCCCCAGGGCCCCTGGCCAGGCTGACTGGTCGGTAGGGATGAATGCTTTGGCCGGGGGGACTTGTATAAAAAGTCTCCCCCCGGCTGTGGCATTACCCTGCTGGCTGGTTTTGCCTGGGGCTGGTTCTTAAAATACGGGGGACCCCTAGTCATTTTGTCCCCCGTATTTTGGGAACCAGCCCCAGAGCAGGAGCCTGGGGCTGGTTGTTAAAAATCGGGGAAACCCTATTTGTCGGGTTCCCTGATTTTTAATTACCGGCTCCAGGCTCCGTCAGCCTGGTGCTGGTTTCGGCTGTGGGGGGGACCCCACGCCGGTTTTTTTTTATTTATTTAATTTTTCTATTTTTTTACACCGAAGCCTGCACGGATCTGACTGATCCGTGCAGGCAAAAACGCAAATACGACATGAAAATGGTGTTCTATTTTCCTGTCGTATTTGCGTGGGTGTTTTACACCACTAAGCAGCCGTATTATCCATACGGCTGCTTAGTAAATCAGAAACCACCATTCTTTTGAATGGTGATTTCTGTCGTATTCTATCGATGGTGTAGACATTCGTATTTGTAACTACAAATACGAATGTTCCATCTTTAGGACTACGAATTGTTGTATTTTTGGGATTGTAAATCCCGAAAATACAAATTCGTAAAAAAAAGGTGTATTTCTCCCTACGAATACACCTTTTTTCTACGAATCCATTTTGGTAAATGTCCCCCTTGATGTTTAGAATAAAGAGAGTGTGATGTGTATTCTCCTGCTAGAAAGGGGACTCAGCCCCAAAAGCGATATTGATGGCTTTCAATGAAATGATTCAAACTCGCAAGTGAATAAAGGTGCCCCCTTGGGAGCAGGAGCTCAGCGGCAGATTACTCCATTGCCTCCCAGAATTACGCTTCTGGACCTACTGAAATGCTGATTTTCAAAAATACAGCACAGTCTAGTAATTTGCAGATCCATGAGTTTTTGATGAAATTGCGAGCATTTTACAACTGTTCGTCATGTTTTGCAGATGCAGTTTTGGCTTTAAAAGAAAGTGAAACTACATTTGCAAATCATGATCAAAAACAAATCAAAATGGCTGCAAATGAACACTAAAGTCAGTTTTTTTTGCGAGACCAAAAAAAAATGACTTAATTGAACCCCTCATAACGTACTAAAAGATGGTCTCAATAAAAAAAAATTTCATCCTCTTTCGTTATTTCTGCTGTTTTTCTCCCATCTTAATATATCTGACAAAGAAATAATCTACTTTACTTGCCAACAGTGTCATTTTCTCTTCAGCCTGAGCCATTGCACATCTTATTTCCTTTCCGCCTTCTTCTTAACCAGAAACAGTGTATCTGCTCATTTTTGCTTTTATAATTCTTCCAACATCCTTTGTGGACAAAATTAGCTTTCTTTTCACTGAGGTTTTTTGTAGCCTGTCTGACACAAAGGTCGGTTGCATTTAGAATTATACTCTTTCATTTTATCCTTTGCTCCCTCAATTGAAATGCCTTCATGATGCCAAAATACCATACAGATTTTTTTCCCTCACTACAAAATAATCCTTCCAGAAACGGTAACATTTCTTTCGTATGGTTGGTGCCTATTTTTATATGAAACAATACTTATTGATTGAGAATCACTGGGTTACTCCTTCTCCAATGACCTTTGAGGCTCAGTCATCATTTAAAAGTATCAAGTTGCATATGACTCCTCTCAGAGTGGATTTCAAGGAACAGGCCTGGTACAGGCCAGGCTAGAATAAGGTCTCGAATCTCTAGAACACAAAGATAGGTTAACCAGGCTGAATAAGTTTTCACTGGAGAAATGGAGGTTGAGAGGAGATATGATTAGTATGTTCAAATACAGGATTGGGAATCATATGGAACTGGGACATGATTTGTTCAATGATACCCCTTTCAGACAGAAACATCCCAAAAACCCAGGTATTTCCCGGATACAAAAACTCGGGTACAACTAGGCAGCAAGGGGCTGACCCCCTTTCACACAGGAGCAAAAACCCGGGTATTTCCCGTGTCGACCCCTTTCACACAGAAGCCAGATTTTTCCTGCAAAACTCTGTGTGTCATAAGAAAAGGACAGTTTTAAAGGCACACAGAGATGAGATCATGAAAAGTGGGAGGTGTCTGCTCACTGCATTGCATTAAACATGGCTGACAAGTTGCAGAACCTGGAGGTCATGAGTGCTCTGTGTGTTTTGCTGCTTACAGCAAATCAGAGCATTATGCAGATGCTTACACTGTGCTACCTGGCACAGTGTTATGCCAGGAGGAGGAAGGCACAATTTTTGGTGGAGAGGGCTTCCACTCGACGCAGGTATTTGCACTGGAGGAGAGCCCTGATTTTGTCCAGTGTTGCGCTGCACGCCACTGCCACGCCCGCTCAGCCAATCAGGGAAGCTGAAAAGATCAGCCAATCGCGCAGCGCCATGCTGCACAGCCAATCAGCATGATTTTTTTAATAGTCCGTAGAAAAACACGGGTCGGACCCTTTCACACAGCCGCAAACACGTGTCTGACACGGGAAAAACCCAGGTAAATACCTGGGTCGAAGTCCCGGAACTTTAGACCCGTGTTGACCCTTTCAGACAGAAGAAAAACCCGGGTCGACACGGCAAGAGCAGGGAAATTCCCGGGTCTTTTTTTCTGTCTGAAAGGGGTATAACAGGCATATACTTAGGACATAAAGGCATGTACTGAGGCACGAGGAAAATAAATTTCTTACTGAATTAAGAAGAGGATTCTTCAGCATTAGAGCAGTAAAATTCTGGAACTCCTTGCCGGTGGGGGTGGTTACAGCAACTACTGTTAATGAATTTAAATCAAAACTGGGTACGTGTTTGGCCACTGATACCCCTTTCAGACATACGTGAAAATCCCGGGTTTTTTAACATGAACGCGCCAAAACCCGGGACTAGCGTATGTCTGAAAGTGTATACCCGGGATTTCACTCCCGGATACTGAGCACCTGCAATTGATCAGGGTTTTTCCCGGTATTTAACTCCCGGGTATAATACCCGGCTTATGTCTGAATGGGTTTACCTGGGTTTTTCAGTTTTAAACATGTGATGTTGCTTTTTTTTGCTGCCGGGGCGTGTCCCATTTTAATGATGAAACACTGACATGCTTGAAAAGCCTGGCTTATGTGTGAAAGGGGTATACCCGGGTTTTTCCCGGATTTGAGGTGTAGTGTGAAAGGGGGTCTGTTACTAAAATCCCGGGAGTGACCTGGGTTGAAAATCCCGGGTAAACCTGGCCAAAATCCCGGGTAGTATGTTTAAAAGGGGTATGAGGTAATCCTATAGATATGACTTACTCAAGTCAATAGTTACAAGTCAGTTAGGTTGAACTAAAGTCTTTTTTTAGCCTTAATTACTATGTTACTATTGACGCAAGAACATGGACCATGTAAGTGTTGCTTGGCAGTAGTGACAATGGCGCTATGTTTCTCTGTTACGTAATCGCATCTGAAGGCAGAAACATACCTGTATTTTTTTTTTAGCAACATCCCATGCGAAATAGTACTCCCATCTTAGTGAATTTCCCCCATAGAGCTGAGAACCGGGATAGACCCGGGAATTTGCCACATGTCTGAAAGCAGTACTAATATGCTAAACACAGGCAATGATTTTATAATTATTTAGACTATTTTTATGTCTCGTCATGGTATAATAGTAGTTTATTATAAAATGATTTTGCATAGTGGTATGAATGAAGTTGGAGACATCAAGGGATGATAGATTTTAAATGTTGTTTTTAAATTTGAATCTAGATGAAAATGCCTGAGAATAATACAATTAGAGTGGATACAGCAGCTGTGCATGATCTAATGAGTACTGAACTCTCTGTATTGTGCCCGAGAATTATGTAGGGTACACACCAGGACGACCACCGTCGTCCACGACCGATAGACGACCATGGAACGATTTCCCTTGGACTTCCCGGGAGCTCCCAGGCAGTCCCCAGCAAACGATTAGCAAAAATTGTGTTTTTTTGCGGCACGATCTCGATCCGATCCCGATGCGCCCGTGATGGTCGTTAAGACGATCGGATTTTTTTTTTTTTGCAAGAACACATGCGACCGTCGTCAGATTGGCCTTTGAAATTTGAATGAAGGGGCTAGACTAGCAGAGGGGGATAGGAATAGCAGCAGCCATTTTAAACCAGTGTATTTCTGCTTTGTTACTAGTGAGGCTTGGTTTATACCTGCTGAACGCTGGACATAGCTATTTACACATTACTTTGTTTTGCCTGCCATTACAAAGTGTCTTTTAACCCTGCACTATGGAGAATGCAGTGATGGGTAGTCACCAGCAACATTACCTGCTCTATTATGCAGTGCTGAAGCTCAGGCGTCAGAGGGCCCAGCGCAGGAGAGAAAGATCATGCTGGACAAAGCAGTGGCTACTGCAGCGTCAGACTCGTTCGCACATGCCACTGCTCAGGGACATCAGGGAAAGTAACCCAGACGATTTCCGGAACTTCTTGAGGATGGATGATACCACATTCCAGGAATTGCTGCGTCTGGTGACTCCCCACATCGAGAAGCAGGATACCAAGTATCGCATGGCTATCCCTGCTGAGGAACGGCTGGTGGTGACCCTGAGGTTTCTGGCGACAGGACGGTCTCTTGCTGACCTGAAGTTTGGATCCCTCATCTCCCCGCAAGCTTTGGGCCTCATCATCCCGTAGACCTGCAAAGCCATTGTGAAGGTGCTGCAGTACCAGTATTGCAAGGTAAGGATGAAAAATACACCGTACACTTTATTGTGCAAACAAAATATTTTTATTTATAATTTAGGCCTAGGACAGAAACAGGTTTTTTAGGCCTTTCATATGTAAAACATGTAAAATAGTAAATAGATTTATTGGGGGAAATTTACTAAAGGAAATTTGTAAAAAAATAGGTGTATTTGTATCCAGAAATACACTTATTTTTGACATTTACTATCCCGAAAATACGGCAATTCGTATTCGTATTGATAGCACATCAATATGACTATGAATTGCCGTATTTTCGGCATAGTAAATGTAAAAAATAAGTGTATTTCTGGATACAAATACACCTATTTTTTTTACAAATTTCCTTTAGTAAATTTCCCCCATTGTGTCAACACAAATATATTATAATACCATATATAAAAGATATTGTACAAAAACACACACTATATATAAACATTTAAGTATGTATGACCCAATTTAAACTTTCCCAATAAGTACGGGCTACTGTGTGGCAGAGGATGTCTGCCGCAGATATGTAAAGGCTGCGGCCCACATGGCGCATGGCGCAGATGCAATGGTCCCGGCCCCATTGATGTGCGCCATACGACATGTGAGCAGTGGCCATCACATACCTGCAGCTGAGACCATGTCTGCCGCACAGTACCCCATACTATTGGCAAAGAAAAAAGGGCAATAAATGGAGTTTGCTCTCCAGATTGAGGAGAATCCTGTTCTCCCTCTGGTAATGCAGGTACAGGTAGCAGCATATACGTAGAAAAAAAGACACTCTGGTAACTTATGAAACAGGCCCTTACAACAGTAGGGATAAGGTACTGTGTGGCAGAGGATGTCTGCCGCAGATATGTAAAGGCTGAGGCCCACATGGCGCATGGCGCAGATGCAATGGTCCCGGCCCCATTGATGTGCGCCATACGACATGTGAGCAGTGGCCATCACATACCTGCAGCTGAGACCATGTCTGCCGCACAGTACCCCATACTATTGGCAAAGAAAAAAGGGCAATAAATGGAGTTTGCTCTCCAGATTGAGGAGAGTCCTGTTCTCCCTCTGGTAATGCAGGTACAGGTAGCAGCAGATACGTAGAAAAAAAAGACACTCTGGTAACTTATGAAACAAGCCCTTACAACAGTAGGGATAAGGTACTGTGTGGCAGAGGATGTCTGCCGCAGATTTGTAAAGGCTGCGGCCCACATGGCGCATGGCGCAGATGCAATGGTCCCGGCCCCATTTATGTGCGCCATACGACATGTGAGCAGTGACCATCACATACCTGCAGCTGAGACCATGTCTGCCGCACAGTACCCCATACTATTGGCAAAGAAAAAAGGGCAATAAATGGAGTTTGCTCTCCAGATTAAGGAGAATCCTGTTCTCCCTCTGGTAATGCAGGTACAGGTAGCAGCATATACGTAGAAAAAAAAGACACTCTGGTAACTTATGAAACAGGCCCTTACAACAGTAGGGATAAGGTACTGTGTGGCAGAGGATGTCTGCTGCAGATATGTAAAGGCTGCGGCCCACATGGCGCATGGCGCAGATGCAATGGCCCCGTCCCCATTGATGTGCGCCATACGCCATGTGAGCAGTGGCCATCACATACCTGCAGCTGAGACCATGTCTGCCGCACAGTACCCCATACTATTGGCAAAGACAAAAGGGCAATAAATGGAGTTTGCTCTCCAGATTGAGGAGAATCCTGTTCTCCCTCTGGTAATGCAGGTACAGGTAGCAGCATATAAAAAAAAAAGACACTCTGGTAACTTATGAAACAGGCCCTTGTGTAGCAGAGGATGTCTGCTGCAGATATGTAAAGGCTGTGGCCCACATGGTGCATGGCGCAGATGCAATGGCCCCGTCCCCATTGATGTGCGCCATACGCCATGTGAGCAGTGGCCATCACATACCTGCAGCTGAGACCATGTCTGCCGCACAGTACCTCATACTATTGGCAAAGACAAAAGGGCAATAAATGGAGTTTGCTCTCCAGATTGAGGAGAATCCTGTTCTCCCTCTGGTAATGCAGGTACAGGTAGCAGCATATAAAAAAAAAGACACTCTGGTAACTTATGAAACAGGCCCTTGTGTGGCAGAGGATGTCTGCTGCAGATATGTAAAGGCTGCGGCCCACATGGCGCATGGCGCAGATGCAATGGTCCCGGCCCCATTGATGTGCGCCACATGCCATGTGAGCAGTGGCCATCACATACCTACAGCTGAGACCATGTCGATGGTAAATGATAAAATAGCCTATTTTTTAAGACAGATCTTCAAAAACAGGAGACTCCGGATCTTCTACCAGTAAAGAACTGTAGAATTGACGGTACTGGGAGGGTTGAGAAGGCTGTGTAGGTGTTGACTGGGTATGTGTTGGAAGTGTGCTCGACTGGCCTGGTAGGTGGTACGGTGGCAGGCGGAGTAGGCACTGGTGATTCTAATGACAGTGGTGTGTCTGGTGCACTACCCATGCCAACTATTTTAGTGCCACTGTTGAGATACCCTAAACTGCCATTATACACCAACTCCATGCATAACTTTTCAAAAGTAAGTTGCTGGTCTGGAGCCATGTTGCGAACACACTCTGCCACATAAGTGAAGTAGTTGTCATGTTTGTCCGGGTTTCTTTGCAGGACTCGCTGTGCCCGCATCATAAATTCTTCATGTGCTGCTGCTTCTCCTTTTTTCCTTTGCCACGCATTTTTTTGGCACGGGGGAGTGGTGGAGTGGGTTCCAGGGTGGGTGGCGGAGTGCGTGCCGGAGTAGGAGCTTCGCTCGATGTGCATGCATTATCTGATAGGACAGACAGGTCTGGGGTTGCAGGTGGGTAGTCACCAAGCTGTAAAAAAATTGAGCATGTTTACTAATCAATTCTATTTACTTCTAATTTCAGTTCCCTACCAGCGTGAATGAATGGAAAGTCATCGCAGAGGAGTTTGAACAGCGATGGAACTTTCCAAATTGCGGTGGAGCCATTGATGGCAAACATGTCCGCATAGCCCAGCCTATCAATAGTGGTTCCTACTACTTTAATTACAAGGGCTATTTTAGCATTGTACTAATGGCTGTGGTGAATGCGAACTATGAGTTTATCTTCCTGGATGTAGGAAGGAATGGCCGTGCATCGGATGGTGGCACTTTCAAGGACACAAAGTTCTACGAAAGGCTCATAGCGAACACCCTTCACTTGCCGTCTGTCCAGGAAACTAAACAGGGGCTTAACTTTGTGTTTGTGGCAGACGAGGCTTTTGGCCTGCACGAGCATGTCATGAAGCCATATGCGCAAAGGGGCCTGAACCATGACAAAAGGATCTTTAACTACAGGCTATCCAGGGCACGGCGTGTTGTGGAAAATGCTTTTGGCATCCTGGCTAGCCGGTTTCGCATTTTCCACACTGCCATTAACCTGAGGGTGGACAAAATTGACTGGGTTGTCACGGCGTGCTGTGTCCTGCACAATTTGCTCCGCAGAAAAGCCACACAGCAAAGGGCTACAGGCACAGCACTCCAAGAAGACCAAGATCTGCCAGAGGAGGTAGTGCAGATATCCTCCTTGCAAACCCCAACACAACACTTCACAGGGAGTGCACGAGCCAAACAGGTGAGGGAAGAGTATATGGCCTACTTTAATGGGGAGAGGGCTGTGGATTGGCAGGAGGAGTCAATTAGATAGCCTAAAAAATAGACTCACCGATGCAGACTGCGAATTCTCCTCCTCCTGCGCCGTGACTTCTTGGTTTTCGTGTTCGACCATCAGGACTACTCCTGTCCTCATCGACTCCTGGCTGAGGGTGAACGTCAACCTGTCGTAGTACCAGAGCGATGTTTGATACATCTCGTCGACTCCAGCACCAGACTTCTTTGCAGCCTCCACCTTCTTGTGTTCCTTTAAGAACACAGTGCGCAGATTCTGGATGCGTTTCCGCACCCATTCTACATTGGCCTCTGGATGAAATGGGAGACTGTAGCGAGACAAGTCCTCCAAGGCTTGGGTTCTTTTCATTTTGTTCGAATACTCTTTTGATTTTGTTCGCCACAGGCATTCATGGGAACGATACTTCTCGATAAACCCTTCTAAAAATTCCTGTTCTTTTGCGTTGGACATTGGGACTGTAAAAAGATAAAACCATTTTAGTTGTTATATAGTTATATCCATGTTTTGTTTCATATTTAAATTTTTATAGTTATAGTTACCAGTTTACCTAGTTCTTATGTTTTAAGTATTTAAAATGTTAATAAACTTTTATGAAAACCACTATACATTTTATTGTGCAGATTGCTATTCACACACACAGGTGAATGGGGCCTAGCAGAGAGGAGTGCATGGAATACTGCAATGGTGGACAATGGTTATATGTATATATCTATATATACACAAACACACACACACACACACACAGGTGAATGGGGCCTAGCAGAGAGGAGTGCATGGAATACTGCAATGGTGGACAATGGTTATATCTATATATACACAAACACACACACACACACACACACACACAGGTGAATGGGGCCTAGCAGAGAGGAGTGCATGGAATACTGCAATGGTGGACAATGGTTATATGTATATATCCATATATACACAAACACACACACAGGTGAATGGGGCCTAGCAGAGAGGAGTGCATGGAATACTGCAATGGTGGACAATGGTTATATCTATATATACACAAACACACACACAGGTGAATGGGGCCTAGCAGAGAGGAGTGCATGGAATACTGCAATGGTGGACAATGGTTATATGTATATATCTATATATACACAAACACACACAGGTGAATGGGGCCTAGCAGAGAGGAGTGCATGGAATACTGCAATGGTGGACAATGGTTATATCTATACACACACACATGGGGCCCACCCGAGCAAACAGTGACATGGTCGGGTGCTCGGTTGCCAAAACAGTGCTCTATACACACTATATACATTGGTATATATGTTAATAAACTTTTATGAAAACAACTATACATTTTATTGTGCAGATTGCTATTAACACACACACAGGTGAATGGGGCCTAGCAGAGAGGAGTGCATGGAATACTGCAATGGTGGACAATGGTTATATGTATATATCTATATATACACAAACACACACACACACACACACACACACACAGGTGAATGGGGCCTAGCAGAGAGGAGTGCATGGAATACTGCAATGGTGGACAATGGTTATATCTATATATACACAAACACACACACACACACACACACACACACACACACACAGGTGAATGGGGCCTAGCAGAGAGGAGTGCATGGAATACTGCAATGGTGGACAATGGTTATATGTATATATCCATATATACACAAACACACACACAGGTGAATGGGGCCTAGCAGAGAGGAGTGCATGGAATACTGCAATGGTGGACAATGGTTATATCTATATATACACAAACACACACACACAGGTGAATGGGGCCTAGCAGAGAGGAGTGCATGGAATACTGCAATGGTGGACAATGGTTATATGTATATATCTATATATACACAAACACACACAGGTGAATGGGGCCTAGCAGAGAGGAGTGCATGGAATACTGCAATGGTGGACAATGGTTATATCTATACACACACACAAGGGGCCCACCCGAGCAAACAGTGACATGGTCGGGTGCTCGGTTGCCAAAACAGTGCTCTATACACACTATATACATTGGTGGCAACAGTGGGCATGCATAGGAGAGCATTGGGAGTGCAAACATACCAGGTTGTTGTTCTGAGAGATGAGACAAGAAGGAGAGTCCAACTGCTGCGCCAGCACTGTTTGCTATGTGGAAAAACATGGCGCCGGGGGGAGTGTTTAGGAAATGCCACTCAAATAGGCTGGATCAAACGACGGACACACCGACGGACGGCCGACGGAGGCGGCAAAAAACACTCACGATCTGCATGCGATTGACGGTTGGTCGGCCTGGAATTGACGGATCCTACCTGCAGCACGTAGGACCAAAGATGCAACCAAACGAGTGGCGTGTACGCGCATCGGATCGGAATCGGATCAAATAAATGGCAAAAACACACAAAAGTACATACAATCTGCATACAACCGGTCGGAATTGGATCTAAATTGACAAAATCGGGCCCTAGTCGTCCTGGTGTGTACCCAGCATTAGTGCAAATGTATCTGGGAAAATATACATTCATGTGACAACATATGCACTGGCAGAACTATTTCCATACTCACTACATTATCAGATCCCATTAATCCTCTACTTGATGATTAAATTAAATCAGCAGTCCTCTATTTTGCTCTGGGACCCCATCAAACATAAAATATAATGACAGAACCCCAGCAAGTTACTGCAGAAGGTCATCACATCACATGTGTAGTCAGCAGACAGCACATACATGGCAGCATTGTGGAGGCAAAAAATGATGGGAGGAGTCTAAAATAACAGACAATGCAACATATCTATTAGACTCCTTGTATCACGGACTGAGATTAGAAAAGTCATTAGCCTGATGGTCGGCAACATGGATTTGCGACCCCGTGCTAAGAAGGTCAGGACCCACTTTGGGGTCAGGACCCACAGTTTACGAACCGCTGAATTAAATCTTTACTATTTTATCTGATGTATTGGCATACGTTCGTCCCAGTTGCCCAGAGGCAAGATAAATATTGGTGCCCCCCCCCCCCCACACACACACACATTCACACCACCTTATATAAATATATATATATACGCAAGTATGTATGTGTGTATGTATGTATTTTATGGAAATTATGTTTAAAATAAAGAGAGTGTGAAATATGTGGTCCTGATAGGAGGGAGAATCAGCCACAGAAGCAATATTGATGTCTTTCAATTAACTGATTCAAACTCACAGAAGAGAAAAGGTGCCCCGTTGGGAACAGGAGCCCAGCGGCAGATGGCTCCATTGCCTCCAGAGTTACTTCTCTGATTATTTACAAAGTGCCTCTAAGGCCTTGTTAAACGTGTTCTTTATCACACATTCTCATGTTTCAAACTTGCTTTTGTGTTGACAATTCAATAACATAATGAAATGGACTTCTATACACACATTGTTTTTTGTTTGTTCTGCTTTTCTTTGCATCAATGTCTACAGCAGAAGTGGTAACCCTGGGTAATATGCAGTGATGTTGTAAGGAAAGCTCAGTATGTACATAGTATACAGCAGGGAACCTTTTACGCACAGTAATGATCAAAACATTCTTTTAAAGTGAGGACAAAGTGCAGTTTTTATTCTACACTTTTAACTAGCGTTGTTTCTCGATGCTTGTGTGCAAAAACTCTAACTTAAGTAGCTAATTAATTATCTCAAGACTGGGTATTAGTCTGAAGAGCTCTGCATCTCTCTTGGATGATTAAACAAGATAAGTATTGCAACAAGGGTATTCTGATAAATAAGGACAAATATAATGATGCCAGCTTGATGCCTAAGAATGTACGTTGCACACAGCTAATTTGAGTTAACAAAAAAAAAACAGGCAGGAAAACTCTTATATAGGGTCAGAAAAAATCATATACTGTAAGATAGATTTTATTCATTGTAATCTCTAAAGCTAGGTACACCTTTGCTGTTATTGGCTGATTGGCCCAATAATGATATAGGTGTGTATGCATGAGCATTAGCAGTGGCAGCTCCTACTTTGGCTCTCCTTTACCTATAGTATCCAGTTTAAGAACCTTACCATCACTTTTAAAGAACTCAAGCTCCTCCCTCCCCTTACTATACTCTGAAATCATATCAGAGGCCCCGGATAGCTGTGCCCACAGCACCCCCCTATTGGCGGACCTGGGTCAACACATGAAAGTGGTGTACACCACCCAAAAAAGAGGCATTGCTGTTATGCTTCAGTGTTTCAAACAATAAATATAATTGTCCAGTAGTGCACTGCACTAAGAAATGTTATTGTTCTCTTGTGCTTCTGATTGCACTATTTTAGCATGTATTTTATGTACTATGGCCCTTATTCAGATCTAATCGCTGTACAAATTTGTTCTCAAAATGGCCAAAACCATGTGCACTGCAGGTGGGACAAATGTCACATGTGCAGAGAGAGTTATGCTGTGTACACACGGTGAGATTTAACATTAGATTTTGACTATATAGTCTAAATCGCATGCAGATCGTATGCAGATCGCACAGGTTTTTTACCTTGCGTTTCCAATGCGTGCTCCGGTGTCAGCACAAATCATAGATAGACAGGGCAGCAATGACTATATAGTGCAAATCTAATGCAGATTGTATGAATTGTATGTACATAGTACAGACATGGCAAAGATTGCATAGCACTCAAATCTTAAGTCGAATAGCAAGGGAATCTCACCATGTGTACAAACCATTAGATTTGTGTGAGTTATTTTGTTTCTGTGCAGGGTAATTACTGGCTGCATTATTTTTACACTGCAATTTAGATTTCAGTTTCAACACACCCCACCCAAATTTAACTCTCTCTACACATTACATTTGCACTGCCTGCAGTGCACGTGGTTTTGCCCATTTTGAGATCAAATTTGTACTCCGATCAGATCTGAATTAAGCCCGTACACACGGGAGAGATATATTGCTCAGTTTCTCCTTTTCATCAGCGACCAGAGATGGTCGCTGATGAAAGGGAACCTCTGCCGGCAGTGCCGCAGAGGTAATCAGCTGGTCGCAGGACCAGCGATTACAAGGGGGCTAAAAATGGGAGCGCGATTTATCGCTGGGGCACACTCCCATCACTGGCAATATGGTCGCCAGCGACCATATTTCCAGCGATTTCAGCCCCTATCGCCCCCGTGTGTACACAGCTTAAGGGCCTATATTAGAATCCCATGTGTTGGCATGGTTTATTTTCACTGCAGCTTTATAAAACGGAAATGCTCAATGGAATAACTTGGCTGCCTAATCTCAAGGAACATTTGCTGATATTTGTTTTATGACCATTGGCCTTTTATACCAACTCCTTTTGTGAGTGATGTTCAATTTACTTCAGCAAAATCAGGAGAGAGCTTTTTCATAAGGAGGAAAAGTCAATATAAACCATCAAGTCATCTAAATGCCAAGAATTTTAATTGCAATTTACATTTTAGCTATCTCATAAATAGTTTCTTTGTATGGCAACATCTTCTTTATTATTGCAACACAACATTACAGGTACAACGATTCTCTGACAATGATTTTAACATATCACTAAATTTATAATGTGACATTTTCACCTTAATGTCTATGCATATAAAGGATGCAGTACATTTATCTAGTAAGATAATTAAAATTACAGTTAAATATCCAGCTAACGAGATTAGTATTGACTGTAAAAGGACATACCATACAATGAGGATGGGGATTATTAAATCCTAAATATGGAGATAACTTTAACCCCTTCCTGACACAGCCAGTTTTTGCCTTCCTGACAGAGCCCTTTTTTTCAAATCTGACATGTATCACTTAAGTGGGGATAACTTTTTTTTGCTTTTACTTATCCCAGTGATTTTGAGATTGTTTTCTCGTGACACATTGTACTTCAAATAAGTGGTAAATTTGGGTCGATACAGTCTGTGTTTTTTGTGAAAAATACCAAAATGTCGTAAAAAAATAGAAAATTTAGCAATTTGCAAAATGTTAAATTTTCTGCTTGTGAGACAAATAATCATACCACTCAAAATAGTTAATAACTAACATAGACCATATGTCTACTTTATGTTTCCATCATTATTTCAACTTCCTTTTAATTTTTTTGGACACTAGGAGGCTTACAATATGAATAGCAAATTCTCAAATTTTCAAGAAAATTTCAAACACTGATTTTTTTAGGGACCAGTTCAGTTCTGATGTGACTTTGAGGGACTTGTATGTGAGACACCCCCATAAATGATGCCATTTCAAAAACTGCACCCCTCACAGTATTCAAAACAGCATTTTGGAAGTTTGTTAACCCTTTAGGTGTTTCACAGGAATTAAAACAAAGTGTAGGTGAAATTTCAAAATTTCATTTTTTTTGCAGATTTGCAATTTTAATACATTTTTCTAAGGAACACAGTAGATTTTACTAGAGAAATGTGACTAAAAATTGATTCCCCCAATTCTTTTGTTTTCATAAATATCCTATATGTGGCCCTAGTGTGCACGTTGACCAAACCACAGGCTTCATAATAGAAGGAGCACCTACTTGATTTTGGAGCCTCCTTTTTATGAGATTATTTTTTAGGCACCATGTAGGTTTCTAGGCACCATAAGATGCTAAAATTTAGGAACCCCCCCACAAGTGACCCCATTTTGCAAACTACACCCCTCAGAAAATTCATCTAGGGGTATAGTATACATTTCAAACCCCCAGGGGTTTCACCAATTGTGGTACAACTGGGCAGTGAAAATGAAAAATTAAATTTTTTACACAAAAATGCAGTTCTGGCTCAAAATTTTTCATTTTCACAAGGAATGAAGGAGACAAAGCACCCCAAAATCTGTGCCCCAATTTCTCCTGAGTACGGCAATGCCTCACATGTGACCAAAAAATACCATTTGGGTGCATGGCAGGACTCAGAAGGGAAGGAGTGATTTTTGGATTTTGCAGCTCAGATTCTGGTGGAATGTTGGTGGGTGCTATGTCGCATTAGCAAGACCCCCCAAGCACCAATACAGTGGAACCCCCCCACAAGTGACCCCATTTTGCAAACTACACCCCTCAGGGAATTCATCTAGGGGTATAGTGTACATTTCAAACCCCCAGGGGTTTCACCAATTTTGATACAACTGGGCTGTGCAAATGAAAAATTACATTTTTTACACAAAAATGCAGTTCTGGCTCAAAATTTTTCATTTTCTCAAGGAATGAAGGAGAAAAAGCACCACAAAATCTGTGCCCCAATTTCTCCCGAGTACGGCAATGTCTCACATGTGACCAAAAAATACCATTTGGGTGCATGGCAGGACTCAGAAGGAAAGGAGTGATTTTTGGATTTTGCAGCACAGATTCTGGTGGAATGTTGGTAGGTGCTATGTCGCATTAGCAAGACCCCCAAAGCACCAATACAGTGGAACCCCCCCCCACAAGTGACCCCATTTTGCAAACTACACCCCTCAGGGAATTCATCTAGGGGTATAGTGTACATTTCAAACCCCCAGGGGTTTCGCCAATTTTGATACAACTGGGCAGTGAAAATGAAAAATTACATTTTTTTACACAAAAATGCAGTTCTGGCTCAAAATTTTTCATTTTCAGAAGGTATGAAGGAGAAAAAGCACCCCAAAATCTGTGCCCCAATTTCTCCCGAGTACGGCAATGCCTCACATGTGACCAAAAAATACCATTTGGGTGCATGGCAGGACTCAGAAGGGAAGGAGTGATTTTTGGATTTTGCAGCTCAGATTCTGGTGGAATGTTGGTGGGTGCTATGTCGCATTAGCAAGACCCCCCAAGCACCAATACAGTGGAAGCCCCCCACAAGTGACCCCATTTTGCAAACTACACCCCTCAGGGAATTCATCTAGGGGTATAGTGTACATTTCAAACCCCCAGGGGTTTCACCAATTTTGATACAACTGGGCAGTGAAAATGAAAAATTACATTTTTTTACACAAAAATGCAGTTCTGGCTCAAAATTTTTCATTTTAAGAAGGTATGAAGGAGAAAAAGCACCCCAAAATCTGTGCCCCAATTTCTCCCGAGTACGGCAATGCCTCATGTGTGACCAAAAAGTGGCAGGACTCAGAAGGGAAGGAGTGATATTTGGATTTTGCAGCACAGATTCTGGTGGAATGTTGGTGGGTGCTATGTCGCATTAGCAAGACCCCCAAAGCACCAATACAGTGGAACCCCCCCACAAGTGACCCCATTTTCCAAACTACACCCCTCAGGGAATTCATCTAGAGGTATAGTGTACATTTCAAACCCCCAGGGGTTTCACCAATTTTGATACAACTGGGCACTGAAAATGAAAAATTACATTTTTTTACACAAAAATGCAGTTCTGGCTCAAAATTTTTCATTTTCAGAAGGTATGAAGGAGAAAAAGCACCCCAAAATCTGTGCCCCAATTTCTCCCGAGTACGGCAATGCCTCATGTGTGACCAAAAAGTGGCAGGACTCAGAAGGGAAGGAGTGATATTTGGATTTTGCAGCACAGATTCTGGTGGAATGTTGGTGGGTGCTATGTCGCATTAGCAAGACCCCCAAAGCACCAATACAGTGGAACCCCCCCACAAGTGACCCCATTTTGCAAACTACACCCCTCAGGGAATTCATCTAGGGGTATAGTGTACATTTCAAACCCCCAGGGGTTTCACCAATTTTGATACAACTGGGCAGTGAAAATGAAAAATTACATTTTTTTACACAAAAATGCAGTTCTGGCTCAAAATTTTTCATTTTCAGAAGGTATGAAGGAGAAAAAGCACCCCAAAATCTGTGCCCCAATTTCTCCCGAGTATGGCAATGCCTCATATGTGACCAAAAAATACCAGTTGGGTGCATGGCAGGACTCAGAAGGGAAGGAGTGATTTTTGGATTTTGCAGCTCAGATTCTGGTGGAATGAATGGTGGGTGCTATGTGGCATTAGCAAGACCCCCGAAGCACGGTGAAATGATGAACCTAATAATCCATAGATGTGTGGTATATTTTAAAACACTCCTTTATACATAGGCCGGGTTTGTCGGGGCAAGTTTCACAGTGGAAAATAGTTTCCTTTCTTATTCCCTTTTTATAGCAAACTTTGCACCTTTTTTGTGTCCTGCCCTTTCTTGCAGTGGAGGGGATTTCGTTAGGAAAATGCTGCCCTGGTACAATACGGGGGCCAGTACTAGAAGTACTGGGGCCCTCTGCCTGCTGGTTCCCAAATATTAGGCCCTTTATGACTTCCTCTTGAAAGTGCATAAATGTCCCCCTCTGGCTGGTAGAACGGAATAGCACGTAAGCGTTATACAGTGCCATATGGATGATATACACGGCCAGCTTCTTGTACCAGATTTTTGTTTTCCACAGGGCACTGTACGGCTTCAGTACCTGATCTGAAAGATCCACTCCGCCCATGTACCTATTGTAATCTAGGATACAATTAGGTTTTGAGGTGTGGGTACTGGTACCTCGTACAGGGATGGAGGTGGTACTGTCTCCATGAATTGTTGTCAGTATAAGGACATCCCTCTTGTCCTTATATTTGACCAACAACATATTTTCGGTGCATATTCCCCTGCTTTCACCCCTTCTCATTACTTGGGCAATGTGCGTTTTTGGGAGGCCTCTTTGGTTCTTACGCACAGTACCGCAAGCTGCTGTACCTCTTGAACCAAGGGCCTTAAACAGGGGGATGCTAGTGTAAAAGTTATCCACATAGAGGTGATAACCTTTATCCAGGAAGGGGTGCACTAAATCCCAGACAATTTTTCCACTAACACCTACGAGGGAGGGGGGGCATTCTGGCGGTTCAATTCTTGAATTCTTCCCTTCATATACCCTAAACCTGTGGGTGTACCCTGAGGTGCTTTCACACAGCTTATACATTTTTATGCCATACCTTGCCCTCTTACTGGGAAAGTACTGGCAGAATTTAACCCTTCCTTTAAAATGTATAAGGGACTCGTCAATACAAATAAATTTTTCAGGGATGTACATCTCTGCAAATTTGGCACTGAAATGATCAATGACCGGCCTGACTTTGAATAGCCGGTCAAAGGTGGGATCAGCTCTGGGTGGGCACAGTGTATTATCGGTGTAATGTAAAAATTTAAGGATTATCTCAAAACGAGCCCGAGTCATGGCCATACGGTAAAATGGGGTGCTGTACAGAACATCTGTACTCCAATATTGCCTAATTTCTGGCTATTTTACTATGCCCATATGTAACACCAGACCCCAAAACGTCATCATCTCTACTGCATCTACAGGGGTCCACCTAGCAAATGATGACGTGGGGTTTTGAGCAATAAACTGCTGGGCATATAAATTAGTTTGGTCCACCATTAAATTTATAAAATCATCAGAGAAAAATAATTTGAAAAAGTCAATTTCTCTGAGACCTGCTGAATCAAATTGGATTCCTGGGATGGCCAAAAACTCCGGAACCTGGGGCTCAAAATTGTCTGGTGGTGGGGTCCATACGGGATCAATCATTTGGGGGGGTGTCTCAGCTGCTCTACGGGGGCGTCTTTGAGGGGGTCCCTCATCAGCAGAGGAGGAAGAGGAGCTTAAGGCGAATCCTTCAAATTCCCCGCTTGCATCACTGGCTGTGTCAGAGTCAGAGGCAAGCATGGCATATGCCTCCTCCGCTGAATACATTCTTCTGGATGACTGGGATGACATTTAAGATGACATTTGGGATGACATTTGGGATGACATTTTTATTTTTGTGTTTCTGTAAGTGTAATGTTTCAACACGTGTATAGTGTAGGGGGGGTACAAACTTTATTTCAACACGGGGGGTATGTAGTGTGTAGTATGTATGTAGTGCAGAAAAAAAAATACTTTATACAGGAATTTGATCCCAATAAAAAAAAAAAAATTGAAGGGGTTAAAAAAAAAAAAAAAAAGGTCCTGCGCCAAAAATTGAGCACAGATGTTGGTCAGTAACGTCCGTCACTGAACAGCGTTTAAAGGCAACAGGAATTTGATCAAAAAATAAATAAATAGATCAACCCTGTGCCAAAAAAGCTGATCAGTGATGTACGTCACTGATCAGCGCACAGTGGCCACAGGACACCCACAAAATCACAGTGTGTGTAAAAAAAAAATTAAAAAAAGACCCCACAGCACCCTCAAAAAAAAAAAAAAAAGGTGATCAGTGATGCGACACTGATTACCAGTGAGGGGCAGCAGGTGCACAACCTTTGGTGCAACTGACAGTGCAACTGGCAGCAACTGACAGGTATATATATAAAAAAAAAAACCCTGCACCCCCAAAAAGTTGCTGATCAGCACAGATATACTGATCAGCACAAAAGGGGGGGGTAGCAGACACAAAATATAGCACTCTCTATCACTCTCTGTCACTATCTCTCTCTATCTCTCACTATCTATCACTCTCTATCACTCTCTATCACTCTCTATCACTCTCTATCACTCTCTATCACTCTCTGTCACTATCTGTCCCTATCTCTCACGATCTGTGACTCTATGACACTGCTGCAGCAGCACACACAGAAGTCACAAGATCCAGGAAGTATCCAGCTGCTGGCAGCACGCTACCAGCGGTGATCAGCGGTGATCAGGTAAGTTTCAGGCAAGGATCAGGTATGTATCACGACAGATTGGCACGGTGACCGCTCTGCACGCAATTCCAGACCGGAATGGCGTCTGCAGCGCAGTCACCGTTAGTTTAAATCACGCGCCTTGGCTGTGATTGGTCCGTGGGTCCCACGGACCAATCACAGCCTTGGGGGCAGGTGGGGTGAGGTGTCGTCGTCACCGATGACCCCCTCATGCCCCCTGACGCCCGGCGGTGATTGACACCTGTGTTACCGAGCGTCTGATTCGCCAGTAACACAGGAAAACGCTGTGAATGGCTGTTCACACTGAACAGCCAATCACAGCGATCGCCGATGGGGGGGCGGCATCGCAGCCCCCCCTGGGCATGCAGGGACATGTCTGCTGTCAGGGACAGCAGACATCGTCCCTCTGTCACTGCGTCTCGAGACGCAGTGGCACTTTGAAGTCATGACGTATATATACGTCATGTGTCGGGAAGTACATCCCGGCCATGACGTATATATACGTCAAATGTCGGGAAGGGGTTAATAACCTTAGCTCCTACAATCTAAATCCCTTTGAGTTATCAGTTTTAAACAAGGGACTCAAGTACGCACCCACCGCAAATATCAATAAATTCGATACCTTTGTCGATGTACATAAATTCATACGAAAATTATGCATCAAGAAATTTTTCATCCAAAAGGAACCAGAAACAATGACAGAGGTAGTCCATGAAAATAACAAATTTCGTCCAAAATCTGTGTTTTACCCCGCCCACATTAAGGGGAATTTCATTGAGACTTTTGCCCAACTGGTGCAAGATGACATCAAGAAAATTAATCCCAGGGGGGTAAATTACAATCTTACCCTAAATGAAAGAAATGCCCTCAAATCTTTACAAGATAATAAAGATATAGTCGTAAAACCGGCGGATAAAGGGGGGGGATTGTGATCATGGAACGAGAATGGTATACTAAGGAGGTTTTTAAACAGATTAATGACACAGAAACTTACAAAAAAATCCGCACAGATCCTACAGATCGTATATTTAAAGAATTAACAACGCTTTTAACCGATTTTAAACAAAAAGGTGTCTTAAAAGAATCAGAAGTTAAATTCCTCCTCAATGAAGAACCCACGGTACCAGTAATCTATCTTTTACCAAAGATTCACAAAAGTACGACACACCCCCCTGGCAGACCTATAGTTTCAGGAACTAATTCCATTACAGCAAATTTATCCGAATTTATTGATTTTTATTTACAGCCATTGGTCCTTACCAATAAATCGCATTTAAGGGACACAAAAGACTTATTGAATACCCTAAAAAACATACCATGTGAAGAAGATATATGGATTGTGACGGCGGATGTCAAATCTCTTTATACGATCATTAGCCACCAGATCGGGATACAGGCAGTACGTGAATATCTCAATAGAAGCACTTTGGAAGCCGACCTTCAGGAATTTTTATTGAGAAGCGTGGAGTTCATTTTAACTAATAATTATTTTACCTTTGAATCCGGTTTTTACATACAGAAGGTCGGGACGGCCATGGGCACCAGGTTCGCCCCGAGTTATGCCAACATCTTCATGGGCAGGTGGGAGCAGTCCCATGTGGGGTGTTGGCCTGATGTCGGGGCGAGCCTGGTGTCGTGGACACGTTACATTGATGATATTTTATTTTTCTGGAGAGGAGAGGAGGGTGCTCTTAATGATTTTTGCCGGTTTTTAAACAATAATGACTGTAATATTGAACTTACTTTTAATAAGAGCCAGTCCACGGTTGACTTTCTCGACATCACTATCAGCAAGGGCAACAATCAATGGGACACGAAAACTTTCACTAAACCCACAGACACAAATTCTTATATTCACCGCACCAGTTGCCATCATCAAAACTGGTTAAATGCAATCCCCGGCGGACAATTAAAACGTGTCAGGCGTAACTGCACAAATGTCAACACCTACAGGGAGCAGGCAGATGTGATGGCCAAGAAATTCATTTCGAGCGGTTATGACACTGAAAGAATTACTTCCCTAGTTAATGAAGTGGGGGAAGTTGAAAGGGACGATTTACTTGCTGTAAAGTTACCGGAAAATGAACCTCAGAAAGAATTTAAGATGTCATTCATCACAGGCTATAATGCCCAGTATAAGAGCGTTGAATCCTCCTTTAGAAAAAATTGGAAAATTTTAAAACGGGACCCTATATTGGGAGAACACTTACCCAATCAGCCGAATTTTATATACAGACGTGTACCAAACATAAAGACAAAAATAGTGAATAGTGCCCTCCCGATCCCCAAACGCCCAGGAAGAATACTGACTAAGGGGTTCCACCGGTGCGGTCTATGCAATGCCTGCAGGCAAGTTGACAGTAAAGGGGTCAGCAAAATTTCAGAACTGTCCATAAATGGGGTGAAACACAAAATCGATGACTTTATGACATGCAACACGAGTAATATAGTGTATGGAATTGAATGCACTTGTCATAAGGTTTACATCGGTCGGACATCACGTCCCTTTAAGATCAGACTGAGCGAGCACCTGAACAATATAAAGAAGGGATTAGAATCCCATTCTTTATCACAACATTTTAAAGCTGTCCATAAATCTTCTTCATCAGCCATTTTTAAATTTTTTGGGATCAAGATTGCTCACACCGGCCCCAGGAATAAAAATTTGAGTACCTGTTTGGCAAGAGAAGAAATGAGATGTATATACAAATTCGACACGCTCAAACCGAATGGCCTCAATGCTGATTTTGAGGTCAAATGGTTTTTATAGAATACCAGTCCACATGTTCCTTGCTTTTTTATTTATTTATTTTTTCACCTTTATTATGTTTACCCAGATTCTATATCCCAGGTTGCATTTTATCGATTAGACACTATGATATTTTTATTCAGTGTTTTATATGTATCCTTTTATTACCAATCGGTTTTAACCCCATTTTTTATATATTTATATATTTGTAGTGGAAGCCTGATTATGGCTACTATGGACGCCCCGAATGAAATGAATTAATGGGAGATAACTCTGGGTACCACTTCCCCCGCTCTGAAATGGGTGAATGGAACTATCTCCGCATAGAATATGCTGAAAACGGGGAATAAGACATGCTGGACAGCATATACGAGTGCATCGCCCCGTCCATTTACATCAGAAGCGGGACTTATGCAGAATACCACAGCGTTTCACGCAGCGTCTATGCGTGTCAATATACAGGAAGCGTATACCGGAAATACACGCAGGTTTCATGCGTGTCACCCGGCCGGAAGTGTTCTTCCACAACCGGAAGTCCACGGAGCCGGCTCCCGCGAATATTCAGCAATTAGTCACCTATATAAACGGCCTTCTACCTGACACAGCTACACTCCTTGAAAAAGGACACTGGTAGTGTCCGAAACGCGTCGGTAGTAGCTGTGTTTCTTGTACCAGGGGATTTCTATGAAGTGGACTCTGCCTGCCTGCACGTTGGACTGTTTGCAGTGACCTACCCGGGACTTGATCGCCGCATCCATGCCCAACTGAGAGCCGATTCTATCTGGTTCTCCACATCTTGCGGTAAATTCCACCCATTTACATCTCCTGGCCATTTTTAATGTGTTATTTGTGTCCCTCAATAAAAGTTTGTTCTGCACCATATATTTCTCTTTTCATCCTATGAGGGAGACTGGTGATATTGTATGGGAATTCGACACGTGCAGTGACGAACGGGATGCTGGTTATTTTAACCCAGGTTATTCATTTACGGAGAAGAGGAACGCCATTCATTTCTAAGGGAAGTGTGATAGTGTGTTTTCCTATTCTCCTGAAAAAGCGCTGGTGATAGGGACCGACCCCCAACAGGCACCTCGGTGCCTTCCTCTGGTTTCGTCTTTTAGCCGCCACTGGGAAGAGGCGGAAGGGGTTTGTCAGGTTCACTTGACACTAGTAGCTGGTGGAACCATCCGCACCATCCATTTTCTGCGCAGGATTTGGTTGTCCTGAGTTGAGATCACTTGTCAGGGGAAGGGGTTAATAACCCGGTCAATCGGTCTTCCCCAAAATGGTGACATGCAATAGTTCAAATGGGTCAAAAGGTTGACATTATAAAGGTAGACACACAACAAATTTGACTTGAGATTTTCATGAATTTTTTTTTTTTTTTTTTTTTAATTGGCTTGTTCTTACTTCACCATCCATGTCAACATAGAGGAAGAATATAAGAGTGAGCCGAGCGTAGCAAGGCACCGAGCCCAAAGCATGGCGAGCCATGTGAGGGTACGCATTACACTAATTAGGGGTCAATGTCAACAGTTGTTGACACTGACACCCCAAAAATTGTGAAAAAAACTCATGTCAACCTTTTCACTTGTCTACCTTTTTCATGTCAACCTTTTGGCCCCATCAACCTACTCTTTGCCGACCTTTTTACCCCATCGACCTGTTGACCATCTAACTTTTGCATATTGACCATTTGAGGATTAACCTATTGACTGTCTTTTTTTTTTACTGTAGAACTATTGAACCACAATGAACATGACTCCAGTGGCCTGATTGGATGAGAAGCAATCAGCGGACTGCAGACAAAATAGAGACTCCTTTGACAAATGCTTTGACAGCTCCACATAGGAATTCCAACATAGAGTAGGACACATCCTGGCTGTTTAAGAGAGTGATGTAACGGCATGATCTATATTGCTGGAAATGGTCATGGAAACCACAATGCTTGGAATGTAATATCCATATTACTGGACCTATTATATCATGCTGAATAGGTGTAGTATATTATGATGTCATACAGAATGTCATCACAAAAATGTCATCACAAAAATGTCAAAATGGTTTGAATATTACATGGTGGCATGAACACTATACGCTGCTTAGTCAGATTTGTTTCCTCCTCTGCAAGGACTGTCCTGTTTTACAGTTCTGTCATCTTGCAGAACAATTCTTGGGTTACTAATCATACAATTCTGAGAATCTTGTAGTGGCTCAGTCTGGTGTGTAGTTATGAGTGCATATAATAGTCACCTAACCAAATGTATCCACTGTATTCTTTGTAAAAAAATATTTTTGCCAAATATTTCAAAATATTAAATATAATAAATTTTCCAAAATCCAGCACTAGTCTAAACAAACTTTCAGCCACCAAGGTCCCTTCCCTATATGAAACATAAAATCCCTCGTCCTTTCATCTGGACTACATGCTTGTTACACTGTTACATGTGGTTCTCACCAAAGGGCATTTGGGGCCCGTAGATCTGCAGCACGAAACTGGAGCACCACGACATCATCTGCATCACACCAAAGTGAAGGTAGGGTCAGCTAGTGTGAGTTTAGGTTACACACCTGACAGTGTTTGCAGTCATTAACTACTAGACTGTGCAGCATTGTAAGAGTTCTGGCAGTCTCATATTGTAATAAAAGCATAAACCGTGATTTCTTTCAGTTGCCAATTATAAAAATACATTGTTTTAATTTATACATCCTGTTCTAAGGTTAAAGCCAAGTATGTTTTTTGCCTAGAATTGTATACACAGCCATAAAACACTAAGGGGCAGATTTATTAAGCTCGGTGAAGTGATAATGTGGATGGTACTTTATCACCAGCCAATCAGCTCCTAACTGTGAAGTTACAGGCATGGTTTAAAAAATGACAGGTAGGAGCTGAGTGGCTGGTGATAAAGACCAGACACTTTATCACTTCACAGAGCTCAATAAATCTACCCCTAAGGGTGAAATATACTAAGCTTGAATACTAACGCTGCCCGTGACATGGCAGGTAGGAGCTGATTGGCTGGTGGTTTATCACTCTCCATTTTATCTTATCACTTTTCAAGCTTAGTACATCTGGCCTTAAGACATATATATATATATATCTATATATAGATATATATATAGATATATATATAGATTAGGGCGGAGTGAAAAAACTGAAATTGAGAAATTCAAAATCGGCTAGTGTGGAAAAGTTGTGACTTGACTTGAATAAGAAACGTGCAAAAGCTTTTTAATCTGAGTCAACATCTTCTGTTCTGGCAAGAGGCCTGAAGTTTCACTTTTTTGGTGAAAATGACGAAAACTATGAAGATGCTCCGATCTAGTTAAAATTATGTCAGGATGTCTTAGAGTGGTTCATTAATATACTTTAGCATAGTAAAAGAGAGTACGAGATTGTCCTAGTGCAAAGTGAATGACTTTGGTGGGAGAAAAAATCCCTAATAATTGACCCATTTTCATGGTCACAATTGTGAATATTGTGTGTTTTCTCCTGAACGTGTTTATAATAGAAGAAGCACAAATACTCTAAATGGAATTTCGGTGACACTGTGTGAAATATAACACTGCATAATAGCCCTTAATCAGAGCTGATCCCAGTACAAATTTGTTCTCAAAATGGGCAAAACAAATGCTGCATTGCAGGCGGGGCAGATGTAACGTGCTGAGAGAGTTAAATTTGGGTGGGGTGTGTTGAAACTGAAATCTAAATTACAGTGTAAAAATAATGCAGCCGGTATTTACCTTGCACAGAAACAAAATAACTCACACAAATCTAAAGGTGGCCATACATCTACAGATCGATTGTCAGATTGGGCTGGTTGGAACAAACAGCTGGTAATATCTGAATGACAGTTTTTCAGCATTTCAAAGCAAATGGTCAACTGTCATTTGCTCTCATCTTTTACCAGGATTTTGTTCCAACCAGACAGATCGGACAATAAATCTGTAGATGTATGTCTACCTTAAATCTCTCTGCACATGTTACATCTGCCCCACCTGCAGTCCAGCATTTATTTGCCCATTTTGAGAACAAATTTGTACTGCGATCAGGTCTGATTAAGGGCCATTATGCAGTGTTATATTTCACACAGTGTCACTGAACTACATGAAATTGGATTTATGCTGCTCTCTTTGCAGTGCATATACAAAGATAGACAATCCTGTGTATATAAATAAGAAATAACTGTTGCAGTCTTATTGAAAAACAGTAACTGTTACAATAAGTTTTACAAGTAACAGTGTAGACTGTCTAATGTATCATTTTACATATCACTTCTGTTTATTGACAGAAAAACAGTGTTGCATCCCCTATACCGGGAACATGATTGGACTGCATTACAGCATATAATGATGCCAAAGATAAGCCAATATATTAACTGTTAAATACGTTGAAGTGCATTATGATGTAATAAATTGTAAGCTTGCAGCAGGGCCCTCTAAACCCCAAGTCTGTCTGTCATTACCCAGTTTGTTTTATCACTGTCTACTATTGTAAAATGCAACGGAATCTGCTGAGCTATATAAGAAACTGTAAATAAATAAATAAACAAATACATTGATTAAAAAAATAACAGGTTAATCATTCTATGAGTGGTGTCCAGCAGTACATATATGCCAATCACTGTGTTCATTTCTAGGCAGCAGGGCCGTCTTAACAGCAGTGTGGGCACCTGGGCAAAGCAATGCACTTGGGCCCTTACCCATTCTCCCCTCCTAGGGGTGGGGGGTGGTATCAGCAGCAGCTTTGATGTCCCACGGGTGGCAGGGGGTGCTCTATCTTCCATTCAACATGTAGTACCTGGAGCAGTAACTTCTGCTAATTACTCCTTTACTGCACAGGTGGTGGGAGGGTGAACACTAACGTGTGGAAGGGGGCACTGAGCTGTATGAAGGGTCCCTTGTAAATGACTTCCAGGGAGGAGGGGGTGTTTTATACACAGGGGACGGTTGGATAATGGAGTGGGCTTAATATTCGTCATTTTCCGGTGGAAGGGCAGCTTGTTTGACTGCAGATATCACCATTATATGGAAATAGATTTCTTAGCCTAGTATAAAAACATGGGGTGAGATTTAATAGGATGAGAGTTTCAGAAAGTGAGAGATTTGGGAAGAAATCTCCAGTTTTTTTTAAAGCGGCAATCATTTACCCTGCAACACCAGTTTGATTTTGCAGTGTAAATAATTGCTGCTTTAAAAAAACTGGAGATTTCTTACCAAATCTCTCACTTTCTGAATCACTCATCCTATTAAATCTCACCCCTAGAGTCCCAACTTTCAGGAGGTGCTGGGAACTTGGGTATCAGAGATCAGGAGCCAGAGCAATCCATTGACAAAAATATAAAACTACACCAGACGTTTGGAGCTGGAGCAGGGACCGGCTGCTTGAAGGCTGATATCTCTGGTTCTGGGCATGATAGAGACAAGCCGCTAGTGTCAGAGAGAACCTGAGAAATATGACTGGAAATTGTAATTAACAGGTCCGATGTGGACTGCTGCTTTGAAGTTGGATATCTGCAGTTCCCCAGGGCCGATTTTCAAAATTCTGGTATCCCTGGAAAAAGGGGATCCTCAGCTATCAACATATACGCCTGGGGCCCCTGGGCAAGTGCCCATTAAGCCCATACAAAAAGACGGCCCTGCTAGGCAGGATTGATCAGCAATACTTATTACAGCATAATGCACTTTAATGTATTTAACTGTTAATATATTGGCTTATCTTTGGCATAATTATATGCTGTAATGCAGCTGCAGGGGGGGCAGATGTAACATATGCAGAGGGAGTTAATGTGGCCATACATCTACAGATTTATTGTCCGATCTGTCTGTTTGGAACAAAATACTGGTAATGGATGCTTTGAAATGCTGATACTTTGCTTTGAAATGCTGGAAAACTGCCAAAAACTGTCATTCAGATATTACCAGGTATTTGTTCCAACCAGCCAGATCTGACAATCGATCTGTAGATGTATGGCCACCTTTAGATTTGTGTTGAGTTATTTTTTTTCTGTGCAAGGTAAATACCTGCTGCATTATTTTTACACTGCAATTTAGATTTCAGTTTCAACACACCCCACCCAAATTTAACTCTCTCAGCACGTTACATCTGCCCCACCTGCAATGCAGCATTTGTTTTGCCCATTTTGAGAACAAATTTGTACTGCGATCAGGTCTGATTAAGGGCCATTATGCAGTGTTATATTTCACACAGTGTCACTGAAATTCCATTTAGAGTATTTGTGCTTCTTCTATTATAAACACGTTCAGGAGAAAACACACAATATTCACAATTGTGACCATGAAAATGGGTCAATTATTAGGGATTTTTTCTCCCACCAAAGTCAGTCACTCTGCACTAGGACAATCTCGTACTCTCTTTTACTATGCTAAAGTATATGAATGAACCACTCTAAGACATCCTGACATAATTATAACTAGATTGGAGCATCTTCATAGGTTTCGTTATTTTCACCCAAAAAGTGAAACTTTAGGCCTCTTGCCAGAACAGAAGATGTTGACTCAGATCAAAATGCTTTTGCACGTTTCTTATTCAGGTCAAGTCACAACTTTCCCACACTAGCCGATTTTGAATTTCTCAATTTCAGTTTTTTCACTCCGCCCTAATATAGATATATATATATATATTGAAGTAGTTCAAAACGGCACTCAGGTACATGTAGAATAAAGCGGTGCAAGGTCCACAATGGACAATGAGGTACTTGTTTCCTAGCACGGCCACAATCGCATTGATCTTGTGCCCTTAATAGTGGTATGCGATGACCCCCGACGCGATGGACCCGATTTCCCATTGAAATGCATTGAAAAGTTAAAAAATCGCGTCGGTAGCGTCGCATGCGGCTAAATAAGCATTAAATGGTCCCGACGCGATGGCCCCGATTTCCCATAGGGAACAATGTTAAATGGCTCAATTTACCTAAATCAACAGGGAACAATGTTAAATGGTCCAGAAACCCCCCAAAACACCCCAGAACAGTGAAATGGCCCCCCAAAATTAGTTAACGCCACCCCACGATCAACATGAACCCGAAGCGTGGCGAGCGCAGCGAGCCCGCGAGGGGCGGCGGTACGCGTCCTCCGACCTTTTCATACCCCCACTATCCACGTCGGCGTGGAGTTGAGAATAGAATAGTGTGGCGAGCGCAGCGAGCCACCGAGCCCGAAGCGTGGCGAGCGCAGCAAGCCCCGCGAGGGGACACGGATACCTTCACAGGTAAACGCGTCCCCTCGCGGGCTTCACAGGTAAACGCGTCGCCACGGACACCTGTGAAGCCCACGAGGGGACGCGTATAACTGTGAAGGTATCCGCGTCCCCTCGCGGGGCTCGCTGCGCTCGCCACGCTTCGGGCTCGGTGGCTCGCTGCGCTCGCCACACTATTCTATTCTCAACTCCACACCGACGTGGATAGTGGGGGTATGAAAAGGTCGGAGGATGCGTACCGCCGCCCCTCGTGGGCTCGCTGCGCTCGCCACGCTTCGGGTTCACGTTGATCGTGGGGTGGTGTTAACTAATTTTGGGGGGCCATTTCACTGTTCTGGGGTGTTTTGGGGGGTTTCTGGACCATTTAACATTGTTCCCTGTTCATTTGGGTAAATTGAGGCATTTAACATTGTTCCCTATGGGAAATCGGGGGCATCGCGTCGGGACCATCGCATGCGATTTTTTAGCACGCATGCGATGCGACCGATCAGATTTTTTACCTACGATGCCCCCGATTAGAATCGGTGTGGCCGTGCTAGGAAACAAGTACCGACAATGATAAACAGCACAGTGGCGTAACTATGCCTCCGCAGCCCCCACCGTGGCGGGGAGGCGCAGAGTAACTATGGGCGCCGGGGGGGGGGCTGCGGTGCTATAGTTATCCACTGAGCTGCTGCCCGGCCGCATCTGCGGTCACTGTCCCGTCACTCGCTCCCGGCGCCGGCTCCTGCTGATAATGAAAACTGGCTGCCCCCGTATTGCAGACAGTTTTGGCAGCCATTTTCTAAGAGTCACTTTTCATTATCAGCAGAAGCCGGCGCCGGGAGACTGGACGGGACAGTGACCGCAGATGCGGCTCTGTCAGGTATGGGCATGGGGAGGGGCGCCGAGGGGAGGGAGAGAGAGAGAGAGGAGGAGGGGGGGGCCGAAAAAGTTTGTCGGGGGGGCGCAATATATATAGTTACGCCACTGAAACAGCACTTACCTATCCTGGGAGCCAGGGTAGGAAACAGGGGGGGGGGTTGTCTTAAATGTATTTGTGCCTCTTTTAGGCTGGTAATTTTCATGTGTTCTTTAATTATCCAATGGTGTGGGATGAATTCCTCTATTGCCGTGTATTCCTTGTATTTGGCCAAAAGGAGAACGTTTCTCTATTATAGAGCCTTTATCATAAAAGTGGCCTTTGAATTGGTCCCCTATGTTCTGAATATGACCTGTCACTCCCACATCAGATGGTATTTCAGAACCAATTTTCCAATTTTAACAGGTACACAATCAGGAAATAATTCCACTGCTATATGTGTCTGTGCTTACTCCTTGGAGTCTAGCCTGCAAGTCTTACCTGCACGGCGTACCACCATTCGCAAGGCGGGATCTGGTTGACTCGCAAGGATGCGAATTCTAATCCGACTTGAGCTAATCAACCAGAATAACCTGCACAGTATATACAGTATGGCCCTTATTCTGGTTTACTGGCAAAGGCAAATTCCATCCCAAATGGACCAAACCATGTGCACTACAAGGGGGGGGGGGGCAGATGTAACATGCAGAGAGAGTTACATTTGGGTGGGTTTTACTTTAAAGTGAGATCTATATTGCAGTGTAAAAATAATGCAGTCAGTATTTTCCCTGCACAGAAACAAAATAACTCACCCAAATCAGATTCTCTCTGCACAAGTTACATCTGCCCCGCCTGCAGGGCAGATGGTTTTGTCCATTTTAGAATCAATTTGCCTTTGCGAGTGAACCAGAATAAGGGCCTAAATATCAGGGACTGATGTGAATGTTCAAATATTTTTTGTAAATCTGTAAAGCACAACGGAATATATGTGCGCTATCAGGGCTGCCATCAGAAATTGTGGGGCCCGGGAATGACAAAATAGGCAGCCCCCCACCACCACCTTTTGTTACACAAAATATTTTAGTCAGATATGTTGGCTGAACCCGCTAGTCAGCGCCTCACGTACGGAGCCATCAATTCGATTTTTAACAAAAAAACGAAATGACTCGATGACTCGGGGGAAGTTGGGGTTGTGGTGAATGTACGTCAGCACAACATTCCCTACGAACAAGCGGTATCCACTCGACCTTTTTATCGCCACCCTTCCGGGTGGTGTCGCTTTTCCCGAGTGGGTGATCCAGCGAAGGCCAATAGTCAATGAAAGGTGAGCATACCGAAAACAACCAATGTATGCAGGTTGATCACTTAATGAAGACCAAAATCAATTAACCTGCAATTCTTTCCCGCCCTTCAGCCAACGTGCTTAAACGCCACCCCCCACTATTAAACCAGCATTGTGAGGGAGAGAGGGAGGGAGGGAGGGAGGGAGGGAGGAAAACTCCACAGGCAAAAGAGGATGACTCCTCCTTCCCTGACTCTAATATCCCAGCTAACTCTGCCCTCCCCCGTTTCCTTATTGGATGCTCCGAGTCACATGCTTCCTTAGGTACATGCAGCTTTGGATGTTTAAGTGACTCCATTTCTATGGGAGTCATTACATTATTCTTTTGGTGCTATGTGCCAGAAAAGGAATTAGGCAGCCCCCCTCCACACACACACATACACACACGAATAATAGGGACAGTGCCCAACAAAGGCACGCAGAAAAAATGTAGATCGCGGGAAAGGGGCGTTGCCACATATTAGCACCAATTCACATTAAACCACATACTGCGCCAAGTGCAGCCCCTTAGACACACTGTGCCAGGATTATGCATACTGTAATGGCCATTGTGCATTGTCACACACCGTAATGCCCATTAAATATTATACAACACACCGTAATGCACATGTTACATCTGCCCCTCCTGCTGTGCACATGGTTTTGTCTATTGAAGAGAGAATTTTCTTTTGCAAGTGAACCAGAATTAGGCCCCTATTGTGTTCACCCGAATAGAGTATATTGATAATGGACTTGTATATCTGTGTGTGACAGTCTGAATCTGAAAAAGAAATGGTACAGTAGCCACTGCCTTATTTTCATGCCAAGTTCTGTTGTGCTCTGTATATAGACTCAGACTTACATGTCTATTTGTGCTAGCAAGAACAGACGTCAGCTGGACAAGTAGGAAACAGCCTGCAGTACTGTGACCGTATCCATCACTAAAGCAGAGTATATGGCCCTCAGAGAAACAGACAGGGAAACCATATGGTTGTAAGAGACTTTGAGCCTGGGGCACTGTTAAGGAATTAAGCAAGGGTTTTTTGTAAGCTAGGGGGCCAGGAAATAAGATTAAGAGCTAAAAGGAAGGGTCAGGGGGGCTGCACTACCCAATATTGATACAGAAAAAAATATAACTTTTTCCCAGAAAGGGCGCACGTAACTAACTGAGGTAGCAAGGATTTGAGATAAATCTTATTACACTCTAGAGGGGTAAAGGAGATTTTCAAGTCACGTTCCCAGTTGTTTAAAAATATATATATATATATATATATATATAAAAAAAAAAATTGGGTGGGGGGGGGGGTGTCAGGGCCAGTGCCGCCGAGAGGGGGGGGGAGTGGTTACTAATTACCCAGGCTTGCTGGAGGAGCCCAGCAGGGGCCCTGGTCCAACCCCCCCCCCCCCCCCCTTCCCCTTTCGTCCCTCCTGGGTGGCAGCAGAAGCACACACCTACATTATGTGCTGTGCAGTTCACTGCTGACAGCAGGCTCAGCATGAGCATCTGGTGTGCGCTGTTACCGCTGCTGCTGCTGCTGAGAGGAGGGGGGGACACAATAACACTCCACCCTCAACTTTAGAGGGGGGCATTTTGGGGCTTGACCTCATTGCGGTTGGTGGCCACGCCCAGTGATTAGGCCACACCCCCACAATTTTACCGGGGCCCGGCATACCTCTCGGCTGCCCCGGTCAGGGCATGCATGTTCAATTAATAACATGTAGCACATGAGCAGGAAATGTGGCGATCAAGTAGATGTTAGATACATGCTTTCAAAAGTAGTAAATGTTCTGCTGCTGGCCAAACACATCTTCTGGCTTTGGGTAAAGTGTTTCAGCTGTAGGTACCATCAAATCTCCACATTCGGTAATGCGCATTTTGTCTGAGTCAAGGTAATGCACATTTTGTCTGAGTCAAATGGAAACAGTTGTCAACAATGACATTGACACCCAATAAATTGTGAAAACACTTGCATGTTTTTTGTGTGACACTACAAGACTCAGCAAGGTAGTACCTCTCATTTACATAGGCTGTGCAGTCTAGGGTCCATCAAACATTGCACCAGCCCTATGGTGGCACATAATGTCACTCTGTACAGTGCACGTGTGGAAAAATGTCACCCCAAAATACTCAGTGCGCATGTGGCCTAAGTACATATGCCCCTTGCCACCCACCACTGCCTGCCCTTGACTTGTATGTGTATAGCCAGTGCTTGTCTTTATTTGATTCTTCTGTAGGAGGACAATATAACATGATATCATCCAATACTTTCTGCTTGCACTCGTATACCCAGACTGCATTGTACAAAAAAGCGTGTTCTGCTGTGAGCTCATCTATTACTCGGAATAACATGACAGCCAACAGCCTTAAGTACTTTGAAAATAATTATAATGAAAGCTTGAAAATTGTGTGTATTTTTAATCTGTGTGATAAATCTCGTAAATTGTGCTCCTGGCATCTCCCAAATGATTTAATGGCTTATATCCAGGACAGAAGCAGATCTTGTGCAGGCTTGCATCTACAATATGTCTATGTATAGCTTCTACATGTACCCTTGATAGTAATATATGTGCAGAATGCAAAGTAACTTGTTTCCCAGCACTTTTAATGATACTAATGGCTAAAATGTCAACTATATTTATACCCCTGAATGTGCGTGCACCACAGATTTGAGTGGGTATGTCTCATGGCTGCAACACAACATATCTTCCAACTTTCTTGTCAATAGTACAAGGCTGCGCCAATCAGGCAAGAGAACAAAGGCATCAAATAAACACTACTGTGCCTAAATCGGGTCAGTTGGTTAGTATGATTTAAAATATGTGGGGATCAATCGCACAAGACTAACAAGTGAGTATCTTTTATTATTATTTGCTATCCACCAGGATCATATATATTATCAGGGGTGTGTTACCACAGACAAACATAATGGGATATATAAGAGAGTTTGTCTGAGTGTGAATGTAAAAAAAGCACATGTGGAGGTTCCAATGGTCTTTCTCTTTACCTCATACTTGCCTAACCTCCTGGATTGGCTGGGAGTCTCCCAAATATTGGATCCCCCTCCCGGCCCCCTGGAAAGGTGAGCAAGTCATCCGCATGCATGTCAAAGCCCTGAACCACCACCCCCCACCCCCCCCTGGAGAAATGCCAGAATTGGTGGGTCCGTGGGAAGGGATGGGACTAAAATGTTGAGAATCGCAATTTTGTGTGGATTGGGGATGGTGCTTTGAGTCAGTCTTGCACATCCCCACCCCCTGACGTGCAGATTTGGTTGTCCTATCCAGACTTCTCCTGGAGAGGCAACCTCAAAGGTAGGCAAGTATGCTTTACCTTGCTGCATCACACTCAAACAAACTGTACCTGTCTCGCTTAACTATGGGAAGCATGATTTACATATTTGGAAGGAGAAAACAGTACTTATGTTTTATCTGGGCGTCCGATTTTTTAATTGCATTTCATCGCATGCAATATAGTGGCATACAATGCAATGCAATGCAATGCAATGCGATTTTTCATTGTAAATACCCAATTATTTATTGTATAGTCAACCATGGGTGATTTCATACCCCCACTATCCAACTACGCATGGAGTTGATTTTATATAGTGTGGCGAGCGCAACGAGCCACCAAGCCCGAAGCGTGGCGAGCGGACACAGAATACATGTAAAGTTATCCACGTCCCCTCGCTTCGGGCTCGGTGGCTCGCTGCGCTCGCCACACTATATAATATCAACTCCATGCGTAGTTGGATAGTGGGGGTATGAAATCACCCATAGGTGATTATACAATTAAAAATCAGGTCTTTACAATGAAAAATCGCATTGCATTGCATGCTTTACAATGAAAAATCGCATTGCATTGCATGCCTTAAGTAGTGGCATGCAATGAAAAAATCGGGAGCCCAGATAATACATAAGTACCGAGAAAACTTTAGTACAGCATTAATATATAAAAAAGTATGAGTATGTCTAGTAGTGCACCAACATTGTTTGCCACTTTATCACATTTCTCCCTGGGCTCTGTTTGCTCTAGAACCGAGCCTGTTACATATTGGTTAGTGTCTGCAGGGTGAGTTGGGAGAACCTACTGTAATAACATCATAAGGATGGTGATGTGAGAGGCTTTCCCTTATATATCTACACACAATTGGGCAGTTTTCCAGAACTCAATTAAACTGAAGCCCAACCATGCAGTAAGTACCTGTAGTTAAATTCATTGGTTTAGAAGTCAAACTAAAACATACTATAAAAACACTTTAAATATATCATAAGCATGGAGATTTGGGGCACTAATCAAAAGGAATAATGTCTACAAGTAGTATGCTGTAATACAAAAAGGGGTAAAATAAGATGCGGAATGAAAGGACAAGAGGTCTAAGTGTAGTTATTGGACCATTTAACTATAATAAAAGGAAAGATGAAAATACTTATAGGGTATAGGATGCATCGCAGCAAGTACAGAGTCTTATAATGTATCGGCAAGGAAGGCAATAGTGTATTTTCCCTTAAGTGTGTCTGACATGAAAGTGAAACCTTGCAATGTGTGGATTTCTTGTGTCTTTTATTCTATTTACAGACATATTTCTGATATAATGAGTGACCTTCACTCGTAATACTCTGTAGAAAGACAGGTTTACAAATACTACTGAAAATGCTGGAGATTATCTGCAACGTCTATTCAATACACTGCATATTTTCTACATTACGTGCACCTTCTCCCTACAATAATACAAATTAGAGATGGGGACTACTTAATGCTGGCCAGGTGGGAGGTGTGGAGTTTTGGAGAGGTGAATTGAGACTCTGCTTCATGCCGCTCAATACTGAGATATACAGCACCGAGTGTGATTTGCTACAAAACTTCTTCAAAACTTCTTCAATGAGGTGAGCAGATTCTGGAGGATGACCAACACTCAGGAGTTTGGGAGACATCCCTTCAATTCCTGAAGAGTAAGTAACTATCAATATAAACTTTCCTGACGAAGGTTTGAATCAAACCAAAACCTTGAACTTATCTATGCCTTGTGTGGCTTAATCATCAGAAAGACTGTGAGTGCCTCCTACCACACCAATTAGTTGGTTAGCATTACTGCCTCACAGCGCTGAGGTCATGGGTTCAAATCCCACCATGGCTCTAACTGTGCAGAGTTTGTATATTCTCCCCATGCTTGCGTGGGTTTCCTCCTGGGTACTCCAGTTTCCTCCCGCAATCCAAAAATATACTGTTAGGCTAATACTCCCAACAAAATTAACCCTAGAATGTCTGTGTATGTGTGTACACGTAGTAGGGAATATAGATTGTAAGCTCCACTGGGGCAGGGACTGATGTGAATGTTCAAATATTCTCTGTAAAGCGCTAAGGAATATGTGTGCGCTATATACAGGGCCGGCGCCACCACTAGGCAGCTCTAGGCATTTGCCTAGGGCGCCGGCACCTGGAGGGCGGCAGTTCACCCCTCACCCCCAGCACTGTGGTACCTGTGTAAAAAAAACTTCCGTCCCCGACGTCCCTGCTGAGTGCTGGTGCGTGCAGGGGTGTCCGTGCCGCCGGGGGAGCCTGCGGCGCTGTTATTGTGTATAAGCTTGTCGCGCCCGGCGGGGTCCCTACAGTGAATAGAAAATAACTAGCGCTAAGCGCGCAGCGCGACAAGCTTATACACAATAACAGCGCCGCAGGCTCCCCCGGCGGCATGGACACCCCTGCACGCACCAGCACTCAGCAGGGACGCCGGGGACGGAAGTTTTTTACACAGGTACCAACCTTCCCCCCCCCCCCCCCGGCACCGGGGCGCCCCCACCCCGACTCGCCTGGGGCGCTCCGGTGCCTTGCACCGGCCCTGGCTATATAAGAAACTGGTAATAAATAAATTATATATATATATTTACAGTATATATTTATATATACATTTTTACCATGTTAACACGCAGTTTTGGCTGGAGACATAGTTTACTGCATATCCTAACACTCATCCTGTTCTGATTCATGTTAAGGCATGTTACTGAAAACTTAATGGGTAACGCTTGTCATGTTCTTTTATTGGATAATTCTCATATTGCGTCTCTACAGTCATTTCTTCATGAGGTAGTTATGTTAATGACCAGAAATGAGGAACAATCCACCCTAGGTGTAAACACATGAAATAGTTATGCTGTTATTGATGTTCCTTGACAAGATAATGATTTCATTCAGTGACAAAAAACAGCATAAGATTCACCACAGAAGAATGTAATAGACTTTAATGGGCATATTTTTTAATATTATATTTACTAAAATAATGTAAAAAGGGGGTTCTTTGACACCCTATTTCACTTTATTTTAGTATCACATGTATGTACTAATTTGCAAAATTCACCTACAAGCACTAAAATTAAAATTCCAGATGACATTTCCCATACTTGTTATGGAAAAAGCAATCTGGATGAATGTACTAAAAAAGGGAACCTTGTGATAATATTGCATATTTGTCTACCTTCCTGGAAGCTGTGAGAGGCTCCAGATTTTCGGGGTAGTTCCCCTGCAGCACCTAAAAAATTGTCTGTTCTCCCAAATGGGGCAGGATTAAAATATAATCACTGCCAATCTGTGAGGAGGGAGCAAGGCTAAATGTTTGTGTCACTTTATTTTGCTCCACCACAGACTCTCGAATCCCACTTGTTTCCCTGAATTGGGGGTGAGGATTAATGATGTGACAATTCGGCTCTGCCCATTGAAGTGGCTTCGCCCAGAAATCAGACTTCAAAAGGTACGTATGTAGTATCATTATCTTCAGACAGCATAATCACAGTTTCAATGCTCAAGCATAGCAATCTGCTGTCAGTGAAAAGTATGCTGTGATATGGCCAAGGTGATTTAGCAATTGGGTCCATTAGATCACTGTGTAAAGAAAGGCAAAACCTGTTGTTGATGATACTTGCCAGCACCCAGGAAACAGGGACCAGTAATTTGGTGAAGGCAGCTAGTCATCGGATCTCTGTGCTGTTGCCAGGATTGGCAACAGAAATCAAAATGCTAACTGGAAGCATCCTGTGCTTTATTACTGCATTGCTAACATTTATAAACACATAGATAATACACATACACACATATACCTATATACACAGACACTCAGCATGAAGAAAATTATTAAGTGCGTACCATATATAGACATTTGGGGCCCTGAAACCCTTATTTACATTACACCACAAAGTAGTGTCCCTTATCTACATTATGTTACTCATTAGTGTCCATTATACATGATACATCACACTGTAGTGGCCCTTTATCATGGTATGCCATATAGTAGTACCTCTTATTCACATTGCACCACACTAGTGTCCCTTATAGATGTTGCACTGCACAGTAGAGCCCTTATACATTTATGCAACAAAATAGAACTATTTTTACTTGTTATGCCATACAGTAGTACTATTTTGCTATATTATGCTACACATTAGGGCCCCTTATTCACATTTTGACACTCAGTACTGCCTCATATAAACATAATGTTACAGTGTATTACTTGTTACATCCAGTAGAGACACTTATTTACATTATGCAAAATAGTAGTACCCTTTAAACATATTATGCTACATAGTAGTGCATCTCATTCACATTATGCCACACTGTAGTACCCTTTGTTTTACTTAAAGCAATATAGTAGAGCCCCTTATTTACATTATGTCAGACAGTACTGCCCCCTATTCACATTATGCCACACACTAGTACCCTGTATACATATTTTGCCCATTACTGTCAACCAAAAGCACTAACCTTGCTGCTAGATTAGATTTAGGCAGTGAGGGGGTACATAAGAATGCAACTATTATTTAAAGAACAATAAATTATTGTTCTTTAATAGTTGGATTTCTAATATATCCCTCTCCACTATGCCTAAACCTAATCTAGCAGCACTGCAGGATTGGTTGGTTTATTTGTGGTATGTCAATTAATAGTTTAAACCAGGCATGTCCAACGTTGGCCCTCCAGATGTTTTGAAACTACACATCCCAGCATGCTTTGCCACAGTTTTGCTAATAGAGAATGCTAAAACTATTGCAAAGCATGCTGGGATGTGTAGTTTCAAAACATCTGGAGGGCCAACGTTGGACATGCCTGGTTTAAACCCATCCCCCATCCTTATGTGCCAATTTCTACCTTGTCTTACCTTATTTGCCTATAGAATCCATAGGTTGACGCTCAGCCAGCAGATGCCTTACTCTGATACTCTGTTTACTGTGCTGCCACCGCAAAGTCGCTTCCCAGCACGGTGGAAGAGATGTTATGTGGGAGCTGACTGCTAAGAAGGAGTCGGGTGTATAAATAAAGAATGTGTCTGCGATAAAATGATGAAAATAGTTGGAATAAGAATTGAATTGAATAATTAAATCAACAGGGCAGCTAGGAAAAAGTATTAAAATTGATGAGAAAAAAGTTAATTAGGGTAATAAAACAAAGTTGACGATTTCAAAATTAAGCAATCTACTGTTTTCAAACCACATGAAAATAGTCTGAAATGTGCAGTATAATTAGTATAATCATTGCATGGCCACCTCTGCTCTGTGCAGTAAAACTGGCCACACTGCCCCAGTTTCAGCCTTTCAGCTTTTAAGAGCTCAGATATAGCTATGTATTTCAGTTACTGTATTAATTTGTACAATGTATATATTGTTTTACATATGTAAAGCAAATTTGAGTCCTGTGAGAGATACTGTAGGTGCTATAAAAATAAACTAATACTGCCAAATCACCTAGTTCTCTGCAATATTAACGTCCCACCATGGTGTACACACCAATTAGAACCAGTTTATATGGTGTTTGTTGCAAAGGGAAGCATTGTGTGCAAGATTGGAACCTCATCTGTGGTCCGAATGGTCATGCCCATAATTGATATGAGTAGAAGCGGCTGATAAACCCTGACACTTCTGCTACAATATGTGACCAAACGCCGGGCGAGATTTAATAGAGCTTGATTTTTAGATTTTTGCACCCCCCCCCCAAAAAAACCCCTCTGAATTCACACTTTTTACCGCGAAAATCGCACATTTTGACCTATCAATTTTTGATCACAGCCGTCTCACCTGCAGCCAGTGCGAGGGAATGCGGCTGACCCCGCAGTCAGTGGGGGGGAGCCGGGTTGAGGTGCAGGGAGTGCGGGGTGAGGTGCATAATCTATAAATTACTAATTGAACATAGATTCTCCTCTCAGGCGCTTGGGAACCCACTATTTCTGTGACACCCCCAAATTACTCACAGCACCCCCATTTTACTACGGCAGCACACTATTGTAGAGGAACGCCACCTCTCTAAAGATGCCGGACCTACATGGGCAAACAATAACATTGCCACCAATTGGGGATGAATACCTGTGACTTGGCCACTATCTACCATCGGAGCACCAGTGACATCCATTGGACATACCCTTACTGGGCAATATAGGAAGGGACACTGGAAGATCTGCAAGCCCTAGGGCATCAAAGGTGGCTATATTTGGAAACAGCAATATACCAAATGCATATTTTTTTTTAAATAAGAGTTTCTATTTTTATAATATTTCTATATCATAATACCTGATAAATAAATGTAAAATTTGTATTACATACACACCTGAAAGAAATTTACTTAGCGCAACCTACCCTTTCTTGTTTAGATTCTCCCCTTAACCCAGTGGTTCCCAAACTGTGTGCCGTGGCTCCCTGGGGTGCCTCGGGACACATGCAGGGGTGCCCTTGGTTGGTGGTCCAGGACCAACTCAAATTTTTAATGGTTAGTTATTAATGAGCAAAACCAGTGCTGGTGCCTGCCAATCATAAAATGTGTACAACCAGAAGCAAATCCTGTCCTTTACCACATAACTGACCCTAAGAATTGCATATAAACCCAATCTAAATGTTATTTTTTTGGCCTAGGGGTGCCGTGAAAAATTCTGATACTCTAGGGTGCCGTGATTCAAAAAAGATTGGGAACCCCTGCCTTAACCTAAATTTGTCAGGGATTTGGAATTAAAGTTTAAAGATCAGATAGTGGAGCAGTGGCGTAACTAGAAATTTTGCGCCCCCCAGCCAAAAAAGTTTCTGGCGCCCCCCCACATGAATTGATGCTTGTTGCCATTCAGTACATATATAAAAATAAATACTGTATATTGGTTGCTTATGGCTGCTCCAGCTGTCCTATCTTGCCCACCAACTCTATATAAAAGGCTGCGGGAGGGAAGGTAAGGGTTTAGGCTGCAGGAGGGCAGGTCAGGGTTTAGGCTGCAGGAGGGCAGGTCAGGGTTTAGGCTGCGGGAGGGAAGGTCAGGGTTTAGGCTGCGGGAGGGAAGGTCAGGGTTTAGGCTGCGGGAGGGATGGTCAGGGTTTAGGCTGCAGGAGGGATGGTCAGGGTTTAGGCTGCAGGAGGGATGGTCAGGGTTTAGGCTGCGGGAGGGAAGGTCAGGGTTTAGGCTGCGGGAGGGAAGGTCAGGGTTTAGGCTGCAGGAGGGATGGTCAGGGTTTAGGCTGCGGGAGGGAAGGTCAGGGTTTAGACTGCGGGAGGGAAGGTCAGGGGTAGGCTGCGGGAGGGAAGGTCAGGGGTAGGCTGTGGGAGGGAAGGTCAGGGGTAGGCTGTGGGAGGGATGGTCAGGGTTTAGGCTGCGGGAGGGATGGTCAGGGTTTAGGCTGCGGGAGGGATGGTCTGGGGTAGGCTGCAGGATGGATGGTCAGGGTTTAGGCTGCGGGAGGGAAGGTCAGGGTTTAGGCTGCGGGAGGGAGGGTCAGGGTTTAGGCTGCGGGAGGGATGGTCAGGGTTTAGGCTGCGGGAGGGAACGTCAGGGTTTAGGCTGCGGGAGGGAACGTCAGGGTTTAGGTTGCGGGAGGGAAGGTCAGGGTTTAGGCTGCGGGAGGGAAGGTCAGGGTTTAGGCTGCGGGAGGGAAGGTCAGGGTTTAGGCTGCGGGAGGGATGGTCAGGGTTTAGGCTGCAGGAGGGATGGTCAGGGTTTAGGCTGCAGGAGGGATGGTCAGGGTTTAGGCTGCAGGAGGGATGGTCAGGGTTTAGGCTGCGGGAGGGAAGGTCAGGGTTTAGGCTGCGGGAGGGAAGGTCAGGGTTTAGGCTGCAGGAGGGATGGTCAGGGTTTAGGCTGCGGGAGGGAAGGTCAGGGTTTAGACTGCGGGAGGGAAGGTCAGGGGTAGGCTGCAGGAGGGATGGTCAGGGTTTAGGCTGCAGGAGGGATGGTCAGGGTTTAGGCTGCGGGAGGGAAGGTCAGGGGTAGGCTGTGGGAGGGAAGGTCAGGGGTAGGCTGTGGGAGGGATGGTCAGGGTTTAGGCTGCGGGAGGGATGGTCAGGGTTTAGGCTGCGGGAGGGAAGGTCAGGGTTTAGGCTGCGGGAGGGAGGGTCAGGGTTTAGGCTGCGGGAGGGAGGGTCAGGGTTTAGGCTGCGGGAGGGATGGTCAAGGTTTAGGCTGTGGGAGGGAACGTCAGGGTTTAGGCTGCGGGAGGGAACGTCAGGGTTTAGGTTGCGGGAGGGAAGGTCAGGGTTTAGGCTGCGGGAGGGAGGGTCAGGGTTTAGGCTGCGGGAGGGAACGTCAGGGTTTAGGCTACGGGAGGGAACGTCAGGGTTTAGGTTGCGGGAGGGAAGGTCAGGGTTTAGGCTGCGGGAGGGAGGGTCAGGGTTTAGGCTGCGGGAGGGATGGTCAGGGTTTAGGCTGCGGGAGGGAAGGTCAGGGTTTAGGCTGCGGGAGGGAAGGTCAGGGTTTTGGCTGCGGGAGGGAAGGTCAGGGTTTAGGCTGCAGGATGGATGGTCAGGGTTTAGGCTGCGGGAGGGAAGGTCAGGGTTTAGGCTGCGGGAGGGAAGGTCAGGGTTTAGGCTGCGGGAGGAAAGGTCAGGGTTTAGGCTGCGGGAGGGAAGGTCAGGGTTTAACTTTAGGCTGGGGGAGGGAAGGTCAGGGTTTAGGATGATGGTCGGAAGGTCAGGGTTTAGGCTGCGGAAATGGAGGTTGGGGATTAGGCTATGAAAGGTAAGGTCTGGTATTCAGCTATGGAAGAGAAGGTCGGGGATTAGGATAAGGGAGTGATTAGGCTGAGGGAGTGATTAGGCTGAGGGAGGGAAGGGTTTAGGGTTAGACTGCATGAGGGGAGGGAGGTTAGATTTATCCTGCAGGAGGGAAGGTCAGGGTTTAGGCTCTGGAAGGGGAGGTCGGGGTGTAGGTGCTGAGAGTAGAGGGTTAGGCCGTGGGAAGGGAGGAAGGTTAGGTTTAGACTGCAAGGGCGAAGGAGTAGGGTTAGATGCAGCAGCACAGCCTGCCTGTTCTCCGTCTATACCATGTGGCCCCGTCTATCCAAGCTGCCCTGTGCCGTCATGGGACAATCCTTCCTCACGCAGCCACACAACCACCCCTGCCCCCGCTCACCTTGCTGGTGGAGGCGGTCAGGAATATGTCCCCGCACAGTGAAGTGCTGTGCTGCTGGTGCCGGTGTCACTTTCTGCAGAGAAGCCGCGCAGCGCTGGGAGATGGTGAAAGCAAGTGAAAGGAAGTACCTCGGAGAGCGGGAGGAGACGGAGCACTTCAGCTTCCTGCTATGCTGCTGCAGTTGCTCTCACTGTATTTTGCAGCAGCAGCAGCAGGTGGGAGCTCCGAGCTGCTAGTACCCACGCACGACGGTAGTAGAGGTGCTCTACACGCTTAGCATCCTCTGCTGCTGCCGGATGCCCCTGTCACACAGGCAGCGCAGCGGATCACCACACTGACACCAAGCCGGTTATTTTAAGAGCGCCCGGCAGACCCCGGCTCCTCCAAGCCACCGCGGGGTCTGCCTCACCATAGTTACGCCTCTGTAGTGGAGGGTGACTGGGATGAGATTTTTCGCAATGTCTTTTCCTCCTCGACAAATGTGTTAACACAGGAAACGCATTACAAAACCCTCACTCATTGGTATTGCTGCCCTACCATGCTAGCTAAATATACCTTGGGAGTCCTTAACACCTGCTGGAGGTGTGGGGCATAGTTGGTACACTTATGCACATTTGGAGTCCGCAGCTCCAACCGGCAAATCTTATTCTGGGTGAAGATCTACTACTTAGTCCTAGTTTTTGTCTTTTACATCTGTTGTCTGCCCCCTTATCTCATTTCAAACAGATCCTACTTTGACATATTCTCAGTGCCTCAAAGGCAGTTATCCCAGTACATTGGAAGTCAATGGTGGTTCCCAGTATGTCTGAATGGTGTGCATGTCTTTACCATTTTATGGCTATGGAAGATCTTACTTCCACATTAACAATTCAAAAGCAAGCTTTCACCACCACCTGGTACCCATGGTTGGCATACAAAGGTACATATCATTATAATTCTTTAGTTGAACAGTAGGTACTTCTAGTTCGTTTTATACTGTCGTTTTTGTATTGAATGGGTTATTACATTTAACATCAATAAATGTTTAGATTGTAATTGTGAAATTAATTACTAATAGCGGTAGTTATATATATATATATATATATATATATATATATATATAAATATATATATATATTCGAGAAAAAGACTTCCGTTTGTGCTACATGCTACATGTAGCAGCTACTCTATAAGACCTCCCTGTTAGTGGAGGACAGTATCGAGGGATAAATGTATAGAAAATGGATATAGAGAGCGCTTATGATGAAACCTCCACCTTGGTGCGAGACTTAATAGTGGATACAATGTTTTGTGATTTATAAAACAAGTTTATTTAAAATATATATAACATGATGAAAAATCAGACACTGTAAATGTTTGACATGATGATTCGTTGAGGCCGGGTTTCAAGATAAAGTAGAGACCCGGATAAAGGTCCTTCTTCTGATCGGTGCGTACTTTCCCGAATTCTTACGGTGCGGTCCGCACGCCACGCTGTGCGGTGGCGTACGGCCAACGTCCGTAGAAACGCCCACGTGTCCTCCGCATTCGGACGGACTCACTCTTTAAGAACAGGGCGTGTGTACGGACGACATACAAACCGTGCGTGTGCGGTGGAAACGTACAGATTCTGCACGGTCTTCCCGCACAAGCACGGTCTTACCGCGTCAGAACGTACGGGAAGCTGTCCGTACGCCCCGATGCGGAGTATTTACGCTCAATCCCACACTTTTTTAGTACACACAGCGATCACATGACCCACTTAGGCAATTAGGCAACCTCATTAAAAAGGGATTGTTATCAATTTCAATCAATTAAATGCTCATCTATACTGACCCACATTCCTACTACATTCATGACACACATTAACCCTTACAGCATGTGACCCTAACATACATCTATATACACTGTTTACATTTTGCTTATTTAAAAGATTTTAAACAAGTTACACATATACTTTTGCATGTTAGAAAAAAACACTGACAACTTTGAACTTTAAATAACAATTTATTATAATAAACACGAAAAAATAAATGTGTAATAAATTAATTTTCCTCATCAATGAGCCGGTCCATTTCGTCCAAAATGTGCCGCATGTGGGCTCTAATTCTTAGGAGGGCCCCACGGCGACCCTCCTCTGCTTGGGCAGGCTCATCTGTGGAGGAAATACAAATAGAAAAATAAATAATGATATTCATGCATACATTTAACATAGTCATACCTACATTTTAAACATGCACTGTGACAGGTGTGTGTATATGTATATATATAGATATATATATATATAGACACATATATAACTATATATATATGACACATACACCTATACATACATGCATACATACTACATGGAAAGCCTGATTTTTGCCCTATACCCTTTACTCTGTAGAACACCTCACAGTCATACTGCTCCTTCTCAATCCAAACCCACCCATGACTAAGCTCTGAGAAGCATGTCACGCGCTGCACCAATCACAATTCTGCTAACAAAGTTCAGTGTCTGTTATATGATGGAGCCTGGCAGGGGAGTTACACAACTCTCAGGAATGCACAGTACATTGGTGCAATCAAGCATGGCTTGCCTGCTGATGGTCTGCTCCAGAATTCATTGTCATAATGCCAGTTAGGTGAAGCTGCAGCACTAACCCACTCCCATGCACAAAATCATTACTAAGATCAAATCATCAAACAATTATGGTGGCAAACATACATGCAGACCGCAGGGGGTGGTTAGCTAGAGGAGGGCCCAGGGGCACTGACCACTTGTTACTCCAGTCTAAGCCACGCCTGTCCATACTCCATTTATGCCATACTGAATCTAGTTTGGTCAAATTAAGCACCTGTAAACTATACTCACCTATATGAGCCTACAAATTGTACGCTTGCAGCAGGGACATGTAGCCCTTACATGAGCACGTCATCACTTTCTTCCAGGATACAGATTAACTACACTGGTTCATTGACACTTAAAATCGACCTGAAAGCCATCCCCACAACCTGTGTCATTAATATGTGTCCTGGATGAAAGGGATGGTTTGCCCACCCTATCTAACCCCTAAGTGTGTCTGTTGCTACCCAGTTTGTTTTATCACTTTATAGTATTGAAAAACACAATTGAATCACCAGTGCTACATAGCAAATAGTAGATGACAAAAGGAAAAAATTAATCCTTATGTATACATACCAATTTCTGCCGCCTGGACAACCTCACAGGCCTCAAACTCCTCCTCTTCTTCATGAGGGGCCTCCACTGCTGGCACCTCCTCCTCTGGTGGCACGTCCTCCTCTGGTGGCAGCGCCTCCACAGCCCACCCCTCCTCCTCCTCCTCCACTTCCTGTGCCACCTCCTCCGCCATCCCTTCCTCCTGAGGCACCTCCTGGGCCCTTGGTTGGGCAAGCTCCTCCTGGCCCACCTATGGCTCCTCCCGGGCCTGTCTTGCTCGATCCCTTGCTGTGTTTGGGGAAAAACAAAAAAGTGCTGATTAGGGGTCATTTGTATTAAGCCTTATCAAGCTATACATGCAAAGGTTATAAGTACAGATAATTGTACAGGCAAACAGCTCTTTAGTGGCCTTTACAAAACACAGCCTGTAACATGGCAGGTATGCGGTGACATTTGGGCCATTGTAAGCATCACAAACATTAATCCTACTCAATGACATATTTTATCACCATTACAGGGTGTCAAACAGGAAGTAGCACACATATAGTGTATGCCATGTTTCACTCATGATCAGGCTGGTGGCCTTATTGCCTTAAATAAGGTCATGTAAGCAATCATGTACAAATGGCCATTTAATGTATAAACACTCACATCTCGCTATGCTGGCCCTGATTTGCTGGAGCAATCCGTCTGGCGTCGTCTCAAGTCGGACCACCGCCGCTCCAGCTGTGCGATGGTCCGCCGCACCTGCGTACGGGCGTATATGCGCCGGCGGGCCACCGCATAGGCATTACGTTTCTGCCGGTTGGTAATGAATGGCCCTGCACGGCCCAGCCTGGTCTCCATAACGGCGACCAGTGTCCTTAATTCTGCAGGGGAAAAAGGGGCTGCTCTGCCATAGGCCGCCATCTTAGCAATGGCACAAATCAAACAATCATGTGCTGTCATTGGTTGATCAGAGTGATATTTGGTATTAACTTTATTGTTCATTTTTACACTAACAGCGTGTATGCGCCCGAACAGACGGCTAACCCATTGCATCGCACACCCTTCCCAAACAGACAGTGTAAACTAAGATGGAAACACATTATATATAATCTATAACATTCACCAAACATGGGTATAAGCAACAGGTGAAATAGTCTGCATCACTAGACACTTACACCTAACTCAACAGCTATTTTATAATGAAAGCTATGCAGCAGAAACATAGCAAATAGTGGCAGACCTTTTCCCAAAATTAGGCCATGCTGCCATGTGTACACTTACCTTCTACTGGCCCATACTACAGAGGTGGAATGAAAAGTAGCTAGCATCCAGCCAGAATTTGGAGTGCTTTCACATGTGATTTGGATGCTAGCACTGATTAATTGTGGCTAAGTGGTGGACTGGATTTACATATGGAATGGGTAGTGTCAGTTGTACTACATACCAAACAAGTGCACAGTACAGATGTACATTCAAATATACATTTCATGTGTGACCTCAGTTTTATTTGGTCATTGGTGTTCAAATCTGCATTTAGCTACTAAATCAGACTTACTGAGTTTGCCAGGTTTTTGAGAAATATTTATCCACACCAAGGGGCGTGCCGTATGCGCCGCACGGTTGACGCTGCCATACGGAACGCGGCCGTACGGAACGCAGGTTGCAGCTGATTAACGCCAATTACAGAAATAGGTACTTATGTAGTATCTGGGCTGCCGATTTTTTGATTGTATGCCTTAAGTTAAGGCATACAATCAGATGCGATGCGATGCGATATCGCATCGCATCACATGCGACCATCGGATGCGATGACCCGATTTTTCCATAGGAATCAATGTTAAAATGGACTGAGTCCATTTTAACATGGAATTCAATGGGAAAAAGGGGTCCTTTTCATACCCCTACTATCCAAGTGGGCATGGAGTTGGATATAAACCTGTGGCGAGCGTAGCGAGCCACCGAGCCCGAAGCGTGGCGAGCGAAGCGAGCCCCGCGAGGGACCGGTATTCTGTGTCCGCTCGCCACGCTTCGGGCTCGGTGGCTCGCTACGCTCGCCACAGGTTTATATCCAACTCCATGCCCACTTGGATAGTAGGGGTATGAAAAGGACCCCTTTCTCCCATTGAATTCCATGTTAAAATGGACTCAGTCCATTTTAACATTGATTCCTATGGAAAAATCGGGTCATCGCATCGATGGTCGCATGCGATGCGATGCGATGTGCCCGATCCGACCCGATTTAGAAATCGGCAGCCCAGATACTACATAAGTACCCAGAAATAGTATTTAAAGTTGTCCTAGAAAGGCAAACAGTTGTTGCAAACATGGCTGGCTCAGAGTCAGAGGAAGAACAGGTGGTGCAGAACCTCTTGTCCCGCATGGAGTCCAACACCACCTATGTCCCCCTCAACCCAGAACAGCCAGATGGGCCATCAACATCAGGCCAATCAGCAGCTGGCCCATCCTCAGCATCAGCAGAATCATTGGGAACACAGCAGGTGGCTTCCCAACAGAGTAGCCAGGCCAGCACTTCAAGTACAGCAACCGGTGGCCGTGGCCGTGGCAGTGCCAGTGGCAGTGGCGGTGCCAGTGCTCGTGCCCGTGGCCGCAGTCGGGCAACAGAGGAACCAACCACAAGAAACATGGCATATGAACCGCAGGAGCTTGACATCCTGGTGACCCGGGCACGTGATTTGATAGAGTGCCCACCGGTAAAGTTGACACACACAAGGAGATGGAAGATCTGGGAGGAGATAACGGCGGAGATTAATGCGGTGGCTCCACAAGTTCGTGAGGCGGAGCACATTAAGAAGAGGCAAGTACATGTGTGTTACATTTGAGCAGTACAAGTCCAGTAATGTTTACATTCAATATTAGATGGAGTTGGTCAATGGGTGGTCACGTTGCTTGGAGGCACAGACATGTTTGCCATGACATTGAATTGATAGTTATTGTAGGGTGACTGTGGTTGTATCTTCTAAGGGTTGTTTTGCAAAATGAATATAATGTAAGTTTGGTGTCAGTAGGCACATGTTGTATTATGTTTCAGATTGCAATGGGTGCTACAGCAAACATGAGGAGTGACATGTATTAATATGTACACTTTGATTGCAGGTGGCACGACTTCAAAGGCAACCTCAAGAAGAAATTGACCCAGCGGTGGGAACACAGCCACACCTCTGGGGCTGGCCCCATGCCATCAAAGCTGAAGCTCACCCCCCTGGAAGAGATGGCACAGTGCTGCATTGCAGTGGAGGAGGTCCGGGGGGTGAGCACCATAGACAGCGAGTCCCCAGCGGAAGTGATGGCTTCTACGCTTGAAGGTAATTATTTGCCAGGCCATAAGTAGATGTTTTGAATTTTGCATGGAATGTGTGGTAATTGGTATTTTCTCCTTCAACAGCATCCCCACCGCTTGGTCAAGAATCTCTTGAGGAGGTTGTGGAGTCTGTGCCACCTGGCCCCAGTAGCAGGCCCGTGCAGCAGCAGCCGGCATTGTCCGTGGCTGAATTGGCCACGTGGGGGCATGTGCTTGAAAGTATTGTGCAGCAGGGAGACTCGGCATCAGAGCGGGTGCGTAGGGCCGAGGAGGTGCTGCAGGGTTTGACCACCAGCCAGCAGAGTATTGCTGCGAGCCTGCAGGCTATGAGTGCCAGCCAGCAATCTATTGCTGCTAGCCTGCAGGTGCTGGCTGATCAAGCCCTGCGGCAAAATGAACTCCTCCTCCGCCATAATGAACTTATGGTGGAGCTAGTTACCACCAATAGGGTCCTAATGTCACCCGTTTCTGGTGCATCACCACCATCATCACTCCCTGCTGCCAGAGGGGGAAGAAGATCCACCCCCTCCCCAGCATGTGCTCCACGTGACCCACCATCTGACTGTGGCCGTGGGCGAGGCCGAAGAGCTGCTGCACGTGGCAAGGAGCCTGCCAGGGGCAAACGTGCCCGCAAATGAACTTGTGTCCCCATTAATCTCCACCGTTATGTCTTCCCAAATCTTCCATTGAGCTGTGTGTGTCAGCATCCTGTGTCAAATTCCGTGCCGAGGGTCACCACATTTGCCCGCGGTTCAAATGTCATGTTTTGTTCCCCTGTTGCCCTGTTTCGGCTAGCATTACTGTGTGCTGTACTTGAAGTGTTGGTGCTCTACTTTTGTTGTGAAGCCACCTGATGTGTTCCTAATGATTCTGCTGTGGCTATTTATTATATATTATTTACTTTTAGTCCTGTTATGGTACCATTTATTTTGTGATGGTTTCGAAATTATTGTCTAAGTTTCTTTAATAAATGTTATTTTGGCCCCCCAAATGTCTGTATTAATTGATCCATGCAGAAGTGACATGTGTATTAGTATTATTAATATTAAGTTGTGTGAAAAATGCAGCATATATGTGTGTGTTTAGTAATGGTCCATTTAAGCTGCAATGGTTCCAATTGAAGCAGTGACAAGCGTGTAATTAACAAGTAATGAGTAAAGTAGGTGATTGTATTGTGTTCAGCTGACATTGGTTGAGGTGCGTCCGTCCTGATTAGGCGTTCCGATTGCCTAGCGCATGACCGAGTGGTGTCCGCTAAGCAATACTAGCCTTTTGGACACCGCACATTTCTTCCCTTTTTGTTCGCGTGCATTCGGCGCGCTGTCCGAATGCACGCCTACCAAAATATGTGTACTCCCCCGTGTCCGCCCATGTTTCCGCCCAGTTTAGCCCACTTTGAAACTACGCCCCTGTGTCATTCCGCATGACGCCCATAACACGCCCATATTGCCCGAGTGATTGCGGTGCACATTTCTGTACGGTATTAGTGAGAACAAGTACGGAAACCATGCGTGGCACATGCGCATGGCGTTCCCCACGCATGCACAGACGGCTAAAAAACGCGATCCGAAAGAATTCGGGAAAGTACGCACCGATCAGAATAAGGGCCAAAGACCCAACGCGTTTTGTCGCAGAACGACTTCTTCAGGGGTTAAATGACTCTATGAGAATATGTAAACAGCCCTTTTAGTCAGTGTCAATCTTAAATATATACATACACACATATAAACATGTGCAAGATCAGGTAAGTATACATGTATATATATACACATATATACACATATATATATATATATATATATATATATATATATATATATTAGGTTGTTGTCTATAAGCGTATCTTTTCTGTGCCATATCTTTTATGATTGTATTTTGTTATGTGTGTAAGAATCTTCAATAAAGATTAATTTGCAAAAAAGAAACAAAGCGGACAAGTCCTATCAAAAAAAGCATTGCAAAAGCATTTCTGTGTGAGTCCCACGTAACATCAGAAATTCACTGAAAAGGAGTAGTTGTCTTTGAGTGGATTTCCATTCAAGCCCTATTGTAGAATTCTGCACATTTCAGACTATTTTCATGTGGTTTGAAAACAGTAGATTGCTTAATTTTGAATCGTCAACTTTGTTTTATTTCCTTAATTAACTTTCTTTTCATCAATTTGCATGCTTTTCCTAGCTGCCCTTTTGATTTAATTATTTAATTCAATTCTCATTCCAACTATTTACATAATTTTATCACAGTGACATTATTCTTTATTTATAGTTCTCCACAGAACTGACAGGAAATAAATTTCAGTTTGGAAAAAAAAAAACCTTCCTGAGATTGCTATAATTATTTTGACTTCCACTATAATGATTATAACAGCTTCTCCATTGCGGTTGTTTTGAGAAAAGGGGTAAATAAAATGCATTATACAGCTCAGCATAAACAGCTAGACCGACTTTTTAGGTGGGGACCTAGCCCATGATTAGTCAGTCTGCAGATGCACCAGTGGCTGACACCCATCTCTATCAAAGATTTAGGGGGTTATTCTGGTTCACTCGCAAAGGCACAATCACTCTCTAATGGAAAAAGCCATATGCACTGCAGGTGGGCTGATGTAACATGGGCAGAGAGAGTTAGATTTGGGTGTGGTTTGTACTTCAAACTGATATATATATATATATATATATATATATATATTGCAGTGTAAAAATAAAGCAACCAGTATTTACCCTGCACAGAAACAATAAAACACCCAAATCTAACTCTCCCTGCACATGTTACATCAGCCCCACCTGCAGTGCATATGGTTTTGTCCATTAGAGAGTGATTGTGCCTTTGCGAGTGAACCAGAATAACCCCCTTACTTTGAGGATGCTGAAGCCCATGCACACTACTAAATGCTAGCATCTATAATCAGCTCTTTTTGAACGTGTATGATAGGACTTATCTGTCCCCACATAGACCGTATACAATGGGTCTTTCTGATATTCATACTTGTCCTAGATGTGAAGGGAAGAGGCTGATAATTGTCTTTTCAGTGGGTTTAGGCATTATGTGACCAGAAGAGGAAAGTTTACTCCTTTTTGGTACATGGTAAAGTATCATGTACCCAACCTTGAAACAATCTCAGATTTATCATAGCATGCGTTTAAGCCGTAAAATCTTGTGCACTTTTGGGTGATCCCCCAATTGCGTTCCCCGATGGATCAGTGCATATACTCGTTATTTTATTGTTTTTTTTATATTACTGAGTCTTATGTACTGTATTTGTTTATATTCTACGCAATATTTGAAGCATACTAGTGCCTCTACATCAGATATGTTATGTAGTTAATTGCTATCTTACCTTTGTGTATTCAGGTTCTGATTTGATGCCTTTTCTACATAATATGTGATTCTGGAGGCATAAAATGTTTGGTTTACTATGGTTTGCTTTTCAATATGTGTGATGGTCATTATGTTTGACCCATATGCCTAGGTCTTGTCAGGTAATTAATGGTGTTTTTGATTCAATAAAAACATTTTAAAACTTGCATTATACAGGAAAATTGATTAAAAAAAATTCAAAGAAAAAAGTTTTGGAAAGCGTTCCTCGCGATGGTATAATGACAAACAGCAATACTAATACCTGAATATCATCACTTCGAAGTCTTATTGTACGTAAGAACTAAAGGTGCTCATATAGGGCCTTATTCTAGTTCACACTTTCTGACAAAATCCTTCTTAGATGGACAAAACCATGTGCACTGCAGGTGGGGTTTTACTTCAAAGTGAGATCTATATTGCAGTGTAAAAATAAAGCAGCCAGTATTTACCCTGCACAGAAACTAAATAACTCACCCAAATCTCTGCATATTTTACATCTGCCCCCTGCAGTGCACATACTTTGTCCATCTAAAAAGGATTTTGTCAGAAAGAGTGAACTAGAATAAGGCCCATACTGCTGCGATCAGGGTCGGCACTACCCACTCAGCACCTCCTGCAAAGCAGGGAGGCGCCATGCTGAAAAGGTGCTGTCTCCCTCCCTGCTCTGCTAAAGCTTCCTCAGCCCTCACTGTCACTGCCTCCTGCACGCTGCCCCCCGGGCAAGCGGCAGTATAAAGATTTGCTCCCTGCACCGCGAGTGCACACAGCCTGCATGCCGCCCACAGTGCCTGTCTGACAGCGGGCGGCAGTATGGAGAAGCTGAGCAGCTCCCTGCACCGTGCACACACTGTCCTTCTCCTGTGACCTGCCCCCTCTTCCTCACGGACACTTGCGCTGAGGCATGTAGCGCTCTCTGTGAATGCCTAGATGACATGTCATGTCCGGATCCACCCCCTACCCATTGCTTCCTGCGTCTGTCAGCTGTCAATCAAATGACGAACAGGCAGCAGCGCCGCCTCCCCTTCCTTCCCTCTTCTCAGTGTGCTGTGCCAGTGCCACTGCCAGTCCTCAACACTCCGGCCCCTCTTCTTCCATCTGCTCCTTCTCTTCCCTCCTTTCCCCCTCACGAGAGGGGTGTAATAGCGTCCTACCTACGCAGATAGGACAGGAGGGACTGCACAAGAGTTAAACAGAAAAAGAACAGTGAGTCTTTTATTATACATGTTTATAACACATTTTTTTTTAATTGTAGATTTTTTTAATATTAATTTAGACACTTTATAAGTAATGGGCTGGGTTATGTGCCTAAAGGTGGCCATACACGTTGCAATAGCATACACGCTGCGATGCGATGTGATGCGGTGTGCGCTCCCGCGCACATCGCATCACACAGTACAAAAAGTATGTGCTGCACATACTTTTTGTACTGCTTTCGGATCACATCGCACACACATTGCACATGTTGCATACGCTCCCACAATCGGGCTGCAGCTTGTTGCAATGGCAATGTGAAAGGGCGCAAAATTTATGGTTTGCAGGAGGGCGCCGGACACCCTAGCACTGGCCCTGGCTGCGATGTCTCGCATGTCAGCATGTTCGACCAATGTCTCAGGTCGATGCGCACAGGACTGTGCATCGGACCTAAGGGGACATCAAGCTGACCAGATTTGGACTGATTTCATGGCCTGATTCGTCGGAATCAGCCAAAATTGGCTCTGTGTACGGGCACCATAAGATTTTAGGGATTTTTAACTATAAAAAGTTTTTCTATACAGAAATTCATAGCAATCAATCAGCAATTAGATTACTTGCATTATACCCACATTGAAATTAAAAGCGAAGATAATGGTCAGTTTAGGCAATGTATGGTGAACTGTTTTTACTTTTTAATCTCTCCCTGCAACCCACTGCCAATCATAGTTACCTGATGCCTGTCACCTACTCCCTGTTAACCACTGCCGCTCCTTGGCACCCTCTCACCAGCATTATCCTCTCTCGGTCATCCTACTTGACATCACTCACTGCCTCTCTCTATCACCCTACTTGTCATATACTGGGCGGTATTCAATGAGCCTGATTCGCCATGTTTTTATGGCGAATTTGTGCTGTTTGGCGAATTTTTGACTAAAACGGTGAATCATCCTATTCAATGACCAGATGGCGCATACATTTGAAGGTTTTTTTCGCCATGATTCACCGAGTACCAATCGCTATCTTTTTATGGTGAAGTGGAATGTGAACTTTTAAAATAAAGTGTTTTGTTTTTTTACATTTGGTGTAAAAAAATCTGGAATTTTATTCTGAGGAGGGGCATGCTATTTTTATTCATGTGCTGTAAGCACATGAATATATATTTAATTAAAAAATATATATATATATATTTTTTTTTTTACACAGCAGCCAGCAGGGGGCACCGGAGCCGAGCCGCTCATTAGATATTCATATATTCACTGCACCCGATTGTTACATATGCACGATCGGGTGTAGTGAATATACCCGGTCCCCTGCTGGCACCCCCGGGTGGCAGCCTGTGCTGCCTGGCACCCGGGGAGCCCACCTCCCCCCCACATACGCTCTGGGGCAGGCAGAGAGACTTCCATCTCCCTGCCTGCCACCATCCTCAGGCTCCCTGCGGCATTCGCCGCAGGAGCTCATATTCGCCGGTCAGGGGCAGCGAGCCCCTGACTCGTTGAATACCAAAAAACGTGGCGAATGTGCAGCAAATCCTAAACAGGATTCGCTGCACCTCGCCGGTATTCACATTGAATACCGCCCACTGTCTCTCCCTCTCCTTGTAACCCTCTGCTATGTTGCATATTATGAACTTGGTGTGGAACAGAGGATGGGGGCCCAGGTGTACTTTTGCACCTGGGCCAACCACTCACAAGTTCCACCCCTGCATAGAGGCCACTACAGTTGATAGCTGTTTTTAAGTCATTATCTCATATTGAAACTATCTTTGACATTGCTAGAGAATTGTTTCCTCTTTTTAGGAGCTCTACCAAAGTTATAAGGTATGCCACCTTGTGGCAGTTTTTAACTCCTACAAAAAGATAGCACGCCACTTGTTCCTTCACTTACCTATGCAGATGGTCCGCTGCTGTTTTCACTGTCTGCCTCCATCTCTACAGGGACACCACCTCCCGGTTGCAATCTTTCCAGGAGAGCGACTTTCTGGCTGTCTGCGGGTCAAGATTGATGTCTGAATATGCTCCGTTTGGCTGTTGCTGATATTTAATAATGAAGGCGCAAATTAAGAATATGCACTGCAGCAGTCAATAATCAAACTTTTTCATCCTGGCGGTGTGTATATTCAGCTGATTCTTTGCAACTCCAGTCCTGTTCTCAACCAGTTCACTACTCAGTTATTTCAAGTGCTGAACTAAGGTCCTGATTGCAAGAATGCAATTTTTTCAGATAGGTAAACCATGTGCACTGCAGGTGGAGCAGATGTAATATGTGCAGAGAGAGTTAGATTTGGGGGAGTTCTTTTGTTTCTGTGCAGAGTAAATACTGTCTGCAGGGGCAAACGCAGGATTTCTAAGGGGGGAAGGGGGTTCTAAATTTTAAATAAATATATATATATATATATATATATATATATATACGCTATAAAATTCACCGGAATTAGAAGCACTATAGTCCAAATACTAAGATATAGCAGGATAATATATATATATATATATATATATATGTCTTAGTATAGGTCCGGCACTCCTGCTGCATAAGTACAATTGCTCCGGTGCCCCCCGCGGAATGGGCAAGTATAGCGATGGATGGGCAGCGGCACTCAGGAGACTTTGGTAGTGAAAAAAGCTGGTATTAATACAAAAACGCTGACATCTCAGTGAACCGACGTTTCGGGGTAAATCGAGCCCCGTTTTCAAGGTGAGAGCAGTGTGCATACATAGAAGCTTACCTTATATCCCCTGTGAGATCCCCTCTATGTCACCCGCCCTTTCGCTCCGACTTATACACTAGGCGACTTTGAACTCAAAATTGCTCAAAACGGGCAAAATGAGAGTGTATGGGCCTTTAGACTTCGTGTCTGGTTTGGGTCTCAGCTAACTACTGGCAAGGACCTTCGTTTTCATGTGCAATAATTAATGTCAAGCCTCCAAGTTTCCTAGATCAATCTTCCACCACTGGTTCATCAGAATCACTTAAGGGAACACCAAAAAAAATCTCAGTTATGACATCCTGAAGATTAATAAAAAAAAAATATTTTTAAAATCTCGCATCATGTTAACAAAATTCATGCATCAAAGGGTTCATTACATTTTAAATCTTTGCAGAGTATTTGCTTTTGTTGTCAGTTCCCAGGTAGTGTGCTCATCTCCTGAGAGGCTATTTTGTGTTTCATTCTTTTCTTACATACTAATATACTTCATTCTGTTACCTTTTGACCTCTAACCTTAGATTGTGTTTTCCTTATAAAACATATTCATCTTCCTGTTGCACTCCAACAATATTAAGCACCTGCCCTTTTATACTTGATGGTTGAAACACAATACTAGAAGTCATGACCTGGCTGGAAGAAAAACAATATTCAGTGCTCTGTATGTTATATGACTGGAATTTTAAATGTACTTCATAAAGAAAGTAGTTTATTTACATCACTTTTTATAAGCACTTTAAGCATAAACTTATCTACAGTAGATTGCCTGAATAATCATCTAAAGAGAACCATCAGAAATGTGTAAATATGTTGCGTAAAAGTCAATACACTGTGGGCCTGATTCCGGTTCACTTGGAAAAGCAAACTCTCTCTCTCTAATGGCAAAATCATGTGCACTGCAGGTGGGGCAGATGTAACATGTGCAGATAGAGTTAGATGTGGGTGTGTTATTGTTTCTGTGCAGGGTAAATACTGGCTGCTTTATTTTTACACTGCAATATAGATAACAAACCCCAAACAAATCTAACTCTCTCTGCATATGTTACATCAGCCCCACCTGCAGTATACATGGTTTTGTCCATTAGAGAGAGAATTTGCTTTTGCAAGTGAACCAGAATAAGCCCTGTATGTGAATGTCCAATTTATAATTCCTTCCACAGGCACAGCCATACAGGAGATCCGGTTAGCATACCGGTGATCGGCCAGAAAGCCGGCACTGGAATCCTCTAAGCATCCCGGTTGCAAGTATGTCAGGGAGAGTTAGGTATAGGCTGCAGGGAGGAGGGGGTTTAGGTGTAGACACAAGATGGAGGTTTAGCCATTAAGAAGGGGGTGTTAGGGTAAGGCAATGGAAAGGTGTGTGTGTGTGGGGGGGGGGGGGGGTAGAGAATACATGCCTAAAAGGTGTTGAGATCCTGACCATTGGGATGCCACTGTCGGTTTTCTGACTGCCAGCATTCCAAGGGCTGGAGCCCAACCATCATGCAGTACATTAGGTTACTCATTCAGAGACTGTTTCAGAGTTGGACACAATTTGAGAATAAAAACTCACATTATAAATTTGAAGAATTTTTCACAAATGTGACCAACTTTGTATCGGAAGCAATGTTCTTCCTCCTCCTCCTCCTCCTCAGAATAATAGGAGGAGAGGCGACAAGAAATATGGTTATATACATAAACAAAATTCATAATATATAGATAAAACCACACAATCATCACATAAAGCTTGTCAAGAGTAAATTGAACAAGATACATACTGTATAGCATTACAAGAAAAACAGAAATAATGTCTCTATGTGGCGCATCAGGGAGAATTAACGATAACATTTAACGTTTATTGTTCAAATATTTAAAAAAGCAAAATAAAACACAAATATGTTACTTATAGACACAGACGTGATTAAAACGGGATATTTCTATCCCTACAACGTGGGACCCCAATGTCTTGTGTTCCTTTCAATATTTTTATTATGTGGTATAGAGGTATGGTTTGCAGGTGGGCACTCTTTACAGGTGGAGACAACTTCTGTTTGTCACAATCCTGCCAGAACTCAGTGTGTTTGTCCTGTCTTACCTGCCTGTCAGTCTTGTTTCTCAGCCTGCTGCAGCAAGATCTGAGTATTTGCTTGTAATGAGCACCTGGGTGATTCTGATTCAGCCATTAACTCTGTGGTTACCACTTGAAAGATACAAGTTCCCTGTTGGCCTCATCCAGGGACTGTTCCAGGTGTGGCCATTCCCAATCACCCGGATGGCCAATCAGTGCTGCTCTGAGGGGTTATCCTCCCAGCCCTGCATAGACACTTTGCTTTTGCATTGTTGTCAATAACTTGGGAGGAAGCTTCAGCTTGTGTCCCTGCTTTAGCTCTGTGGTATTCCAGTTACCCAGCATTTGTATCCTGCTTCCAAGACCCTGCACCAGCGTTCCTACACCTGTGTGCCTCCAACACCCTGCACCAGCGTTCCTACACCTGTGTGCCTCCAAAACCCTGCACCAGCATTCCTACACCTGTGTGCCTTCAAGACCCTGCACCAGTGTTCACCTGTTCCTGCATTACAAGTACCTGCACCAGTGTTACCCTGTACCTGTATCCAGTACCTGCTTCCTGTGCCTGCACCTGTGTTCCCGAGTCGCCTGCACCTGTGTTCCCGAGTCGCCTGCACCTGTGTTCCCGAGTCGCCTGCACCTGTGCTTCCAAGTTATCTGCACCTGTGTTCATCTGTGCCAGTGTTCATCCGTACCTGTGCTTCCGAGTTTCCTGCACCTGTGCTTCCGAGTTTCCTGCACCTGTGTTCATCTGCATCAGTGTTCATCCGTCCCTGCATTTCGAGTTACCTGCACCTGTGCTTCCGAGTTACCTGCACCTGTGCTTCCGAGTTACCTGCACCTGTGCTTCCGAGTTTCCTGCACCTGTGCTTCCGAGTTTCCTGCACCTGTGACCACTTGCACCCGCACGCTCCAGCATCTGCACCTGTGTTCACCTGTCTCTGCGTGCCTCAGTACCTGCACCCGCAACCACCTTCACCACTGCCTACAGTGCTTCCGGCACCTGCTCTCCAGTGGTCCAACTCCGTGCTTCCGGCACCTGCTCTCCAGTGGTCCAACTCCGTGCTTCCGGCACCTGCACTCCAGTGGCCCTACTCTGTGCTTTCCAGCTCCTGTGCTCCCGTGCCTCTACTACGTGCCTCCAAGTAACTTATCAGTTCCCAGCTTTCCAAAGACTTTTACAGACTTTCAAATGTCCCCTGTACCAGTTCATTCTATGCAATAAACATTACCCATTTGTATCCACTTGCCTCCGTCCTGTTTCCATTGGGTTGTCAGCTAGCCACCAAGGTCACTCCCGGGTCCCAAATCCCCAGTCGTGACAGTATGCAAAAGCCCCTGGACTTGGCTAGTGACTTTAAAGTGGCTATGCAAAATCTGACAGCAATACCAATGGGAACCTACCACCACTCACTTATCCAGCTGCAAGAACTTTTGGCAAAAAATTTTCCCATAATAACTACGTTACTCAGTTACACGCCTGATGTTGTGAAGCCCATCAGCTGCAGCTCCAAAGTGAAAGGAGTCTCAGTGACAGTGCCTGTGAAATCTGAAAGGCCTCCCAACCTTCAGAGCGAAATTTCTGTCCAGGGCAAGTGGAGGTCCCAGCTTTCAGAATCTGAACGCCAAAGACGCAGGTCTCTCCATTTATGTTTCTACTGTGGTAATCCAGACCACTTCATTGAGAATTGTTCACTCCGGAAGCCCAAGAACAAAGTGATTCTGACCACATCCAGTCTTCAGCCCCAAGAGGGGGTCCGCAGTCTTCAGCCCCAAGTGGGGGTCCGCAGTCTTCAGCCTCAAGTGGGGGTCCGCAGTCTTCAGCCCCAAGTGGGGGTCCGCAGTCTTCAGCCCCAAGTGGGGGTCCGCAGTCTTCAGCCCCAAGTGGGGGTCCGCAGTCTTCAGCCCCAAGTGGGGGTCCGCAGTCTTCAGCCCCAAGTGGGGGTCCGCAGTCCTGTGTCCACTCCGGTTCCAGCCGGTTCAAGTACCTCCATTGATGATCCGGTTCCAGCCGTCAGTCAGGAGGCTCATTCGGTTCCAGCCGATTCCGACACCTCTGGACCTCATCCGGTCCCATCCGTCAGTCCAGAGTCCACTCCGGTCCCAGCCGGTTCAAGTACCTCCATTGATGATCCGGTTCCAGCCGTCAGTCAGGAGGCTCATTCGGTTCCAGCCGATTCCGACACCTCTGGACCTCATCCGGTCCCATCCGTCAGTCCAGAGTTCACTCCGGTCCCAGCCGGTTCAAGTACCTCCATTGATGATCCGGTTCCAGCCGTCAGTCAGGAGGCTCATTCGGTTCCAGCCGATTCCGACACCTCTGGACCTCAGGAGATATAAAATATATAAAAGAGAAGGAAGACGGGTAATTATACTGGGATGCAGTTTAAATCCCGGCGGTCGGGATCCTGGCGTTCAGAATCCCGACAGTTTCTCCCTCCGTGGGTGTCCACGACACACCTGGAGGGAGAATAAATGAGCGTGCCGAGTGTAGCGAGGCACCGGGCCCGCTGCGTGGCGAGCGCAGCAAGCCCGCAAGGGGTGGCGATCCACGTTCCCCCCTTGTCGGGATTTCGGCGGTCGGGATTCCAGCGTCAGGATTTTGAACGCCGGGATCCCGACCGCCGGGATTTCATACTGAATCCATTATACTATACCCTAGCAACATCTATTGCGTCTGAAAGGTTTGCACGTTAATGTGCATGCCGCAGAATGGGGGCTGAAGGAGGAGATAAGGATTGCTTGTGTTCTGATGATCATGTACAGCTCTATACACTGTGGGGAAATATCAAAATTGCAATGGGTTGTGTATATATGGTATGGCTGAAACGCACCAAAATATCTGTATGACGAAAGATGTTAGTGCCAATGAAGGCTCATGTCTGTGTTTTCCAAAGAACCAATGATAGAAATATGAATATTATAGATACTTGGTTACGCCAGTTTTATCAAGGAAACCGTTGATTAAGCAACTCAAAAAGGCACTGTAATACAAAAATAAAAATATGAAAATAAATATAAATAAAAAATATATAAATTTATATAAATGAATGTGAAAAAATATGTTACATTATTCATTTGCCTGAATAAATGATAAAAATCTGATCCACAATTAAGTAATTGTGTAATTGGGTGAGATCCAAACCAGGAATCTCACCCAGTGCACTTCACTCCATTAAGGTTAAAGTAAGTACCTGTTCATTAGCTGCCATTTTACACTTTTGGGCCTTCAAATCATTTGTATATAGATGGATTGTCTATTTCAAATGTATTATTGTCTACCTTTTTGGTAGGTATTTTTGTACACTCTGGCTGTTTGTATATTTCTTGTTTTGTATGTTTAGAGCATTGAGTCTATATTTATGGCACATTTTGATTATTGAGCCTTATATTTAAATTTGGACCTTCTATCCTAACAAGGTCACCCTGTTTATATCCGTTAGGTCTGGTCATTGGTTAGACCCATATCCAATACTGCTGAGCGCATTTAGCTCATACAAAGTGGACTCTATACTAGTGGTCTGTATTATCACACCGCAATAACCCCAAGTGCCCTATCCCATCATTTAATCAGGTACTAGACTGTTTGTAAATGAATCGGTTTCAGGTGAACAACCATTCCTTTTTCGAAGTCTGACAATCCCTAGACATGGAATTTTGTCTAAAGGTCTTATTAATAAGCAACTTTTCTAATTAAGAAGGGTATGCTATTTTTATTTATTTTTCCTTGAAGTTTGTTCTTTCCTCCTTACGTCCTCATCTTTTAATATGATCCCTCAATTGCTCTGGGAGTATAATAGATGGTTCCTCTTTCCACCTCCGCCTCCATTTTCACTTATCGTCAGTGGTGTATTTACACTTCATATAATACTATGTAAATATTGAGAATAATTTATACATATTTCTGTGTATTTAGGATTCATTATGGCTTATTGTAATTTGCAGTGTCTGCTGTTAATATTACCCCTGATGAAGTCACGTTTGTGACGAAACGCGTTGGGCCGCATGCGTTCTTATGTAGGAACTTTTCTGGCAGGGGGGGAGCAAAATTTATAGTTACTCTACTGGAGTACTTATCAGTGACATTCTTCACACTCTAGCCTTCCATGAGCAATTCCATAGAAGAATTAATACTATTTCATTGGATAACAAGTCTCTGCCCACTTTTTAATGAATCAGTATTGAATTGATGGACATTTGTTTGCAACTGGAGTATTAAAAGGATAATCCAGGTATATCATAGCACCCTCCAATATCTATTGTGTGTGTTTTAATTTGGATCTTACTAATACCCCTTTTTCACTAGCAAAATAAACCTGTGTCGATTCGCAGGGATGTGCACCGACCCAGCTTTTGTACTATTGGAAATGCAAAATCCCTGGTCCATGGGTAGTGGACACTGTTAACCCTTTCACTGCAATACAGACGCCTTAATACATAAGAGAGTATCTCCCAGTGCCACCCCGGCACCACCTCCCAATGACGTCAAAATGGTTTGCAAGCCGGTTCGCACTCGGTACAAAAATCCCAGGAGCTACTCGGCTTGCAAGTGGAAAAGGGATATAACAGAGGTTGCGTGTAAGATAATGGATATACTGTATATCTATCTAAAGATATAGATAATATATTTATGCAGAAGATTTAGGTAAACATATATCGTTAAAAGTTTAATGTTGATTTATGGTAAAAGATTTGAATGAATACTGTAGTCACTTAATCATTCATAGTTTATTGCCAATATGTGCTGAACCACACGCTGTACAGTAACATGGAACAGAGGTATTTCATCAGTTCCACTCTCTCCTTTCCAATACTTCAATGCTGCTAGATTGAGCCTCATCATACTATATATTTACCTTTTTATACAAGAGAAGATGAAAGTTAAAACGAAGGAGATCTGTTACATAAAGGACAAATTACATGTTGGATTGTCTTGTTTTAATAGATATTTGTGAGAGTTTTCAATTGTAATCAAATAAAAATATGTCTAGAAAGTCGGTCCTATGGAAATAATTAGTTTCCAACCTGTTTGGAAAAAAAAAAGTCTGAAAATGATGGTGAGTGGGGATTCATTAGTGTTATACCATGAATGCTAAAGATGGAAGCAGCTCAGAGATCCTGTGAATAGACTGTGACTCATGTGGGTTACTCATAACTAAATAAAGCTCTCACACTTATGTGCTGAGGCTACATCCATAGAACAGGAGGGTAGAAACTAACTCTTTCATTGCTCCTGTCAATACTGAACGAATCCTGGAAACCAATCTATTATTATCATTATTATGACTAGTAGAAAATTATCAAAATGATTGACCTATATATCACACTAGGGAACAAAGAAAATATATTTATGTTGTGCCTGGAATTTTAGACCGGATTTGGGGTATTTATGTGCTTCGGATTCCCAAAATTACTATCCCTTTTGCTTTAGCAGCTCCAGTGTTTGAGATATTACTGATGTCATTCCTACTGTTCTTATGATTACTTGATGTATACTTAGGATTTTGCTGATGTTCAGTTGATGTTTGCGTGTGTACTTTATATTTGCTGCATTGAATTCGTGGAGAATATATTTGTTTCCTATAGGAACAGGAGAATGCGCTTATAATCTAGGATTCCCGTTGTCTACCATGGATGAGTTCAGATGATCAAGAACAATGGAGACTGTTTGCAATATAAAAGCAATAATTTGCAATTTATTTTTAAATAGACATTAATATTAAAAAGACATAGGCGGCCACCTAAAACATTTCATGTACATGTACAATATAAATATAAAAAGAAAAGAAAAAATGGAATGAAAAAGTGTCGACACAATGGTCAACACAAAAAATGTATACACTGATGGTTTGGTATAATATACTTTGTGAGATGGGGAAAGCCACGGGACTTTCAGATAAATGTTCCACGCTCAATGTAGTTGGAAGTGCCGACTTTGGCCCGTTAGTGGTGAATAAGTCAGGTTAGCCACATGCAGAGATTTTAAAGGAAAATAATTTTTCTCACCAGAGGACACTTTGTTTGCTGGGTTTTTAGCTGTAATTAGCACGTGATGGAGTGTCCCGCTGGGAGGGGGGTCAGCGTACCGGTCCGAGCGTTGGAGGCAGCTCGCGGGTCTCTCACTCCCGCTGCTGCTGGTATGTGGATGGGCGCTGGCGGCAGGTACCTCTCACATATATATTATTTATCTATATATTTTTTCCTGTGTATGGTCTATTAGCGCCTAATCTCCCCCTGTTTCCCAGGGGTATTCCATTTTTTTCATGGAGAATATGCTGCACTGTCTATTTTGGCTATTCGATTTTTTACTAAACGGCAGCGCGAATCGGCATCGAAAGCTTAAAAACGTGTTTGATCTCCATTTGATGTCTATGCCATACCGATTTTTGACTTTATTGTTAAAATGGAAGACGTAATCTCACCGTATGAACACACCTTTAGAGCATCCACCGCAAATGTCCAGGAACATCTAATCGCAGTATGTCTCAATGAAGAAGCTCTTGCGTCGTTGTTATAGGCTTTTCGGGATTGACCTTCGGCATTCATTACATGTATAATACAATATGTACAAATTTATACATTTATCTTGATAAACACACATAATGGACAAAAACTAAGGTGACTAAAGAAACACCACCAGAGGCGTAGGGAGGGCGGAGCCACCGGAGCTCATGCTCCGGGCGCCGATTGGTGAAATGGCGCCGCTGGCCCGCCCCCCCTCCGCAAATGATCCCTGCACTAGTAAGTTAAAGTATCTACTAACGGGCAGCGTGCGCCGGCAGCTGCCCTTGGCGCCTGCCTCCTGCCCTGCTCGCCCGGTCCATGCCGCCAAGCGTCACAGGCGGTGAGGCCGGGCGGCGGGCTGACACTCCTATGTCCTCTCTCCTTGCTGCTGCTGCTCGGTCCGGCTTCCGGGCAGCGCAGCATAGTAGCTCTACAGACTCCTCCCAGAGTCACTTGCCTGAGTCTGCTAGAAGGTGTTCTGGTGACGCCAGTGGCGGAACATCCCGGCTGATGGGTGGCTTAGGGAACGGACTCAATGTGCCGCCAGCCCAGTGCCCCAATCCAACAAGCTCACCACTGTAGTAGCTATAGCCGGGACGTGTGTCTGTCTGCTGCGCTGGATGTTACACTAGCAGCACGCCCCGCTCCTCATCTCTTCTCTCTCTGCTGACTGCTGCTGCTCAGATGCCGGCTCCAGCGCTGTGTGCTGATGTCACACACAGTGCCGCACGAGCAAGGTACACACTATGTAATAATCAGGCTATTTTCTGATGCTCAGTCGGTTAATCTCACAGTGAGTACTGTACCATAGCACCCTGGGCTGATCATCAGTTAAACACCAATGGAATGTACTCATGAGATCCGGCCTGCTGCACAATATTTTGGGGGGAATTGATGAGCAATTATCATGCAAATTTAATGTGCCCAACGTTTATTCAAAAACATCACTTGACAATCTTCAGCACATATAATCATTCTCACAGGAATGAGAATTCATTATTTATCATTTAATCTATCAGAAAATCAGAATTGAGACTGAACTTTTTCAGGTGCGGACCTTGCCTAATTTATCTCATCCATTTAGCGTTGTTCGCTGAGTATATGCCAGGCAACCTCAAAACTACTAATGCTTCAAACAATGGGGCATATGTATCATAGCAGCAGATTCCGTTACAGTGTCTTATATAGCGCAGCAGATTCCGATACAGTGTCTTATATAGCGCAGCAGATTCCGTTACAGTGTCTTATATAGCGCAGCAGATTCCGTTACAGCGTCTTATATAGCGCAGCAGATTCCGTTAGAGCGTCTTATATAGCGCAGCAGATTCTGTTACAGTGTCTTATATAGCGCAGCAGATTCCGTTACAGCGTCTTATATAGCGCAGCAGATTCCGTTAGAGCGTCTTATATAGCACAGCAGATTCTGTTACAGTGTCTTATATAGCGCAGCAGATTCCGTTACAGTGTCTTATATAGCGCAGCAGATTCCGTTAGAGCGTCTTATATAGCGCAGCAGATTCTGTTACAGTGTCTTATATAGCACAGCAGATTCCGTTACAGTGTCTTATATAGCGCAGCAGATTCTGTTACAGTGTCTTATATAGTGCAGCAGATTCCGTTACAGTGTCTTATATAGCGCAGCAGATTCCGTTACAGTGTCTTATATAGCGCAGCAGATTCCGTTACAGCGTCTTATAGATTTCAAATGTAACATGCCAACACATGTTAGCCACGCCCCCAATTCATTCCCGGGGGGGGGGGGGGCTAAATATGGCCTTGCTCCGGGCACCATGGCACCTAGCTACACCGCTGAACACCACATATCCTGTGGAAGCCTCATGCAAGTGGTGAAATGAGTAGATCGGAGGAAAAAAAGTCTTCCGGCAGAACTTTTCCCTACAACTGCTCCCTGAGCTGAAACTCATATAGGAGAAGGTATTTGGGCAAAAATACCCATCAAAAAACAAGAACTGGGTAAGCATAGCGCACCATAAGTTGTTCTCACGGTAAGTAAACTAAGTGCTATAGACCAGGTGTATCTACAATAAGTAAATACTTCATAAAACATCAATTAAAACACAATATCTGAGAAATCGGTAGCATTGTGCAAATAGTAATATAGTGGACTTTACTGAGTCCAATTATGTATCACCGGTGTCTGTTCCTATAATGTCCCGGATTTGTCAATCCTGTTTTGTAATCCTCAGGGTATATTTATATGCGCAGTAAACTATTTGGATTTATTCTGACTGCACTTGCACAAGTCACTAAGGTTAAAATGCTCTAAGTATCAGCTATGTTGACATCATGGCACTTGTATTCCAGCATCAGCATAGTGAATTGTCAATAAAGTAACTGCATCCCCAAATGAATAAGTGACCTTTGCACACACTAGCTGGACTCTGATCTGTGTTGTGGCAAGACAAATGTGCTCGTATCATACTGTCCCAACATAAGCCGCAAGGTGGCAGGACTGGTGAAAACATGGCGAAACATTGAAGTGCGTAGTGTCATCAGATTTCCATGTCCTAAGGGCATGTCAGCACCTGAAACTCATCACCAACTTGTCAAGGTATACAGTGATAACGTCATGTCACAGAAACAGGTTTGTGTTTATGCACTGCTTATAGTGGACATGCTTCGCCTGCCAAATCTCTGTTCATCTTGAATGTCTGTTCTGCCACTATACTTCTATATAGAATACATAATTTTTCAAACTATATAACAGCAACATAATGTAGGTAAGGTGTAGTCAAGTACATTGCTAGGCAATTATAAAAAATGTCAATGTGAATAAAACTGTCATAATTTAAGGTATACTTTTCTTTTGATACTTTTTGCTTTCCATTCACGATAGATTTACACTAATGTTTACACACGGTCAGATGTGCCTTCAGATACTATCCACGATCCGATCAGATCGGATCGTGGATAGTATCTGAAGGCACATCCGATTTGCATACAAGTCTGACTATATAGAGCAGATCTGCATTATATAGTCAAGGCAGACAAGACTTTCTGGCTTGCGATACGTGAACGCGCATCTGAATCGGGATCTGAAGGGTTAAAACCCTTGCGATCTGCATCCGATTATGGGCTAGATTCTCTAAGCTTCAAAAGTGATAAAAAGGAGAGTGATAAACAGCCAGCCAATCAGCTCCTACCTGCCATGTCACAGACTGTGTTTGAAAAATGTCAGACAGGAGCTGATTGGCTGGCTGTTTATCACTCTCCATATTATCACTTATGAAGCTTATAGTATAGGATATAGGGCTAGATTCTCTATCGTCAACATCGGAAGGCAAAAAGTACCATGTGTACACACCATAAGTGAAGTATTTTGTTCCTGCCAGGTTACATTTGTAAATGTACCTCTCAGAGCATGTTTTCCTTCTTTTTTTTAAGGAGCAAATAATTTATTAAAACTGATAATTTTTAAAGGATGAGGGCACAAAGCTAATTGAATTAACGATTACCATAATTCTCATAAATGCCTCCAGTGTAAAGCCAGTATATTGTTTTTAATTATATTTCTATTCTACGGACAGTATTTAATTAGCGGTGGTAAGTTACTGCTAAGGTGCTGGGAAAGTACATAGGTCTGCAGCTTATCGTGCTACCTATGCATTTTCACACAGAAAACAGTTTTCATATAAGGTAATTGAATTGGGTAATAAAAAGATTGTGAGAAACACCCATTTTTAGAAGCTGCACCACTATTGTGGCTAGTTGAATAGAAACATAGAATTTGATAGCAAATAAGAACCATTAGGCCCAACTAGTTTGCGCCTTTGTAACCATATTGTTACCTCAAACCCTATTTGATCCTTATTTGTTTGTAAGGATATCTGCATGTCATGCATGTTAAATTGCTTTACTGTCTTAGACTCTACCACCGCTGACAGCAGGCTATTTCACTTGTTTCCTACCCTTTCTGTGAAGTAATTTTTCCTCATGTTTCCCATGAACCTCCCTCCCCCAGTTTACGTGTATGTCCTTGAGTTCTAATCTTCCTTTGAAAAAGGTTTCCCTCCTGTACCTTGCTAAAACCCATGATATATTTAAAAGTTTCTATCATGTCCCCAACTTTCCCGTCTCTAGTTCTAACTAGATGCAAGGATGGAGGTAGACGGCACTCTCGGATTTTTCAAAATGCAATCAAATTTATTGTGGTGACTCCAACATGTTTCGGGCGCAGCCCGTCCTCAGGGAACAACTCACACAGTGCACAGTGCTCAAATAAATACCAAAACTCAACATAGGAAAACCCGCCCCCGCCTCATTAGTTCCCCACAACTCTCACCTGTGGGCTCCCCTGCAGACTGTCTCACCCGTCCGCCATTGCCGCGCTTCGCTGGCTCAGACACCTCAGTAAGAGCTCCGTTACCACACAGGCTTCCGGCTTCTCCCTCTGATGTCGTCACCCCGCGCTGCGCGTCATCTGGAACGCACAGGGAGTCCAAGCCTCTCTCTGGGTGCCGCTTCAGGGATATGTTGCTAAGGCAACCAGGCGCTACTGAAAAAAACAAAAAACAAACATCAATGAATGAAATTGTGTTAAAAACGTGACATAAGAGACCCTTGCAGGTCAATTTAAGAGATGCCAAATCTGGCATCGTTACAATGACTGCAATTTAATGCAGTAGTGTTATTAAAGAGATATAAAATTTACATACATATGACATACATTTAAAAATGGCACAGCAGGTATACGGTGGGGCAGCTTTTATCTTTATATACTAATTCTCACTATTAAAAGCTGTACCCCTCCAGAGCAACACTCAACATTAGTAACATGTACTGAATATTTTTGAAATTTCTAACTCATTAAATAAAATGTTGTAACCCATGTTGCTCATTCAGGCCCCTGGGGGCCAGTGTGTCTAACAGGTGGATCCATCTGGCTTCTGCCTGTAAAAGCTTTTTCTTCCTATTGCCTCCTCTGGCCGTGGCTGGGACTTGATCTATTATCTTTGATCTTATGCTCGCTAAACTGTGTTTGTTATCAACACAGTGGCGTGCTACGGGTTGGTCGCTTCGCCCTGTATCGATTGCCTGGCGTATGGCCAATCGATGATTGGCCATGCGTTCTTTGAACTGGCATTCTGTCTTGCCCACGTAGTATAAACCACATGGACAAGACAGAATGTAGACCACGAATTTTGATGAACAGGTTACAGAATGTTTTATTTTAAATTTTTTCCCTGTATGTGGATGATTTACCGTGTCTCCTGTGAGCATTGAACTGCATGTTATGCAGCCAATGCATTTGTAACATCCTTTTGGTCTGGATAAAAAATGTGATGGTATACTTTTTTTCACCAATGTCGAGACATCTGTCTTTACCAAAAGGTCTGCCAGATTCCGCCCCCTCTTATAGGCTGGCATGATTCTGGTGTTGTGCAGGCTTTTTAAATCACGATCTGTGGCTACTATAGGCCAGAGTGCTTTGACCTGTTTAGTAGTGTCACTACTTTCTACACTAAATTTTGTGACCCAAGGGATTTTATTTCCTAATGATTTTTCTTTAGTGGCTCCAACTAGCGCCTTTTCTCTTGGGGTGGCCAGTACTTTTTGCTTAATTTTAACCAATTCCTCAGTTTTATAGCCCCTTTGTTCAAATTTCTTTTGCATGATGTCAAGTTCGTCTTTTACACTATCCTCTCTGCTGGTAATACGTCTCACCCTAAGCATTTGAGAATAGGGTAAGCCCTGTCTGAGGGGGATGGGGTGGCAGCTTTCCTGTCTCAGAATCGTATTACGATCTGTTTCTTTTACGTATAAGGATGTTTCAATTTTATTGTTGATCAACTGTATCTTGACGTCAAGGAAGTTCACTGTGTCCCTACTCAAGTTGTAAGTGAGCTTGATGGGACTATCGCTGGAATTTTGTATCTTAAAGATATCTTCTAGCTCACTAGAGGTACCTTGCCAAAAAATCAGTAAATCATCAATGAACCGTAAATACAGTAAAACTTTCCCAGCATGTTGACCTGCAAAAAAAAGGTTATGATCAATTTCGTTCATGTACGCATTGGCGTAGGATGGGGCCACATTGGATCCCATCGCTACGCCAAGCCGTTGGCGGTAAATCACGCCATTAAATAAGAAATAATTCTTATGCAATACCATAGATAATAATTCCATGAACAAAGAAATAGGGGGGCCAATGTACTGTGGGCTGTTCTTGAGCAAGTTCTCTACCGCCTGCATACCCTCTTGGTGTGGGATGCAGGTGTATAGTCCGACCACGTCAGCACTACACATGATCAAATCATCTGGCAAATTCCCCAATCTGTTAAGTCGGTCAATCAATTGATTAGTGTCCTTCAGGTATGACCGTGTGGCCTGCACACAAGGATTTAGTACTGCGTCCAAGTACGTGGACACCGGCTGGTAGAGGGACCCCCTGGCCGCGATGATAGGTCTGCCAGGGGGCCTCTCCAATCCCTTGTGTACTTTTGGTAGTGTATAGAAGGATGGAGTAATGGGATATTCTGTGCTCAATGCTTTACCCAGTCCTTCCGATATGATGTCATCTCGGACTGCTGCAGACAATATTGTCTGCAGCAGTCCGAGATGACATCATATCGGAAGGACTGGGTAAAGCATTGAGCACAGAATATCCCATTACTCCATCCTTCTATACACTACCAAAAGTACACAAGGGATTGGAGAGGCCCCCTGGCAGACCTATCATCTCGGCCAGGGGGTCCCTCTACCAGCCGGTGTCCACGTACTTGGACGCAGTACTAAATCCTTGTGTGCAGGCCACACGGTCATACCTGAAGGACACTAATCAATTGATTGACCGACTTAACAGATTGGGGAATTTGCCAGATGATTTGATCATGTGTAGTGCTGACGTGGTCGGACTATACACCTGCATCCCACACCAAGAGGGTATGCAGGCGGTAGAGAACTTGCTCAAGAACAGCCCACAGTACATTGGCCCCCCTATTTCTTTGTTCATGGAATTATTATCTATGGTATTGCATAAGAATTATTTCTTATTTAATGGCGTGATTTACCGCCAACGGCTTGGCGTAGCGATGGGATCCAATGTGGCCCCATCCTACGCCAATGCGTACATGAACGAAATTGATCATAACCTTTTTTTTGCAGGTCAACATGCTGGGAAAGTTTTACTGTATTTACGGTTCATTGATGATTTACTGATTTTTTGGCAAGGTACCTCTAGTGAGCTAGAAGATATCTTTAAGATACAAAATTCCAGCGATAGTCCCATCAAGCTCACTTACAACTTGAGTAGGGACACAGTGAACTTCCTTGACGTCAAGATACAGTTGATCAACAATAAAATTGAAACATCCTTATACGTAAAAGAAACAGATCGTAATACGATTCTGAGACAGGAAAGCTGCCACCCCATCCCCCTCAGACAGGGCTTACCCTATTCTCAAATGCTTAGGGTGAGACGTATTACCAGCAGAGAGGATAATGTAAAAGACGAACTTGACATCATGCAAAAGAAATTTGAACAAAGGGGCTATAAAACTGAGGAATTGGTTAAAATTAAGCAAAAAGTACTGGCCACCCCAAGAGAAAAGGCGCTAGTTGGAGCCACTAAAGAAAAATCATTAGGAAATAAAATCCCTTGGGTCACAAAATTTAGTGTAGAAAGTAGTGACACTACTAAACAGGTCAAAGCACTCTGGCCTATAGTAGCCACAGATCGTGATTTAAAAAGCCTGCACAACACCAGAATCATGCCAGCCTATAAGAGGGGGCGGAATCTGGCAGACCTTTTGGTAAAGACAGATGTCTCGACATTGGTGAAAAAAAGTATACCATCACATTTTTTATCCAGACCAAAAGGATGTTACAAATGCATTGGCTGCATAACATGCAGTTCAATGCTCACAGGAGACACGGTAAATCATCCACATACAGGGAAAAAATTTAAAATAAAACATTCTGTAACCTGTTCATCAAAATTCGTGGTCTACATTCTGTCTTGTCCATGTGGTTTATACTACGTGGGCAAGACAGAATGCCAGTTCAAAGAACGCATGGCCAATCATCGATTGGCCATACGCCAGGCAATCGATACAGGGCGAAGCGACCAACCCGTAGCACGCCACTGTGTTGATAACAAACACAGTTTAGCGAGCATAAGATCAAAGATAATAGATCAAGTCCCAGCCACGGCCAGAGGAGGCAATAGGAAGAAAAAGCTTTTACAGGCAGAAGCCAGATGGATCCACCTGTTAGACACACTGGCCCCCAGGGGCCTGAATGAGCAACATGGGTTACAACATTTTATTTAATGAGTTAGAAATTTCAAAAATATTCAGTACATGTTACTAATGTTGAGTGTTGCTCTGGAGGGGTACAGCTTTTAATAGTGAGAATTAGTATATAAAGATAAAAGCTGCCCCACCGTATACCTGCTGTGCCATTTTTAAATGTATGTCATATGTATGTAAATTTTATATCTCTTTAATAACACTACTGCATTAAATTGCAGTCATTGTAACGATGCCAGATTTGGCATCTCTTAAATTGACCTGCAAGGGTCTCTTATGTCACGTTTTTAACACAATTTCATTCATTGATGTTTGTTTTTTGTTTTTTTCAGTAGCGCCTGGTTGCCTTAGCAACATATCCCTGAAGCGGCACCCAGAGAGAGGCTTGGACTCCCTGTGCGTTCCAGATGACGCGCAGCGCGGGGTGACGACATCAGAGGGAGAAGCCGGAAGCCTGTGTGGTAACGGAGCTCTTACTGAGGTGTCTGAGCCAGCGAAGCGCGGCAATGGCGGACGGGTGAGACAGTCTGCAGGGGAGCCCACAGGTGAGAGTTGTGGGGAACTAATGAGGCGGGGGCGGGTTTTCCTATGTTGAGTTTTGGTATTTATTTGAGCACTGTGCACTGTGTGAGTTGTTCCCTGAGGACGGGCTGCGCCCGAAACATGTTGGAGTCACCACAATAAATTTGATTGCATTTTAAAAAATCCGAGAGTGCCGCCTACCTCCATCCTTGCATCTACAAAGGACCCACCAAGTCCATTAGGAGGGCACCGGGTCATACTGAGTGACATCCGCAGGAGTGCCGGGCACTGGGTAATAGTATCTAGTTCTAACTATATATGTCAAGATGTATTAGTCTTTCCAGGTAAATTTTGTAATGTACGCCATGCACCATTTTAGATGCCCTTTTTGTACAGTCTCTAATGTATTAATATCCTTCTGAAAATGTGGTCTCCAAAAATAAAACACTGTATCCTGGATGAGGCAGCACCAATTACCTAGTCATATACAGTGACATTATTACTTTAATTTCTGCTGCTGATTACTATCCCTATGCAACCAAGCATCCTACTTGCTTTTCTTATTGCTTTGTTACATTGCTTTCCTGAGAAATAGTGACACCTAGATCCCTTTCCAATATAGAGCCATTAATACTATATTCAGCCTTCAGATTTTTAAGAAGTTCATGATTTTGCATTTTTGGGCATTAAACTGTAATTGCCAAGTTCTTGACATTTCCTCTAGTCCATGGGTTCTCAAACTGTGGGTCCTGACCTTCTCAGCATGGAGTCTCGACACCATGTTGCTGACCATCAGGCTGATGACTTTTCTAATCTCAGTCAGTGAGTTAAGGAGTCTGAAAGGTCTTTCGAATTGTCTGTTATTTTAAACTCCTCACACATCATTTTGTGCCTCCAAAATGCTGCCATGTATGTGCTGTCTGCTGACTGCACGTGTGATGTGATGACCTTCTGCAGTCACTTGCTGGGGTCCTGTAATTAATTGTAATGTCTTATGGGGTCCCAGAGCAAAATAGTTTGAGGACCCTTGCTCTAGTCTACCTAGACCATAAATCATTTGTTTTGCCCCTCCAGGTGTGTCTACCTTTGTGTCATCATTTGCAATGTCATCAGTAAAGATATTAAAACTCCCTGGCCCAAGTACAGATCCCAGGGCTACTCCACTGGTAACATTTTCCTCTTGCAAATTAAATCCATTTACCCCCCCAATAAATCCATGATTTATTGTTTTGGGATCCTGTTGCTGCATTTGAGATAGTATACATCTCTTTCTTTTAGGAGTGTTTCCATCAATTTCCCTACTACGGATGTCAGGCTCACTGGTCAGTAGTTGTTTGTCTCTTTCTTGCTTCCACTTTTGTGCAGTGGGATAAAGTTTGCTCTTTTCCAGTCCCCTGGAAATACTCGTGCAGCTTGTGACTGGTTGAATATTTTGGTTAATGGTGCTGCCAACACCCCTTTAAGCTCTCTTAGTCATCTTGATGTATCCCAATTGACCCCATTGAGTTACCACTTTTAATTTTGATAGCTACAGTGTACTTGTTTCTACCTCATTTTTATGAATATATCTTCAAATTAACTGTGGTCCCTTTTACATGCTCCATCTTTTGCCTTATTATTCAGCTTTTTGTGTTTATCTTTTCCTTTATATAACTAATTACATGGCATTTTCTCCTCAGATTATGCCTTTGCACAATTGATTACCTTCTTTGGGGTAAATTTACTAAGAGCGAATAGGTACAAATACACCTATTTAATCTTAACTATGACGGAGATCTTTACAAATGGCATCTTCAGCTGAATTTGGTTGTACAAATGACCATCAATAGAACCCACTGTATATGGCCATGAGTTCAATGGTGGTCTGCTCATTAACAAACATTAGCCGAATGGAAAATATCCCTCAGTCAGAACTGTGCAGGCTCTGTGTATAAAGTAGAAAAAGAAATAAAACGGTAAGCGGAATCTCACGTACTAGCACAACGAGAAGTGCTGTTTGGTATAACTGCAGAAATGATGTATAAGGTGGCATTTGAATACAAAAGGTAACAAAAAGTTTAAATATTATTAGAGCCTAAAGCACAAAACCCTCATCACCTAGCCAGCCAGGTGAAAACTTCTGTTTTTTTCCATAATCATTAAATGGAAGTTTGGAGTTTGTGTTAGTATCTTGAGGAAAAATGTCTGTAATTGGTTTTATATGGAATTTTACTGGATAAAAATAAATGAAGAATGCAGGACTGGAAAATGTATTCCAGCTTGTATTATGCTCATGCCACAGTGTCAACAAGGCTATTAATACAAATTTGCATATTGACAGAACAATGACATTCCAGAAACCACAGCAAAACTGTACTCAGATTTTGAAGGTGGTGGTGGTGGTGGTGGTGGTGGTGGTGGTAGTAGAGTCGGGACACCCCGACCAAGGCACACTGGAATCACTAGCTGTCCCCTTTTGTGAAGCAACAGTCAGGCAGCCAGAATACGAGCAGGAGCGTATGCAATGGAGGCAAAGGCACAGGAAGATTAGGTTTCATGAGCCACTACTTGAACTTCTGAGATAGGAGGGAAGGGAGCTGTACTGTATGTAATCCAGGGTTTCCAATTTCTCCTACCGCCCATCTAGATCCTTTGTAACCTATTATCTAACAAGAGCATTCAGGGCTAGAGAGAGACACACATACAGTACACACAGAATCCTCCTGAATCCTGCCCCAGTATCAGGGCAACTTTAAGAGAGAAGATAGATGTGTAGACTCCTCTGTCTGGGCCCTTATCCTCTCTGCCGGCAGCAGCGCCACACAGTGATATAAAGTCTGAGCAATATTAGGCTCAGACTGTAATGTACATCGGACATTTTTCTGTTGATTTCTACAACCTTGCTGCCGTCATTGCAGAACTCCAGAGGGGATAGAATTAAAAACAAATAAACAAATGGCTGCAAACTAGATTTTATATCAAGGTAATTTGTGTGCTTGGTTTTTCTTAAACTCCAGATTAGAAGATAATGAATAATCCTATAGCTACTTAAATCTGCCCCAAATGAATTGTTTGTGGACTAGTACCAAACTCCAGAAAAATCCCCCCCCCCCCCCCCCCTCCCAAATGTTTGATGCCTCTCGTGGTGAGCAGACTTTTTTGTTCCAAAGCTATAGTTCCATAACCTTAATAACAAGATACACACAGATTTACAGCTTTCCCTTTTACACCGTAAACTCTGACATTCCTAATCTTACCAATAGATAGCTAAATTATGCCTTGCTACTAGATACTATATGGCATGAATTAGAAAACAGCTTTAGCCAATAAGAAAGCTGAGGAAACATATGGTGGATGGCTCCCATGGAATTTATGCTGTGCATGTAACAAATCACACCTGTATTTAATTTGTGTCTGATTTTCTAGTTTTCTTTTTAATTCCTGTGTTGCAAATATTCTGCATTACATCCTGTCTTCAATTAAATGATAACATTCTAATTTTCATGCAATGAGTATACTGCTACTATTGCAATAATGCACCTGTTTTTCTGGTTATAAGAAAAGATGTAGCAGTCAACAGTCAATCGACATGCAAAATGAAAATAAAGATCAAAATACGTTTTTTATTTTGGACCTTTTCATACTTTAAAATACACGTGAACGCCGATTGGGTATGGTAAGTGAGCAATGTACTGGGTAAGCGCTACACTAATTAGGGTCCATGTTGACAGGTGTCAACATTGACACAAAAAAATGTAAAATCTCAAGTTACCCTTGTTGATGTCGACATTGTCAGTGTCAACCTAGACACTGTAGACCAGTGGTTCTCAAAATTGGTCCTCAGGACCCAGCAGTTCACATTTCCAGGTCACCCGACAAGTGCACTCATTACAGACTGACACATTTTAAAAGGTCTACAGGTGGAGCTAATTATGTCCCTTGTGTTTCTGTGACCTGCAAAACATGCGCTGTGTGGGGTCCTGAGGACAGAGTAGGAGTTTAAGACTTCTAATAAAATGTAACCACGATTTTCATAGATACTGCCCTTTGAGCTTCACCTACAATTGTGGGTACAGTTACTAAGTGGCAGTTTTCTAAAAAATGCAGCATCCTCTGTGGTTTCAGTCCCAAATTTTTACATTTTGAATACTATACCATGCATGTTTTGTATTTAATATTATTACCCCTTAAAAATTGACAACTTAAAAAATGCAGAGGGCTATAGTCAACTTAACCACAGACTTCTGAAATAGGAATGTTGAGCAACTTCCTGTGGACTCAGTGGCAGGCCGTGGTTGACCCTTTTTTTGCTGTGAGGTACAGATGTATACAATGTTCCTGCTCATACAGGATCAGACATACTAAGCTTGAAAAGTAATGAAATGGAGAGTGATTAAGGGTCTTATTCTAGTTCCCTCTTTGAGGCAAATTCCTTCTTAGATGGATAAAACCATGTGCACTGCAGGTGGGGCAGATGTAACAAAGAGAATTAGATTTGGGTGGGGTTTTACTTCAAAGTGAGATCTATATTGCAGTGTAAAAATAAAGCAGCCAGTATTTTCCCTGCACAGAAACAAAATAACTCACCCAAAGCTAAATCTCTCTGCACATGTTACATCTACCCCCTGCAGTGCACATGGTGTTGTCCAGCTAAGAAGGAATTAGCCTCTAAGAGTGAACTAGAATAAGGCCCTAGGTACCAAACAATTAACTCCTAACAGTCATGTCAAAGGCTGTGTTTCGAAAATGACAGGAGCTGGTTACTTGGTGGTTTAAACAGGGCTGAAACCTGAATTTTCGTCACCCAGGGCAAGTAAGTATTTTGCCTCTGCCCTATGTCCACCCCCACCCCCCTCTCCTCCTCCTGCATGCACAAATGGTTATCACATCCAGCATTTTAACACTTTTTAATGTTTAATGCTTAGTACATTTTGCCCACAGTGTTAACTAATGCCCATGTAGGTAACAGATGTTCATTTCATTTGCAGCCCAACAGGTTTTATATTTGTAGCTCTTTAAAAGATTGTACATACACTGCGTTACTAAGGTACTGTATGTAAGGTTATAAAGATGAAGGCTGTTAATGATATAATTTAATTTTATTACTGAATGGGGCCAGATTCCATTTTTTGTCACAGAGGGTACTGCTGTTATTTCAGTAGGCTACAAGTACCATCATGACTGTACTAATAAACAAACATTACATTGAAATAGACAGACATAAAATGCATATCAATGCTGTTGAATGGGTCATTTGATTTCTTTTTTGTGTCAAAAATGAAATAAATGTGTTTTGAATATCATGCTCAAATATAAAAAATGTGGACTTTATTAAATATTTTCTTTTCCAGTTATGATCTAAATCAGGGCTGGGCAACACTGGCCCTCCAGATGTTGATGAACTACACATCCCAGCATGCCTTGCATCAGTTTCAGCATGGCCACATAGCAAAACTAATGCAAAGCATCCTGGGATGTTTAGTTCATTAACATCTGGAGGGCCGGTGTTGCCCAGCCCTGATCTAGATGATAGGTGATTTTTAACCAGTGTGCAGTGGCAGGCTGGTGTGGTCAGACTAGTGCACACGTGTGCAGAGACACAGCTAGCCTGCCAATCTGGACACACTCTGGCCTGACCGGGATAGGCATGTGCAGAAAAGACACTCGCCCAGCCCAGGACAAACAGTGGCATACTGTGACTTACAGGGCATTAAAATATGGCATAACATGATCTAAGGGGCACTAGGTTTTAAATCACATTACTTTTAAATGCACAAGTGTGACTTGGGAGAAGTGCATGAAAAAGTGGGGAGACCTTCCTGGACATCAAAAAAGAAACAACTCAGTTAGCAGAATCATATAGAAGACACTGAACGCTCTTAAAAAGGTATCGAATGGCAGATTTGCTGTGTTTTTTTTTTTTTTTAAATAAATAAATATTTGAATCGGCATTGCGTGGAGTCACATTTTCATGTTGGAGATAAAATTACAGGAACAGAATGGTTGACATGCCGGGTAGCATTGTGGTTGAAGGTTATGTGCTCACCTGCAACAAGTGACATGTGTCATACCAGGAGCATTTAAAAAAAAACAAAAGATTGTAATGAGAAGTTTCTTATTCACATCTATTTTTATTTAGACTAATTTCTCCTATATCTCAGTCTAAACAGGGTCTCCCCTCCAAATATCAACTTCCTCTGTGAAAGTGTTACACATCAGTAAAACAGATTAGAGACATCTGAAGGTCTTAAGGTGCCCATTCACTAAGCCAATTTGGCCGAATCCGCCTGTGGAATTGGCCCAGTTTGATGTCTCCTCAGGTTTGATGCGCGGTCCCATGCGCATCGGACCTGCTGGCTGTCTGACCACCCGCGCTGGGACCTCCTTCTCAGTGTGGTGGGGGGCAGGTAGCGGGGTCCGGCCAGCTGATGGTGGTGTCAGGCGGCGGCTGGGAGCTTGTAGCAGCATTTTGCCGGGAGGCGGCTGCTTAATATTTTGAAATGACTGGCTGGACGTTGATTGGCTGAGAGAATTCTCCCAGCCAATCAGATGGGAAGCCGCTGATTGGCTGAGAGAATTCTCTCAGCCAATCAACATCCGGCCAGTCATTGCTAAATATTTAGCAGTCACATCCTGCCGCACGGCAAAGTGCCGCTAAAAGCTTGAAGCTCCCAGCCGCCACCGCTGCCCGCCACTACAAGCTGCCCACCACCCAGCCATATTTCCCCCCCCCCCCCAAAAAAAAAAACCCTTTGAAAATAAATAAATGTACAGACTATATATTATGTTTGAACATGAGCAAATTTTTCCTCACCATTGCCTTGGCAGAACACAATATCTAAAACGGAAAGGAAGTGTCCCAACAGCCCAATTATAATAGAAAATGGCGAAGTACCTGATCAAATGCAATTCAGGCACCATGTTCTTTTGCAACTATACTATTTGGCAGTTAAATAAAAATCACAAATACCACAAACACTAAAAATACATTTATTATTCATGGTTAAGAAGAGATCAAAAAGATGTACAATGCTGTATTTGAAATCTCTGAGAAGTATCAACTACTGCTAAAAGCTCAGCGATAAACCATGAGAAAATCCGTTGCCCATTCAGTAGAGTGTACAGCAGCTGTATACTGGAAATTCTGAGGCAACACCTAGGATGCCGACATGAAGGAAAATGACTTGACATTGTACTGGATGCAAACTTTGCCCAGCTCACTCCCACTCACTTCAGTCATGTAAAACAAAAAACCATTTGTGCTGGAAAAAGCACCGAAGCATTTTCATTCTTATTTTAAATCCAACGCTGTAGGGAATAACATATTGAATGCAAACTATTTTGGTATTAAAGTTAATTTGCTTTCCATGAAGTGTAATTTGTATTCAGGGACTGCTGGACGATCAAGCTCTTTCTAGATAGTGCTGTCAGCTGCACGTCTCCACACAGCAAAGTCACGTATACATGACAGCAGAGGGAGATGTGACTCGACAATGACAGCTGATTAAAGATTAACCTAATCATCTGAATCCTCCTCTTCTTGATTCCGTTTCTGTCACAGGGAATAAAAAAAAACAAAAAAAAAACCATAGAATGTAATTGCAATGACACAGTCCATTTATAGTAAAGCATAAAAAGGGTTTACTTTTACAATAAAAGAAATAAACGGGCAGCATATACCAGAATCCAGAGCAGATAGAAGTAATATATACAGCTGACCTATTTTCTAAGGCAGAAGCTGAAGTGGTTTAAGCCTGATGGCCTGTGAGTTTGAGTGACTGCATGAAATGACAGCTCATGACCGCCAATGTGCATTTCATGCTGCAGAGTACTGCAGTGGTGACGTATTTCATGTGGAGGGCAAACCAAATAGTGGCACAATATATATAGCATCTACAGAAAACGGTAGTTATATATAGTCCTAGGGTTGCTACATGAATAAACCACTAACATTTGGTGAGAGGAATAACTGAAATCTCAACAACAAACGCCTCTGCCTTTCAGGGACTGGACCAATCATATATCAATGACATGACATTCATCTGGTTTTATGAGGTCTCATAAACTTAACACTACCAACAGTATAACTGCCAGGGAGACCTTCACAATTTATACGGCACAATGCCCAAGGCATAAAGTGTACAGATGACACAGTCAGAGGATGCGCCCTGTATTGAACGCTTCATTATGCATAAGAAATAAATCTGGACAGCACAGTTGTCTCTATACTTAATTTCACTCAGTAACCCGACACAGCATTCCCTGTATGCTTTCATCCCATTCACGTCTGTTCTATTATATTTATTAGCAGTTATTTATATACAGTAAGATCACATAGTATGCAGTTTTACCGTGAATAGTTAAATCATTCACATCTGTCTCTAAAGGCCCCCTTACACTTGTACGATTTGGTTCAATTTCACTCGATTTCACTCAATCTAGACAGATTGAGGCAATCAATCAAACCAAATCTTACAGGATTCTCCTGCACTGCGACACGATGCGCGTTCCCGTGCACATCGTGTCGGACCCATGAGATTGATCCTCCTGCACATAGGATCTATCTCATCGGGTCCATTAGGCACACTTCAGGGGACATTAAACTTATCGTCCGCCTCCCCAGGGAGGGACTTGGTGACCTGTTCATGTCCGCCCCGCCCACACAGCACTCCGAGCCCGCTGCCATTACATACAGTCAGTGACAGTGTCAGCACCCCCCCCCCCGCGCATTATAGCTGCCGTGGTTTTGCGCCCCTGTGTCCGTGTCCCCCCCCCCGTATTATGCGCCACACAGTGCCTCCCCCATCCCCTATATTACCTGCCGTTGCCTCCGCTTCTCCCGCCGTCTAACCTCCCTGTCCTCCGTCCAGTGCAGGTTCCCCCGAGACCTCCATGATAAGGCTGTGCGGCTATCTCAGGGATTCCCCTCCGTATGGGCGATAATCTCCCAAAGCACCCGACAGCGCACCCCCCCCCCCCCTTCCGCCAAAATACAAGTGAGCGGCTGAGTTGCTTCAGCATTCAGAAAATATATATATTTTAAAAGGCTTAATTACATCAAGTACTGCTGCGCTGTCACTAGAGTCACTAGGGATGGTAATCGGTACAGACATCATCGATGGTTACCATCGATGCCGATTCTGCACCCAGCGATTGAAAGTAGGGATGGCCATCGACTATCGATGTTCCCAAAACATCGATGGTTGGGACCTAGATGTCGATGTTTTGGGAACATCGATAATCGATGGCCATCCCTACTTTCAATCGCTGGGTGCAGAATCGGCATCGATGGTAACCATCGATGATGTCTGTACCGATTACCATCCCTAGTGACTCTAGTGACAGCGCAGCAGTACTTGATGTAATTAAGCCTTTTAAAATATATATATTTTCTGAATGCTGAAGCAACTCAGCCGCTCACTTGTATTTTGGCGGAAGGGGGGGTGCGCTGTCGGGTGCTTTGGGAGATTATCTCCTGTACGGAGGGGATTCCCCGAGATAGCCGCACAGCCATAGATGATTTCTGCACCGATTACCATCCCTAGTGACAGCATAGCAGTTTTTATTTACAGTTTTGGCCACCCCCTCCTAGCACTCTGGACATCTCCTAGGACCTCCCATCTGGACACATTCAATTTGGCAAGATAAATCTCATACAATTTATTGAACCAAATTGAATGTAAAAAATGGCACATCAAGTGACAAATCTCATGTAGCACTCCAGGAAAGCTGCTGGGGAAGTTCACATTCAATCAGGCACAACTTATCTCTAGGATAAGTTGAACTAGTGTAAGGGGGCCTTAACAGAGGAGTGTACAATCTATATTCTCTGCAAAACAAACAGACACAATCTTATGGAGAACTTTATCAGAAGCCAATTAACCTACAATAAGTATTAGGTGTGTAGGACCAGACTGGAGAACCCTGAAATAAATCTCGCAAGCAGGAGAACATGCAGACTCTAAACAGCTAGCCACTTTGTCAGACTTAAACCCCATAGTGATTTCACTCCACTTTCTGTCAATTCATGTTCTAGCATCTTCTTCAAAATATTATATAACTGGGATACCAGCGACCCAACCACTGCCGGGAGACCAGCTTTGGAATTCCAACATAATCTGAAACGCCGGCACAAGAATCTCGGTTCTTAGGATGCCGAATGGTGAGTTATAGACACTGGTAATGATCACACTGGGGATGAGGGGTGTGGGAGTTTAGGCACTAGGGGACTTGAGTATTAGGCTGCCAAGAGAGGTAGGTGTGTGTGTGTGTGTCGGGGGGGGGTAGGTACCTAGAATGGGTGTTTAGGGGTCGGGATGCAGGGGGTTAGGGTTATACACTCGTGGGGAGGGTAAGAGTCAGACAGGGAAGGGTTAGGGGTGGGCCTAATTCCTGTCAAGACTACCTCCTTTGGAATCCCAGCATCCGTTTTCTGACCGCCAGCACCCTGACCTATATTTATTGGTTTCTGCAATCTTTATTCCATTTTTGAGGGTATTACTGTGTATATTATTAGAATCATCATTGACTGTGAATTACTTCTTTGCTGATAAAATAATCTACGTTTTGGTGGAATAATACATAACTTCCTGCAAACGTCTGGAAACCAAACATTAGCATTTGTTTGTTTATATTTTATTTTAAGAAATAAAACAAACAATAAAAAACAAACATCCATTAATTACAAATTCCTATTGTTGTAGCTATTACAGTGGGGAATCAACTAAATGCTTACTCACCAATTTAAGAAAATCAATAAGTTTATGTGCATCTTCACCTGTAGAAAGATCTACAAAATCCTTTGGCAAACGGTAACTCAAATAAGGGCTAGGTTGGACTGTGACCTCACTAGTTGTACAGCGGAAGGTTGGGCAATCCTGCAATATAGAACATCATCATCATTTGGAATATAGATAGAAAACAAATAGATATTTGAAATGCATTGTGTATTTTCCACCATGCACTGGGTTAGTAATCAGCTGATGTACAGTACAGTGAAAAATTATAATTCTCTGCAAGAGAAAAATGACCAATAATGTGGCTCTAATTACACATGAAAACAAAAATCCATTTTATAGCATCCTGCTCAACCATCGGTGTTCTGTACTAATATTCCAATATTGTCCTTCTAGTCTGATATACAAATATGTATAGTTAACCTCTACCTGCATCTCTGATAATATCCTGCACATAGAGAAAGGGGCTTCTGTGCATCACATCATGAACCAAGAACAGACTTTTTAAGGTTACTGGAAGTGATGTTTTTGTAAATATGGCACTAGCACAAAAGATATGCACTTGACCAGAGTCTTTTCTATCTTGTGAACCAGCGTCACACAGCAGAAGACGTGATTGGAAAGATCAAGTAGCCAATGCTGGAGTGCGTGGATATATGTATTAAAAACAGTTCCTCTGATAATGTGAAACGTTAAAAAATATTCAATAGACATTTATTTCTAGCAGACGATGTACTGAATTAATGTGACTGAAACCTAGGACAACAATTAATGGGTGATATAAGTAACCCACTGAATTGCTTTTAAATGAGGACAGTAATATAAAGGGTGAGAAGCATTCTTACCTGGTCTAGAGCCTCTTCATCTCCTGGATGTCTACCTCTCATAAGTTCTTCCCAGGTGAACAGCAACGAGTCCGTTACTTCACCAAATGGGTTAAAATCTATCAGCCATATTTTACCCTAAAAAGGGGATACATTTTACTGACAATATAAAAGCAATATCCTATTGATGCACAGTGCAGATAATGTATAGGCAACGGCAGAATTACTGTAACATCTATAGCTAGGTCAACCGCAATTTTGAGAAAATATAAAGACATTTTATAATCCACAAAGATAAAAAGGGGTTGAAGAAAATGTATAATGTATATAATGCTAGTCAGGTCACATCATGGGTTTACATATAGTATTAACACAAAACACTCCTGGAGGGAAATGAAAGCAAATGATATTGATATTTACTAATACCCTACATCAGTGGTTCCCAAACTGGTACTTGAAAATAATATTGGCAATGGCGGAAGAAGTCTCCCGATGGCAAAATAAGTCTCACATTGCGTCACTCGTGCTTTTACCCGACCAGCATTCCACTGGAAGCTAACAACGCTGTCCTCAGACATCAGCGACCATCTGCCCCGCTCTAACACAGGTGGAGGAAGCAGCGGCATTAATTCTGTACTACACAGCAGGACACGATTCCTGACCACACACTAATCCTCCACTACTCCTTATTATAAAAGGACACACATAAGAATATGTAAAACAAACAAATAAGGGGTGCCTTATAATTCCAGGAGTGCCGCCATGTGTGCCATATAATTCCAGGGGTGCCGCCATGTGTCCCGCATCATCTTAGGGGTGCTGCCATTTGTCCAGTATAATTCCAGGGGTACAGCCACATGTGCCGTGTTATTCCAGGGGTACCATCATGTGTGCAGTAGCAGTCCAGGGGAGCTGCCTTTTTTTTTTTGTAAAAAGAAAAAAAGCTGTTTTTTTTCTTTTACTGCAAGGGTGCTGTTAAGTGTACCATATCAGTCCAGTGTTTGGGCCACCCACTTGTGTCACTTTGCTTAGTCATCCAGCTACCGCTGTGCAACCATTTGGCCTAAAAGCAATTTTGTGAGCTGTGAGGTGTTCAGTATAGACTGGAAAATGATAATAATACAAGTGTTCGCGCTAGCATTTTGCTCTTTAAAAATTGGGCAGGGCGCAGCGCCCTGCCCCTATAGCAGCGCCCCGCTAAGAGCCTGCCTCCGACCTTGCCGATGCGCACGGGGAAGCCCAGCGCTGCCGTAGATGGCAGTGTAGAGACTTCGGAGGGGCCGGGCCCGCCCCCTTTAGTGATGGCGGCGGCCCGGGCAAGCTATTTTTTGTGACAATGGTGACCCAGGACCGCCCACAACAGTGACGTCAGCGGGCCCAGTCTGCACCCCTTACTCTGCCCCGTGCAGCAGCACCCTGCCTGCTACAGTTCCTAGAAGGAACACTAAATACTGTAAGAACAAACAAAAAAAAAAATCTGTCATTTTAGCAGTTTTTATGATATTTCCCCCCCCCCAAAAAAATACAGATCCAAAACCCGAAAAATGTCCGATGCACATGCATAGTAAGTATGATATAGATTGCCACAGTAATCATTTCCCAACCAAGTAAAAATATGCCCCTTCTATAGAGATTTATCTAGAAGCTGTTTCTTCACACTTAGACTTACGCTTACCTCACTGTCTTTGTATATGTCAAAAACAACTAGAAAACAGAAAAAAAAAATCTGTTAAAATGTACAGTACCTGTGATATACATAGAACTAATATTAGAAACGGTTTTATACCAGTTGGCAAATCTTTAACAGATTTCTCTGCTACATTTACTGAAACTTGTTAGGCTAAGAAGCTCTTGGAGGATGTTAATATCCAAGATATGCACACTTACAATGCAAGTTAAAAATATTACTCTAAATTTAAGAATTTCTGAAAAGTGTCAACATGTCCATAAAATACTATATAACAGTTTTGTGAGGTTGCTGGGTAAAAAATAGTAACTATTGTGTGCCCAAACTCTCCTCTCCAGGCTAAAGCTAGAGTATCCCAGTGCTCCCAAATGAAGGATGAATAAATTGATTATAAAAAAAAATGAATAAATGGGATGGCAACAACTGTGTTTCAATTGTATATTGACATAGCTATATTGAAATGGAGTTATGCAGAAACAAAACCAAGTAAGGATTATATTGAAATCCACCTTTAGATTAACAGGAATGTCATAGAAAACAGAAGATGACAGTGACTGCTAGGGAGGCCATTTTTACAATGCTGAGATTTCTGATTTCCGCACAACCTGTTTGCTGGGTAGCGGCTGTGTAGAGTGCTGCTTGGTAGAAAGGGATTAGCTACACATACATCCCTAGTGACTGCCCTTGTGTGGGGTCATCTTACACTTTACTAATGTTGCCATATTCAAGATAAGAATGATCCAGATGGTCCACCCATTGGTAAATCCAAAATAAATAGTGATAATGTTTCTCAGACCCATGCATAGCTAAGCTAATAACTAAAAGTTTTATAGATTGCATAATCACACATAACCTATTCTGGTATGTAGTTAAGTTGCCAATGGACAGAATACTGATTGACAGAATCAACAAATGTCAGTAGACAATACACAGGTATATACACATCACAGATAGTGCCCGAAGCACATGAGGAGACGCACTACACTACTTCGGTGTCCATAGCGATATTAAAACTATGTCGGTATATTTACTGTAGACATTTCAACAGTCGGTGTTAAGTATGTGTCAGGATATTGACCATGGGTATTTACACCCCGTCGGTATAACAGGATCAGTAAGTAACTGCCGGTAATTCAGTTGTAGGTAAATCTTACTGATCCCCCTATTAGAAAGGAACTACAGGTCTCAAAATAAAATTATCTCCATTTAAAAGGTCTCTGTTCCATTCTATGTCCAGGATTACCAAATTAGAAAGTACACTAAAATCGGTACTTGTGTAGTTTCACGGCGCACAGTGAAACTTTGAAACTTGGCAGTCTGCCAGACTCTGTGTTTACTGTGCGCGTGCCGCTCTAGCTGTTCTCAGTGCAGCGCGTGGCTGCTTTCCTTATGTAAGCTACGTTATCAGCGTAGCGCTGGGCAGCAGCAGCTGCAGCGCACGCTGCCCAGCGCTGACAGGTCACTGTGGTACTTGTAGTTCCACAGTGAAATAGGCAGTCCTGCGCACCGCTGACAACCCGGCAATTTAGACGCTAAAGCGTCTAAATCCAGACTCCCTGAACTGGACACCCCGGCAATTTAGACGTCTAGATTTAGACGTCTAAATCCAGACTCCCTGAAAACCGCTAAGATGGGGCATCTAAATTTAGACGTTAAAGCGTCTTAATTTAGTAGGGTCTAGGGGTACACTATTAAACCTGTTCACAATGACACTAGTCGACGTAACAGCTGTCGACCTTGTTAATTCCACTATCCATGCCAACCCGAAGCGTGGCGAGCGCAGCGAGCCCGCGAGGGGCGGCGGTATGCGTCCTACGACCTTTTCATACCCCCACTATCCACGTCGGCATGGAGTTCATTTTATAAAGTGTGGCGAGCGCAGAGAGCCACCGAGCCCAAAGCGTGGCGAGCGCAGCGAGGGGACGCGGATACCTTCACAGGTATCCGCGTCCCCTCGGGGGGCACGCTGCGCTCGCCACGCTTCATGACACTTTATAAAGTCAGCTCCACGTCGACGTGGATAGTGGGGGTATGAAAAGGTCGCCATGCTTGCCACTCTTCGGGTTGGCTTGGATAGTGAAATTAACAAGGTCGACAGCTGTTACGTCGACTAGTGTCATTGTGAACAGGTTTAATAGTGTACCCCTAGACCCTACTAAATTTAGACGCTTTAGCGTCTAAATTTAGATGCCCCCATCTTAGTGGTTTGCAGGGAGTCTGGATTTAGACGCTTTAGCATCTACATTGCCGGGGTGTCCAGTTTACGTGCCCCCGTTGTCAGCGGTGCGCAGGACTGCCTATTTCACTGTGGAACTACAAGAACCACAGTGACCTGTCAGCGCTGGGCAGCGTGCGCTGCTGCTGCCCAGCGCTATGCTGATAACGTAGCTTACATAAGGAAAGCAGCCACGCGCTGCGCTGAGAACAGCTAGAGCGGCACGCGCACAGTTAAACAGAGTGTCTGGCAGGCTGCCAAGTTTCAGACACAGACTGTGCACGCGGTGGCGCCGTGAAACTACACAAGTACCTTAAAATCATAGTGCAAAGGCAAAAGCACAGGCTTCTTCAATGCAGGACGCCGGCGGCCAATTAAAATACTGCACTGGCTTTTTAGCCAATAGAGCTCGTGTACCATTAGCCAATCGGAGCAGCTGCTGGTACATGACCTTGATTGGCTCACCAGCCGGTGCTGCATTTTAATTGGCCGCCGACGTCCTGCATTGAAGAAGCCTGTGCTTCGGGACCTGCCTGCGGGTGATGAGGGACTCTGAACAGGAGTCGGGTGGTAAGTGAAGAGAGGGGAGATAAGGGGGAAGTAAGATGGGGGGGGGGGGGTCCCGTAATGGAAATCTGTCCCAGGCCCCAAACTTCTTAGTGGCAGCCCTGCCAGCATGGATAATTCACCACAGGATATAAAAGTATTTCAACCAAGCCACAGTATGGAAAGTATGTACCAGAATGAAGCTTGGGAACACCAATGCAACGCTTTAAAAAGGTAAAACATCTGCTTGTTCTTTCAGAAACATTTTATTTTGGAACTTATATTTCTTTTGGTTATGAAAAACAACCAATGATTTTTTTAAATTATTAGGTACTTGTTTTCTAGCACGGCGCCCATCGCATCGCATACCATTAGGCATACGAAGGTATGCGATGCGATGTTACGCAATGGCAGCCGATGTTATACTATTTTAAATTGTATACCATTGCATTGTATGCCATTGTATGGCATATACAATGGTATACGATTTAAAATTGTATATGCACCCTAATGGGTGTTTTCAATGTTAAATGTGCCCCCTATAAGGTAATTAATTTTATAAGCACCGTATTGGGTGCTTACAAAGTTAAAAGCACCCCCACGCCACCCCCACTATCAACGGCAACCCGAAGCGTGGCGAGCCCGCGAGGGGCAGCGGTACGCGTCCTCCAACCTTTTCATACCCCACCATCCATGTCGGCGTGGAGTTGATTTTATATAGTGTGGCAGGCGCACACTATATAAAATCAACTCCATGCTGACGTGGATAGTGAGGGTATGAAAAGGTCGGAGGACGTGTACCGCCGCCGCTCGCCACGCTTCGGGTTGGCGTTGATAGTGGGGGTGGCGTGGGGGTGCATTTAACATTGTAAGCACCCATTAGGGTGCTTATACAATTAAATTCATATAGGGGCTTATACAATTTAAAATCGCTTCGCATTAGGGCATATGGCATGCGCTGCGATGTCATACAACTTAATATCGTGGGCGCCGTGCTAGGAAACAAGTACCAATTATTATTATTATTATTAAACTGCTTTGTGAATTCCCACATAAATCAAGATTATTTGGAAATCTTACAAGGTTTCTTTGAAGAATTAAAGTGTGAACAAATTATAGTCATGATGTTAACTTCTTCTATGAAGTTAAAAAGTACCTACTTACAGTCCTCGTCCAAGAAGTTGTACTGAATGTGATCTATGAAGAAATCCTGTATTGATCTGCGAATGTCTTCTTTTTGTTTACAGATATGGTCATAATATTGTGTATAATCTCTCTGTGATATACCTGGAATAGTAAAGCACATATTCTTACTTTAATGGATAATATATAATGCAAGTGATCAAAATAGGTGTTAGGTTACCCAAACATAATACATGTCATATCCAAAACCACAGACCAGAGCATACAACAAAGCAGCATTACACTAAACTTATCACTTATTATTCATCTAACAAAACAAAAGGATGACTTTTAATTGAGAACTGTGGGGTCTGCTTTCCTTATCCTGAGCGACCATCCAAATCTAGTCAGTTGTCATTTTGCGATTGGCTCACTTTCGTACTGCTTATGCTGGCCATACACTAGACCATCTTTCATCTAAATACTTGGTTTAAAACAGGGATGGGGAACCTTTGGCCCTCCAGCTGTTGTTGAACTACACATCCCAGCATGCCCTGCTACAGTTTTGCTATATGGCCATGCTAAACCTGTTGCACTGTATTCTAGGATATGTAGTTCAACAACAGCTGGAGTGCCAAATGTTCCCCATCCCTGGTTTAAAAGGTATACAAGTTTGGTACTGGGTGGGAGCAAATGTAATGGGTAATTCAGTAATTTACTCCCAAAATCTGGAAATGGACAAATCCTGTCAGTCAGACAAGGTACAGTAGTTGTGACAGCTTGATTTGAACAATTTGAATGTTTTTTTTTTCCATTTTCGTGGGTTTTTGAGCAAACTGCTGATTGTCATTTGCTCCCATACAGTAGCAGATTTTTCAGTCCAACCAACCAACAAGTCATATGGCCAGTCTTACTCAAGTGCCTATCTTTGAGGATTACTGTAATTCAAATTTTTGACATTTAAAAAGGGGGAAAGGTCTTGCTTGAAACAGATGTTTTGGTGGTGCATCCAATCAGTTATGTTTGCAGATAGTGTGTGGGGAACAATTTACTCTCGCATGCTGTAGCTACAAGGGCTGTGTCCAGGGGAGGAGCAACATTTCCATTTAACTAGCATTTCCCACCTATGCAAGTTAAATAAGAACATGTCTTGGGTTAACCAATATTTAAGTCTGAAAAGTTCCAGAGGAAAAGTTCATTTTTTGAGTCATCAGAACATTCAACATACTTGAAGAGTGACAGGGAAATGCAGAGGCTAACTCCAAGTATTGCTTGTCACTTATCAAAAGTCTGAGTAAATTATTATTCAAGGTACAGAGTCGTCAGTTTTAGTCTAAGACACTGAATTTTATAAATATATGTCAGATGTGTCAGCTGAAAAGGATTTCATGCCAGGATACCGAATAATGTAGTTTTGACAACATAACCGTAGCTCTTTAAAAATGTGCAGCGTCACCGAGACCAACGTCATGCAAATATGCCAGCAGAATGATAGCATGGTCTGTGTATGACAAAACTAACTGGCTGTTCAGAGGTACTGTACATTCTAAGATAGCCTTCTAAATGCAGTTAAGCAGAGGGTGTGCCCGTTGATGTGCAACAAAAATATCTGAAGGCGATGTATGAAGTAATTAGAACAGTGGAAACGTGAGCCAGGGGAGAAATACCCATCAAAACCAATCAGCTGCAACCTGTAATTTTATAGAATGCACTTGGTCAGTGTTACCTTAAAGTCAATTGGTTGCCATGGGCAACTTGTCCACTGTTAACATTGCTTCATAAAATTCCCCATTATCTCTTATTATGATAAAGTACCTGTGCTCATTTACAGGTGCAGCACTATGAAGCCCAAGGAAAAAATAAGTGAGGATACAGCTGCTCCAATGCCACATTGTGGAGAACTGAATTGCCCCTATAAACCTAATACTGCACGGAAGGTTTATATTGTCCGTAAGCTCATATGATCACAACTACATTATGGTTTGCTCCAACCAAACCCCCACCAGCCACTGTCCTTCAAGATGCAAATACTGTTTGAAATGGAGATAATACAATCAATGAAAGTGTAAAGTGTACCAGTTACACAGTTTTAGAACCTGTAATAACAAAGAATGTTTGCAATTGGCAGTTATTTATTATACACCTATTATTCTGTTTGGCTTTGAGTTGACTACCATTAATAAAACGTGTGCAACACTGTGTAGAGGTTGAAGGAAAATCAGAGATGTTTTCTTATTAGTTTAAAAGCATAATGCCCCCTGCAATGTGGTGTAGACGCATTGTGCCCCTAGACATATAATGCCCCCTGCAGTGTGGCGTAGCGGTGTAGATGCATAATGCACCCACTAGTGTTGCTTAAAAAGATTGCCTCTTCTTACCTAAAACCGCCGTATTTAAAGATTTGACACCATTTGAAAGAATTTGCTATCACTCTCCTCTCCGTAAGCATTATTTCTATTTTTACTCCATGCTATGTCAGACAGATCTAGACTCTATTCTCCCACATGAAAGCTGCTGGGAGAAAGACCTTGGCCCTCTTCCAGACGATAAAGCATGGCAGACTATTAGATAGAACGTAGCACACTCCTTGATTTCCTCCCTTATCAAAGAAAATTCATATAAAATATACACAAGGTGGTATCTAGTTCCCGCTAGGCTTAATGAAATCTACTCCACCACCTCTCCATTATGTTGGCGCAACTGCGGCTCAAAGGGAGACTCCTGCCACATCTGGTGGAACTGCCCCAAGATCCGAACCTACTGGACTCGTATTAAGCAAGGTATTTAACCTACATATCACCCTCAATCCATGTTCCGCACTGCTGGGTTATCCAATAGAAGGACATAGCGCTCCCTCAATTAAACCAGCCCTTCATATTCTACATGCAGCCAGTAGTGCTTTGTCATCTAGCTAGAAAGAACCTTCTCACCCCCATTAATATATGGTTTGTTTCTATGGAAAGAATTACCCACGCCCTACATGACATGATATGGTCCCAGTGGTTGCCCATTCTGCCAATTCTCCTCCTGGGTCCCTACCTATTCCTATATGTTCCTCACTCTTCCTTTTCTTCACTTCTATTTCCAACCAGTTTTCTCTTTTTTTTTTCCACTATTTATTACTATTACATTGTAAATTGTTTTACAATTCAATTCTTATATGTTAAAACTGCATTGCTTCTCTGGATGCTCAAGTGGTATACTATTTAACTTAAGGACATCTATTTATTGTACTACTTGTTCTGTGTGGCTATGCATGAAGCTCTGCAATAAAATGTAAAAAAATAAATAAATAATAAAAAAAGATTGCCTCTTGTAGGATTTACCATCCTACATGCTGGTCTCCATGGGGTTGACATGCACATTGCCATGAGGGTGACATGCACATTGTCATGGGGGTGACATGCACATTGCCATGGGGGTGACATGCACATTGCCATGGGGGTGACATGCACATTGCCATGGGGGTGGCCTTTCCAATGGCTTCAGTGACTGGGACATGATTTTCATATTGGTTGAAAGCACACCACTGTCACTGAGGCACTTGTAAAAGGTGCCACTTTCACTATCTTTTTAAATGGGTAATTACAGCCCTCTGGATGTCCCCTTCCCCTGCATCCAACTTTTTGCAAGGGGCAGCTGGAGGCACAGATTTCGGTGCATTCAAAACCAATTTTCAACAGTTGAAACAATGAGAATGATTACATTAATATAAAGAATATACTTATGACACAGAATATGTGTCATACTGTAAGTATCTTCTTGGTATTATTGTAATCATTAATGACAGGGGAGGCACTGCCTCCCCTGCCTTCACATCCCTGCATTTCAGCGCTTCAGTATTGTTGATTGTGTGGTAATGCTTAGCTCTCCCTACCGAGTTCTGTTCCTGCTGGTGATGGGTGTGTGCTTATGATGGTTGTACCGTGCAGTATGTAGTTGTTGGTATCTAACTTAGGGCCTGATTCAGGTTTGATCGGATGGGGCCAAATTCGGCCCAGTTTCCAATGGTACGGGTCTGTGCATGCACGAATATGCGCTGAGGCATCCGCACTGTCAGGGGTGGGAAGGGGGTATCCCCATGAACGCAGGCGAGTCCATGACTGCTCGAGGCAGGCGGATGACGTCACATGACATCAGCACTCATCCCTTTTCGGCTATCTCCGTTGGAAATAAAAGTTGGTCTAGACTGAATTTTATTTGCAAACGGGAAAAAAAAATCATTGGATGGTCAGCGGCCGCATGTGTACACACCACATGGAGTGTAGTGTGAATCAGGGTTAGGTTCCCATAGAAGACCTGTCCCTGAAGTTCCTATATGTTAGAATTTTTATTGTATAGATCAGAACACCAAATAGATTATAAATTAATAGTAGAAAAATAGTTAGATACACTATGACCTTCTTTGCACCATAAATATTTCTCATAACTTCAACTAATTTTAAATAAATCCTCCTACAGTCCATCCCTCAACAGCTTCAGTATTGTTTCCGGACTTTTGATTAAATATGCTAAGAGTTCTAAGGGCTCGAATCAGATTTGTATGCAAACCCAGTGGTTTACATAAAAATAAAACCCAGCTTATTGGTGGTCAGAACAGGTTCTGAGATATTGCTCCCAGTCCCCCCTTAGCCACGGAATGTAAATATATGGCAGACCCATAAAGCATACCATTATAAAAAGTAGATTACCTATTACATCATTTGGGGGAACCCCTGTGTTTTAATGCAAAGATTGTTTACTTAAACGTCTCTTTTTTTGGTACTTATGTAATATCTGGGCTCACGTTTTTCTTATGAGACCGCGTCCGCTCACCACGCTTTGGGCACGGTGGCTCGCTGTGCTCACCACACTATATAAAATCAACTCCATGCGTAGTTGGATTGTAGGGGTATGAAAAAATGGGGTGCATTTAACATGGGAGCCCAGATAATACATAAGTACCCTTTTTTTTTTAAGAGGAGATCTGATTAACATGTACAAATATATCAGGGGGTAATCAAAAGAACTATCGGGTAACCTCTTTGCTTTGAGGTCAGAGGCTAGGACACGTGGGCATGCCCTCAGATTAGAGTAAAGAAGATTTTGTACTCTTCAGGCCGCCATTCACAAACTCGATTTATGCAGATTGAAAGTGTTCCCGATGGAATGGGCCGAGAAATCAGCCCAAATCTGGTCAGGGTGATGTCCCCTTAGATCCAATGTGTGGTCCCGGGCACATCTGACTTGAGTCGTAGGTCAGACCGGTACGCAGGTCTGACCTCAGACCTCCCTCTCGGTGGTGGGCCAGGCAGTGAACAGGTGTCGCATGTGATCCATCACAAGTTAAAGCACTGCATGTGATGGAAGGTCCCTGGATGCTCACAGGTGATCGGCTGGGCATACACTGCTGTGAGAATTTGTTTTACAGTAAAGGTACGGAACTCTCTTCTAGAAGAGGTGGTGTTGGCAGACACATTGAATTTTAGCCAACAGTTGAAACAAGGGGCATAATGCAAATAGGGATACCACATCTAAAAACACCCTCTAATGTGTACTACAAAAAAAAAAAAATATTTGAAATTGATGGATGTACGTCTTCAAAAAATTAAAAAGTGGAGAATGACAAACTACCAGCCAATCAGCTCTTAAAGGATATGTTACAGGCAGTTGAAAAATAACAGTTAGGAGCTGATTGGCTGGTAGTCTGTCACTCTCCGCTACATCACTTTTTAAAGTTTAGTACATCGGGCCCAAACTAACATTTTTCTTTTTCATACAATATTTGTACATTTTTAGGCAAGCCTTACCTATAAGTTTGTTCTCTTTAACAAAGCATCTGAACTCTGCGCCTGGGATCAGTTCACACCATTTTCTAAGAACAAGCTAAGTAAATAAAAATATCCACATTATGAATATATTAAACAAGGTGGGTCCCAATATTGAACCTTGTGGGACTTTACTTTGGACCTTACCCCAGCTGGAATGTATCCTATACATAAGACATAACCAGGCACCGAATACACTTAAACAGTGCAATAGCCAGGCAGCTATTAGGGGGAGTGGATCGTTTGGTCTACAACAACTAGGTCAACAAGCATTGGGTCGACACCACTAGGAAGACATGCAGCAAGGTCGACATGGGTCACGGTCGACATGACATTAGGTCGACACAATTAGGTCGACATGGCCTAGGTCGACAGTCAAAAGGTTGACATGGGGTTTTTCACTGTATTTTGACCCGAATGTCGACACAGTTGACATGGACACAGTTTGAAGTGCACTGCATCGCTTGCTAGGCTTCAGGCATGGTGCCTTGCTACGCTCGGCACACTATTTTATTCTCCCACCACGCCCTAGTGGATGGTAGGGCATGAAATACCGTCTGTCGGCACATGTCGGCTCAAAAAGCAGTGAAAAACCCCATGCTGACCTTTTGACTGTCAACCTAGCCCATGTTGACCGAATGCTTGTGTCAACCTAATGTCATGTCGACCCAACGCTGGTCCACCTAGTTGTTGTAGACCTAATGACCGTATCCCGATATTAGTTACAGCTAACACAATATATTGCTTACAGGCAATTATGGTGTTAATACAGTGCACAATACACAGCAAGCAAACAAAGGCACACAATGCAAAGAAAGAAATGGCACTCAGCTCCTTAAACAGCTATGGCTGACTGGAGCATACACTGTGGCCTTGGAGGAGAGATACAGGGAGGACTAGCCAGGCTCTCTGGCGGCGAAGCAGTGGATCTCCGGGTTGCTTAGCAGCTCTCTGTGTCCCTGGCGCCCTCAGTAGCTGAGGGCGCGAATCGGCTGAGAGATGGGCCGCCTACTGTAAAATCTGGTCTCAGACATAATAGAAAAATGGTATCCCAAAGAGGGAGGCTGCGTGAAGTAGTTTTTATGACCCTTAATAATTTTGCTTACTATAGGTTCGACCCTGCTTAGTTTGGGTGACAGGCCAAATTTCAGAAAAACCAAAAACAAATTGGAATTACAAATTAAGATCAGAATGGAAGAGAAATCATTGTTTAACCCTTTTCAGACCAAATAACTCCAATTCTTCTTAAAAAAAAAAAAAAAAAAAAAAAAAAAAAGCTTTAGTAAGCAGCACTAAACCCGGTAAATCTAGATCCACTCAATGTAATTGTCATTTAGACTCATGCTGTACTTGTCATACGATTTCAGAGTCACAGTGTGTGAGGCTATAAATTAAAGTGGAGTCTTTACCCACTAGCAGTGATTGCTTGGCTGCGGGAAGTATATGTATATTTCTAATGCATGCACTGTATCAGATCACTAAAACTTCCCAGAAGCCACTTTTATTTTTAAACATCGATCACTGAAGTAATTATTGAAACTACTGTGATCAGATCTCAAATACAATCAATGCTAATGACAAGATACATTTATATCAATTACTCAGGAAAAAGCAACCGAAATGAAGAATCTTTTTTTTCTCTATGTTTCAGCATTATCCTTGGAGTGCCATGGTCTTCTTTACTTTGAATATTTATTATGGTATTACTATATGCAGTTCCTCCAGTTCTTGCATACTGTAGGATTGTGCTCCTCTCTGAAACCATTTTTTTTCAAATACACATATAAAATGGGATTCCCGGTATAACATACAGTTTACTAATGTGCTTATGCAGTACTAACAGTTCTGTGATATATGCCATATCTCTGTTTGCAAATTTTTTTCATTACATTTATTGGATAATAATTTACAGCCTAAAAGAATTTTGATAATATCAAAGATAACTGCATATTAAAAAGATAGTAATAATGCAAAACAAACATTTATAAACTGGTTAACATGAAACGTGCATAATAGCATGTACAGTAACAAGCATCTACAGTACTAAAGGTACCCATACAAAGTGCGTTTTTTGTGTGCGATGCCATGTACACAACCCATCGCACAGCTCAAAAAGTATGTGCTGCACATACTTTTTGAACTAGCTTCGGATCGCATTGCACGCAAATCGCATGCGCTGCAATTTAGTTTAAAACACATACAATAATTGCACCGTGTATGGGCACCTTAACTTGATGTCACAGCCTCAGTGTGTTGTTCAGAATATGGGCCTTATTCTCAGAGGCAAATTCCTTCTCAAATGGACAAAACCATGTGCACTGCAGTGGGGGGGGGGGGGGGGGGGGGGGGGGGGGCAGATGCAACATGTGCAGAGAGAATTAGATTTGGGTGAGTTATTTTGTTTCTGTGAAGGGAAAATACTGACTGCTGTATTTCTACGCTGCAATATAGATCTCACTTTGAAGTAAAATCCCACACAAATCTAATTCTATCTGCACAAGTTATATAAGTGCACATGGTTTTGTCCATTTAAGAAGGAATTTGCCTCTAAAAGGTGAACCAGAATAAGGCCCTATGTCCATGGCACGGTTGGATGTGTGACTGATAAGTATCAGGATTTAGGATTGTTTCAACAGAATTTGGAAATGAAGCTAGTTCAATTGAGTTTGATATATATAAAAAAAAAAAAAAAAAGGAGCCAGGCTACAGAAGCATGCTTGTTCTTCTCAAGCAGAGCAAAAAGACACCCTGCCAGGTAGTCAATCTTTGCCTCAACGCATCTTCACTTTAAGGAACAACCACTCCGAGTCACTGACCAGATTTAAAGCTGCAGGATGATATGTACCTAATTCTGGTATGATCTTTTGGACTTTAGAACGGGTTGGGGATGCAGAGCATTGCATTTCAGAATCTGAAGGCAGTACTTCTATGATAGACCAGTCAGCCAACTTGCACTCACAGATGGCCACAGTTAAATAACAATTTGGAGAGTAGACTTAGTAGAAAGAGTAAGTATTGTTGGTCACCAAAAGTGGGTGGAGGGCAATCCTCTGAAGAAATTCCCTGCAGACTGGCTTCTGACCATATTTGGTAGAAAGGCCTTTACTCCCCAGTTTGCAATGGAGAATGCACACCATCTATACAGCACCCCCCCCCCCCCCAGCTGCCTTCTCCAGGGACCCCCCTCTTGAACAATTATAGCTCACCTTCTACATTTTGAAGTTTAGTAGGCTGTTCTCCAACCATTATATTTTGCATATTGCGGCTCTTTCACTATTGACATGGGTCTCCTACCTAGGGATTGCCGTTGGCTCCTCATCTTTTGTACTATTTGCTTCCTCTAGGGGCACATTTTTGAGCCTCTTAAAATGATAGTGATGTACTCTATTATGGGCCATTGAGCCTGGGTGCCTAGCAACAGATTAAATAACTATACAGATGGTTTGGGAATCTTGCTGTCATGTGACCAATACACCCGAATTGGAATAGTAGGCTGATTGCATTCACAAAATGGGTTGATACCCAGACATGTGTTAGAATTAGGTGAGCCTGATGTATTTGAACTCACTGCTAGCAAGTCCATCTACTTTTACTACGGAGGTTGATTCCTTATGTAGGGTACACACCAGAATGATCATGATCGTGAGCAGATTGTAAGACGATCCTATGATGGGCGCACGATCTGCATATGATCTGTACATTCTGAGATGAAAACTTTTTTTATCAGCAATTGCATGGTTTTGTCTATCACCAATTTTACAGGCTGTGAAAGAAAACATAGCTTTAACAAGTATTATAGTAATAAAATATACACGGAAAAGGTATAATTTACCTCATAATTTACACTGGGATCTGGAGAATCATCTGTACAGTGAATAAACCTGAAGAAAAATAAAAAGGTTCTCGTAAGTAAGAGAGTTCTAATGTCACCAAAGAGAAAACACTGCAATCCAAATGACAACACATACAGTACGGTACTTAGCGGTTTTTGCCACCAGTCATGTGTGCTGAGCAGCTATTACTAGAATGTTTCATGTAATAATGGCCAATAGGAAATATCCCTAGCTTTTGTCCTATACACATTTTCCCCTATGTATTAGGTCAATTCTGTAGTGTAACACAGAAAGCGCCTCAAAGCTATACAACATGCAAATAATCCTTTCCATATGAGGAATACAATTTACATGGCAACCCTTTAAGTCAATGTCCCAACCACCAGATTCTTACAGCATGGAACAGAACGCCATCTGCAAACACCTGTTTCAGCATTCTCAAATGTTCCTTCCGGACAACATATGTACAGTATACCCTACTGTTTAGACAAGAAAAACAGTAGGAGATTCTGGAGCTGTATACCAGAGGTGCAATAAACAGAAGAGCCTTTGCAAAAGGGGCTCGACTTTCTGAGAAATGAAATTTACTCGGCAGCCCTATGAGCCATATGACTAACATGTAAATGGAATTAGAAAAGAAAATGGACCCTCATTTAGGGAGAGATGTACTAAGCCATAAAAAGTGATAAAATAGAGTAATTAAGTACTAGCCAATCATTCCTAACTGCCGTGATACAAGCTGCATTTGAAAAATGACAGTTGAGAATTTATCGCACACCAAATAAATCAGTGTAATTCAAACAATTACAAGGTGGCTGATTAAGGTGTCTAATTTACAGTAGGTCACTCACTAACATTACAGACAGTACTGTAAATAAACCACATAGAGTTTAGGTTCTCTTCTCAAAATAATAGTCAGTCAAATAGGAATGGTCACAAAAAAAAAGGATCATACGCTTAACTTTAAGAACAAAGGTGTAAATAAAAGGTGACAAACAAATGTTTAAACTAGTTTTTTGAAGCCTCCATTAAGGAAATCATTAATAGTTTGCGATGAGATTTTTACATTTTAATGTGTGTTTAAAGACATCCTACGCTGCGCATTCTCCTTATGCTTACTGTAATGTGCTCATATAGAATGAGAGTATACACCATGTAGTGGTACAAGACCAATCTAACAGGTGACCTAAGAAATGGTTTAAAATTCAAATGTCATAATTGTAATCAGTACTTGAAATGATTATGTATGTTTTTGCGTATTGGGATTGTGTGTGTTAAACATAATTCTATAAAAATACATTGCCCTTTGTCTATACACATCATTCAGCAAGAAGTGAATAATAACAGATTGTTTTATTAACATTCATAGAATTGTTGTGCGTAAGTACCTTATTTTACAAAGCCCCCAAAAATCAACAAGGTATTTACAGACAACGCTAGAAGGTTATGTTAAGAGCTTTTGAATTAAAGGCCAAAAAAACCAAAAACAATGCAAGATTAGCTATCAGCGTGCAGATCACAAAATGTGCATGTAAAAGACAGGTTTGATGTATGGCACATCTCTTCACTCACATTCAGCTATAAATCACCTCCCACTTCCTAACCAACCAAAGCAACCGGGTACAGCAAATATAAAAAAAAAAAAAAAAAGTATGTCTCTGTAAATGCAGAAGGTTAACCTATGACCTAGGATTCAAAGGATAATAAATCACTGGTATAAAAAAAAAGATAAATTCCAATGAATCATAGTTATATAAATAATACTTGGCGTAATAAACATTTGTTGTCACTGTTTCATGATTTTACAACAATTTTTTTTTTTTTTAAAACAAAACTGTTTCCTGACTACTAAAGTATTTTGGACTTTATTTGGTACTCTTTACTTAGAAGGGCGCCCATCATGGCCATCTCGGGCATTGAATGCACTAAAAAATCGGGTGCGATGCGACCGACGAGATGCCCGAGATTTCCCATAGGGAACAATGTTAAATGTCTCAATTGACCCGATTTTCCTGTTCAATGCCTCAATTGACCCAATTTTTCCATAGGAAACAATGTTAAATGGGCCACAGAGGCCAAATAGGCACCCTGAAGTGAATAATGGCCAACCGAATTGTTAACGCCACCCCACGATCAACGTCAACCCGAAGCGTGGCGAGCGCAGCGAGCCCACGAGGGGCGGCGGTACGCGTTCTACGACCTTTTCATACCCCCACTATCCACGTCGGCGTGGAGTTGAGAATAGAAAGTGTGGCGAGCGCAGCGAGCCACCGAGCCCGAAGCGTGGCGAGCCCCGCGAGGGGACGCGGATACCTTCACAGGTATCCGCGTCCCCTCGCGGGCTTCACAGCTGTCCGCGTACGCTCGCCACGCTTCGGGCTCGGTGCGCTCGCCACACTTTCTATTCTCAACTCCACGCCGACGTGGATAGTGGGGGTATGAAAAGGTCGTAGGACGCGTACCGCCGCCGCTCGCCACGCTTCGGGTTGACGTTGATCGTGGGGTGGCGTTAACAATTCGGGTGGCCATTATACACTTCAGGGTGCCTATTTGGCCTCTGTGGCCCATTTAACATTGTTTCCTATGGAAAAATCGGGTCAATTGAGGCATTGAACAGGAAAATTGGGTCAATTGAGACATTTAACATTGTTCCCTATGGGAAATCACGGGCATCCCGTCGGTCGCATCGCACCCGATTTTTTAGTGCATTCAATGCCCGAGATTTTTTACTAACGATGCCCACGATCAAAATCGTGGGCGCCGTTCTAAGTAAAGAGTACCCTTTATTTTATTAAACTTTACAAAACAGTTTTTTATGATCTGGCATACTACGTTCTGTGTTATTTTACGTTCTGATTATCACACTACTCAGCCACCAGGAATTAAACAATTGTACAAGTACATGCGCATGAATCTCTGCTGGAATAGCCATATTAAAATAATAATTTCAAATGCAAGCAGGTTTTGCGGTTGCACCACTAACAATATGTCATTTAGGGGGGAAAAAATAAACTGCTCACAGGTCGATAAAGTGTTCTTTAAAGTCAGAAGTGATTGCAGAGTTCATGGTCTAATTATATGGATGTAGTACATTATGTCATTAGGCAGTCAGTAATTACACCAGATTAAATCCTTCTTGCATTACTGGTCTGTTCCTGTGCTGATAAGCAAGCACAGAGAAAACGCAGGTCTTTCTAGCCTAGGATGTAATCCACCTTCTAAATCTACATTTATTGTGAGTTCTAATATCACCAAATTTAGTCATTATGAATACAGATAGAAGTTTACTTATGTTCAGTAATTGAAATTAATTATGGACCATGTTTTAAACAACCTTGCTGCAAAGTCCATGCTGTTTTTATGCATGATAATGTGTTTTAAGTTTTTTTTTTATATGTTCAACTATGCGGAACATGGGGCAGGTTATATTTATTTACACAACAAATTATTATCATCATCATCATCATCATCATCATCAATTTATATGAAGCCACAAGGTTTCCGCGGGGCCTACCAATAGATAAATGAGCAAAAAACAAACAATGAATTACAGTACAAGGCAATTTGGGACAAGTACATGGTAAAGGCCCCCACACACAGCACAATTTTCAGGCATTTTCTGAGCGATTTTACTAAATTGCTCAGAAAATGCCTGAAAATGCATGTAAATCGCTGTGTATATAGCCCACACAGCGATTTACATGCGCGCACCCGCCGTTCTGAATCTGTCCAAGATTCAGAACGGACGGGCTGTACAATTCAGAGCAGTAGCTCAGAAAGCTCCTGCTCATCTCCCGCATGTGTGGCTGCGGGCAGATGAGCAGGGCTGTTCTGAGCGACTGAAGCCCCGCTGAACGCCGCCGCTGCACCTGAGAGTCCGGACACCACCGCCGCTGATCCCGACGACATCAGGCACCGCCGGAGACCACCGCCGAGCCGATGACGTCACACCGCCGGAGACAGCCCTCCTGATGACGCTGCGGGACAGAGCCGCGATGCTGGACTCCAGAGTAGGTAAGTATATATATATGGGGTGGGGGACTATCTCCACCAATGTATGGTATCTATCTCCACCAATGTATGTATGAACTATCTCCACTATGTATATATGTGTATATATATATATATATATATATATATATATATATATATATATATATATATATATATATATATATATACATACATATACACAGTGCAGTTTGATGGCATGTGCGGCGTGACAGTCGTGACAGATTTGAAATCTCCTGTGCTGAATCTCCCAATTTGAATCTCTGACACAAATCTCTCTGTATGTGGCTCATTGTCTGAAATGAGCCACAAGAGTGAAATCTCTTGTGCTGAATCTCCCGTTATGTATCTCTGGCACACATCTCTGCGTATGTAGGGCCCTAAGTAAAGAGGGTTGCAGCAGGGGACAGGACTCTAAAGAAATTAGGCGGCAGAGATGTATACTAAGTAAAGGACATTAAACTCTTAGCTGGAATATTGATTCTAATGTAAATGTAGATATTTCCATTAGTGTATGTACAGTATAGATAAAGGGCCTGGCTATTGAGGGCCACTAAAAGCCAAGATATGCAGCAGAATCCATAGACGCTACTACAATATTCGGTAGGAAGACCAGGGCAGAGAGGAGTCTCTCATCCCTCACTTGTTTTAATGATCAGGTTTTCTAAACCATTATTTTCTATGGTAACCTCCCAACAGGTGTTTAAGTGTTTGAAGTTAAACTCGCTATTAGAGAACATATCCTTTGGATGCCAACTTCTGCTACATTTCCATACTTTCAATAAAAGTTTTCTGCTCCTTGGGAAATTGGACATATTATTAAAACAATTGTAATTTGGGTGGCTAATTTCGGGATCGGGATCGTCGGGATCCGGCCCCAAAATCGCCGGGATTTGAATCCCAATCCCGGGATTAGACGGTGCATGCCGCTCCCGGACACGCATTTATGTCGGGCAGCGCCTGAGCTCCTACTCAGATGTTGCCCGGCTTCTTCCAACGCCGGAACGGCTCTGCGTAGCATGACACAATGTCATAGTCACGTTGCGCAGGCCATTTACTTTTACTTTGGTCGCACAGCTCAGCTGGTTCCCCACAGCCTCATAAGTCCTGCCACAACTCCCGGATCCCGGCTGCACCCGCCCAGGTATGAAAATATGCGGACGGCCAGGGCATTTTTATTAAATAGGGATGCCAATCCCGGGATTGAGTATTTTTCAATCCCAGGATTGAAAAAAATGCCCCGGGATTGGCATCCCTAATTGTAATCTACTAAAATCCCTGCATCTAATGTCTGGCAATGCTCCAAAATAAAATGATTTTGGTGTAAAGTTTATAACTTCATACAATCTATAGCGGCCATCCGTTTAGCATTTTTGTGGCCAGCTTTTTTGCTTGATGACTTCTCAGAATGAATATCTACTCACATTTTACCCTTACTTACACTTTGGCTAGGAAATTGATTCTTCAATTTTGGGTATCTACACACAATAGAATTGTTAAAATTATTAGGGATTCTTTATTTTGGTAGAAGATATGCATTGCTGGACACTGAAAAAGGAGTGAGCAGATTTCATTCCAAGGGGTTAATCCTATTAACCCCAAAGGATGCGGATGATTCTCCGAGTGCGAATCATGACACGGGCACACTTTACGGCGAGCCGAATTCGCTGAAGAGTGCTCACACCTCCACAGGAGTGCGAGCAAATCAATTTTTTTTCTTACTGTAACATTGTTTTCTGATATTCACAATACACGTTTAAAAAATAAAAACATCCCTGCACCGCTCTATCATTACCACATTTTCTCAATGAAACCCCTTTATGATTACATTATAGTCCTTATTCAGATCTGAGCGCAGTACAAATTTGTTCTCAAAATGGGCAAAACCATGTGCACTGCAGGTGGGGCAGATGTAACATATATAGAGAGTTAGAATGGTGTGAGTTATTTTGTTTCTGTGCAGGGTAAATACTGGGTGCATTATTTTTACACTGCAATTTGGATTTCAATTTCAACACACCCCACCCAAATGTAAATGTCTCTGCACATGTTACATCTGCCCCACCTGCAGTGCACATGGTTTTGACCATTTTGAGAACAAATTTTGTACTGTGATCAGATCTGAATAAGGGCCTAGATCTGCGTTGCATAAGCTTCCAAGCTCCTAAATGTGTTCAAGACAAAAAAGATAGCTTTATGACTAATTGGGAGACACTGTTCATTTTTTCGTTAAATCCTTGGCATATAAACTAGGTGCACACCACCAGACTTGTGTTGCCGATCCGGTACACACTCCATTCCAACAGATTTAAATATTAGATAAGTGTGCACCTATACACTATGCGACATCCTCCATGAACAATATCATTAATGATTTTCCCTTGAACTGCCTGTACTACTGAATATAGTACATAGGGATTGAACCACTTTCCACAGTATTAACAGGAAGGGGGCAAGTGAAAAAAAAAAAAAAAAAAAGGAAGAAGTTTGAAATAGAGGCATGTCCCCCTTTTACTACTAATGCAGTGGTTCCCAAACTGTGTGCCGTGGCACCCTGGGGGACTTGCAGCCTTGAATTGGTGGACCAATTCAAGTTATTTATGGCCAATGTAATAGTCAAATTGTGGACAAACAGAAGTGAATCCTGTCCATTACCACATAATTGACCCTCAGGATGAGATATAAACACAATTTACTTAACTTAATATTTTTTTCTGACTTTCTCAATGGGAAACTCTTGGTATAGGGGTGCCATGAAAAAAAATTCTGATACTCCTGGGTGCCGTGATTTGAAAAAGTTTGGGAACCTCTGCACTAATGGATACATACACGGATGTCAACTAAGGAGTACAAACAGCAGTCACATTATATTTAAGCCAAGGTTCTTGAATTTGGTCATATTTATCTTCTACGCATTTTGTCCATGGAGGCTTAAACTTAAATGTATTTTTAAATAATTGGTTTTGTATAATTGATAAAGATCTAGGAAAGAGGTAGCCAACAACTCCCTCATTTTATCTTTTAGCTCTCCAATTGTAAACAGACAAGTTCAGATGACAATGATACAAAGTCATACCTCATAAATATTGATAAGCTAAGCTTCCTCAGTCACTTACCGTACCCATTAATTTACCAGCATGCTCATGCTGTGTCAGCGTTCTGTGCCATAATCTGATAACATGATATATATATTTTAGTCTACAGCACAATCAATAGTGCAATAGCTGAAGCCTCTTGCTCAGCAAATGTTATTTACTATTATGCTAATAGTCAAGAATTCCGTTTGCTTGACACTAAAAAATCTGCAAAAAGAAAAGCTGACAAAAGACTATGGGCCAGGTGTATCAAGCTTCAAAAGTGATAAAATGGAGAGTGATAAACAACCAACCAATCAGCTCCTGCCTGACATTTTTCAAACACAGTCTGTGACATGGCAAGCAGGAGCTGATTGGTTGGTTGTTTATCACTCTCCATTTTACCACTTTTGAAGCTTAGTGCATCTGGCCCCATGAAGCTGAAAACATGAACACTGATTTTATTGGTGGACAACAAATCATAAACAACAGCATTGGTAAGTTAGATGCTTTGTGCAGAAGCAGCAGTTTCATGTACTGGCTACTCCTTGCCTGCCTATGAGATAAACTCTTCCATTAGGCACATAAGTGAATAACAGTGGCCTAGCTGGTGATCTGAAGAGAAGGAGACTATGTAGCAGAAAGAACCCATCTGCTGGAGAAGCGTAGGGGCTGCTGTTTCCATTCATTCCTGCAAACAGTGGTAGCACTCCCACTTAGCACATCTACTAAAAGACTGCAGCAGGTACATGTTACCGCAAAGCTGAAAACCTGGTTGATTCTGCAATGCACATCAGCTGTACAACATAAATCAGCTGGGAGTGTAAAATTGTGCCACACAAACAATTGTGAGTGGGTGAAGTTATTAGCAAGAGACCATGAAATTCACCGAGCAGAAAATGTTCAATTAAAGTCCAGGTTACTTACGGCTGTGTGAAGTCATGCGTCACAAAGTCAGAGCTCTTAAAGAGTAGAAAGATGTCACTGAGGCTGTTACATTTCAATGTGCTATTCAATGCAATCCAATAGGCATCCTAGGCAGAGCATAAAAATAAATTATTATACAAGCATGAAGGCATTTAAATTGCATCCATTTCACAAGTTTGTCGTAAAAAAACAAAAAAAAACAATAGGTTTTTAAAGTAATATAATATAAAATAATTGAGGGTGGATGACAGGGACCTTCTTAATGTTTACGCACACTAGGCAGCAGCCCAGGCACCCGCAGGGTGGTGTTCACACAATCACAATCTCCACCACCCTCCAGCCAGACAGTGACTGGCTGTCAGCATGCTGATTGGTGGAGCCATTCACTGTATAAAAGCATTGTTGGAAACCCAGGGCTAGATGTATGAAGCAGTGATAAGGGAGGGGAAGCAAATCAGCTGCTCTATATTATTTTTGCAAATTACAAATATTACTTCAGTGCTGATTGGTTGCCATGAGCCACTTCTCCTCTGGCTCACTTCTCCTCCCTTATCACTGCTTCATACATCTACAACCCAGAACCGACAACGCTGTTAAGACAGAACTGGTGGAAGAATAAAATAATAGGAATTGAGAAACCATTGCCATGTATAAAACAGACAATGCAGTACAGAGGTTCCTAAATGTAATCCTCAAGGCACCATACAGGTACCTAAAACCTGGACCATTTGGGAACCTCTGCTGTAGGGACTTCCAAATGAGAAAACCAACATCATTTACTTTATTGATAGGTATGCATGTTACCAGATATTTTGAATGGCAAGAAAGTATGCAAAGCAGAAAGGTGGCTAAATATAAGAATATCTGAGCTTAATCATCAGCAGTACACATGGTTCTATAGTAGGACTTGTCACAAGGGATGTGACTGGCCAACACTTGTTATGCAGGCTACAGAGCTACTAATGGGGGGAAAACAAAGAGACAATCTCACACAAATAGCACAATAAGTTGTCACTGCATCAGTCCTAATAGAATATCACTATGGGGTAGACGAAGCATTGATAAAAGTGGAGAAGTGCATCATGGCACCCTATCAGCAGCTATGTATAATTTCATAAAATACACTTGTAGGATTCACCTCTTCAGCCCAACAGCCTATTAGCTGTCGAGCCTCAGCAAATGATTGTCATTTGTTGTGTGTACGGTATTTTGTCCACCTATAGGTGCGTACACACGGGCTATAATCGCTGGCAATATGGTCGCTGAGCGACCATATTGTCAGCGATTGGAGTGTGCACCGGCGATAAATTGCTGGGTGCATGCTCCCGTTTTTAGCCCCCTTATGATCGATGGTCGAAGGAGCTTGCTCCTGCGACCAGCTCATTCCCTTTGCAGCTCCCCGGCATAGATTCCCTTTCATCAGCGACCATCTCCAGTCGCTGATGAAAAGGAGACACTGAGCAATATATTGCCCCCGTGTGTACACAGCTTTAGGGAAGCATTCATTTACTGCCGGATTTTTCGCCAGGCAAAAAATATACCTTTTTCAACTGTTTTTAGGGAGCATATGACTCGCTCTATTAAATGTTTGTGATGATCTTTTAATGGATTGAAAAATCCGGCACGGTCAAAAACCATGTGAATTGGGCTAATTCGCAGCCTATCCACGCATTTTCAAACCCCCACCCCCAAAAAAGTGAAAAAAGCATGGGTGAGTTTTTCCAGATAGCTGAAAAAATTTGTTGAATATCCCCCTATAGATTGCATCAGCAGCACCCTCTCAAATTGGTCTGCTCTACATAATTGTACAAATACTCACTATGTGAATTGATATATTGTATATTAGTCTGTTTCTACCTCCTGTTATCAGCTAGTACAGTGCTATGGATCCTTGGTATACTAATGGTCATAAGGGGGAATACAATAGAATCAAATACAATTACCCTGGGAGAACTCCAGTTCAGTTTAGGAAACACACTGCCACCAAGGGAATTAATAGCTGCTTGAACTTTTATGGAAAACTCAGGAAATTCTGGAGCCTGTAAGAAAAGTCATTCCAAACAAAGATATAATTATATTGCATAAACAATACCGCTCTAAACCAAAACTAACATTTTATACACACACGATTTTTGTTAAGACAAAAGGCTCTTACCGTAAGTGTGGCTGTGCTTTCATCATCTGACCACTGAAGGAAACAAATGAGATTTTGTTACCTCTGTAGACAACTAAACTAGCTCTGCAAGATATGATCTAATCAACCCTTTAGGTTCAACACAATATTAAAACTGGCAAAGGTGAAGAGATATACCTTGGTGGTGGTTTACTTCATATATTTAACATTATAATTTATGTAGTACCAACAATTTAGACATTGACATACAGAGAATATTAAATCATTCAGTCCATACACTATTGAGCTGACCTAAATTCCCTAATGCACAAGTGCAAATGCACAAACACACACTTGGGATAATAGGCCTTATTCTAGTTCACTCTTTCTTAGAAGGACAAAACGATGTGCACTGCAGGTGGGCAGATGTAAAATGTGCAGAGAGATTTAGATTTGGGAGAGTTATTTTGTTTCTGTGCACGGTAAATACTGGCTGCATTATTTTTACACTGCAATATAGATCTCACTTTGAAGTGAAACCCCACCCAAATCTAATTCTATCTGCACAAGTAACATCTGCCCCACCTGCAGTGCACGTGGTTTTGTCCATCTAAGAAGGATTTTGTCAGAAAAAGTGAACCAGAATAAGGCCCAATGTCACACTAGGGTTATTTTCTATTTTAGAAATCAGCACCTTCTCCTTCACAGGACTGTACTCAAGTTATTTGAGACGTTACACTGATGAGAAACTGTCTGAATTGTGTTACCTGTATTAAACTTTATGGAAGAGCAGTGAAATTATTTGTGTATTTCTTTACAAGGAGGAGTGCAGGGTGCTCAGAGTGTGTAAAAGGTTTTTGTTTGTTTTTATAATAAGAGTAATAATGAGTGGTAGGTGCATGCCATACACTTTAGGCTTAATGCACCAACTTAATTAATTATTTGGCGCTAATTTAAAAGGAATTATTGGTATTTTTATTAAAAATCCACAATTGTATTTAAAGGTTATAAACAGCTGCTGGTTTCTGTCAGGTCAGTGTATACACGCCCTATTTTTTGGCCTTGTTTCACACATTCAAGTGGGTCACAAGGTCAACTAAGAAATATTAGTACATGGAATGGAAACACTGTGCTAATTACAAAAAGGTCACATCAGATACATCAATTTAGTCAATAATATATATTTATTAAACAGTAAAACTAGAAATCACTGTGGTAACCACCAATCAGTTAAATCAATATAATTTGATTACAGATAAAAAAAAAAAAAGGTATATAAATTAAATATCAAGAGTCTCTGAAAAATAACTATCTTAAAATAAATTGATAGCAATATTCAGTCTCTAAAACTGCTGGAATCCAAGTTATTTTTCAATATTTATTGTAACTGAGTATCCCAAGATTCTGCTTATGGCACCAACTTGGTGACTGGGATATCAGAAGGACTTTGTGGCGTTCCAGTGTGTGCCCAGCTTTAGACACATTTGTGGAAATTTACTAAGATGGGGGTTCTATTTCACATGGCTATGGGCAACCAATCAGATACTATCTATTATCTTCTAGAACAGTGGTATCCAACTCCAGTCCGAGAGCTACCAACAGTTCACATTTTCTAGATCACCTAGCTGCTGCACAGGTGCACTCATTACTGACTGACACATTATAAATGATCCGCAGCTGGAGATAATTAATTACTTCACTTGTGATTCTGTGAGGAGACCTGTAAAAAAGTTAACTGTTGGTAGCTCTCGAGGACTGGAGTTGGCTACCCCTGTTCTAGAAGGCACTAAATAAATAAGTAGATTCTGATTGGTTGCCCTTAGCAACATCCCATGTGAAATAAAATTCCCATCTTAGTAAATTTCCCCCATTGTGTTTAAATGGACTAAATATATTATTTAGGTCACAATATACTGCCAGGCTTCAGGGCAGAAGTTCACACTCTGATCATTACATGATGACTGGACTCGTATACTCAGACTTCTTCAGTATATTCAATCTGGTCTATGGATTATTTAGCTAGTGATTTTCTGTGTACCCATCTACAAAAAAAAAGAGATTTATACAACCTACAAAGAAGCCTTAGGGGGTATTCTATGTCGGGCACTATTTCTGACAGGGGAAATAGCACCCACTGCCTAATCAATGCTGCCATTTCCGACAGCGTTGAAGGTGGATTTTGACAAAACAGATCCAACTTTAAAACAAGTCGGATCTGTTCTGTTGTAAACGGCCGTGGATTGTAGAATTCACCACCATTTTTGCCAATACGTCCACTTGTCGACACTTGACAGGCGTAACATTGAATCCCGCATATCGAGTCTCTGTCGAGCAGAGCGAAAATAGGCCAAGATTGAATACCCCCCTTAATGGTCTTGTTTCCATCAAAAGGGTATCATTTTTATTTTCAATATGAATGCAAACAACTCAGGAAAACAACTAAATTAAAATGAAAGAAATTCTAGTACAGGTTGAGTATCCCGTATCCAAAATGCTCGGGACCAGGAGAATTTTGGATAACGGATTATTCCGTATTTCGGAATATTTTAATATTTCAATGATGTATTTTGAAGTATCTTGCATTTATGCTGTATAAACACATAATATACACACAAATATATTTTATTACCACATAAAATACACACAAATATATTTTAATTGTTCAAAAAACAAGGTTTCAAAACGTGAAACAAAATTTGTGTACTATCTCAGCACTGAATTTGAATGCCAAGCAATCATTGTCTTGCACATATATAGTGCCAGTTACATATCATGTCCCCAGTGATGCTGTTACAAATGTCCCCAGTGAGTTTTTAGCAAAAAAAAAAAAAAATTTCACTTTCTGGAAAGTCCGTATTTCGGAATAATTTGGATAACGGATATTCGGATACGGGATACTCGACCTGTTATACAATCCAACGGAAAATCCTTATGCAGCTGTATGCTGTAAAGCTGAATGTGTTACTTTACTTTTTAGATAAGAAAAATAAATAGGGCGTATTTACAAAAAATATATATATTTCAAGCCAATCATTCTTGACAGCTCTGAATTTAAAAAGACTATAAAAAAACAAAAACAAAACATACAGTGCATGGGGAAAGTATTCACAGCACTTTTTCCACATTTTGTTATGGCTGTAAGATAATAAAATGTGGGAAAAGGGAAGCGCTGTGAATGCACTGTACAAAATCAAACTTGTTTTGCATATACTCAGTGGCGGTTTGTACCTATGTGCTGCAGCCCCCCTGGTAAAATCCCCCACTGTAGTGAAGCCAGATGCAGCCTGTGAGACTGCACTGGCTTCACTGACTTCCTATTGGAAGTCTGACCTGTCAGTCACATTGGGAGGTGTGCTCTCCTTCCAGGATGCCTCTATGGGCTGCTGCGTGGCAGCCCAAAAATCCGGTGTTTGTACTGCTCTGTATTGTACAGGCGCCGGGACTGTGATTTCACTTCTATGGGCTGTTGCCAAAGCAGCCCATAAAAGCTGGCTCCATGCACAGTACAGAGTTCGGCACTGTGAATGCGCCAGTCCCGGCATGTGTCATCATTGTACAGGCGCCGGGAACGCTGCAGCGGGGACTAGGAGGAGTGGCGGCGAGGGGAGTGCCCTTTGGCAAAACTAGGTTTAGTAAATACCGCTTCTATCACAAACACTGCATTTATTCAGTATGTAACATATAATAATAATACTACTATACCTGCACCTCTTCTTCCTCATTAATGTTTAAGTCTGTTTGAGAACATCCTGGAGAATCATCCCTGAACAAGCAAATAAGAGAAAATTATGAGTTACAACTTGTAATGCACTGACGCATGAAGGGAACCAAACAAAGTCCCCAAGCAAACTTGCTGAGCAGGAATTGTCACAGAAGCAAGCAGCTAATTAAACATACACATGAAACCATAAAATTGAAGTATGACGTATTACTTTATCAGTCCATTCATAAGAAAACTTACAATGCATGCTGTGTGTACAATGTGTAAAATATGCATACATAATGGGGATAACTATTAACTAAATATTAGAATAAAATGGAAAACCGGTGAATAGTGGGCCTGATTCAAAGTTGTTTGGACAAAACCATGTTGCAATGCATGTGGGGAAAATTTAACATGTGCAGAGAGAGTTCAACAGGGTTTTGTCCATTGGAGAAAACACTTGCTTTGCGATCGACTCTGAATCAGGCTCACTGTTCCAAAGAGCTTACCCTTATTTTTAGTAGAAGACAGGCAAAGTCACAGGTATAAATGTGCTTATTTCTCATTATTGGTAAAATCAGTACAGTCATTGTTTAGGAGGTATCGAGATTGGCAAATAAATCTAAAAAATGTGCATCAACAGTACAATAAAGATGCTTCAAACAAAAAGCAAATCAGTTATGAAATAGAGCTCAAAAACAGTTTATAGTCCATATTTTAGTAAAAGGGGTGTACCAAACATTCTATCTAGTCCCTCCAGCATGAGCATGTTAATACGTAAGGGGTACTTTAATCATTCATTTGCCGAGCAGGAAGTCCATTCCAGTTTATTATCTTCTACATAACAAAAATTACCTTTCCGTGTTAGTACAGAACAGTAACAGATGATAGTCCGATATAAAAAGAGCTCACCACTTTTTAAATGATCCATATGCATTCCCCTTCTCTGACCAGTATATATTATCCTTTTTCAATTAGTGACGTTTTTATTCTTCTTTTCTTGAACCACCTGGACAAGACCCAGCTGTTCACTCAAGTCATTGACTTCAGGCATCATTGAGGCTTGTTACTAAATTCAAAGGTAGGACAGCGTGTACACACACACACACAAATTGCTGTCATCTTCCATGCACATCTACCAGCATGCTCAATAGAGATGCAAAAAGATTTCAATAGGATGATTATTGGGCATACTACTCAATTTGAGACAAATGCAGCTATATTGGGTCAATTACCCTCTTCTTTGACTAGCATTTCTACAAAGTGCTGAGAAAATCCAGACTGGAAAGAGGTTAGACACAACTGAAGTGCAGTTAGTTTTACGCCATTTCTACTGCCACAATAACCTGGGACAGGATTTTGAAAAATAACTAATGTCGAGTGACCTGGGACACTGACCAGGGTAACAATGCAGTGTAAAACAGCTCAACCTGGGTTATCTGGCCTAAAAGTCTCAGATTGTCTGTGCATGCAGAGGTCTGCCTCAAGGGAATGTCTGTGAGTAACATACATTGCAGACACAGGTTTAACACAAACAAGGCGGGTATGGTATAACCCCCCCAACAGTCGGGATTCCGACAGTCTTTTCTCCGACATCAGAAGCCCGACAGGGGTTGTGTGCAATTAAGCCCCTAGTCACACTGTGGGCTCGTTGGCTCACTGCAGTCTCCACCTATTTTATGCAACCTCTATGGGAGTCATGGAACCCTGTGAGGAAAAATAGCCTGTGTAAGTCAGTATTCCGAATGTCGGCCTCCTGACCGTCGGGATTCTGATGACGGAGTCTTGACTGTCAGTTAGTCACCCAGAACCCAACAGGGCTGACTCTGGAATAATCTAAGTCAAGGTGCAGTGTAAACAGGGTCTGACCTATGTTAGACATTCCAAAAACCATCAGTTGCAGATTTTTTAATGTCTAAAAGACCCATACACACTGGGCGACTGAGCTGAAAGTTGCGCAAAACAGCAGGTTTGAGCGGCTTTCAGCTCAAAGCCGCCCAGTGTGTATGGCCCGGCGATGACCAGTGAGCGCTGCTGCGCGCTCCGGCAAGATCGCTGGGAAAGCCGTTCATCTGCTGGTTATACCAGAAGTTGAGCGGCTTTCAGGACGGCTTTGCATAGAGCTGCGCTATGCAAAACCATCCCCCCCCCCTCCGTCGTTGCCGGGGGAAAGCCGCTCAGTGTGTATGCACTGAGCGGCTTTCCCCGCACCGATGAACGCTATCATCGGTGTCCATACACACTGGGCATAGTCGCCCAGTGTGTATGGACCTTTAGTAATAAATGCTCTCTTTAAGCATGCTCAAAGAATGTACAAAGGGGAAAAATGTAACAAGCAGCTCTGGAGGCTTTCTGAAATCAAGCCGTGATCTTTCTCATCATAAAATAGAAATAAAAGCATTTTCACTTTCAGCAACTACAACATTAATTTATTTACAGTTTCTTATATAGCGCAGCAGATTCTGTTGCGCTTTACAATAGTAGACAGTGAGAAAACAAACTGGGTAACAACAGACAGACTTGGAGGTAGGACAGCCCTGCTGCAACCTTACAATCTAAACTTAGGGATATAGGAGGGAAACACAAGGCCAGGCATCAGTAATAGCACAGCAGTCCACCAAGTTACAAGTCCAGAAGGGAAGCTATATAATACATAAGTGCCTCAGAGGGTTATGCGTGTAGAACTTAAATATGATAGGCTTGCCTGAAGTGGTGAGTTTTCAGGGAACGCTTGAAAGTTTGGAGGCTAGCGGAGAGTCTTATTGTGCGTGAAAGGGCATTCCATAGGATGGGAGCAGCCCGATGAAAGAGACGCAGATCTTGTGCAGAGCGGAGTGGCCGAGATGGGAGATATTTTGTGATAAGTAGAGAGATATATGCTGGTGCAGTATGGTTAATAGCTTTATAGGCGAGTAGAAGTGTTTTATATTGAATTCGGTAAGATACAGGTAACCAATGGAGGGACTGGCAGAACGGATCAGCAGACGATGAGCATCTTGCAAAGAAGATCAGCCTAGCAGCAGCATTTAAAATGGATTGTAGTGGCGAGAGTCTGTTCTTGGGAAGACCAGTAAAGCTGTGTACACACGGGGGCAATAGGTGCTGAAATCGCTGGAAATATGGTCGCTGGCGACCATATTGCCAGTGATTGGCGTGCACACCAGCGATAAATCGCCAGGTGCGCGCTCCCGTTTTTTGCCCTCTTATGATCGCTGGAGCTTGCTCCTGCAACCAGCTGATTACCTCTGCTGCTCCCCCACCAGAGGTTCCTTCTCATCAGCGACCATCTCTGGTTGCTAATGAAAAGGAGAAACTGAGCAATATATTGCACAGCCATATATTGCTAGCAATATCTCTCCCCCCGTGTGTTTTAGGCTTTAGGAGACTATTGCAATAACCTCCCAACATGACCCTCTCCAGGAGGGACAGAATACTCTATTCTTGAACTTCTCTCTTAATTTATGATTCCCATCACCTGTGTAGAAACACATTTCTTATCCATTATAGATAGATATCAAATGGCAGAAACAAAGCAGGCATGAATGTGGGGAATAATCTGCTACAAATTCAGCCTATTTACACTTATACCCGACAGGTGCACTCATTACTCACTGACAAATTTTAAAAGATCCACAGGTGGAGCTAATTATTTCACTTGTGATTCTGTGAGGAGACCTGCAAAACATGCACTGTGTTGTGTCCTGAGGACTGAAGGAGCCCATACACGCTGCGATGCGGGCTTTGAGGTGCGCGCTCCCGCGGCACCTCATCGCACAGTACAAAAAGTATGTGCTCGCACATACTTTTTGTACTTAGTTTTCATCACATTGCATCGCATTGCATGCACAGGGCATGCAATGCGATGTATGCTAGTTAAGCACGGAACGCACGCCCGTATTGGGACGTCTATGGGCGGCATTACTTTGAGAACCTATGAGCTAGATAAATGACCCGCTGGTGCATGCATTGCATCATGCCCACACAAGTAATATTTTTAAACAATTGGTCGTTCCAATTAGTTGGAAACTGCCACATTGTTTAAAATACCTTAACCTGTGTGGGCAGCTGAATGCAGACTTAAAAAAAAAAAGTTGGACTCTATATGAAAGTTTTGTCTAACTAAGGGACATGATGCACAGAGTAAAGACCTCTTCTACATGTTTTCACTAATATGAGAGAAATCAAATGCACCTTACCTTCCAGAGACCACCAGAGTGCCATCATCAAGTAAATAGTCCTTCACATTTTCTGGCAGAGGAATTATGACGCTTAAAAAAATAAAAAAAAAAGAGAGTGTAGTTATGTGAGATGGCAGCAGAAGCAAAGCTACAGTATATGCAGGTGTGCTCAGACTTCTAGTTACTCATATTGTAAAGGCCACCATACACCAGAACAATGTGCCTATGATCCGCACAATTTCGACGGGTCGTGTGCACTGAGCCAATGATGCGTAGTCTGCGGGTCGAGTGGTTGGTCCTCAAATGTCTGATCATCAGCTTCCACTGCAGTCGTATGCGAAACATATGTGCTTTTAAAGCGTTCCACCACATTTATGACCAAGACATTCTGGTGTATGGGGGCCTTAAGTTCTGCTCTGAATATTTGGACATGTCTATTATGCAGATTATCTTTTAACCCTCTACTAGTTGGTAATCAATGAACCAAAAAACTTGAATGTTATTTCAGAAGACTATGGAAGTTCAAAGTGATACAATACTACATAACAGAGGTTACTAATGTTGATTTGTTGTTACAGATTTCCCAAATTATGTTACAGAATAAATAAATGTAATACCTTAGACACTATAAAAAGATGCAGGGCCTACAGCACAAAACTTATCTGGAAAGACAAAGTTGAGTACCCAATTACCCTTGTTAAAACATGGATGGATCACCCAATAAAAGACCCGTTTCGCAGTGAAATACACAGGTTTAGCAAAATCTATGTTTATGCACAATGTGGCCCCATTATCGCTAAAAACAGGCTTGCTTTTTGGTGATTTTATGGCAAAAGCCAGCTTCCCAGAACCAATTAGATCAGGCATGTCCAAACTATGGCCCTCCAGCTGTTTTAAAACTACAGTACCCAACATGCCTTGCCACAGTTTTGCTATTAGGGAATGCAACAACTATGGCAATGCATGCTGGGATGTGTAGTTTCACAACAGCCTGATTAAGATAGTCCCTGGCCAGCCTATTACTGATTGAGGGTAGGACATGACAGACGCTTTTAAATATACCAATGGTTTCATCAAGGTGAAGAGAAGTACAAGAACACAACTGGAGGGAGATAGGTTCAGGGAAAAATGACTTCCCAGAAAGGGTAGTGGAAAAGTGGAACAGCCCCCGTGGTGGTTGAAGAGTATCGCCTGCGATCCCAGTCATGGCTGTGGGATCCAACAAATCCTTGTGGCAGCCCTGATGATCTCCCCATCCGATTCACACGGGATCACGCATAGCACTTTTCACACAATTTATCATCTCAACGGGTTGAAATTGTGTGAAAAAGTGCCACATTTTATGCAAGTGTATGGGTGCTTTGAGAAACAAATCAGGTTTTTGTTGCCAATACTATAGATGCAAAATGGCAGGCTAGATGGGCTAAGAGATACTTACCTCCAGCTGAATACTATATTTCTATAAAAACCACTGGGTCCGAGGTGCCGTGAAAGGAGTATTACCGTATATACTCGAGTATAAGCCGAGTTTTTCTGCCCAATTTAATGGGCAGAAAACACCCTACTCGGCTTATACTCGAGTCAAGTGCCTGCCCATAGCATTTAGCCCCATTCCGCTGAGCCGGCGGAACACTAGCTCCGGCGCAGACATACCACAAAGCGCCGGAGCTGTGCACTGCTGCTGCCGGCTCCCCCGCTGGCTCCCCCGCCCGCTCTGCCGCCCGTTCCCCCGGCTTCCCTACCTTGCCATTCTCCCGTCGGCGCTGTGCTGCAGCAGGACAGAGCAGGGGCCGGACACACGCAGGAGTGTCAGAGGTTGACACTTCCTGCCTGGTGCTCCGCTCCCTCTGCTCTGCTCCGTCCTGCATATTAAGTACCAGTATTAACTGGTACCCTGAATAAAGGTATTAAATAAAGTAAAATAAATTCTGGTGTGGGGGGGGGGGGGGGGGGGAACACTGAGGGGGCTCTGGGTACAGTATGTGCTGTAATAAATTACTGTACCTTTATGTTGTTTTTTTTACACACGTGTACTATGCATGTCTGTGTGTGTGTATGTGTAGTACAGCATGTTTGTGTGTGTATGTATACTGTGCAAGTGTGTGTATGCCTGTCAGCGAAGAACTCACAACGTATACAAATAATGCTGACAAAAACACACAAATGGTATACACACAGTTGACACAGACTGTGTCAACTGTGTGTATACCATTTGTGTGTTTTTGTCAGCATTGTTTGTATACGTTGTGAGTTCTTCGCTGTTTGTATGTATACTACCAGTAATACCGTATGTGTGTGTGTCCCGGCTTATACTCGAGTCAATAAGTTTTCCCAGATTTTTGGGGCAAAATTAGGGGCCTCGGCTTATATTCGGGTCGGCTTATACTCGAGTATATACGGTATTAACAATGGGCTTGGAAAGGGTTGTGTCTAGATCCACTTCTCTTCTTTGACGAGGATGTGAAGTTAGGGGAGGACGGAAGTTATTACATTCCTTCACAGTGTTTTTTATTTTATTTGTATTTTCCGTAGGTGTAGGTTATTTTATTGCCACTGGAATGTACCCTCCATTCGCTTGCCACACTTTGGGCGCGGTGGCTTGCCACATTATTATATTCCCCCTCCAGGTAAACATGGACCCACTGCATGATGGGAAAAGTCAAAAGACAGAAGTGGTTCTAGCTGCAACTGGTTGGAGAGGGGAAACTACTAGCATGTGTGTATTTCTTTTTTCCCTTTCCAACACAACCAAGCACACAACGCCCAGCAGGCCAGCCACAGCTTAATGCTGATTTGTTTTTGCTCACTGTCTTCTGATGTCACATTACATTGCTCTATTTATTTAAATTGCTTATATGATCACGTGACGGCATGCCTGGCGTTACAGCTGCAGTGTTTCAATGCACAGAACTCTGTTGCCTAGCGTTGCTTTTGGGAGTGTGTGTGTGTATATATATCTATATTTTTATTATTACACCATACCATGATACCTTCCAACACGACCCTCTCAAGGAGGGACACATTGCTCTGCTTCTGCACTGCACTCTTAATGCATGATTGCTATTATCTGTGTTGAAGCACATATTTCTTAGCAATTAACCCGTTCTACACAGATGAAGGTAATCATACATTAAGAAGAAAGTCCAGGAGCAGAGCATTGTGTCCCTCCTGGAGAGGGTCATGTTGGGAGGTACTGTATGATGCACACTGATGCTAGGTAGCATGTGCCGGGTCGCTCCACCTCCTTCTCCCACCAGTGCTGGGGTGATAGTGGGCGAGTGAGGTCGGGCACACAGCATAGAGCCTCACCTCCGGATACTGAGCTTCTTAAACCTGGGATACCACACAGAGAACTGGCTGTGCACCACCTGCTCCTTCTTCATGCTGACTCTACCAGGACAGGAAGCGCGTGTCGTATCACAGACACCTTCCGGGGGAAACAGCGCTAGGAACCAAAAACAACTCACTCAGGAAGGCTGTGTCTAGGCAGCACTGTTATTATCGCTGTGTGGTGACGGCGCCTCCTGTCATGGCTGGGTATGGCTGCGTCATCACACAGGGGACTGAAAACATTGCAACTGTCCGCCGGCTGCTGCTGTGCAGTTCCCAGCACGGCCAGGGGGTGGCAGCCTGCGCCCACACAGTGCGGGGGACAGGTAGGGTGAGCGCTGCTTAGGGTTTTGGATAATAATAATAACATGTCCCCAGATATGATTAACTGGGTTTTATCCATTGTTGCCCTCTCCTTCAGGGAGAACATGCTCTGTTCCTGCACTTCCCTGGTAATGTATGATTACCATCAGGGCTATTTTTGTGCAGGCTCCAGCAGGAACTGTGGCCCTTATTCTAGCTCACTCTTTCTGACAAAATATTTCTTAGATGGACAAAACCATGAGCACTGCAGGTGAGGCAGGTGTTACTTGTGCAGAGATAATTAGATTTGGGTGGGGTTTTACATCTGCCTCACCTGCAGTGCACATGGTTTTGTCCATCTAAGAAATATTTTGTCAGAAAGAGTGAGCTAGAATAAGGGCCACAGTTCCTGCTAGAGCCTGCACAAAAATAGCCCTGATTACCATCACCTGTGGTGACCTTTCTTATCAATTAATTAGCTCACCACAGGTGCTGGCAATCATACATTACCAGGGAAGTCCAGGAACAGAGCATTTTCTCCCTGAAGGAGAGGGTCAGGTAGGCAAGCATGGTTTTCTCCCCACACACTCATTAAGTGGAAGTAGTAGTAGCAGCAGCAGGTAAAGCTTGAGGGATCAAAAATTAAAGTGTACATATTGACACATTTATCGTTTAATATTTGCAGCTAATTCCCAGTTAACTGCAAATATTAAGTATCCCCAAATGTAAGTAGTAGTAGATCGCAGCAGGATTCACGCAGTCGCATCCCCCCATGGTTATTATCGGGGTTGTGGTGCTGCCTGATTTACCAATACATACTTACCAACTTTCTGAACTTCAGTACAATACAACAGAATACAAACAATGGCGCTAAAAAGGGCAGCACTTTCCTAGCCAGGAGTTACCTTCCTGGTATACAGATACAAAAAACAATGGAAAGTAAGGAAAAGCGCCCACAGTTAGGCAATAGTGCTTACGTCCCAAATTCTGATCAATATTTGAGGGAGTCTGTTACTTTCTTCCTCGGTGGAGCATGTGGGAAAAAATGGGAAAAGAAAACAAAGAAACAATGTGTAGTCCAATTTTTCAAATGTAGTCCAATACACCGTAGGTTTCTTGGAATGCTAAAAAAATTTTCTTTCCCAATGTGCGTATATCTTTAGGGGTTCACCACGTGTCTCCTGATTATTTCAAGGGTAACGTACATGTATGCTTACACTAAGAAGGTGTTTGAAAAACACATCAAGGTATCTTTTAATTTTCTCACATGTATGCTTACTTTCTTTTATGTGGGGGTCCTCTCATCAAGGTATCTTTCAGTAATGGACGTCTTTCCAAAACGTATATCCAAAAACGTTTTTATTGGTACAAAATATACTAAAAAATGATTTTCTTGACACAAAATATAGGCTGTATATAAGTTTTGGTGGATTGCTAGTGGCCTATGCCTGGGAGCAACAGATGTTAAATACCCGGGAGTGCTCACCAAAAACAGAAGGTCTCTTAGCAAATGCCATACCAACAGGTGCGGTGTTGCCTAAGTTTTTAAGGTATATTTAGTTTATGGCATTTGCTAAGAGACCTTCTGTTTTTGGTGAGCACTCCCGGGTATTTAACATCTGTTGCTCCCAGGCATAGGCCACTAGCAATCCACCAAAACTTATATACAGCCTATATTTTGTGTCAAGAAAATCATTTTTTAGTATATTTTGTACCAATAAAAACGTTTTTGGATATACGTTTTGGAAAGACGTCCATTACTGAAAGATACCTTGATGAGAGGACCCCCACATAAAAGAAAGTAAGCATACATGTGAGAAAATTAAAAGATACCTTGATGTGTTTTTCAAACACCTTCTTAGTGTAAGCATACATGTACGTTACCCTTGGAATAATCAGGAGACACGTGGTGAACCCCTAAAGATATACGCACATTGGGAAAGAAAATTTTTTTAGCATTCCAAGAAACCTACGGTGTATTGGACTACATTTGAAAAATTGGACTACACATTGTTTCTTTGTTTTCTTTTCCCATTTTTTCCCACATGCTCCACCGAGGAAGAAAGTAACAGACTCCCTCAAATATTGATCAGAATTTGGGACGTAAGCACTATTGCCTAACTGTGGGCGCTTTTCCTTACTTTCCATTGTTTTTTGCAACTTTCTGAACTTGTCTGGCGTGTGTGCCTGAAATTTGGGGCTGTGACCTGTCATCAAGAGGACAAGGCCTACAAATTGCATCAGTCTGTGAGGCTATGCTGGGGGGTCATGTCAAAGGTGTAACTCTGGGAGGAAATGGGGTCATCTGCCGCCGGGCTCCTGCTCCCAAGGGGGCACCTCTCCTCCCCAGTTAATTTGAATCAGTTAATTGAAAGCCATTGATATCGCTGCTGTGGCTGACTCCCCCTCTTATGGTGTGTACACACGGGGCGATATATTGCTTGCAATGTATCGCCAGCAATCATATTGCTCAGTGTCTCCTTTTCATCAGCGATGAAAAGGAGACACTGCTACAGGGGTGTAGAGAGACAAGAGGCAGGAGGGAGGGAGAAGCAGGGCGGGGGCAGGTTGCTTGGTATGGATCCGCCTTCCCCGTGACGTATGCTGGGGGTGGGGTGTATCGGGTACACACTTCCACCGGGGTTATTATTATTACACGGGGCTGTGTGTGTGACTGGCTACATGTGATGTGTGCGGTGTATGTGCTCAGCGGTAACGCAGCGGCTGCAGGCGTGGCCGCACGAAGTAGTACAAGCATCCTCTGTTACACAGACATGGCCCCCGCACAGTGTTCTGTGCACGCAGCATCCGCCACTGTTAATGTGTCACAGGGAAGAGGGGAAGAAGCAGCAGTGCCCATCTCCCCGGCGCTGACCTCCTGCTCAGCACCGGGGGAAGCCACTGGTCGCAGGAGCATGCTCCTGCGACCAGCGACCATTAGGGAGTGCACATGGGAGCGCGCAGCTGCCGATTTATCGCCAGCAGCACTCCAAATCACTGGCAATATGGGCGCTCAGCGACCATATTCCCAGCGATTTCACCCAATATCGCCCCCGTGTGTACACACCTTTAGCAGGACAATAGACATGTCATACTCTTTATTATAAACATAGAACAGACTGGGTGGATCTGCCGCACAGGATTTAAGTATTGTAATTTTAGATATTAGTTGTGACCCCCTTTTTTTCAATTTAAACAGATTCAAAATGACTGTTTGATAGGGGTGTGCTTCCACAGACACAAGAATATCACATTAAACACAGAAATAGAAAGTGTGTCTGGGTGTGGTGCACCTTAAAGAAGTAGTGGATGCCAATAAAATTTAACCTTTAAGTATTACTAAAACTGCGAAATATAAAAGAAAACATACAAATTACAAACAAAGTGAACAATAGTGCGTGTTTAAAAACAGCACGTGTGGGGACTGACTATGTATTTAGAACAAGTCTCTTTATATTAATATAGTGTAGTGTTCTTCAGAATAACAGGTATTGTTGCCAAATGTGGGAAGGAAAACTTCCTCTTGTTACATTTGTTGCAGTATTAATTCCTTCTGATAGCCAGCTGCTTAAGCTAGGGCAGTGTATGTGTACAGATAGGAGATGTGACCGCTGACAGGTCTGGTGGATGTGTCAACACATCATATGTCGACTCGGTTAAATGTGGGTTTTTGCTAATATAGGTGCTGCAGATCACCTCCCCGCAATTGTCGGGTGTGTATGTGCTCTGATGATAATACACAACCAAATTGGGTCATTAATGCCCTCAGTATTATATGAGCCAGTCAAATATTAATATAATTGATACTTAGCACAGTATCAATTATATTAAAATGTGACTGGCTCATATAACGACATATGATGTGTTGACACATCCACCAGACCTTTTTCTACATCCACCAGACCTGTCAGCGGTCACATCTCCTATCTGTACACATAAACTGCCCTGTACACATACACAACTCTTTCTGTGTTTAATATTATTATAAACATATACTGTACATGCACACATACATTTATATAATGTGTGTGTGTGTGTGGGGGGGGGGGGGTGTCACCAATTTTTATCTTGCCTCCGGGCAACTGGGACAAACTTACTCCACTGGGTCATGGCCATAGGCTCTGTGAGCTTTTAGCCATGCCCTGAGCCCCTTTGGCTGCGGGAATAGATGCTGCACACAGTGTCTACTCACTGCTGCTCAGCGGACGACAGGGGGACTCCCAATGCCCCCCCCCCTTCCCAGGTTCCTTTCAAAACCCTTGACCCAACATCTGCTTGTTATAGCCTCATACACACTAGAGGGTATTGTGAAAGATATTGCTCAGAAAGGGGCTTCTGAGCAATATTTTACACTATTGCCTAGTGTGTACACTCAATATCGTTAACAATGATTGATGACTGCAGAACATGCAAGTGAATCTGGCTATAATGCCAAATGACCCACATGTTTAGCAGGTTCCTGTGACGTCACTGAATGATATCAACATCCAATATTGTTCAGTGTGTACACACAATATCGCCGACCGTGGCCGATATAGTTAATTATAGCGACATTGGCCAGGTGGTATGTATGTGGCTTAATGCATACCGCCTATAGGATCGCATATTGCAATGCAATCCTGGGTGTTAAGATCCCACTCAGATTGCATTGAAATCTGCATTCCATAATAAATGTTATTCTTGATCTTATTTGCATAGAACAGCCACCCTCCTCCTCATCATGTAGCTGCCACACCACCCTATACATGGAGGTTCCCTACTGCCAGCTACCCAGCTGGACATGCTCAGTCTGCGCCATGGGCCATCCACCGTGACCCATTCCATTAGGAACAAAATGCTCTGTGGTGAAACCTTAATTATCAAGTAACTAATTCAGCACATCTGATGGCAATCCTAAATTAAGAGGGAAGTCCAGAAACAGAGTATTTTGTACCCAATGGAATGGTTCATGTTGGGAGGCTTTGCAGACCTGATCGCTGTTGTGCAAATTGGCACAGTGGTCGATTACTGATAGATTGCACATTCAGCGATAACATCCTGCTACTTTTTTTTTTTTTGATCGCTAGCTGTTTCCAAGGTGATTGACAGTAAGCCGGCGTCTGTGAGTGTTAACTTTCCCTTAATGGGCATGCTAAAAATTGCAGGTATAATTAGGAGGCATGCTCAAGCTTCATAGAGGTGGGTGAGCGACGCCAGTTCCAGCCTCGATAAAGCTGATTTCATCACAGCTGTCGAGTAATTCTAGATCAGTGGTGACCAGTGGGGAAAACATTTTTTGGTGAGTGGATTATGAATGGTTGCAGTCATATTTGCAGGGCTGCCAAAAGATTTGCAGCTGTACACATATATGCGCACAAGGAGTTCATTAATCCACAGGGCGGGATTTCACTTTAGCGGGTCAGCGTTTACCTGATCGCTGGCCGCTGCAAATCGGCAGCTGTGCGATCAGGTCTGAATCAGGCCCCATGTCCTGTCCCTTACTCCTCTGCTGAATAAATATATGCGCATGTGCAGACCCCCCACTATCGGAACGGGGACAAATTTTGCCTCTTCTAATAAAGGCCCTATCTCACAACCTGACACTCAGTAGATATCATGGGAATACAATGGGCGAGATGTACTAAGCCTTGAAAAGTGACAATATGGAGAGTGATAAACCACCAACCAATCAGCTCCTACCTGTCATTTTTCAAGCCCGGCTGTAACATAACAGTTAGCAGCTGATTGGCTGGTGGTGTATCACTCTATTTTATCAGTTTTCAAGCTTAGTACATCTTGTCCACTGTGAGATCTCTAATACCCCTTTCAGACAGAAAACAAAATTGCCGGGTGAAGCCGTTCCACCCGGTAATTTTGTGAATTGACCAGGGTCAAGGACACAGGATTTATGACCCGGGTTGACCCTTTCACACAGAAGAAATCCCTGTGTTATTCAGCAAATTACTGGGTAGAAATTTTTAACCCGGTAATTTGTTGAAGGGGGGTCAGGCTGCTCCCGGCAAAATGACACGGCATTTGAAATGCTGTGTATTTGCTGGAATTTTCAGACTTTTCTGTCTGAAAGGGGTATTACAGTGTATGGGTTGTTATGTCTGTTTTTCTCTCCGTGGAAGGAAACATTTCCCAGTCCCCTTCCTCTGTGAAGGAACACGAGAAATGCCCATCAGTCTGCTACTGACCTACAACTCTGTAAATAACACATTGGACGGACATGCTGGATGATTAAACATTTTCGATTTATTGATATTTTGAGATCAGGCACACAAATTGTGGCACAGGTAACCTATCCTTTTTCAAAACTTTTTTTATTGAAACATTGTATACATACAATAAACAATATCTGTCGAGCATTATGTATTGTTCAACATTCATTGAATCATTTTAGCATTTTACATAGTTTTATATTCATGAGTCCAACCGTCATACCTTTCAACAAGTTATCTAGGTATCATTTCTGTTATGTGCGTTAGCCCATTATCATTCAAGAGGAACGGGAGGGTCTTGGGCGGCTGTTCTAGTAAGGTACCATGTAGTTGATTTCAGGCTGGCATGTATCATTTTTCTTGTGTTAAGCGGTAAGGTGGGTATGTAAGATTCCCATAAACGAAAGAACCTCTCTACTTGTTTGTTTTTATCTACAATAGCTTCTACCCAGTCCATTCTGAATAAGAAGTGGAGTTTTGCTAGAAATACGGGGAATTGTGGGGGGGTGTGATCAATCCAGTTTTGAAGGATGGTTTTCCTTCCTGCAGCGCTCAAGGCCAGTAAGAGTTTCTTGCTCTCTTTCGTCATGCGCATATCTGGATCTACTATGCCTAGGATTGCCCATTCTGGGTTCATGGGGACATATGTGACTAATTTGTCTTCTGCGTAACGTTTTATCAGAAGCCAGAAGTGGCGTATTATTGGGCAAGCCCACAAACAATGGAAGTTGTCTGCATTTTCCATGTGGCATTTTGGGCATGTATGACTATTAGAGGTTCCTATGTGATATCTTCTAATAGGGGATAGGTACGAGTTATGGTAAATATTAAGAAAGAGTTGTGTATATATGCTGGCCTTGAGAGTCTGCCGAGAGTAGAGAAGACCTTTTTGCAGTTGCGCTATGTCTAATGAGGGAAAGTGTGTTAGCCAGGTAGACATGCCTCCTTTTATTACAGAGTGGTCAATGATTTGTCTTAGGTAGGTGTAGTGTACCGATATAGCTTTGGAGGTTGGAACTGGGTAAGATAACATAGTATCTAGAGTATTAGACCAGTCAGCATCTGCAAAGTGGTTAATAACATGTGATACATAAAATCTAGCCTGTACAAATGCCAACGGGTATGGGCTGACCGTAGTATATTGAGCTGATAGTTCAGAGAAGCGAAGGGGGCGCTTTTCCTCTCTCATTGTTAGCGACCCTACTGAGGTGATACCTGCCAGTTTCCAGGTGTTGAAGGGGTGAGCAGCCATGCCGTCCAGGAATGCCGGATTATTTAGGAGGGGTAGGTAGAGGGAGTGGTATTGGTTCAAGCCAGCTGCATGTCGTAGTATGTGCCATACTTTCCTAGTGGTCCATAGGAGAGGATTATGTTTTACATTTTCGGGTACTTCTTGGTCGTGTTGGTGTAGAAAGCTGATTAAATTGGTATTGCCTAGAGATCCTTGATCTAGCGTTGTGTTTGTGTATATTGAGCTGCCGTGTAGCCAATCCCTTAAATGTCTGAATAAGGCTGCATAGTTATATGTGGTGATGTCAGGAAAATTTATGCCTCCATTGAATATTGGTTGAATAAGTTTTCTCATAGCTATACGTGCCCGTCCATTTTTCCAGATACATTTTCGGAAGAGTTTTGTGATGTTTTGGGTGTCTTTTTTCGTTAGCAGTATAGGGAGCATTTGTATGGGGTAGAGTAATCTAGGAATTGCTACCATTTTCAATAGATTTGCTTTTCCTAGGTATGAAAGCGGGAGATGTTCCCATCTATTGATGTCATTGGTTAGGGTGTTAATAGCTTTGGTGATGTTTAAAGTGTATAGGTTTGTAGGGTTACGTGGTAGTAAAACCCCTAAATATGGGATATGTGATGTTTGCCATTTTAGTGTAAGGTGGCTTGCCCATAGGGGGGGGGGTATTGGGTCCATATAGGAGCATGGCTTTCGATTTATCTATGTTAATGCTCAGTCCAGTTATAGGTTCAAAGGATGTTATTTTATCTAATAAGAGGGGTAATGTAGTCTCCGGGTGGTTTACATAGAGGAGGATATCGTCGGCAAATGCCGATAATTTTAGCTCCTGCGAACCTATTTTTACTCCTTTGAATTCTGGCCAATTGTGTAGTGTACGTAAGATGGGGTCCAGTGCGATATTAAATAGGAGGGGTGATAAAGGGCATCCCTGTCGGGTTCCTTTTTCTAGTTTGAAGCGAGGTCCTTTACAACCATTTATTAATAGTGAAGCCTGTGGGTTTTGGTATATAGTGTGGATGAAGTTTATGAATTCTGAGTCAAATCCCCTTCTTTCCAGAACATAGTATAGATGTGGCCATAGTATTGTGTCAAATGCTTTATTTGCGTCTAAGCTTAAGAGCATATTTCTAGAGTGAGGGGAGTCATGGGAAGAGATAATTGCTGCTATTGCCGCGCGTATTGCTTTAATCGAGTGTCTTCCTTGTACAAATCCCATTTGTGATGGGGTGAGTATGTCCGGTAAGATAGATTGGAGTCGTAGGGCTATTATTTTAGTTAATATTTTGTAGTCAACATTTAATAGGCTTATAGGTCTATATGAAGGCAGTAGTTTAGGGTCTCTGTCTGGTTTGGGTATGAGTGTGATATGGGCTTCGTTAAAAAAAGGTGTTTGGATGTTGTCTTTGTATATGTTTTGGAATAATTCTAGTAAGGTAGGGGCAATTTGGGGTTGGAGCATACGATAGTATTCACCAGAAAGTCCATCCGGTCCTGGTGATTTGCCATTGGGTAGTTTGGATATTACGAAGTTAATTTCATCCATTGTGATGTTTCCAGTAAGGGCAGCTTTTTGTTCTGGCGTAAGGAGGGGTAGGGCTTCATTGGGAATTAGAGATTCCTGGGCGACAGGGTCTACAGGTGAAGAGGCAAATAAGTTTTCAAAGTAGGTTTGGAATTGGGAGGCAATTTCGGAGGTTTTGGTTATAACTTCTCCGGTGGTTGGATGGTTTAGCGATGTGATGATATTACGTCGTTTGGGTGGCGCAGATATCTTCGCCAATAGTTTGCCAGCTTTGTCTCCCCACCTGTAGTACCTGTTTCTGGTATAGTCTATTGAGTGCTTTGCTTGGGTAGCCAAATAGGTTTCGAATATTTGTCTGGCCTGTTTGTATATTTGTAAAGTGGAATCTGATGGGTTAGTGGAATATCTATGGAAGGCTGCTGTCATTTCTTTGTTAAGGGTGTCATGTCTAACCTTGGCTTCCTTTTTCTTTTTGGCAACATATCCAATGATGTGTCCTCGCATGACTGCTTTTGAGGCCTCCCAGAAAATGTCCGGGCGGTCCCAATAGGCTAGGTTTTCGTCCACATAGTTGGTCCAATTGTATGTTAAGTATGATTTAAAATCATCCGAGTTAGACAAGTAGGAGGGGAATCTCCAGATCCGGTCTGTTGGGTGCATATGTGAGTGATTCAGTGCTACCATAATTGGGGCATGGTCAGAGATTACTATGTCATAGATGTCAGCTCTGCTTACGTCAGTTATTAGTTCATTGGCTATTAGGAATTTGTCAATACGGGAGAGGGAGTTATGGGTCAGTGATAAGTGTGTGTGTGTTCTGTCTGTTGGGTTTAGTAGTCTCCAAGGGTCTGTTAATCCTAAGTTAGTGTTTAAGGATAGTAGATATCTGCTTTGGAAGTCTGTGGTTCTAGGTAAGCATGGGGTTCTATCCATAGTGGGGTCCTCTACCATATTGAAATCGCCACCCATAATTATTGGGTATTTGGCTTTGGTTTGGAGGATGTGCTCGAAGCCTTGGATGTATGTGTGAGTGTTTATGTTAGGGGCATATAAATTCACAAGAGTATATTTAGTGTTGTAGATTTCAATGTCTAGGATTATGTATCGTCCCTCTGGATCTATGGTTTCTTCTAGAATGGATATTGGTAGGTCTTTTCTAAACAAGATTGCTACACCTCTGGCTTTTCTATGAAAGGACGCAGAAAGGCACGAACCAATCCATGGGGCTTTTAGCATAGCTGGCTCTTCAGATGTCCAGTGTGTTTCTTGTAATAATATTATGTCGGGGTTAAAACGTTTAAGGCGGGTGACTATCCTTTTCCTCTTGATGGGGCTGCGCAAGCCTCCAACATTCCAGGAGATAAGGGTCAGGGGTTTAGGGGGTAGTGCGGCAATAGATGTAGGAGACGGCATGGCTACTCACCCACTCCAAAGATGGCATAGCTGGACTTCTCCATGTCGTGATCAGTTGAGAACGGGCTTATGTCAGGGCCCCTGCGAGGAGTAGGGGGGGTCGGTGGGACTGCGGCACAGTACCAGGGAAATAAAAGAAAAGTTATCAAGACCTGACGGTTGGATGGCATTTTCAATGATTCAAACAATTTAAAAGTAATCATACAATGTCTCACAGTAACATTTTCTAAACTTTTCCATAACTTCCAACAAAGAATTGTGGGCACCATCCTTTTCAAGGGGTGCGCACTTCTAACTATTAAGCTGAGATAAACATTAATATAAAGCAAACATGTGTGTACAAACTCCATCATAACTTTCTACCCTGGGGGTGTAGTGTATTTGGTAATAAGTGCTTGTGTCTAAGGCGAGGCTCACCTATTTGGGGATCTTCTAGGTGATTTATCCTGCATGAAGTGGAACCTCGCCTCTTCCGGGTCATTGAAAAATAGTGGGGCTCCATTTTCTACCACTCTCAGTTTTGCAGGGTATAGAAGGGCAAACCTCACATTGTGCCTATGTAGGTAAGTGCATACTTCGGAGAATTCTTTGCGTTTTTGAGCCACCGCTACTGAGAAATCTTGAAATATCAAGACTCTCTGGTCACCCATTTTGAAATCTTTTGTTTTGCGGTATGCCGCCAAGATATTCTCCTTTCTCCTATAATCTAAGTAGCGGGCAATTACCGGCCTTGAGCGGTTAGTGGCTTCGTCTCGGGATGGGCCCAGTCTATGCGCTCTTTCAATGTGTGGTATATCAGTGGTGTCTGTGATGCCTAGGGCCCTAGGTAAGTCCACACTTAGGAGGGTTATAAGGGCATTACCTGTGACGGATTCTGGGATACCAATGAAGCGCAGATTATTTCTGCGTGATCTATTTTCTAGATCCTCTATCTTTTCCTGCAGTTGTTGTACGATCCCCTCCTGAGGGGCCGCGTCATCCCGATATTTCTGCAGGTCATCCTCTACATCACTAATACGGGATTCTAAAGCAGTAATGCGAGTAGCATTGGCTTCAATGCGTGCCAGTCCCGCATCCACGCTAGCTTGCAGATTATTAAACCTTTGATCTAAGAGTGGTAGCATGAAATCTGAGATTTCTTTAGCTGTGAGAGTGGAAGGCCTCCCTTCAGGTAGGTCAGGGGAGTCCTCATGAGTACTGCTGGGGGAAGAGGGGCCAGATTTTTGGTTTGCACCTCTGCTTCTCCCTGGTTTGCCAACATTAGCAAGTGGTTTAGTAGGCATGTTTTTTTCAATGAACTTATCCATACCCTAGGGGGTAGGGATTATGTGGGTGATTTGTTATTATCGTTTATATAAGTATGATGTATCTTATTGTTACCCAGTAATACAAGCACAATGTTTGTCCCAGGTGTAGTATTGGTTGAAAAATCAGGGAAACATTTTGTGTGTTCCTAATACAGTTGAATTAAATAGTTGCGATATATTACCTCACCGCTAGGTGTCAGCATAACATCAGCATAATGACATCTGTTATTCAGCTTTTAAAGAAAAAATTTCAGGAAACCAAACACAGAAAAGAAAAAAGAAGAGAAAAAAAAAAAAAAAAAGGGAAAAAAACAGCACCACTAGGTGTCAGTATTGTACCGTAAATAGGAATATAGCAAGTGGAAGCAGTGAATGAGGATTACAGTTCTGCTGATATGTAGTTAGGGTAGCAGTGTTCCTTTCTTTCCTGCTGGTGCAATTGTTGATGGTTTGGTTGCAGGGATGATGATAATACACTGCTGTTGGTGTATTGTTGTTAGGATATTTAGTCTGTAGAGTGTTCCGGGGGCAAGGGTATTCGGCAGGTTCAGTTTGATCCTCTCCCTGTGCTCTCTCCTGTGTGGGTCTCTATTGCTGTCCACTTTCCAGCAGTCTCTGCCAGTAATCTCAGCTTCAGTCTCTGTGCAAGTTACCAGTGGAATGAACTTGAATGTGGGCTTATAGGTGTTTTAACAATAGCTAGGGGTTAATGGACAGGGCAGTATTGGGAGGCTTATGGCGTTTCTCCCCAGCCAGTTCTCTTTTCTTTCTCTTCTCTTCCTCCTCTTCCTCCCTCCTCCCTCCCTCTATAGCAGGCAGCTTTATCCCTTCACCCACCTCGAATATATGGTCAGGCAGGTGTGTGGGGTGCCCTCAGGTCCAAATCTCTGGTCTTGGGTGTTTTCAGGGTGCCCTGACTCCTTTAGGGTCTGTAGGTGCCTTTTCTTTTAACTTGTGTGTGGCCTGCACGAGGAGTTCGTCTCCCCGCTTGCTGAGATTGTTCCTCGGGCGGGTCGTCAGCTGTGGGGTTCCCTCCGCAGCAGGTAAAGGGAGGGGGGGCGAGTTAGGGGCTTTATGGAGGGGAGACAAGGGGGCTGGTGTGTGGGCTCACCAGCGGTCGCTCAGCGCCTCAGGCGTTCCAGTGCGCCCGTTCAGCGCGTCATCCCCGGATCTCCCGCCGTAGCAGCTTGAGGGAGCAGGGACAGGATGCGGCACTCTGAGGGAGATGCGAGGGGGGGACGTCGGTGTGACTGCGCGGCGCGTCAGCCGCGTGTCATCAGTCGCGGTATCTGGTGGTGGTGGGCAGGAGGTAAGAGGTCGTCAGGTTTTGCTGGTCTGGTAGGGGGGCAGGGGAGGGCGTCAAGCGGGCTTACCAGCTGATGAACGCTGTCGGCTGGGATCCTCTGCACACTCCGGGCACACGTGTAACCAGCTTGTTTTATCGGGTCCTAGTTTCGCGCCCTATTGCAGGCGAACAGGCAGGCCTCTTGATTAAAGGCCAGACTCCGGCATTAGACTGCTCCCCCGGCTCCAAAAGGGCGTCAATGTGGCCAGCACAATGTCGGCTCCTCTGTGATGTGTTTTGAGGGCAGCCAGGGTGTAGCTGGAGGGCGATGGTGATGGATTTCCTCCACAGCTACTGGGAGCTCCATTAAAATGCGGCTGCACAAGGCATCCCGCCCACCGGAAGTCCATCACAGGTAACCTATCCAATTAATGATAATGTGGTGGATTCAGAGGTGGGTACTATTTTGATGTTCACAATAAACATTGATGGTTAAAGATCTACACATACACATATGATGGATTGTGCATGGAGAGGGCTCAATTCACTCATAATATCCAACTTAAATACTTTCGTGGGTGCAACAGGTCAGGGAAACTATTGGCTAATCTTGTGCGCTCCCTGACTGCCCCCTCACATATTTTACAAATTGTTTCTTCTTCAGGGGCCCTGGCTTCTGACTAGCCAGGGATATCGGCAGCCTTCCAGTCTTATTATAAACTCATATATGATGCTCCACCTGATTGACCCCTTGAGGATCTACAGTTTTTAGAGAAAGCTTAATTGACGACCCTCACCAAGAAAGAAAGGGATTCTTTAATTTCCCCTGTAACTGAACAGGACCTACTATCGCTAATTAAAACCTTAGCTAAAAGTAAAACTTCTAGTTCCGATGGCTTTAAGGTGCGTACACACGGGTGCAATTATGTATGAAATCGCTGGCAAAATGGTCGCTCAGCGACCATATTGCCAGTGATTTCATGTGCAGCCGGCGATAGATGGCTGGGAGCGCGCTCCCGCGGCCAGCCCTTCATGGTCGCAGGAGCATGCTCCTGTGACCAGCGGCTTCCCCCAGCGATCGCCGGGCAGGAGGTCAGCGCCGGAGAAATCAGCGCTGTTCTCCCATGCCCTGCGACGCTGCTCCCTCCCTCCTCCCGTCACCTGCTGCTGCGCTCCGCCTCCGCCCCGTAGCAGTGTCTCCTTTTCATCGCTGATGAAAAGGAGACACTAGCAATATGATTGCTGGGGATATATTGCTAGCAATATATCCCCAGCAATCATATAGACCCGTGTGTACACACCATTAGAGTTGAGTATTACCAGATGATGAAAAGATCATTTACTCCCCTATTTAGTGCCTCTTTACAACTCCCTCTTATCTGGGACTATGCCCCCTCACACCTTCACTGCGGGTCATATTGTGGTGTTTCTGAAGCCAGGTAAAGGCCCTACCCTTGTACAGTCTTATAGACCCATTTCATTATTGAACAGGACTTAAAAATATTCACTAAACTGTTAGCTCAAAGATTACTGTTGATTCTCCCTATATTGTTGCACACCGCCCAAAATGGATTTGTGAGAAGTCATAATTCTGTGCACGATGTACAGATGCTAAGAGCAGCCATGCACCATATCCGACAGCTTGGCAATAAGGAAGCTGTACTTGTTAGCTGTGATGTGGACAAGGCCTTTGATCGCGTCTCCTGGTCACATCTTCAGAGAATTGTTCAAATCCAACAGTTTGGCCCAGATTTTATAAAAATATTCAACATGCTTTACTCCTCCCCGGAAGCTTGTATAACTGTGAACGGCTTAAACTTCCCCCTTTAAGTTATCCAGAGGAACCCGCCAAGGCTATCCACTTTCCCCTTTGCTATTTACCTTGGCATTAGAGCTTTTAATCCGAATTTTTTTCTAAGGAGGCCTCTTGGAGGGGAGTCTCTTTGGGTGACACTGAACTTAAGGTGTTGGCTTTCGCCGATAGCCTTTTGTTATATATACACCTGTCCTACAAAATATACTACATACTTTTAATGACATTTCAGGGTTTTTAGTTAACTTCCAGAAGAAGGAGGCCTTGGCACTACATCCCGATGAACAAATTGGATGGGGATCTTCCTTCCCCTTCCGCTGGGCCTCTGAATCCTTAATATACCTTGGTTTGCGATTCCCTCGAAATATTGCTGACTGTCACAACATTCAAGTATTTTGGGTGTTTACCTGCTTTGTGAATTCCTGTTGGTTCTACTCTGCCTTCCTCTGCTCCGAGCAGCATGCTGGTACTTGTGTATTTTGGCGGCGCCCACGATGAGGATCGCGTCCATCGTGTGTGAAAAATCGGGTCCATCGCGTCCATCGCGTCGTGTGCATTAACATGGCACACGACGCGACCGACGCGATGGACCCGATTTCTCCATAGGCTTCAATGTTAAAATATTTTAACATTGAAATCGTGTCGGTCGCGTCGGTCTTGTGCCATTATAATGGCACAAGATAAGATGGACTTGATAAAGTCCATTTTACATGGAATAAAATGGGAAATGGGCCAATATGGCCCATTTTTCATTGTATATGTCCCCGTCATGTCCAAATATAACTGCCCCCCCATTGTGAGCGGCACCCCAGTATTGACGTCAACCCGAAGCGTGGCGAGCGCAGCGAGCCCGCGAGGGGCGGCGGTGCGCGTCCTCCGACCTTTTCATACCCCTACTATCCACGTCGGCGTGGAGTTGAGAATAGAATAGTGTGGCGAGCGCAGCGAGCCACCGAGCCCGAAGCGTGGCGAGCGCAGCGGATACCTTCACAGGTAAACGCGTCCCTTCGCGGACTTCACAGGTGTCCGCGTGGCCACGGACACCTGTGAAGCCCGCGTGGGGACGCGGATACCTGTGAAGGTATCCGCGTCCCCTCGCGGGGCTCGCTGCGCTCGCCACGCTTCGGGCTCGGTAGCTCGCTGCGCTCGCCACACTATTCTATTCTCAACTCCACGCCGACGTGGATAGTAGGGGTATGAAAAGGTCGTAGGACGCGCACCGCCGCCCCTCGCGGGCTCGCTGCGCTCGCCACGCTTCGGGTTGACGTCAATACTGGGGTGCCGCTCACAATGGGGGGGTAGTTATATTTGGACATGACGGGGACATATACAATGAAAAATGGGCCATATTGGCCCATTTCCCATTGTTTTCTATGTTAGATGGATTTTAACAACTACATTTGATCTTGTGCCATTATAATGGCACAAGTCCGACGCGACCGACAGTATTTCAATGTTAAAAATATTTTAACATTGAAGCCTATGGAGAAATCGTGTCGGTCGCGTCGGTCGCGTCGTGTGCCTTAACTTTAAGGTACAGGACGCGACGCGATGGACCCGATTTCTCCATCGGGTTCAATGTTAAAAATATTTTAACATTGAAGCCTATGGAGAAATCGGGTCCGTCGCGTCCTGTGCCTTAAAGTTAAGGCACACGATGCCCACGACGGGCGCCGCCAAAATACACAAGTACCAGCATGCTAACCAGTTCTGTGTTAGTTTGGACACTGCAGGCTGATTGCAGCACCTGGCTGAGACCTTGCACAGTCTCCTTGATTAGCAAACTTGTGAGGTAATAGCCCAGTGCCTGACAACTGAGCTCTTTAGTGCCATATAAAGGGCACTTCCTGGCAAGTATTCCTGCAATAGTATAGGCTCACAACCTGCTCCAGTGTTCCTTGTGCTTCATTCTCCAGACTTCCAGTGATTGACCTTGGCTTTACCGTGACAACTATCCTGCTTAATCCTTCTGTACTGCTGCTAGTGTTTTTCTGTGTATGACCTAGTAGTAGTAGTAGTAGTAGTAGTACGTTTATTTATAAGGCGCCGCAAAGTGTCCGCAGCGCCGTACATAGCAAACAAAAAAACAAATTACAAGGTAACGTACAGGGTGTGTTGAAAGATGCAGTATAAATAGGGGTATAGCTGGTCGAACTAAAATCAGCATCAGTTCAGAAGTAGGTGTCAAAATTGTCAAGGAGACTGAAGATGAAGTAGAGGAAGGGAAGAACAGGACAGGTGAGGTAATGAGGTAGGGTGAGTACGTGAGGAAGGAGGGCCCTGCTCATAAGAGTTAACATACTAAAAATAGGTGGGTGGACGAACGAAATACAATAGGATAAGTAGGAACGGAGGGGAACGGAGGCAGGATAGGAGGATCAAAAGAGGTTAGGAGGAGGGATAGGCTAGTCGAAAAAAGTGGGTTTTGAGGGAGCGCTTGAAGGAGGTAAGGGAATCAGATAGCCTGATAGATAGATAGACCTAGCTTCCCCTCGACCCTTCTCATGCCTGCTCCCTGTGTACTGCATCCGTGACATCCTGTGTATGACCTCGGCTTGTTCTGTTACCATTCTCCTGCCTGCTCCCTGACTACTTCTCCCAGTGTATGACCCGGCTAGTCTGACCATGAGCATTCCAGATCTTATCCTGCCTTACTCCCAGTGTTTACCAGCACCATGTGGGAAACCTGTCCAGGGGACCGCGACCACCGTACCATGTGCAGCAAAGCCCAAATCCTGCTTGGAGGGGTCACTGGCGAAAACAAGCGGTGCGGTTAGACTCCACACCCCCGAATCAGGTCAAGCCAATTCCTGGTATGGTATTTACCATCCCGAGTCTTAAGACCGTGAAACTGACCTTTACTCAGCTAACTTTTCTAACTGTATTTCTCATATGTTATCCGACTTCGATAGGTGCAAACACTTACCACTCTCTTACATGGGTCGCTGCCATTTATTCAAGATGGTTTCCTTCCCGAGGCTCCTCTACCCCATTCAGATGCTGCCTTTTCTTCTGACTAAAAGTGATGGTCTAATTGTTAATAGAGCACTCACTAAGTTCATATGGGCAGGCAAACATCCAAGGATTATTGAAACTACAACAGCAACCACCACTGGGGGAGGAGTCAATCTCCCATCTATTCAAGACTACTCTTTGGATTCCAATTTAAGGTCTGCACTGGACTGGGTGAGGGGTTCAGATAATTTTACCTATTGTTCTTTAGACCAGGCCTTTATTCCAAATATTACTATTGATGCGTTACTACACAAACTGACCGCCTCACTTCCCAAGACATTGAAGGATAATCCACTAATTGAATCACCCTATGCGGCCTGGCATCTAGCACATAAATGTCTACATTTAATTTATTCTAAGTACATATTCATCCCTTTAATCCATAATGACGATTTTCAAGGCGGAATGGCAGATACTATTTTCCTTGAATGGCACCTATGGGGACTCCGCTTGGTTCATCAATTTTTGAAAGGAGACGGCTCACCCATACTTGACCTGTCTGACTTTTTTAAAATTATATCTCCAACTCAATATCCCTTTGTTTGCATACTTTCAAACACGCAGCTACATTACGAAACTGATGGCCAGTCTCCTCACACAGGAGCTAAACAAGTCTTTCAACAATTCAATCATTGAACTCAAGGGAGGGCCTATCTCCAATTCTCTACTTTATGACTATATACGAGTGACATTAGATCTCTCACAAGTAACTACCGGCTTAACCAAATGGTGTGAAGTCTTTTCCAATATATCAATACAGTCCATTATTAAATCATCTGTCCTACTAAATAAACAATTGGTGTCTGCTTCTTTATGGAAATGCAACTCAAGATATTATACAGGGCTTATTATTTTAAACTTATTGAATCACGTGCCCCAAAATTCTATAATACCTGGCTACCCTACATCAACTCATTACCGGACACTGAAAAAGAATACATACACTTTGCACGCCTGTCTACTTGGTACAACATGACCACTCTAGAGGCGGGCAAACCTCCCTTTTAACTAATATTGTATTTTGGGGCTTATGGTGCTGGATTACGAGATTTCTGAGACCTACCCTCTATAGACATTTACAAATGCACTTTTTGATATCTACGATTATAATACAGTTGTTGTATTGTATGCCTTCTATCACAATGTAAACTATGACCCTTGGTGGACTATCACATGTAGATCTTTCCATGTTTTATGTATATGCCTGTCCCTGTATCTTATTACTTTTAATGTACCGTTCTTCTTTCTTTAATAAAACAAATTATAAAAAAAAACAGATCTACACATGAACAGATCTACACATGGGCAGATCTGGGGATGTGATGCTGCTCGCAGTACTCCAAATGCGGCATAATGATTGACATGATGCTGACGTTTAGGGTTGGCTAGGCAGCATTCCTATAGAAATCACTGTGTCTTTATGCACCCTGAGCACTTCTCATTCTTTTTTTCCCTCCCTGAGGACTTCTAATTTCTCACCTTCTGAAGCGATGTCTTCTTGTTTGTATTTATTGTCATAAAAAGTATTTTGGTTCATAAATATTATTCTCACTTGTGGACATGGATGAAATTGATTCAATGTACAGAAGATCACAATGCATTTTTTTTCTTCTTCGGGGGTCATTCAAACACAGAAGCATTTTAAAGAATTACAAAGTAGGTGCTTCACAGAAAATGTAAGTGTTTCAATGTTTGGTTTTCAACAATCAATATTAATCAATATTAGCTGCTTTTGATAGGGTCACTGATTCAATGGGCCTAGTATGTGGGTGATTGGCTTAAAACAATATTAATCGTCCTATTGCAGAGTACCATTGGATAACCAAAATTCTGTGGACCAAACACCAAGGATGGACTTAATACAGCATCATTGAAAAATCCAAATAGGCCAGATAATCAATATAATAAACAATCACTCACTGTATGATTTATACAAAGCCGTCTGGCGCTGTCTATATATTCAATTAATACCTATTCTACCAGTACTCTCCCACCCATTGTGGCATTACTTTAGGAGATTATTTAGGGTATTTATCATGTTAGATGTCTGACATAAATTACAGGCACATGTGTAGTCAATAAGTCGACTTACTGACCTTACAGAATTGGCAATTACGGGGTTATAATTACCTGATACTATAGGTCATATGATATTACACTAGCTGCGTGTATAATATAATACATTCCAAGTGAGGTATTCACTTAATGAAAGCGAATTGCAATGAAGTTGCTGATGATACTATTATTATAAACAAGCTATTCAGAGCAAAAGATCATGAGGATATATCTATGTGACAGAGGGTAATAAAGCATTTGATTAAAAAGTGTAAATACAAATAAAAACAATACAGATAATCTATTAGATGCTAGCACAATCGGTCTTTATCACATGAAATATACTAACACATGCGGTGTGCTCCTTGGCCGCCATCTTATTTTTAAACACTTTCATTGTCATGTCTTCTATGTATATATTTAGCATTTTTACAATTTGTTTCAATATAAGTTAATTATTTATCTTTATTTCTACTAGGTGCACCACACATAGGACAGCTCTTCTTTTCTTGGTTCTTTGGAATTATGGACACTAACCGTTCTTAGGGCCTAATTGCTATTTGTGTGGGGTGCAATTCTGTGAAATTCAAATGCAGACACCACCTGCATGCATTTGTGTAATACGGGTGCTGCATCATTGGATGTAGCCTTGTATCACCACAAACTGTTTTTAGACATTGGTCAGCCTACGTAAGCTGAAGGCCATCAGATCTGGACACCTAGGGCCAAAATGTCCAACGATGCTGGTCCTTCACCCGGCATGCCTTAAAAATGGGCGCAGCACTCTTCTGTTTAGAAAAAACACCCCTAAAATACTCCAGCATGTCTATCATACTGCAGCTTACAGAGGGTTGCGAGCAGTATCGAGAGACCTGTTCAGCACAGGCACATAATGGGTCTTGTGCCTGCACAGACCCTCACACTATTGGATTTGTATATAAATGTTAGGGTTTACAGACAAATCTGACTCAAGTGATAATTCCTCCCACTTCCACAGATATCTGCTCTAGAATAATAATTATAGTAGATTTATAAGGTGCTGCATGTCAGATAGGCATAGTGCACAACATGCTTAATACAGGGCACTGCTGGCGCAAGAGGAAGAGTGCAGCTCAGAGTGAAGATTGGGTTAGATGTTGAGGGTTCATTAGTAGGGGTAGAATAGGTGGGAGTAGAGTAAATACTAACAGAGATGGAAATAAAGATGTGAAGGCTGTAGGAGAGTCTGATCGGGTGTGTAGCAGTATGGGAAAAACTCTTTAAAAAAAACTAGTCTTTAAATTAAACAAATGCTGAGGACTGAGCTTTAATGGTCCAGTGTTTCCTAACCTCGGCCCTCAAGACCCCTAAAATGTCATGTTTTCTAGAACTCCTGTGGCTATCTGAACTGTGTTAGTTGGGAATAAATGTTCCACTTGTGCACCAGCAAGGGGTCTGCAGGACATGACTTCTCAGCGGTCCTGAAGGCTGAGTTTGAGAAACCCTGGCTAAGATCATACAATGACTTGGTGAACATATTTTGTTGATTCTGAGACACCATGTTAATTTGTGTCAACCTGGCTTTTGCCACCTCCTTTCAGCTGCTGGACACAGAGCTCAGCTGTCAGCTGTCACAGAGCTCAGCATCCTATTTATCCATCTTTATCAGTGCCCCATCACTATGTCCCTCCTGGTTAGTCTGCACCCATGAAGTGCTCTGTTCCTGCATAAACAGAAAACACCTCACACCCACAATTCATTTTCGCATTGTCAACTATCTAACACTGCATCTTCTCTTGACTGCTGGCAACATTTTACCCAACCCTGGGCCCTGTGCAATCCCCACTATCTGCTCACATTGCTCTTTCTGCTCCAATACTTTCCATCCAGCTCATACTGTACTTTAAATCCCTGCAAACTGACCCACATATCTCCCCTACTTTTCCTTAATTTTTCCTGTGAACTTTGGAACAAAACACCTGGTAGTAACAATGCCTGGTAAATTTCAGTTCCGGTGCAGGGAGGATTCTTCAGGTGACAACAGCTCTGGAAGTGGGTGTTCATAGTCACAGCACCCCAGCCATGGAGGCTGGCGTCCATCGCTAGAAGCACCCAATTCAATAAACCGAACTGTAGACCCTCCACCAAATGACCACTCTGTATCCACAACAGGAGAGAAATTCTCAACTGAGGAGATAGACAAACTAGCTAGTGGAGGTAAAGGTGAGATACCATCCACTTGGAGAAGAGATTTAGCTGGAAAGTACAGGAGTGAAAGCGGCCATATGGCAGTGCCTCAAACCCTTCTACCCTCATGCTTAGAAGTAAATGTAAAGATGAATTGAGACCCATTGAGGTTGTAGAACTTGTCTGACCTATACCTGAATGGCCTGAGCTTTGCCCTGAGGGAGATAAACCTTCCAAAGCTCTGTGTCAAGTATCATGCCCAGGAACTGAATTCTCTGAAGAGGCAGCAAGTGGGAATTTGGAAAATGTATTATCCAACCATATTTAGATAAGTACATGAGTGAAGAGAATGCTCTGACTCAGCTGTTTCTTGGATAGAGCTTTGATGAGGAGATCATCCAAGTAATTGAAAATGTGCACACCCTGAGTTTGCATATTAGACATCATTACCGCCATGATGTTGGTGAACATTGGTGGAGCCGTGGAAAGTCTGAAGGGTAACGTCTGAAACTGGTAGTGGTACAAGAGAATAAAAAATGAGGTTCCCAAATGGGAATGGGGAAGTAAGAGTCCTTGATATCCAAAGAAACCAAGAACTCTCCCACCTCTAGAACAGCAATCACCGAATATCTTGAATTTGAAAATCCTCAGACTGAGCCATCTGGCTTGGGGACCATAAACAAACTGGACTAAAATCCTGTGTCTGTGCTGTTGTGGAACCAGAACAGTAGCCTTGCCACCAGCAACCAGTTGATGGCATCCTGCAAATGTTTTTCCATCTGAAACTGGTAAATCAAAGGTAGAAATGAGATCTCTGAACCAGCCATCCTGGCAGGATCGATCCCAAACCTCTTGAAAATCCTTAAAACTTGAGAAGTGGTAGCTCGAGATGGAAGCATACCCACATCCCTGGAAGCTTTCACCAGGTAACTAGCCATTTCACAAATGCGTTTTACTAACAGAAGTTCTGTCAAGGCCGCTCTGTGGAATTGAGGGTATTCTCCAATTTGTGGTCCGATGGGTCCTTTAAAGAGGTAGTCCCAGGAACCTTAAGAACAGTTTACTTAGTCAAATGCAAAGAGAAAAGAGAAAAAGTACTCTCTGTATGTTTTCCCAATATACCTTTCCCCATGTAGACATTATAAAAATAGTGGATTTTCATACATTATACCACATATATACCTAAAAATTTGTACGTGGTACTGGTGCACAGGTTTTTTTTCCTCAATATACCTTTCCCCATGTTGAAGTTAGTCAAATGCAAAACAGATGGATCCGCTGTAGGAGGGGGTTTCCCACTTTAGTATGGAAAAAGGGTACGATGAAAGAATCTGTTTTAGGATCTGAAACTTTTTATCTAGGAGAACCCAGGCCCAAGCTAACCAGTCATCAAGGTTCTGCAAAACACACAAAAAATGTGACAGAATATGTTGTTTGTCTTTTCAAAAAAGGAAGTTGTGGATTGGATCCGGGAACCTGCAAAACCTGTCGCACAGCCAGGATGAGATTGTCAGTGCCCTGAGAGGGAGACTGAATCTTCCACAGGATTATCCTCATCTGAGCGGATGAATTCAACCTTCTCCAATTGAGGAATATACTCATCCAAGTCATTGGACTGTAACACCATTTGAAGCTTCAAATGAGGCAGATGAAGTTTAGTGTGCAGAATCTATAGCAGAGGTCAAAACCTCCGACAACCTTGCCCTGAGCCCAAACCATTTCTGGAGGGGCCCTAAATTCCGCCCTATCCTTGTGAGTTGCTCCCAGCTCGGAAGATATATCCGACATGACTCCAGTCAATGTGGAAAATTCAGGCAGATGAATCATCCAACACTAGAGGATCTGTAAAGGAAGAAGTCTCCTCATCGTTCTCACCTGCAGCACCTGATACTCCCAGGTGGTCTCCTATCCAAATACTAACCAGGCCCAGCACTGCGTAGCTGCCGACAAATGAGCTTGGGTCTATCCAGGGTGGAGTGACTGTAGGTTGTCCTACAACCCTTTCATGTAAAGAGCTTCTGGGAGCCCTTGTGTCACACCAGGGGTCTGAGTCGCAGAGACTAAGACCTCTGGTGGGGGCCTGGAATCAGGGAGGCCGCAGAAGACCCCTGCGCATATAGCTTGCGCGACAGTGCACCCAGAGGCAGAAAAGTGTCAGTGGTAAAATACAACCAGTTTTATTATAATGCAGGAAGGTGGTAATGTAACAGGCAGTAAGGTTTGCAAGGTGAAAGTCTCTGAACAATAAGGGGGAAATTTACTAAAGGAAATTTGTAAAAAAAATAGGTGTATTTGTATCGAGAAATACACTTATTTTTGATATTTACTATCCCGAAAATACGGCAATTCGTTTTCGTATTGATGTGCTATCAATACGAATACGAATTGCCGTATTTTCGGGATAGTGAATGTCAAAAATAAGTGTTTTTCTGGATAAAAATACACCTATTTTTTTACAAATTTCCTTTAGTAAATTTCCCCCTTAGTCTCTTGAACAGGAAATGCAATACGCTACTGTAATGATGGAATGGTGGTTCGATGTTGGAACATCAGAATCAGGATGACTTGATGAGATATGGAAGCAGGATGGAATATGAAGAAACAGAATCCGGAATATCGGAACTACTGTTGATGATGGAACATCGGAGTTAGGATCGATGACGGAACATCGGAACTGGGATTGATGGCGGAATATCGGATGAGGATCGGAATCCTGGAGCTAGGTTGGAACCGGCAGGTGAGTCTGGCAACGGACACTGAATCACAGGAGATAGTAAACCTGGATGATCACAGGAGATGATAAACCTGGATGATCACAGGAGATGGTAAACCTGGATGGTCACAGTCGATTGTAAACCCAGACAGGCTCAGGAACTGGAACACCTGGAGAATCACACTGCAGCAAGGAGAGACAAACACCAACAGGCAACACTTGCATGTAGAAATGACAACTGCAATGGAGTGAGCGCTCCCAGCATACTTATACCCACAGGTTAGCCATGATTGGCCGGGCAGATATGACAGGAAGATCACTCGGATCACGCAGGATTGGACAAGGAAGACATGTGACTGGGAAAACATGGCAGCCGCCATGTCAGACTAAGGCGGGAAAGACTGTTGGTAGTTGCCATGCTTGTGGCCGGGAGCAATGGCGGCAGACCGGGAGCACTGGACACTGTCACTGTGTGTGAGGGAAGCTGTGCGCCACGCAGCCGTGGACTCAGCAGCGCTAAGAGGACTGGAGGATGGCTGAGATGAAGGCACACAGCACCCAGGATGCCGGCTGTATCAGGACTTGAAACCTAAGCTGAGCCTGCGCAGACACTTAGCCGGTAAGAGAGCTTGCTTCAATACCCGGATTGTGACACCTTGGATGAAGCACCTCTGCTGATCATTCTCATACCATCATACATAGCAGAGAAGCACCCAGAAAAGCACTGTTCTGTGATGAAGAGAGAGCAATAGTGAAAAAAAATAAAATATATATATATATATATATATATATATATATGCAAAAGAAATAGAGAAGACGCACCAATGAGCAAAATGTAACAATACTTTACTTATGCAACAAGGCTCACATACATTGGGGTTAAAAATCTTATGCTTGCCAGCCAGATAGTTATCACCGTCACAGCCCGGACATCAATGTGTAAGGAACGCCACCGCTCAGCTGCTGCCGTCAAGCCGCAGACCAAGACACAGCTGACACAAGACGTCTCCACGTCGGACCAAGAAGAAGCCACGCACAACGCGTTTCGTCACACATATATACGGTTTGAATAAACCTGGAGCCAAGGGTAACAGTCACAGCAGCAGGGCATTCAGCAGAATATCCCTTTTTAAATAGTCTCCGATTTAGCCTCACTTGGGTGTAGACTTTAGCTCAATGAGGGCCAGATGTACTAAGCTTAAAAAGTGATAAAATGGAGAGTGATAAACAACCAGTCAATCAGTGCTTAAATGCCATGTCACAGACTGTGTTTGAAAGATGACAGGTGGGAGCTGATTGGTTAGTGGCTTATCACTCTCTATTATCACTTTTCAGGCTTAGTACATCTCACCCTGAGCCATTGCTCTTCTTTGATTGATGGGGATACTTGAACCAGGGTATGTGGAGTAATGTGCTATTAACCTGCTACAATTTAGTAGAAACTGTGGGCCCGATTCAGAATTGTTTGCAGGGCTGCTAATATTGAATGTCCACACATGCTGCACATGTGCAAGGCCACCCTGCGAACAAAGGCAGCACGTGCTGGTCATTCACAAAAAAATTCAGTTGGCCAGTGTTTGGGGCCAACATCTGCCCATTTTCTGGGAGTATCGAGGAAAACGCAGGAGGCTCCCAGGCGTTTTCAAGGAGGACCTCTGATGTCAGCTCTAGCTGGAACTCCTCTTCTGCATAGCAACACAGAGTAAGTATTTGGCTATGAGAATGCTGCACACAGGGGTAGGGGAATCCATTTGATGGTGACTAATTGCGAATGGAATTGCAGCTGTGCACAGGGGCGGATTTTCACTCTGGCGGGGAGGCTGCTAACTGATAGCTGGGCTCCGGAGATCCACAGCCCAGTGATCAGGTCTGAATCGGGCCCTGCGTCCACCACTTCCCCATACAGGATAAAGACTGAGAAGCTGTGCAGTATCATACCTCCCATCATGACGCATTCCAGGAGGAACATTATGATGTTCCTGGACTTCCCTCTTAATGTATAATTGCCATCACCTGTATTAAAAGTAATTGATAAGAAAGGTGTTTCAACACAGGTGATAGTAATCATAAATTAAGAGGGAAGTCCAGGAACAGAGAATTATGTCCCTCCTGGAGAGGTATGATACAGAGTACAGTTATGTGTGACTGGTGTACCAGCATACAGTTTGGCAGCCAAGATGGAGGAATTGCTCTTCTTCCTTTATGCTTGAACCAGTGATGGTTTGTTCGAATGCTAACACAGATGTCTAACCTCATCATCAGCATCGATGACAACAGAGCAGGAAGTGGAACACGCGCATGTGCTCTGGTCTGCTGGCCGCGTGTCACGCCTCGCTCTGACTAGCACTTTGGCTCCACTACAACCAGGCTGTGTCTGAGCACGGTCTGGGCGTGTCTAGTTGAAGCGAGACGTGTAACGCACGTGAGACAGGCTCCGATAGGCTGCTGTGTAATGAGTGTCTCTGTAGGGGGCGTGGTATAGGAGACAGTGGCGGCTGTGTCTGTTCCTGGTTCTTTCTGCACGTAGAAGCTGTTGCCCCGTGTGTGCAGGTAAGCGGGTGAACAGCGGGGTATCCTGTCCAGTCTCACCAGCATCTCCTAAATCCGAGCACTTCTGCCCATTGTCAGCAGGGGGAGTTATTATTTGCTTCATCTGTTAACTGCCCAGCACAATAGCACATACAGCGGCGTGCCTCCTGCGCCCGCAGCCACATGTTGGGTACATGCTGCTGGGGCTTAGTCCTATTCGTGGCATGTGTAGTTTTGTATAGTGAGCAGAGCTGCATAGAGAACTAACACTACCCGCCCCAGTACACATTTTCCGGGTCAGACAATGGACACAGGGTAACGTGTGATACCTGGCTGCGCCCATACCCTGGGAGATGAGTGCTTTTAAACATGGATTTGCGTATACAGGATCTATTCCTGCAGGTAAGTAACACTAGTCACCGAATGGTGTCATGTAGCATTAGGGCTGCCCATTCACTGGCACCAGATCAGTCTTCTTGATCAGTGGTTCCCAACCTGGGATACATGTACCCCTGGGGGTATGCCAATGCCATAACTACCTAATTTGCGCACCCCACCCCCCTGTCTGCAGTATGGGGGCAGCCATTTTTTAAGTGTCAGTTTTCATTATAGCAGCCGGGAGAGACGGGACCGTGATGGCAGGCCAGGTACCGGCAGACAGCAGCTGGTAACTATAGCCCCGCAGACCCCCGGCGGTTACACTTTCTCTGGGCCTCCCCGCCACTGCGGGGGCTGCGGAGATATAGTTGCGCCACTGGGGTATGCTGCAGACTGGTTGGGGGTACTTGAAATAATATTGGTGATGGTGGAAGAAGTTACCTGTTGCCGTGGAGATGAACCACATTGTGTCACTTCCAGTTCAGTCTGCATGCTTTTGCCTGACTAGCAATCCACTGGAATATGTCTGTGGTGATACCAGACATCCGCTTCATCTGTCTTCCGCTGACCCACATGGAAGAAGCAGTGGCATTAATCCTCAGTTCACAGCCAGCGGCCAGACACCGAGGAACCCCATTCCTGAAATTCCTGACTGCACATTACTCATCAATATAAGGACACGCATACGCATACACTCCACTTGTAAGTACTGTGGATATTCCAAATTAAGAGGAGGGGGTACTCCTAAACGGAAAGCCTAATCAAGGGGTATGGGAAAGAGAAAAAAGGTTGGAAACAGCTGTACTAGAGCCATGCAGGATCACCATGTCTCCATTTATTGCAGAATATTACCAGTACTCCAATTCACTCAAATTGATATTTTGACAGCTTTGGCTTCGGGGTGAAGTCAAAATCCTTATGAATAAAATGACCACTGATGTCACTAGCACGTGACGATGCACAACAGAGGGAGTAGCAAGGTTCCAACATGGGAACCCAAATGTGTTAGAATTCTATAGTATTCTGCACTCAACCCATCAGGGCCTGGTGCTTTGCCCCTGGCAAGTTTTCCTATGACCGTTCTTATTTCTTGATCTGAGATAGGCTTTACTAGGTCTGTGTTCTCCAACTGTGTTAACTTTGGAATGTTAGCTTTCGTGACAAAATCCATTACCAAGTAAGGATTATCGGGAGGTGTTTTCAGAAAAAAACCTGTCCGTATGCACCTATGCACCTTTTCAATCTTTCATCTGCCTTCCCGTATTTTTTTTTTTAAATTCTTTTCTTTATGCCTCATTGGGTTTTATCCATCATCCTGGACAGGGAGAAAATCGCTCAGAGCGATTTTTAGCCTTGCGATTTCAGCGATCATCGCTGTGTAAAAACGCCCAGTGTGTATGCACCTTAAGTTAGATCAGCAGGTAAAGCTTGAGGGCACATTAATCTTCTTTTTAGTTTTGTTGCTTAGTACCACCCTCCTCCTCCTCATCATGTAGTTTCCCCAGCACACTATACTGTGCAGCTGCCAGTGAGGGACTCCATGATTTTTGTCTTCAGTGTCTTAAGCACTAATTCTGTCTTATAGGTCCCCCATTGTCAGCTACCTGGGGATGCTCTGTCTGCTCCATGTCATCTCCCTTATTCCTCTGCAGAATAGAGCAGGGGGAGATCTGCTTAAGTCTATAAGTGTCTGTAAAGCCCCGGACACACGGCGGAGATATATTGCTGAGCAATATATGGCTGAGCAATATATTGCTCTGTGTCTCCTGTTCATCAGCGACCAGAGATGGTCGCTGATGAAAAAGAAACTGCCAGGTGGAGCCCGGCAGTGGAAATCAGCTGGTCGCAGGAGCATGTTCCTGCAACCAGCGATCACTACAGGGGTAAAAACGGGAGCGCGCACCCGGCGATATATCGCCGGTGCACACTCCTATCGCGGGCAATATGGTCGCTCAGCGACCATATTTCCCGTGATATTACACAAAATCGCCCCCGTGTGTACGCACCTTTAGCGCTTATTGGGTGTGCTTCAGCAAATGGGCAAATCCATGTTTCGCTGGGGCAGGTGTAACATGTAGAGAGAGTTAGATTTGAATAGGGTGTGTTCAATCTGAAAGCAGTGTAAAAATAAAATGTCTAACATCTGTGGGCTTCATGGAAAAACAGCCAGTATTTGCCCTGCAGAGAAACTGGATGCAGTGAAAAGGTACACCACTATTGGTCGACACATAAAAGGTCTTCCACAATTTTCTTCCAAAAAAAAGATTTGTTCATACTTTACTATGCCAAATGGACATGGCGAGGGAATGTAATAGTGTGCAGAGCGCAGTGAGGCACGGTGCCTGAATGTGCTCACCATTTGAGGGGATGCAGTACACAAATACAGTGCCCATGTTGACATAGACACAAAAGCTTCAAACTCATGTCAACCGTATTTAAATTGGTTTACAGGGGTAACATGGTGCTTATCTCAAGGGGTCTGCCTGATCTATGCCAAAAGGTGTCTCCCAAACATTCCAAAATAAGATAGTAACAGAAATTGATGAGTGGTATAGATAACTGTATTGACTACTTCCCTTATATTTCTGTGGATGTCTCCTTTGTGGTTCCTTGTATTCTTCGATTCTGCCGCTCTCAAAAATGTATAAACGGAGAAAAATTCAAAGCCATGTCAAGTACAGTTGTAGACTCAGACATATATTTCCTTTATACAAATTGAGAGTGATGGCGTACCAAACACACAGTTTATAGGATGAAACAAACGCATCAAGGTATCTTCTTTTTTTTTTTTTTTAATCCTCAAGATGGCGTACCGGTACTCACGGTAAGTTGAAGATAATAGAGCTCATCAAGGTATCTTTCTCTTGTGTTTTATTCTCAATAAAATGAATTAACTATGGTATAAAATGTATGAAAAGCAGGTTTAAAGTGGCGGATGGATGGCGCTCAATGTGATTATAAAGTGAGGTAAAATCCGGATATCGCTCACAGTAAAGAACACAGGATTGCCTATCCACCTCACCCATTTCTCACCTGATGATCACACTAGGTCTGGATCAACATGTTTCGAGAGTGATACTCTCCTTCAGGATCCCAGACCAGTGTGCTGTGGGTTGTCCTTTTTATGATGTAATCTACTTCCGGTTCCGGGTTACGTAACCCGGAAGTGTCAGTGTTGATTTTATAAGTAAAATTAAGCATTTTTATAATGTTCCCCCAATTCATAAATGTACAGTATGGCATAATACCCTCCTGGGCAATGCCTATCTATGTCTGTAGTGGTAAACTTTTAGATGATGCAACCACATTGGCCGGAAGTTTATGCGCCGCCGCCGGAAGTCTTAATGCCTCGATTCCGAACGTTTGGCGTGTCCTCCTCCCTCGCCTTTATTTTCAACCCCCCAAAAAAGGGAGTGCCCAGTTATCTATACCACTCATAATTTTCTGTTATCATGTCAACCTTATGTTTGTGTCGACCTAATGCATGTTGGGTCATTCAATGAAAATGTTCTTTTCATATAACGTTTGTTACCAATTTTCATGGCAAGCTATACATCAATGTATCATGTACCGCACAAACATTTACGTTGCACAAAATGATCAGAACATATGCTCAAAAAATATATATTTCACTTGATGTGTCCAGGCAAAATGTAACGTGTGTTACCCTGGAATGACCCTGTGGACCTTTTCAGTGTGTCGACCTTCTTCCTGTCAACAAATAGTGATTGACCTATTGACTGACCCATACCCCAGAGAAACCATATAAATGTATGTGCTCCCCTTTCATAGTAACATGGTTTGTTCCAGACACAAAACTACTTTCTTTTTGTGATTGACTGAATCTGGGCATTGTCAGAATTTACTTCAAATGACCCAGTGTTTTTGCTGAAGCTCAGATGCTCTCTTTTTTTTTCTTCAATCATAACTTGCATGTATTCACACAATCTAATATAAGCACAATGGTTTAAGTGTACATAAATACATATGTGGCGATTTTGTGTCCTTTTCTAAGTGATCTGACTTAGGGCCTTATTTTGGTTCACTCTTTCTGACAAAATCCTTCTTAGATGGACAAAACCATGTGCACTGCAGGGGGGCAGGTGTAAAATGTGCAGAGAGAATTAGATTTGGGTGAGATATTTTGTTTCTGTGAAGGGAAAATACTGGCTGCTTTATTTTTACACTGCAATATAGATCTCACTTTAAAGTAAAACCCCACCCAAATCTAATTATATCTGCACAAGTTACATCTGCCCCACCTGCAGTGCACATGGTTTTGCCCATCTAAGAAGGATTTTGTCAGAAAGAGTGAACTAAAATAAGGCCCTTTATTTGACATGGTCACGCTTAGAAAATGACCCTACATCGCTGCGTGTGGTGGGGCCATGGCTATAGTGATGTGTGGCCCCGCGTGAAGCTATCGCCGGGTGATGTAGACCATGCATGCATGAAGAACACTGGCCCTAACAGATCGCTCCGCACACAGTGCTCTGTGATGTGGCTGAGCGATCTAACATTGCTCAAAGCGCTCTGCAATATCGTCATGGCCCCTCAACAATTTTATTGTTTGATTTTTTTTTTTTTTTTTTTATGAAATGTAGTTATTGATGTAAAATATGATGGACTAGACGCTGCAGCAGTGCATTCACTGTGCAATGCTTATAACTGCTGAACAATATGGCATCATAAATGGTGTACACACTTTGCTAGGGAAGGGCGATTTTGACTTAATTAAAATACACTGTGACAATATTTAGTCAATATTTCTTTGCCTGCACAGTCTATTTAAACACAGAAAAAGTACACATACGGACACATTGTCCCAAGAATGAAGTTAATATGATGTGACACAGTTAAGGTCCAAATTATACAATTTATTATACAAGAAGGGAATGGAAACCACAAGTCAAAACTGATGGTGGGATCTAGTCCCGCAGGATTCTGTACACTCAGGTTGCAGCAACAAATGTGAATGTAGCTCGGCCTGAGTAGTTGCTGCTGTGGGTTCTGCTGGTGAGAGCAAAATGGGTCCTGGACTGTTAAGCTCAGCACCACTGCAGAAGGCTTATACTTCTGTACTACTGGTAGGGAATATGGATTGTAAGCTCCACTGGCACAGGGACCAATGTGAATGTTTCAAATATCCTCTAATGCTCTACGGAATGTGTGTACATGTGGTAGGGAATATGGATTGTAAGCTCCACTGGCACAGGGACCAATGAGAATGTTTCAAATATCCTCTAATGCTATATGGAATATGTGTGCGCTCTTAGGACATTGTGCCCATATGTGTACTTTTTACATTGTTTATTTGTACCTCTAGATCAGTGATTTTCAACCTTTTTACCTTGCGGCACACTAAATAAGATTTTCAAATTGCCAAGGCACACAATGAGATCCCCACAGGGCAAAAAATCCAAACCTATTTGCCTCCATATAAAAAAACACAATCACACTGGTCCCCATAGGTAACAAAACTAAAATACACTGGCCCTTTACATGAAAAAAAGAGACCAGTAAATAACAGTTGAACTGGTGGTGGCTGTAATCTGGTCTGGGCACCTCTAGATCTGGGGGCACACTTGAGAGCAGCTGAAGGCACACTAGTGTGCCACGACACAGTGGTTGAAAAACACTGCTCTAGATATTTGATGTTCTCTCTATCTTGTACACTAAGGGCAGTGGGAACATTGATTAATTGTGCAGTCCCTGAAACAATTATCTCTGTATTCTTGGGCAGGGCAAAAGTACTGTACATAAGGTGTGATTAGTTAGCTAGGCAATTTTAACTATCTAGTCAAAATTACCCCACTAGTCGCGCTGTGTATACACACACCCTTAATCTGACCGATATGTTGAGATCAGTTGTGCATTTACACAGTACTATTATGTAAATGGTCCGATGAATTGTTTAGATTGTTAATAATGGCAGGCATGTATTATAGAAGTTATTCTTCCTCCACTAGGGGGCACAGGGATACAAAGGTGTTAACCTGGAGATGAGAGCATCTGGGCACCAAATGTTTTTTTTTCCCAGCAGCTAAGGCGTTTCTCTACACAATACTCCTCTTCCAGCGCAGGCTATTCAGTTTAAGTTTGGTGTCACAAGGAGCGCACACCATTTTGTCTGTTAAGTGGGCTCCTCCGTTAGGTTTATAGAATTTTGTTTGTCTGACATAACATAGTGGTCTGTGTAAGCTTCCTATTGGAAGACCGCACAGTTGCTCCGACACCCAGTGACGGTGGCACCAACACCAGCAACTGGGTCACCGACTTCCGCCACTGTACTCTGGGGAGGCCAGCTCACAGACAGATCCTGTGTCCTGCAGCGGGGCAAGTAAGCTTGGCTCCCTAAGTGAGCCACAACAGTGTAGGAGAGCACTGGGGGTACTGGTTTTTATCAGTCTTGGGGTGCCCTGCTCTAAACACTGGACCACCAGGGCACCTATGGAACAGGCCATACTTAACCGCCATTTCTGAGAAGGTTTACAACAGCAGGGAAGTTTGTGTGTGTGGGGTGGGGGAGGGTGTAAGCTCCTCTTCCAACCCGAGGGGCACTCACTCATAGTGACAGCCCACCTCAGTCAATCTCTTCTGTCTCTCCGCCTCAGAGCACGTGCTCCCATCTGTACCTGGACTGAGTGTGAAGGGATTTTCCAAGAAGGTCATACTTAACATGTTTAGTGTCTGGAAGCCTCCTTTAGCTAGTATTTTCCCCCTTTTTTTTTTGGCCAGAGGCTTCAGCCCAGTCATCCTGGCTCTCACAAGAGCTTTCCTTTCTGTCAGCGTTTTTTTTTTATAGGCCTTTTGACTTTCTTTCAATGTACTGGTTTCTGTCCTATCTGTCCTCTTAATAGACATCTGTTTGAAAGATTTCCCTAGATACTGTTGCAAATTCTCTGCTATAGGCATTACTTTTACTAGTACTCTCTTACGTGTCAATGATGCTTTGTAATCCCAAATAATTATTCTACCTGTAATGTTTACTAATGATACATTTATTTCCATTGTAGTCAGTGGCCAATATTTTATTTAACTTCTCCTATAGACTCATTATTGCTGATCCGCATGTTCATTTACTAAGGAGAATAAATGTCTTTATAAGGATTCAGTATTAAATTCCGGCGTTCAAAATCCCGACGCCGAAATCCCGACAAGGGGGGGAGACGTGAATCGCCCCCATTGCGGGCTCGCTGCGCTCGCCACGCAGCGGGCCTGGTGCCTCGCTGCGCTCGGCACACTAATATATTCTCCCTCCGAGGGTGTCGTGGACACCCACGGAGGGAGAAAGTGTCGGGATTTTGAACGCCGGGATCCTGACCGCTGGGATTTACACTGCATCCCCTCTATAATGCCCATACAGTAGTTATAAAGAAAATACATGTTACGACGCTTAATTAATAAAGGAATTCCCAGTACATAGTTATTTTATTTGAGGTTGGAAATGAGTTGTTTTCTTCTAAGACTGATGTGTTGATGTTTATATTTTAAAACTTAGGTAATGGAAAGTCAGAATTCAGACGATCTCTCGAATAGTAAAGACACCATAATAAAAGAAGAGGTAATTGCATGCCTTCTTCACTTATACTGGATTGTGAATTTTTTATTGCAGTATAAATAAATATAGTTGAGGTGCATGGTTTTATACTGTGCGATTATATATTTTGAAGGACAGGGATTGGTTCGCAGAATGTGCCCCACTCCCGAACAAGCAAACTCACACGAACAATATCCTGATGTTCATAGTAGTTTTTTTTTATTTATTTTGTCTTTTAGACACTGGCAAAAGGAAAGTGGGTGCAGCTTGAGGAAACCACATATGTGGATCACGAAGGAAAAACCAGGTTGGTGCCAGCTCTTGACACGAATACACATGGGGCCAGAATCTGGTTCACCTGCAAAAGCAAATTCTCTCTAATGAACAAAACCATGTATACTGCAGGTGGGGCAGATGTAATGTGCAGAGAGAGTTTAGATTTTACCTTAAAAGTGAAAACTTCTGACCACTTTCTTTTAAATTGGGTAGGAGAACAAGGTGACTGTCATCTTTTGATTTTAAGACTGTATATCACCATGCAAAGAGTGCTACTGTGTGTGTATGTAAGTGTGTGTATATATATAATATATAATCTCTCTGTTGATACAGGATCACACTATGGGCAGGAAGCTTGGCACATCTCATTGTGAATCCCAACACTCATCTCATACATATCTGCATTTACTAATGCCATATGCAGGACAGATCTCCAGAAGAGAGCTGTTCTCTATGGTGTGTGGACTTCCAGGTTTAGGACTTGAGTCCATCTAACTGGAACAAGCCCTCATGTGGTGCTGTGATTGATCCAATTGGATCCCACTCAATCTAAAAAAAAAGCACAATCTACAGATTGCATTGTCCACTGCATCCAAGCCATTCTGATGCTTAGCACATATTCCTGTCAGTCTGTTACATAAAAACTAATAGGGAGACATTTAGGAACGGATTACCTTTCTTAATCACTACCTGTACATTTTATCTAAAACGGAAAGACCATCCAATATGTTTTATGCATTATATGGATGACATGTGGTATTTGCATGCTCTCTCCATTTTTTTGGTTGGGTTTCCTCTAGAATCACAGATTTCCTGCCACACTCAAAACATATTTAAAGATTGATTGGCTTCTGATCTAAAATAACATAGCATAGTATGCGTGTGTGCCCATATAATAAGGGATATGGGCCCTTATTCTGGTTCACTCGCAAAAGCAAATTCCTTCTTAAATGGACAAAACCATGTGCACTGCAGGTTGGGCAGATGAACTTGTGCAGAGGATTAGATTTGGGTGGGGTTTGTACTTCAAACTGATATCTAGGTACTTGTTTCCTAGACCTATGCCCACTAAGCAATTTGCTAAGTGGGCTATTCTGCGTAGGGAAATCGCATCGCACATCGCATCGGCCATTTTAGGTGAGGCGGAAACGGCAAGTGAAGGTGGGTGGGTTGAATACTTATGGCATGCTATTGGCACTGCTTGCTGTCATAGCTCGCCCTCAGGGCATTGAATATACCCCTAAGTGTTGATGGGTGGCATGTCATTCATGCAGATGTACATAGCAATGGTGAGTAGATATAAGAAGCATAAATACAATAAATCACTCTAGGACAAGGATACAGGTTGCTGGTTCTATTAGAATACATTTGGATTGTTTTCTATCATTGAAGCTATGTTTTTCTGCTTCTAGTTTGTTCTTAATGGTCTGTTTTTTTTTTTTTAATATATATATATTTTTCATACATTAGGAAATGGGAAACTGTGAAACGCACAACACGAAGAGAAGGAAATGCGGCAGATGGTAAGCAGCTGTCTTTAGCTATTTCATTCTTTGCTAGTTAAATATTCAATAAGGTAGTTCTAAATGTCAATCTGTGCAGGGGGGGTTTTGGCATCTCATTTGCGACTGCACCTTGGTGTCCTCCTTTTGGATGCAAGTTAAATCCATTATAGCGGCAACTGGGATTCCCGAGCAGGACTTAACTCCTAAATTTTGTGTACTGGGCGGTCAGGAAGTCTCTCTCCTCTAAACAGATTGGACACTCAGTATGTTATAAATCTCTGGTCATTAGCCAATGTTTGCATAGCTTGCACCTGGATGGCTCAACTGGGCCCATCTTTGGCTGAATTGAAGTCATTGGTAAATACGCCAGCTCAACATGAACAATATGTGTATATGTCTCATGGCTCTCTACCTAAATTTGGGAAGCTCTGGGCTAGGTGGTTAGAATGTTAGCAGGATGACTGCCTATAACTATACACATCTTTCATAGTCTAGCACCCCACTAAAGCATATGTTAATATGGGTCGCTAAATGTATGTGTACTACCTTCTTTGTCCACCCGCCCCCCCTATATATATATATATATATATATATATATATATATATATATATATATATATATATATATATATATATATATATATATATATATATATATATATATATATATATATATATATATATATATATATATATATTTTTTTTTTTTTTCTCTCTTCCTCTCCCTTATGTTTAAAGTTCAAAAAGTTTAAATGATTTGTGCCATAGATGGGAGTCCCCATAGAATGCTCACATGTCTGTAGTGACTATTTATTGCCTAATAAAAATAACTTCATTCAAAATATTAAATAAGGTAGCTTATGTACCTTATGTATGGCTGATCTTTTATATAGTTTCTGTCACAGCCAAATCTTATACAATTAGGCAGATATTAAATTGCTTACTCCTTAGCATTTGTACAATATATTATTACTCCGATAATCATCCATTATAATTAGGCAGTCGGGTAAATGTGTGAAACAGTGATAGTTTAGAAGTTGCTATGTAGAAAATGTTTTGGTATGCAAATTATAAATGTTACCTAATGCTGATTGGTTGCCAGGGACACCTGTCCTTTTTCTCTTTCAATGGTCCTGGTGACACAGCTCAACACTGGGATGTAGGAGGGTCCGAAGGAGCCAGGCACCTATCCTAAAGTTTTAGAGGGTAGGCTCCTCCCCTACTGCATCCCTGGACTCTTCAGTTCGTGTTAGGTGCCCACTGGAGTGGGTGCTATTCTAAAGGGCTGCTGGAGCAGCCGAAGAATTAGAGTAGTTAGGGGATTTTTATTGTTTTATTAACTTTCACCCTAGCTAGGTAGGCACAGTGTGAGGATTCTCATAGTGAATCCTCACACTGCTAGCGCAGCAGGAGCTGACAGAAGCGCGTCCTGTCAGCTCACTGTGCACAGGGGAGACACTGTCTGGTCTCCCTGTGCAGCGCTTATAGCCTTTTCTAAAAGGCTGCCTGGGCTCCGGAGTATCCTGAAACCGGCTCCACGTTTAGGTGGGGATCATGGGGGACAGGCGCTCCGTGATGGCGGCGGCCATTTTATGTGGAGCTTACACGCTGAGCTCCTAGATGAGAGGACAGCAGCGTTGTGACAGGCATGTTCCAAGTGATCCCCATTTGAGGGGGAGACACTGGAACTAGGAAATCCTACCTAAGGAGCGGCTTGCTGGGGGTGGTTGGCGCCAAAAGGTCACGGACCCCGCAGCAGCAGGGACCTGTGGTCTCTTCCTTCACTCTGACTTTGGCGCCTTTCAGAACGCTTGCAGCGGAGCTGAGCTGGCTTACTGATCCTGGCAGAGTGACTTGGATTTCCTGGGCATCGCTTCCCCGCAGTTGAAACCAACAGACAGATAAGTGACTGGGTGCATTGCTCTGTATAAACGCTTGTACATTGTTTGCACTGTGTATACTGATAGATATACATTTATCACTTGCACCATGTCTGAGCATCAGGCTGTGGTTTTGGGGGAGGGAGCCCTTAATGCACTGAGCGCGTGCAATGTTTGCACACAAAAGTTTGTCCCTGAGCAGATGGCCAAGGGGGGCTTATGTATTACTTGCGCTGATGTGAGACCCATGGGCAGTGATCCCCATAGGGCAGAGCAGATGGAACCTGCGTGGGCCAGGGCCCTAGGCAGGTCAGTAAACGCTTTGGTGCAGCTTTTGGACAGGCAGAGTGATGGGCTGGTAGAATCACAGAGACCTATGCCATCATCTCAGCAGTCGTCTGGCTCCTTGCCTCTTACCCAGGCAGATCCTGCACTTATCCAGGTGATGCAGGATACTGCAAAAGGGATTAACAGGTTCAGTGAAATGCTGGACAAAATGGATGATGTGGCAGGGACCCCTAGAAGGTCTTATGCTTTAACTACTGTGGTAGATGAAGAGGAAGGAGAATATACTGACATCCCCTGGGATCAGGGTGATGATTTGGAAGAGAACTCTGCTGCTGGTATAGAGGATCTCATTGTAGCTGTGAAGCAGGCTTTAAAGCTGACTGTGGAGGATAAGACTCCTGTTAAAGGTGTTTTTAAGCGACAGCGGAAGGAGGCTGTTACTTTTCCTTCAGATGAGGGGTTACAGGAATTATTAGAAGGGGCTTGGAAGACTCCTGATAAGAGGCTTCAGATGCCTAAGCGATTCCTTACTCTGTACCCCATGCCAGAGTCTCATGCGGAGCTCTGGGAAAAGGTCCCAGTTGTGGACGCTTCAGTGGCACGTTTGTCCAAGGCTACTGTATTGCCAGTACAGGGCGGTGCAGCTTTTAAAGATTCTGTGGATAAAAAGCTGGAGGGAAACCTCAAAGCTATCTTTGAAGGGGTGGGGTTTACCTTACGGCCCCTTATTGCTTCAGCCTGGGTCTCTAAGGCCATGATAGAGTGGGCTGGTGAATTATGCACCATGCTGCAGGCTGACCCTGGAGCATTACTGCTTGCAGAAAAGATTAAGGCAGCGGCAGAATATGCAGTGGAAGCAGAGGAGGAAGCTATTAAAATGGCAACCAGAGTGTCCACAGTCTCCATTAATGCCAGGAGAGTGCTTTGGCTTAAAGCCTGGGAAGCAGACAATGAGTCCAAGAAGGCTCTGGAAACATTAGCCTTCAAAGGAAAGGTACTCTTTGGTACCGAATTAGAGGAGATTATAAAACAGGCCACGGGTGGCAAAAGTACATTCCTGCCGGCCTCCTCAGCAAAGCAGACGTCCAGATTTTCTGCTTTTAAGCCGTCCTTTCGGCCCTCCCCTAGAGGTGGTGCGTCCTTTCGAGGACAGTCTTTCAGGGGAAGGTTTCAGTCCTCTAGAGGCAAGACACAAAAATCAAAATTTGGCTCTTTTCACAAGAAGCCTGCCACAAAAGGAGAGGATAAACCCTCTGCATGACTGTCAGGGGCTTCGCCCGACAGTGACAAAAGTGGGGGGGCGTCTCACACTCTTCAGGGACGCTTGGGCTTCTCTAGGCCAGGATGCCTGGGTGTTAGATATTATAACACAGGGTTACAAAATCCCTTGCAGAGGGCCGCCTCCGAAGAGGTTCATCCCCACATCCTTACCAAAGGAGGCACGGCTGCGTACAGCTCTTGTGAGAGCAGCTCACTCCCTTTTGGAAAAAGGGGTGGTTACACCAGTCCCCAAGGCAGAGTGGAAGAAAGGCTTTTACTCCACGCTGTTCCTGGTGCCCAAACCAGACGGGTCTTTCAGACCAATACTAAATTTGAAATCCCTAAATGTTCATTTATGGGTAGACCATTTCAAAATGGAGTCCCTACGGTCAGTACTCCTGAGTCTGGACCAGGGAGAATTTTTGGCGTCCATGGATGTTTAGGACGCGTATTTGCACGTTCCTATACACCCGGAACATCAGACCTTGTTGAGGTTTGCCATAGGAGACCTGCATTTACAATTCCGGGCGTTACCCTTTGGGCTAGCAACCGCGCCAAGGGTATTCACAAAGATAATGTCTGTAATGGCGGCGGTGCTGAGGCTCAGGGGAATCACAGTAATACCCTATTTGGACGATCTCCTGTTCAAAGCAGAGTCAGCAGCCATGCTGCAGAGTCACTTGGCAGAGGCCATCAGTTTTTTGCAGGCTCACGGCTGGATTTTAAATTTGCAAAAATCTCAGTTGGTACCGTCACAAAGGCTCCAATTCTTGGGAGTCATACTGGACACCCATCTTCATCGGGTATTCCTCCCGGAGGTAAAGGCCAGGGATCTGGTCACCCTAGTCCAGGAGATTCTCAGGGCTCAGAGCATTTCAGTATGGAGGTGCCTCAAGCTCCTGGGGAAGATGGTGGCGTCATTCGAGACGCTTCAATTTGCCAGGTTCCACTCTCGGACGTTCCAATGGAACATTTTGTCAGCCTGGTCAGGAAACACTTTGACCATGAAATCCGAGATGATAGTGCTGTCCTCGGACACCCGAGAATCCTTGAAATGGTGGACAGAAGTAGATTCCCTTCAGTGGGGTCGGTCATTACAGACCTGGGACTGGTTGATAGTAACTACCGACGCCAGTCTCAGGGGCTGGGGGGCAATAGTCCTGGATCTCAGGCTTCAGGGCCTGTGGACGGCAGAGGAATCAGCGTTACCAATCAACATCTTGGAGCTGAGAGCTGTCTGGAAAGTGATTTCCTTGGCGGGAGACAGGTTACAGAACCTCCCTTTGAGGATTCAGACCGACAATGCCACAGCTGTGGCGTATCTGAATCACCAAGGAGGTACACGCAGCAGATTGGCCATGTGGGAGGTATCCCGAATCTTCCTATGGGCGGAACAGAATGTTCCAGCTGTATCGGCTATATTCATCCCAGGAATAGAGAATATAGAAGCCGACTTCCTGAGCAGGGAGGAGCTCAAGGAAGGGGAATGGAGCTTACACCCTCAGGTGTTTCAACAAATCACTTCGATGTGGGGAACTCCGGATGTGGACCTGATGGCATCCAGGATCAACCGTCAAGTGCCCAGGTTCTATGCCAGAACAAGGGATCCACTAGCGGAGGCAGTGGATGCCATGACTATTCACTGGCAGGGAGATCTCCTTTATGCATTCCCACCAGTACCAATGTTACCGAGACTTCTGAAGAAGATACAAGGGCAGAAGGTTCCAGTGATCTTAGTGGCCCCAGATTGGCCAAGGAGATCCTGGTACTCGAGGCTTCAGAGGTTGTCTGTGGACTCATGGCGTCTACCTCTGAGATCAGACCTTCTAAGACAAGGCCCATTCAATCACCTGGATTCAGATCGATTGATTTTGACGGCCTGGCTATTGAAACCACCATTTTGGGTTTTCTTGAGGCAGTAGTACAGACGATGATAAAAGCCAGAAAAGCTGTATCTTCGGCAAATTATTATAGAGTCTGGAAGACTTACATTCGATGGTGTGAGAGAAGAAAGGCTCATACATCTCATTTTAAGCTATCAAGAATGATGGAATTTTTACAAGATGGTTTTTCATCGGGCCTAAGCCTTCAGTCACTGAAGGTGCAGATTTCGGCCTTGTCCATCTATTTCCAGAAAAAGATAGCCATTTTGCCGGAAATTCAAACCTTTTTACAAGGAGTATCCAGGTTGAAACCTCCATACAAGCAACCAGTAGCACCTTGGGATCTATCACTGGTTTTGGAATGCCTTCAAAAGGCACCTTTTGAACCTTTAAGGTCGGCTGACTTTAAGTTTCTCACGTGGAAGCTAGTGTTTTTGTTAGCAGTAGCATCTGCTAAAAGAGTTTCAGAATTGGGAGCTTTGTCATGTAAATCTCCCTTCTTAATTTTTCATGATGACAGGGCTGTTTTAAGAACAGTGCCTCAGTTTTTACCGAAGGTGGTATCTACCTTCCATTTAAATCAGGAGATAGTTCTACCTGTGTTTCAACCCCCAGAGGGTTCTAAGAAAAGGGACAAGTTGAGAACTTTGGATGTTGTGCGTGCCTTACGCATATATGTGGACAGAGTGAAGAGTGTCAGGAAAACTGACACATTGTTGGTATTGTATGATGTACACAAAATTGGTTGGCCTGCATCTAAGCAGACTATTGCTAGGTGGTTGCGGTCTGTGATAGCCTTTGCATACACCAAAGTGGGTAGACCAGTACCGGCCAAAATAAATGCGCATACCACCAGGTCAGTTGCCACCTCTTGGGCGGTTCGACACGGGGCCACAGCTGAGCAGGTTTGCAGAGCTGCCACTTGGTCATCTGTTCACACATTTGCCAAATTCTATAGATTCCATGAGTTCGCGTCGGAGGACGCATCATTTGGGCGAGCAGTGCTGAGAGCTGCAGACCTGAGCGTACCCTCCCAAAGGACCGGCTCTGGAACGTCCCAGTGTTGAGCTGTGTCACCAGGACCATTGAAAGAGAAAAAGGGATTTTTGTAAGAACTTACCGTTCGAATCCCTTTCTCTGATATGGTCCTGGTGACACAGCGATCCCTCCCTTACGCTCAGTAAGTATGCCAGAAGTTTCATGATGTTCATGTTAAAATGGTTAAAAGTTAACAGTTTTCTGTTATAAAATGTGCATATAATATGTGCAGGCGTTTGTACTGAGTTATGTATTCCAGTGGCTTTGAAAGATTGAACTGAAGAGTCCAGGGATGCAGTAGGGGAGGAGCCTACCCTCTAAAACTTTAGGATAGGTGCCTGGCTCCTTCGGACCCTCCTACATCCCAGTGTTGAGCTGTGTCACCAGGACCATATCAGAGAAAGGGATTCGAACGGTAAGTTCTTACAAAAATCCCTTTATCATTGCTTTACACCCCCTCCCATGACTCCCAGCTATGAACTGTGCAAGAAACACCCTAGTTACATTGTACTGAGGTGTGTTTATCTCTATTAATAACAGAGATGCTGCTTTTATGTGTTTATAACCTATATGGAGGGCAGTGAGTAACCAATCTCTCAGGTGCTAGGTTTTGTATCTTCCCTTGTTTTTAAGTAATAGCATTCCTTCTATGCTGGTATATGGTCACATTTCTTACCAAATTTAGGTGTGTCAGCACATAACACTGACATGGGGTCACAATCCATGTATATCAAAGATGGGTGTGGATCATAGAGTTAACAGTAATTAGGTTGACAGTGTATTGGTTGACCCAAATAATTTACCATGCACAAGGTCGGCATGAGGAAAAAGGTTGACGCCTAAAAAAAAAGGTAAACATGCGGTTTTCACTTTTTTTTTTTTTTTCGTGTAGATTTGAGCACATGGATCCCCTTATTAGTTTGCCACGTACTCTTGCTTGGCTTGTTTCACTCACCATGCTTTGGGCCATGTGCCACGCTCCACTAGCGCTGCGCGTGGCACACTTCATGCTTTACAATCATAGTCCACAGGGATGGTAAAGTATGAAAATGTTTTAAGAAAAAAAGGTACTTGTTTCCTAGCACGGCCACAATCGCATTGATCTTGTGCCTCTAATAGTGGTATGCGATGGCCCCCGACGCGATGGACCCGATTTCCCATTGAAATGCATTGAAAAGTTAAAAAATCGCGTCGGGCGCGTCGCATGCGGCTAAATAAGCATTAAATGGTCCCGACGCGATGCCCCCGATTTCCCATAGGGAACAATGTTAAGTGCCTCAATTTACCCAAATAAACAGGGAACAATGTTAAATGGTCCAGAAACCCCCCAAAATTAGTTAACGCCACCCCACGATCAACGTGAACCCGAAGCGTGGTGAGCGCAGCGAGCCCGCGAGGGGCGGCGGTACGCGTCCTCCGACCTTTTCATACCCCCACTATCCACGTAGGCGTGGAGTTGAGAATAGAATAGTGTGGCGAGCGCAGCGAGCCACCAAGCCCGAAGCGTGGCGAGCCCCGCGAGGGGACGCGGATACCTTCACAGGTAAACGCGTCCCCTCGCGGGCTTCACAGGTGTCCGTGTCGCCACGGACACCTGTGAAGCCCGCGAGGGGACGCGTATAACTGGGAAGGTATCCGCGTCCCCTCGCAGGCCTCGCCACGCTTCGGGCTCGGTGGCTCGCTGCGCTCGCCACACTATTCTATTCTCAACTCCACGCCGACGTGGATAGTGGGGGTATGAAAAGGTCGGAGGACGCGTACCGCCGCCCCTCGCGGGCTCGCTGCGCTCACCACGCTTCGGGTTGATCGTGGGGTGGCGTTAACTAATTTTGGGGGGCCATTTCATTGTTCTGGGGTGTTTTGGGGGGTTTCTGGACCATTTAACATTGTTCCCTGTTCATTTGGGTAAATTGAGGCATTTAACATTGTTCCCTATGGGAAATCAGGGGCATCGCGTCGGGACCATCGCATGCGATTTTTTAACACGCATACGATGCGACCGATGAGATTTTTTTACCTGCGATGCCCCAGATTAGAATCGGTGTGGCCGTGCTAGGAAACAAGTACCGAAAAAAAAATAACAGAAGAGGAAACCATCTTGTGAAAACTCGTTTCAACATTTCCACGTTTCGACCATTACCATTTCAACCTTTTACTTGTGTCGACCTAAAGTCCAGATCCCCACCTAGATGCTTCTCATGTTGTGTAAATGCACTGCAGTTATTTACATGCAAACTATAGAGAGAATCTCGTTTGTGTGGTAACCCTAGACATGATGCACATTCATATGAAGTAAAACGTTCGTTAGGGATGTAAAGGTTTATATATGTGGCATTTATTGGAAGAAAGCAGCATTTATATAAACTGTGGATAACCTGATGCATATGGTGCTGCTGGCTTGATTGTAGGCAAATCACTTTTGAATGATGACATTGGATGGCTTAGTGTGTCTCCTGATTGTCGAGAGCAAGCAAAGAGAGAATCTTACTTAATATGTTTGAGAAAAAAAATTAATAAATCTATTTCTTTATCTCCATAGGTGTAGCCATAATACCGATATTGCAGAGAACACTCCATTATGACTGTATGGTGTTCATTAAACAGTTCCGACCTCCTTTAGGCCGGTACTGTCTGGAATTTCCTGCAGGTCAGTTTTGTTTTTGTTATTTTAATTGATTTCAGCTTGTGTTGCCAAAAAGAAAACTCTCCAAATAGGCGAGGTTGTATTGCATTGGTTGTATTGTAACCAATTGTATCGCATAAATTGTTCAATAATGTTACTTTTGGTACTCTTTACCTAGAACGGCGCCCGCGATTGGCATCGCGGGCGTCGGGGGTAAAAAACCGTGGGCATCGCGGCCATCGCATGCACATAAAAAACGGGTGCGACGCGTTGCCCGCGATTTTCCCATAGGGATCAATGTTAAAAGTCAGATTGGACGCTATTTTAGTGTTAAATGCCTCAATGCCCGCGATTTATACATAGGAAACATTGTTAAATGGGCCACAGAGCCCTAATAGTCCCCCTGAAGTCTTAAATGGCCCCCACAATTTTTAACGCCACCCCACGATCAACGTGAACCCGAAGCGTGGCGAGCGCAGCGGTACGCGTCCTCCGACCTTTTCATACCCCCACTATCAACGTCGGCGTGGAGTTGAGAATAGAATAGTGTGGCGAGGGGACGCGGATACCTGTGAAGCCCGCGAAGGGACGCGTTTACCTGTGAAGGTATCCGCGTCCCCTCGCGGGGCTCGCCACGCTTCGGGCTCGGTGGCGAGCTGCGCTCGCCACACTGTTCTATTCTCAACTCCACGCCGACGTGGATAGTGGGGGTATGAAAAGGTCGGAGGACGCATACCGCTGCCCCTCGCGGGCTCGCTGCGCTCGCCACGCTTCGGGTTCACGTTGATTGTGGGGTGGCGTTAAAAATTGTGGGGGCCATTTAAGACTTCAGGGGGACTATTAGGGCTCTGTGGCCCATTTAACATTGTTTCCTATGTATAAATCGCGGGCATTGAGGCATTTAACACTAAAATCGCATCCAATCTGACTTTTAACATTGATCCCTATGGGAAATCGCGGGCATCGCATCGTACCCGTTTTTTAGTGCATACGATGGTCGCGATGGGCGCCGTTCTAGGTAAAGAGTACCTTACTTTTAATTATAAATTAAATATTACATGTCTCTGGAATGCATGACCTTGTGATGCACCTTGTACCTCAGTTTATTAATCTTCATCATCCTAATTGCAAAGTCTTTCATTTTCTATATATATATATCAGCAAGTGAAACTACATCTACTAGCTTTGGAAGCATTTGCTTCGATCGGCTTACTAGTATTTTATATGTGCAATATAAAGCCTGTATGTGGTTGTTTTGAATTTGTAGGTTGTTATTCATTAACCTGATTTATATTTATCTGTATCATTTTGGTTCCTCACTCCAGGTCTTATTGACGAAAATGAGAGTCCAGAACAAGCAGCACTTCGAGAACTGGAAGAGGAAACTGGTTACCAAGGAGAAGTCATGGAATGCTCCCCAGGTGTGTAGTGTTGCTGGTTATAGTCGGGTCATTAACACCATAATGGTTTGTTACTGTTCTTGTGCAGATAATTGAGTGTTACAGCCCATAACTGATTATATTTTATTTTCCCTTTCTGAAATTAGATGATTTTAGTGTATAATATAGCCTCCCTTTTAGAAGGATCAAAGTTCACTATGTTTTTTTTTTTTTTTTTTTTTACAAAAGTAATATTCCTTTCATGGAAGTTTAGTATTTGTTCACAATGCGATAGTTTACCTCTTATGTGATATTATATACAGTACAGCAGTGGTTCCCAAACTTTTTTGAATCATGGCGCCCTAGTGTATCAGAATTTTTTTTTTTCCATGGCACCCCTAGGTCAAAAGGGTACTTGTGTATTATCATGGTGCCCGCTAAATCGGCCGCAAATCGCATGCAAAAATCGGAGGCGATTTTCTGCCGATTTGCATGCTATTCCATCCTTGCACACCCCCACTATCCAAGTCAGCCTGAAGCGTGGTGAGAGCATGCGGTACTCGTCCTCCCGATCTGTTCATGCCACTATTCACGTCGGCGTGGAGTTGATTTTTTTAAAGCGTGGTGAGCGCAGCGGAAAACAATCTCGAAGCATGGCGAGCAGACACGGAATACACATCAAGTGATCCGTGTCCCCTCGCGGGGCTCACTGCGCTCGCCCTGCTTTGGGATCGTTTTCCGCGTGGCTCACAGCGCTTCAGGCTCAGTGACAGCTGCGCTCATCACGTTTTATAAAATCAACTCCGCGCCGACGTGGAAAGTGGGGGTATGAACAGGTCGGGAGGACGCAAAACGCACCCCCACGTGGGGCTCGCCACGCGTCAGGCTGACTTGGATAGTGGGGGTGTGCAAGCTTGGAATAGCATGCAAATCGGCCGCCAATTGGCATCGCGGATCAAATCAGCCGCTAAATGGTATGCGATTTTAGATGAAATCAAGCGCCGTGATAATACACAAGTACCGCCAAAAGTTACTTATTGAGAAATATTAATTTAACTAAATTGTGTTTGTGTCATGCTTAGATTCAGTTATGTGGTGAGGGACAGAATTGTCAGCCACCATCTTTGGATTTACCTATTAAATTGACCATAAATAATTTGAATTGGTCCTGGATTACCAAACCAAGGCACCCCTGCAAGTGTCACGAGGCACCCCAGGGTGCCACGGCACACAGTTTGGGAACCACTGGAGTACAGTATATGGCAGAATTAATAATCCCCTCTTTATTTTCAGTGGAATTTAAACTCATTGTTAATCACACATTTGCATAGACGAAAGTATGGTGAGCAGAACTAAAAGTTCTGTTTCAATATTACCATTATGATATCAATACTGGTTGGGGGAAGAATAATCTATGTGGAATATGCAGAAGCAAACCAATGCATTTCTGGGGCACTCTTGATTCAGTAGTGATTCATTATTAGTTCACGTTTAATGTTTATTCGATTTCTTAAAATCATTAAATGTTGATTTATATTCAAATATAACTTTTGCAAGTACAGTACATTGAAATATCAGTACATGGTGCAGTCAAGTGATTTTGGCAAAAAAAAAGTTTCTGCTTACTAAGCACTTTACAGACTTCTATCTCATGGCAGAGGGTGAAAGAAAGGTTTGGTAATCTCCCCCACCGGTGGACACACACATTGCCTGTCTAGTCTGGTCTTCTACCCTTCCCATCCCTGATGTAACTTCCCTTAAGAAACCTATGGATATAAAATTTGAACAGTTTTTGAAATCTATCTCCTCTGCAGGAGAGGTCCTCTGAATTGGATAAAATCATTGCTACAATTGCATCATCCAAAATGCCCTTTTTATCCTCTGCTGCTCCAAAACCTAGGGTTTCGGGGGTTCGTTCCTTTTGTCCTGAAGGAATGGTCAGTCATCCTCAAGGATCCATCCTGTCCCTTCTAAGCTGCAAAAGTCCAAGGGTCATCAACCCTGGTCTGGACATTGCCAAGCCCCAAAGCAGCCTAAAAAGCCTGCGGCCTGGTGGTTTCCTGTGCCAGGCTTCCAAGGTGGTTGCTCGACTTCTTGGGTGAGCACCACGTCAGACACTTGGATCCTGGACATCAGTTCAGAAGGATACTCCCTTTCCTTCAAGGGTCGTTTCACACACATTTTTTTCCGCAGGTCTCAGACTCCACCAAGGCTTCGGCTCTTTGCAAGATTGTCCACTATCTCCTGTCCGCAGGGGTAATAGTACTGATGCCTCCTCTTCAATCACATGCTGATAGGATATTCCTCTTTTATCCGTGAACTTCTCAGTTCAACTGCAGGTTCACTGGCAGACAGCCCACAGAAATACAGCTATTTTGCCAGGAATCAATACTAATACTTTATATATTGTGTATCCCTTTGAATCCAAACACTCCCACAGCTGTGGTCACTTCAGCCTTCTGATACTTATTTATCTATCACAATATTTTCACCCAAATCACTAGATGGCACTATATACATTTATTTGTATGTACTAGTGAAATTTTAGATTTGAGTATAATCAATGATTACCGATTTTTAGATCTCTAATAAATGAGAAATTTTAACTAACAATTCATGAATCAAGAGTGCACCAGCAAGGCTCTTTTGTCATTTATTGCCTCTGCATAATCTACGTTGTATACTTACCTTATGAAACAATTTATTGCACCCAAACATATTTTTTGTAAGTAATTGGAACATTGTATTAGAAAATTGGTATAATTCTAGGCATCAAGGGTACAAGCTAACCATGTTTATGTTTTAACTGTGTAGTATCCTGCTTGGACCCTGGATTGTCAAATTGTACAACATATATTGTAACTGTCCACATTAATGGGGATAACTCTGTAAACAACAAACCTGAACCCAAGTTTGGTAAGTAATTGTAATTTGAAATACTTTCATATGCAGATACAGTAGTTTCTATTGGTTATAGTGCCAGGGACCAGATAGCGATCCAGTAATAGTCAGTCCAGACATTATAAAAGTATTTTGCATCAGTTATGATACCAGTGTTAACCTAGTGTGTACTTGGTGATGTTGCTGGCAGTGGGACTCGACGCAGCAATGTCATTGACCAGTGCATATGCAAGTTCCCTGAAAAATTCCCTCTTCAGGCAAGCTTAAAAAAATTCCAGAACCAGCCACTTAATCTTCATATACTGTTCCTATCCAATCACATCCCAAATGTGCAGGCCACATATATCTTTTCTCTTGCTTTTCACATTCTCCGTCCTCTTGACCACATTGCTGGGTTACTGTATCATATAGCACACCAGGAACCATTGCATGCTTGTGGACTTTATGCAATAAAGAATATCTATCCTTGTGTATCAATGCTTATTTCCCTATAGATTGTAAGCACGTAAGCAGGGGCTTTACTGTTTGTAAATACCCAGTTTGTTGTATCACGGTCTCCTATTGTAAAGCGCAACGGAATATGCTGCGCTATATAAGAAACTGTTAATTCATAAATACAATTTGCAAGTGGGGGGAGGGGAATGCTTGAGCATGACTGTTGTTACCAAGGACCTCCTTTGTCTGAACTGTTAAGACGAAGGAGGGGGTTTTTAACGATTGAGTGTACACACTAAACAAGATAAAGGCATTTCTCAGAAGGTCCCTTCCCTTTTTAAAAATATGAAATTCATGGATTATAGAATAGGAAAAGAGAAACCTATAAGCAGATGTATGATACTTCTCAACATTAAGGTTATATGGGAACTGCTTTGCCCTGCCTCAGAGGTCATAGCCATCATCATCAGCCTTCATTTATATGGCAGCACACAAAAAAAAAAGTACAGGAACTGGATAAACAAAACAATAAAGTGATGTTGCAATACAGATCATTGCAGGACAGGGTATATTAAAAATAAAGGAATAGATGCTTTCTGTCTAAAGTGGGAATTTAACCACCGTTTCCAACGATATCACATACCCTGAAGAATGTCAGGGAGCAGCAGGTCTCGGTAATTGCAATTGTTTCTTACTGGCTGAAAAGGGGTTGGTTTCCCACAGCATTGAGGATGTCAGTGATAGTACCATGGCATCTACTGATATCATCCAGGTGGACTCATCCGCACCTGCAGACTCTACATTTGGTGGCCTGAAAATTAAACAGTCCAGTATTGACTAAGAAAGGTGTTTCAGATCAAGTGGCAAACCTTATGGTAAAGGTGAGGAAAAAGTCTCTTCCTCTATTTATCAAAGAATTTGGAAGAAGTTGTCTTGGTCCTATTCCGAAAGTGAAAGAACTGGGATACCCTGTGTATTACAATTCCTGAATGGGGGGTTTGAGAAAGGCCTGGTGGTTTTAACACTTAAAGTACAGATATCAGAATGAAGCATTCTTCTTGATAGAAAATTGTTAGAGGAAGGTCTATTAAAAATTTTCTGTCAAGCAATTAAGAGTGCATCCAAGGATTAGAACACCACTCGCACCGTGGATTCTAAATCTGATATTAAATGCACTTATGATTTCACAATTTGAGCCACTGGATAAAATTTCAATTATTAACTTGGAAGGTCATATTTTTTAACCGCTATAATCTCAGCCAAAAGAGTTGGCGAATTACAGTTGTTGTGGGCTAAGGAGCCTTATCTAAATATTTTCCAGTCAGGGTGGTTCTCAGATCTAAACCAACTTTTCTGCTTAAAGTGGTATCGGAATTCTACTTGCACCAAGAAGTAGTGCTACCTGTACCGGTGTTCTTTCCAAGTCCACAAAATGAGGATGAAGAGAAGTTACATGTGTTAGATGTTTTAAGGTTGGTCTCTATCTTCAAAGAATAAAGGATATGAGGAAAAGAAAACCTCTGTCCTACATTTAGGAGCGAGGAAGGGTGAAGCAGCATCTCCATGGCAGCCTATAGATTCCCTCCGTTGGTTGTTTTTCTAGGTTTATGAGGAGACACCCAAAAGACTAAGAAGGGTAGGGGTATATGTACCCAACGTGGGCGGGGCTAGTAAAAAAAAACTAGAGGTCTAGAGCTGGGGTGGTATGTTAACCCAGAGTAATGGCTTTCCATGGAATTGTTCTGAAGAAACAAAATTATCGCAAGTATAATTTGCAATTTTCTTTAACATGTATGATCCCTTCACTTTTCTATCGCATTTCTTACCCACATTCCTCATGTATTGTCCCAGATCTCTTCCCCTGGCCTCAAGCCCAAGGTCGGAATTTCAACACTTTCTACTCATCCTGTGGTAGTGATATATTTTCACGAGATGAGACCTTGATCATTCGTCAATTAGGAGCAAATTTACGTGTAGCAGATGTACTTTAAGTTGCTGACAGTGCTGTAATAGAACCTAGCCCTGCAATGAAACCTGGTGAAAAAGTAAAATGTAGAAGTCGCTCATCACACCAGGAAATATACATTTAGAGGACTAGTGCTGTAGCGATTACATATAGCAGTGCTGTACAGTTTGGTTCCATAATGTTGAAGTTTTCCCTTAGAAGGCTGATCAATGCGAATTGCTGTTGCATATAGTGCTATCTGATGGATTATTCCTTACAGTAGTGGGGTCTTGCTGAAAGAATTTCTCCTCCCCCACAGAGTTATGTGTGGTTTCTAGTGTATGACAATTTACCCCAGTCTTTGTGCATTTGAATAGGAAAATGTATGTGGCCTCACATTTAAGAGGGTGTGCCTTGAGTAACAGGGGCATGGCTTGAAGACACTGCCCATCAGCATGCCAACAAAGCTAATCAGTCAGACCTTCAGGAAGTTGGACCGACCCATCAGGCCAATGGACCTTCTGTCCTTTTCCAGAAGTGCCAGTCTGACCGTGGGGGTCGCCCAATGGTTTAATTACCATAGCATGGTTTTGTAGAAGTCCTGGTCTTTACAGCCACCAGAGCATGTGTAGGACATAGTTACAAAGTTGGAGGGCTTTTTCATTAACATCAACCAGACCTTATCTCAATGAATCAAATGTGAGAAAATGTGCAGGAGGAAAGCGAAACTATTGAGTAATTGGAATATTCCATATCATGGTACTAACAGACTGTAATAGGCCAATTGTGTGGCTTTATCTAAAGCCCCATACACACTAGACTATCCTGGCTGCAGCTGATATAGTTAACTATATCTGCTTTGGGAGTGTACACGCTCAATGATATTGGTAAACCATATCATTCAGTGATGTCATCAGGACCCGCTGAAAATGCTAGTAGTTGGCTATATAGCCAAAATGGACCCACATGTCCAATAGATGGGAGGGGTGGTTAACAATGTGCAGGATCATACATCGTTAACTTTGAGTGTACCCACAAGGTTATATTTTAAGATCTTTCTGAGCAATATCTTCGAGACCTGCCTTGTGCGGTTCTGTGGAGAACATGTTGGACAGAAAAAGCAAAACAATACCCTTCCATATAGTATTTTAGATTAAATATATATATTTTATTATCTAAAATACTATATGGAAGGGTATTGTTTTGCTTTCCAATTCTAGCATACGGTAATCTATACAGAAGATTAACAGTTAGTGCAATATAGAAAGCTTTTGGTTATTATAGGCTTTTTACAAACTTGATTTATTCTATTGCTTGTTGACAATAACTACATTTTTTCTTTTCTTTTTTTTTCTCCCTTCATATGTTCTTGCCTTGCTGTATTAGGCGATGGAGGTATGTTGCTTAATAGCTAATTTTATACATTAAAATAATTGATACTTATGTAGTTTCACGGCACCTGATATATCGGATGCGATATCAGTCGATATATCGATGCAATTTTTATTTTTTTTTACCTGTTCATAACCCCACTATCCACTATGCATGGAGTTGATTTTCTATAGTGTGGCGAGCCACCTAGCCCGAAGCGTGACGAGCGGACGCGGATTACTGCTCTCGCCATGTGTAGTGGATCAACTCCATGCGTAGTGGATAGCGGGGGTTATGAACAGGTAAAAAATCGCTTTGGATCGCATCCGATATATATCGGCCGATATCCCATCCGATATATTGGGCGCCTTGAAACTACACAAGTACCAAGTATTGTTTTGCAAACTTAAATCTTACAATTTTTCTAATTTTTTTGCAGAATTTGCAGAGACTATTTTGGTACCAAAACTTGAACTGCGCAAATATATTGAAGGTTTGTGTTTAATTTTTTAGATGGGGAAGTGGTCCAATATTATGCCAGTGTGTCATGTGCTCTCTATAGACATAGTATTGTGAGGGGTTTATGGAGATTGGACAATACTGGTCTTATGTATGTCAATAGTTGTGTTTGACTGTGCTTATGAAACTAGACCTTGCTGAATTGTAGTGGAAGCGGGTACCATGTTATACGTTGCATTCCTAGTATTCAATGCATGAGTTCACCATTATCCTAATGCCATATTGATCAATACTTGCCCATAATGCTATTTTTAGAAAGTGAAAATTTATAAATAAAGATCACCGCTAAATGTAACTAGTGTAAAACTATATCCACTTTTATTAGAGATGTGGAGATCCGTATTTACCCGGATCTCAAAACAGGGTCTTATTGGCTATCCAGCTGTCACATGTTTTGGAGTCAAAACATGTGACAGCTGATAGCCAATAAGATCCTATTTTGAGATCTGGGTAACTACGGATCTCCACATCCCTATTTTTAATGTAGTTTAGCACGCTTATGCGTAAATTAAAAAAACTGTTTGGCGGAAGATGCTGAAATCTTTATCTAAATGTGTTCATTTTTTATTATAGAGCTGGTTGCAAAGGAGAAGTTGGTGGTGGATGCCAGAGTGTATACTTACGCGTTGGCACTGGAGCATGCTGTGGCAAAACCTTATGAATTACCATTCTTGAAGTGTTGAAGCGATCTCTTATGTGTGTAACTGGACGGTGTCATTCATTTGTGTTATAGCAGCAGTGATCTATTGTATATAAAGCACTTCTTCATTTTTACCTTCATTCCATGACTGTCACATTAGTATTTTATAGAGTTGTAAAAGGTCTGTAGTTATAGAAATAATGTTGGAATTATTTGTTTGCAGCACGTTTACCTGAAATACCCAAATGCATCTGATGAGAACTGATTGTAATATAAGATGCTGGGAAGGCTGTTTATACACATGTGGTAACTGATGAAAACAGGTTGTTAAGATGCGTACACACGGGGCAATATGATCGCTGGCAATATATTGCTCAGCAATCATATTGCCCCGTGTCCCGTTTTCATCTGCGACCAGAGATGGTCGCAGATGAAATTAAACACTGCTGGGTGAAGAGGCAGGGGATGTCGCTGGTCGGAGGAGCATGTTCCTCCGACCAGCGACCATTCAGGGGCTGAAAACGGGAGCGCGCACCCGGCGATTTATCGCTGGTGCACACTCCAATCACTGGGAATATGGTCGCTCAGCGACCATATTCCCAGCGATTTCAGCCCCTATCGCCCCCGTGTGTACACAGCATTACTGGTAAAAAAACCCACCTCAGGCCATGCATAGCTTGGAGCAATAATACCATATGTGTCCTCGCTATAAAATATGTGCCTTTTCCTTTACAGGTGATTTAATGAGTTTGGATGTAATGTTCAGATGTTTGTCTGACTCTAAACAGAATTGCCTCCTGTATATACAGTCTGACTTAGAAGAAAACTATCTACATTTCTTTTCAACATTCAATCAAATACAAAAGTGGGTACAAAAAAATCCCTGTATGAGGACAAAGGGCTACTTTTTATAGTTTTATGTACAGCCTGAGTGTTAATAACAATCTCTACCTCTAAATGCAATGAAAAAGGTTATGCATGGGTTCTAATAACTTATAGTCAGTGTATGTAACTGCTGGAAATTTACCATTTAACTTTCTGTATTACCATAATGCATTCATAGACATGGGAACATTACAATTTTGTTAACATTAAAGAATAAAAATGCTATAAGAAAGTTTACAAAGATGTGTGTTGAAATTGCCATATTGGAGAATTTGCTTCTCAGCTGTGTACACATTAGGTGATTTTTTTTTTCTTTTCTTCTAAACGATATGCATGATAATGCTATTGTTTGTTATATTTACATGCAAATTGTTTAATATGTACGCACTGTATGGTTACTGATGCATGCTCCTGTGAGTCCTGATCTATCCCCTCAGTCAAGATTTGACTGCATGTACAGACGACAATCTTGTCAACACAGCATGCACCTGGATGTGGCCGTTGAAAGAGATTAACGTATATACACTATTAGACAAACGTTTAAACTAAGGTCATAAGTGTCTCTAGATCATGTACAGTTTGTGTGAAGATTGAATGTTACATATCTACATCATTCATTATAGACCATCTTCATTGACTTTTTTGCAAATCTTTACTTAAAAGGACTATGCTGATGTTAGAACATATCTCGTATACCCCTTTCAGACATGTAACTAGGTATTTAGAGTGTATAGTTAATTTTGCTAGGTGCAGTCTAACCTCCTTTCACACATAGCAGCAAATTACCAGGTTAAAAACTGTCAACCTGGTAATTTGACGAATTACACAGGTAATTTGTGTAGTGTGAAAGGATCAACCCGGGTCGACGACCCTGGTAAAAAGCAGGGTTGATGACCCTTTCTCAAACAAATTACCGGATGGAAAAGCTTCGCCCAGTAATTTGAGGTTGTCGGAACGGAGTATTATACAGCTTGCATGTGCAGTGCATTTAAGCCCCATTTCTAAGTGATCCAACTAGATTAAATGAAGCATGGATTGTGTGTTCCACCCTATAATGATGGAACATGCGTCACCATCGCCCACGGAGATAGAAGTGCATGTCAAAGGGTCCACTCGGGTCCTTTTTCTTTGTGAAAGGGTTAAGGACCAGGGATTTTCGCCCCATGTTGAACAGCAAATTACCAAGTAGGAATGTTTAACCCAGTAATTTTATTTTCTATGTAAAAGGGGTGTTACATGATGTGTGTGTGTAATTGTTGGAGAGCTCACTCTGGATTAAGCAGAGACTACTTACTTTGTTAGATATGAGTATTTATACTTGGTTTAGATGGTATTTCAGTGTTAAAAGATTTTTGTTTATTGCTCATTTTATGTTTCTCTTGAAAATCTCAAACATTATATATAACACCATACATAAATGTACACTATGGGTATTTGAATTCCAATAGCCTTATAATGTACAGCAATTAAAAATTATTCACAATGTGATTTAACAATTATTTTGAATGGTTATAAACAAAAATCAAGCCTTAAACACATTTATTGACATAGCACCACCATATTTTGCAGCAATGTACATAAGATATTTGTCTTTAAGTCATCACCACAAATACCTTCGTTTCATTAGATGTGTATCAGTACTTTTTTTTAGGATTATTTTCATTATGGACTAATAAATATTGTGATGTCCAGGCATTTTAACCAATGCTCTTACACATGAATGTGTATGTAAAGCATGGTCTGGATATATTAACTGTGTCAGATCTACCCATGACACTGTATGAAACATAGCTGGCAGAGGTTCTATGTTCTGATTTGTAAAAGGAAAACAATTCAATTCACAATAGACAATATAAAAGTGTCTTGTAAATTAACAAATGTATACGAAAAGTAACCTCTGTACAAGAAACTAGGCTTGCTCATCAAAGATGTTAAATAAAAATTTGGGATCGGCCACATTGCAATACATTGGCTGCTATAAGCCCTTGTATAGTGTAGCTTTTTATACCTGTAGCTTATGAATGCAGGACAACAGTAGTATAGTCAGCATGCCACGTCATCTAAATCACTGCACATTACATCTGACCCACATGCAGTACATCTTGGTTTTACCAAGGTACAAAGTTACTTGCTCTTTAGATTTGTTTTAAAACCGTGGTACCCAATCTCACTCCTCAAGGACCTCTAACCGTTCGTGGTTTTTAGACCACCTATGGATTTTTTGAATTTGCCAGTTGGTGATACACAGTGCACCTGCTGGATGACCTGGAAAACGGCAGGGGTACTCAAGGCCTGGGATGGGAACCACTGCTCTATTACCATTATCAGCCCATTTTATGCACTGTGTTATTCCCAGGAGTGGCATATTAGGTCATTTGGTACTTGTCATTTGAGCCTTGCGGGGCTCGCCCACGCTGCGGGCTCGGTGGCGCGCTACGCTATTTAAAATCAACTCCATGCCAACGTGGATAGTGGAGGTATGAACTATCCATGTTGGCATGGAGTTAAGTTACTTTTTTTTTAACATAGTTTGTGGCGAGCGTAGAACCCGGAAGTAGTACGGCGCCGTGAAACTACACAAGTACTGGTCATTTTGACCATGTTAATTTACTGTCCTTCAACCTAGACATTGGCTGTCAGCCTCTGGATACTGTGATTTCCTACCTGATGTTCACTAAACAGTCAGGAAATCTAGTTTGTTTGTAAATCTTAATTTATATGAAAACATTTAGCAACTTCTAGTTTAGGTTAGTGGCTTATAAATGTTAGAACTTCACTTCTGTAGTTAGAGTTCTTTAAACAATGGTGCGAAAAGCAAACGAAACCAACTTCTAGTGCACCACATAAAGGCCTGCTACCTTGCAACAGTAGTTCAGTTTGAAAAACCATTTCCTATAGATCTTTTGCTAAATCTTCTGATCTTTCATGCAGCACTTAAGATCAGAAGATTTAGCAAAAGATCTTGCTGTAAAAATCATTCTAGTGTGTGGGCACCTTTTAGGAGAAAGTAATAATCTGGCCTACTTTCTCATCTGTATGTTATTCATTTTTCCACCATCCCCAATGCAGCTTCTCACATATACACCTCATGGGGGGGGAGGACTATATACTAATATCACACACCACAATGTCACTAGGTGGCAAAGATTATGAATATGGTTCCAATGTTACATTTGCACAACATTGCATATGCTCACAGCCAGATCCAGCAGCATAATTCCCTGTCGCTGTTACATCACATGATAAAATGAAGGGGAATTATATTGTGCTGGTTACTTAGATAAAACATTAGACCGCTATGGCCTATGCTCTGAACTTCCACAATGTGACTACATGAATACTGCGGTCAGACCTTATCTTTATTAATATTATCAATGTCCTGATATTATAAAAGTGACCAGGCCTACACAGGTTGCAATTTGCAGAGTGTTCTAAGTGATGCAAGATCCCTCAGCACACAGTGATGTGTCAGCCCTGTGTGCTGAGCGATCTGTCAGGGCCAGTGTTCTCTGGTGTGAACATTGGCCCCGTCCTGCGAGATGCTAGATTTATCCATCATGCTGGATATTAATTTGCCGGGCGATAGCAACGCGCATTTAAAGTATTATGCCCCTACAAATGGAGCGATGTAGGGGCATTTTCAAAAAAATCCAGTGGGATTGCTTAGAACTGGGGTAGCCAACTCCAGTCCTCGAGAGCTACCAACAGTTAATGTTTTCCAGATCTCCTCACAGAATCACAAGGGAAGTAATTAGCTCCACCTGTGGATATTTCAAAATGTCAGTGAGTAATGAGTGCACCTGTGCAGCAGCTAAGTTCTCTTGAAACTGTTGGTAGCTTTCGAGGACTGGAGTTGGTTACCACTGGCTTCGAAAACGTCCCTATATCGCTGCATGTGTAGGACCCATAAGGCGTATCTAGTAGAAAGAGCTCATTTCTTCCTATGCCTAAAAAGACACTTTATTCCCAATGTGCAAATGTTTTCTCAATAATTTCTTCTTGCTGCTGTTTGTGTAGAGTTGCAATACCAACTGCTGGTGCAGGAAGAGGCGGTCTGCTTACAAGACGCAACTGTAAGGAAACAAAGCATACATTTATAAAATCACATTACACTACAGGTCCCAGTTCTACTGCATTAATAAAATCCAAACCCACAATGTGTGAAAAGAATTATCTGTCCATAAAACAATGTACCATATATACTCGAGTATAATTCGATCCGAATATAAGCAGAGACACCTAATTTTACAACAAAAAAACTGGGAAAACTTATTGACTCAAGTGGGTCCCTCACTCGAATATAAGCCGAGGGGGACTTTTTCAGCATAAAAAATGTTCTGAAAAAGTAGGCTTATACTCGAGTATATATGATACTCATTTCTACCCAATATAGTGAATGCATAACTACCAGAATATTTTAAGTATTTGCCAAGAAATATGAGGAAATCTTAAACCTATGTAATACAGAGGAGGCAATGAAGATTACTAAACCTGCTCCTGTATTGCGTTCTTTTGTTGTACTATTGCAATGCCTATATACAGTACAGAAATAGTATTAGAGCCTTGTAAAGCTGGGTACAATTTGTCCTGTAATCATAATACCTGCCATCAATTTGCATTACCATAACGTAGCCTGTACACACAGTTCAATCTGATTATTAATTTATAGTTGCGTTGTCTCATTAAAATTTATTGGAGACATTTTCCTTCACAATTATTTTGCAGAGCCTGCTAGAGTGAAGCAAACGAACAAGACTTGTGCTTGTGTGCCATGTGATAAACCAGGACCATTAAGGGGGGGTAGGGGAGATAGTCAATTACATGTCAAATTTTTCAAGTTAAAAAAACTGCACTTTTCAGCATTTTTTGGTCTACCTTAAATTTTACCAATTTTTCGATTGTCGACATGTTTTACCAATGCAGTTTTGACTTTAAAAAAAAGTGAAACTGCATCAGCAAAACATTACTAGAACTGCATGAAAACAGTCACAATTGAATACTAAAGTCAATTATTTTCGGTCATGACTGAGTATAATTGCCCAGTGTGTATGAACCTTTAGAGTACGCATACCTGTCACCTTCGATTTGTTTCCCCATACCCCTTTTACCTGACATAAAAACATAGAATTTGACAGCAGATAAGAACCATTTGGCCCATCTGTTTGTATTTCTTCTCTTGCACATGTGAGATTCAGTATGTGGGAGGAGGAAAACTTTGTGCAAATCTTTGCACTTACCAAAAGTAACACCTGAAAAACGGAGCCCAGCACCAATTACCATCTGACTATCTTCTGTGAGGACTTTTTGGTGATCTTTGTTTTGTGGTAAGATTGCACAGGCTACATGCACCTTCTGCCGCCCATACATGCACCGATCCCGGCGGTGCGATGTGTGCTTTGAGGTTCACGCTCCCGCGGCACCTCATTGCACAGTACAAAAAGTATGTGCTGCACATACTTTTTGTACTTGATATTCATCACATCGCATTGCATGCAATGCGATGTGATGGATGCTATTTAAGCCCACAACGCACGCTGGGATCGTAGCGTGTATGGGCAGCTTTCGGTCTTTTTTCTTTTCCATACTAAACATGAACCTCATTTCACACTACTTTGAAAGTTCACATGCCCAAGTATGGTGTTTTTCTGAACGGTTCTTTTAGGCACGAAGAGCATAGGCCTCATAGAAAGTATTTTGTGGAATTATTTGATGTGTGCCAAACTATATTAAATGAATTCTAGAGTAGTTACTGGTGTAGTAATCAGCAATGGTAAAACACCACTGACAGAATATACAAGAATGGCTTAATAAGGAAGATCACTCAGTTGTGTAATGTTCTTTATTTCAGACTAATTTTCCACCAGGCTGGAGCAAGTAGACCACAAATTCTCCTCCTGGCCATTAGACTGCACCTTATATAAGTCATACTGACCCATCATCAGTTGTAACACAGGGCTGGACGATATATGACCAAATCTTGAGAAGCTGCTTTGTACATATAAAGCAGTGGTAGCCAGCCCTAGCCTACGAGAGCTACCAACAGTTCACATTTTCCAGACAACCTAGCTGCTGCACAGCTGCACTCATTAATCACTGACACATTTTAAAAGATACACAGATGGAGCTAATTAGATCACTTGTGATTCTGTGAGGAGACCTGCAAAACATGCACTGTTGGTAGCTCTCGAGGACTAGGGTTGGCTACCCCAGATATAAAATGTTTATCACCAACTTCTCAAGGTATGCAGTGATCATGTCATGGAAACAGGTTTGGAGCACTGCCACCATCGACGACAATGTGTGCAACATTGAAGGTTTGATTCTGGAGAACAGGCATTTTTGAGTTTGTGATATTGCTGAAGAGCTGACCATTTCAGTGGATACTGTGCACAACAACATTTATGAGCAAATATGGTGTTCATACTGGATACCAAAGTAACTCAAGTATCAGCAGCATGATTGATATGCTGCCGATACTGGGAGGTGACTGATCTGGTTTTGGAGTCCAGCGCACAAGACTGAACAATTTTTAGAGGTGTATTAATGTATGTATGTAGCCCTCTGCCTAATACAGGTAGAGAGTGGTTATATCAATAACCATCCAGGGGGTATACTACCAAGGACAATATGGAGTAATAATGAAATAGAACAGAGTAAAGTTTGTCACGGTGTGGTGCACCAGCAAAAGAAACACTATAAAATAGAACTTTTAATTGATTTGTATTAAAACTGCAAAATACGACAAAACAACACAATGCAATACATATAACACAGACAGTCGACTTACTCCAGATATAACACTTTATTTGCTTCACCGCAAGTAATAAAACTCTAGGGAGTCTATCACTGGAGCAACAATGTATGTGCGGACGATAATTACCAATCATGGTAAAATATACCTACTAATGTGTTGAAAACTTGACAAATAAAGCTCCCATAAGTCTATTTATTATATATAGACCTACGGATATTCATTAACTAGCTACCTCTTCCCCTGAAAAATAAAGGGTTACAACCGTTATATAACATAGCATCAGCGGATGAGGTTCGTTATCTGTTTTCATTAAACAATGGCAACAACCCATTTACTGAGTTAATGCATATAATACTGTACTACAACAATCTCAAATTAACCCATTCACATGGGGCTGATAACCAATGAGAACAGATACTGATACTGCGTTAGCAACATATGAACCTATTTGTGGTTTACCAATTTAAAGTAGCAGAATAAGCACACAGCAACACTTGCCATCGAGTGAGTGGAAGTCTCACATGGAATATATGGGGCACATGGCAACCTCGCACGCTTTTTTAGCATGCACTTAATTAACTGGTCTGTTATATGTTTTGTGTCGTTTGTCATATTTCGCAGTTTTCATACAAATCAATTAAAAGTTATATTTTATAGTATTTATTTTCATGGTGCACCACTCCGTGACAAACTTTACTCTATACAGGGAGGTGGGAATTACTCTATTGTATGCATGCCATGGTGAGAATCTATGTCTTAAATTTGTGAAGCTTAATAGTCTGGCACAGTGCCAGAGCTTTAGGTAGTTATTTTGATGCAGTGTGAATGAAAATTTAATGCCCTACACCTACAGCAATAAGCATTACATGGAAAGGAGTTGAGAGCAAGCAGACTGGCCAATCACCAACAGCCACATGAAGCATGTAGCATCAAACCCAGTAACTTGTTCTGTTTTTGTGCTGTGTGATCTGTCATGTGGTATCTGTAAAATCAGAAATCTCACCTTGCGCCCCAACTGTTTTTCGAACCTTGGTGCAACAAAAGTCCAGGGACCCATATTTTGTGGTTCTTCTTGGCTCCATATGAAATCTATAAAAAAAAAAAAAAAATTACATTATTCAGGTGTCACTAGAAAATTATGGGACATATATAACAGAGTCCGAATATCATGGAGGTGCAGCATTTCTACCTTTCTTTTTTTTTGAACGGCAAATTCAGGTTGTTTTCCCCTAGTAAACTATTTCTGCTTTAAAAATAAAGACCATCTAAGATTGGTCAGCATCCTGCACCTCTGTCAAACTTGAACCCTACTATATATACACCCCCATACGTTTGAAAGTTATACAGCCACAATAACATAACAATGTTATTGCAAGTACTGGTGTGTACAAAACTGCAAAGTGGAGCTTGGTTTTACCATAACTCCCAACTGTTCCGATTTACGCAGGACAGCCAAGTTTCCTTGTGAATGTTCTGCTAACCCTCCAGTGGTCAGCAATGTCCTGTAGTAGTAGTGCAATTAAGAGTCTCTGTCACTTGCTGCTCTGCAAAGCACAGCAGCAGTGAACAGATTATTATTATTATTATCAGTTATTTATATAGCGCACACATATTCCAAATCGCTTTATAGAGACTATTTGAACATTCAGCTAGTCCCTGCTGCAGTGGAGTCTACAATCTATATTCCTACCACATGTACACACACATACATTCTAGGGTTAATTTTGTTGGAGGCCAATTAACCTAGCAGCAGAATTTTGGATTGTGGGAGGAAATTGGAGTACCCGGAGGAAACCCACGCAAGCACGGAGAGAATATACAAACCCCACACAATTAGGGCCATGGAGGGAATGCTGTGAGGCAGCAATGCTAACCACCATTACACCGTCCATGCTGCTCATGTGCAAAGGATTTATTTACAGGAGACAGAGTGACAGGGGGGGTATGGCCACCAACTCACAGAGCACTGGCCATGCCCCCATTAGTAACAGGAGGAAATATAATGTTTCCAACTTTGATCACCCATCGTTAAGGATATTGATCATACACACTAAAGCAGGGGTGGCCAACCGGTCAGAGGTAAAGAGACGAAAAATATCTGTAGTCAAGCTAAACAGCCAACAACATACCCGCGCCTTCGACGCGCATGCCAAAAAAGGGGCATGGTCTATTTGGACCCCTTGGGTGGGTGTGATACACATATGCCTCCAATAGTGCAGTGCCATATATACATATGCCCCCAATAGTGCCTGATACACATATGCTCCCACGGTGCCAGGTATGCCCCCCACGGTACTGGGTATGCCCCACGGTGCCACAAACTGCTATGCCCCCACAGTGCCAAAAGGCTGGTATGCCCCCACAGTGCCAAAAAGCTGGTATGCCCCCACAGTGCCTCAAACTGCTATGCCCCCACAGTGCCACAATCTGCTATGCCCCCACAGTGCTAATTTCCCAGCAGCAGCACTCACCGTTGTTGCTGCTGCTGCCGGGCGTGGAGAGGACAGTCTGGTGTCCCCCTGCAGTCCTGTCATGTCACCGAGGGGAGGAGAGCACAGCACACCGCGCGTCTCCTTCCCCCCCTCACTTCCCTGTGACTGGGCCGTCCACCAATCAAAGCTCGCGGGCCGGCTTCTGATTGGTTGCCGGCCCGCAAGCTCTGATTGGCAGATGACCCAGTCACAAGGATGCACAGTGAGGGGTAGGAGAGATAAGCGATGCGCGCTCTCCTCCCCTTAGAAGGAGAAGGGATTCGAGGAACCGGCAGCGGGTGATGGGGACGGGGACAGACGGTGGGTGGCGGGCAGCAGTGGGAGCAAGAGCCGCACTTTAACAGGGGGAGCCACAGGTTGGCCACCCCTGCACTAAAGGTTTTTTTTTTTTAGCACTATAGCTCAGAAGGGCCCTTATCAGCGATATCTTTTAAAAACTCATGTAATGTGTATGGGGCATTAAACTACTGATTAATATCCATTTTAAAGTATACAATTTTTTTTTTTTGGGGGGGGGGGGAGTTAAAGATATAGTTATCTTAAACACAGAATGGAGAAAGCCAGTGGTTCCCAAATGCACCCTTCAAGGAACTTCAACTGTCCAGGTTTCACATATAGCCATGATTGAGCAGAGGTGAATTAATCAGTACCTCGGTCACTTGGATTTGATCATCTGTGCTAAGCCATGGATATCCATAAAACTTAGACCTGGTGTAGCCAACTCCAGTCCTCGAGAGCTACCAACAGTTAATGTTTTCCAGGTCTCCTCTCAGAATCACACCTGTGGATCTTTTAAAATGTTTCAGCTAGTAATGAGTGCACCTTTGCAGCAGCTAGGTTGTCTGGAAAATGTGAACTGTTGGTAGCTCCCGAGGACTGGAGTTGGCTACCACTAACCTAGACCATTGGGGTAGCTTAAGAACCGTGTTTGGGAAGCAATGGGGTAACCTATCAGCCTACCCCATTACATTACCATGGTGGCTATCCAATTAGCATGTAAATCTGTCATTGATCAGGGAAATAGGCTTTGCAGGAAAGAAACTCGTGTGATAAGGGTGCCATTTCTTTCCTCAAAAATGTATTTGTTTTGCATGAGTAGGGCACACAAAAGCAGAATCCCCAATAACAAGCTCCATCAGACCCATGTTTCCACGATAACACATGGGTTCAGGAACTTATCCCGGATCCCATATGTTCTCACCCAAAAATAGGTAACTTGTTATCAAATAAACTGCACAGTAAAAATGGGCTGTAATAGGTTAGCCCAAAATAGTATTATCATGCTAAATAAGCCAGTTGTTTTTACCTTGCGGCACACTAAATAAGATTTAAAAAATTGCCAAGGCACACTATGAGATCCCCACAGGGCAAAACACATTGGCCCCCACAGGAAAGAACCAAGCCTAGGTCCTCAGATATAAAACAATCACACTGGTCCCCACAGGTAACAAAAATAAAATACATTGGCTCTTTATATGAAAAGAAGATATCAGTAAATAACAGTTGAACTGGTGGTGGCTGTAAACTGGTTTGAGCATCTCTAGATCTGGGAGAACACTTGAGAACAGCTCAAGGCACACTAGTGTGCCCCGGCACAGTGGTTGAAAAACAGTGCTGTAAATTAATGATGGCAATAGTATACCAACTTCTTTGTTTACCATATGCACTAGTTTCTGTTTATGGGGTATCAGACCAATATAGTATTTACAGGTAGTTCGGAAAGTGCCTCCACAGTTAGCACTCTCCTCTGCTGTTGTGAAAGACCAGAGAAGGGACAACACTTTCAACTATTAATATAGGGAAGTAAGAAACAAATTATATTTAATTTGTGTCAATAAACGGTTTTCCCTGTACTAGCAATTACAAAGTATACAATGCTGTGTCTGGGGCCTTTGTTACTACAAAATAAGAGAATGGTTGCGCCTTTTGGGAGCTAGAAGTGTACCTGCACACTGAGAATCTTTTCTTAGTAATGAGAAAGATTAGAATCCCCAAATTTTTAATAATCAGTTGTGGGGGTGCAGTTCCCAATAGTCAAGGGTTAACATAATATGCAAAAAGAGAAAAAGGGACTGTTAACGGGAGCGCACAGACAAAATTTAAAACTTAACTTTTAATCTCTTGGTATATACCTGGAAATTAAAAGTTAACATTTTGTCTGTGCGCTCCAGTTAACAGTCCCTTTTTGCATATTACTTCAAAATAAAACAGCATTAAAATATAAATGGTAACACGTCAAAAACAGTTAATCAAATTCAAATTTCTTACATAGTGTATTTTACAGCCAGACTACAAAATAATGATCTTATTAAAAAATAACCCCCGTTATTTTTTAATCAACTTTTTTTTTTTAATGCGGTGTTCAATAATAGCCCTGTTTTTGCAGCAGAAAAACATTCCGGTATCTCCCGAAGATCCGCTGACCAAATCCGTGATAAGCTCCGGCATCGGAGGATAAGAATTGGCATGAGGACTATTAGGAATGCCATGGTAAATTATTGTGGCTAATTGGATAAGCCCCTTATTTAGAGACAGAAAGAAGAGTATTATAAGATCTCACCTTTTGCGTTTGAAAATGTGCTTATCGCTTGTTGGAGAGATTCTAATGGGAATGGACATAGTTCTTCCATTCTAATAATAGCAAATTTTTGTCCTTGCTGTCCTAGGGTTTCTTTTTGTTTAGCCAAAGCATAGTAGTGTTTACCAGAACAAAGAATGACTGTGTTTACACTGTGGGGAAAAAAAAACAATAAAATAATACATAACTCCATAGCTGTACTGAACAGCATGTATTTACCTAGAAGGGTATTTAAAGCTTCACATACCTGCTTTTTAGAGGTGTTTGATAGGAGTAAAAAATAAAAAACCTGTAGCAATAATTATTTAAATCTAGGTACAAAAGCAGTGAATGCAGTGGGGGTGTCGATGCAGCCAGAAAAAAGCAAAAGGGGGAATTAAATCGCTGTAGAATGGTGCAAATTGCAGTTGCCGCAGTGTTTAAATGCTGACAATGACTGGCAGATTCCACCCTAATTCACACAAAAGTGGTCGCTACACAGCTACGGGATAGCAAATACTTTTGTGCAAGATCTCGCTGTCGTAAAGTATGGCGGGTTCCGCACAGATTCAGCTGGGTAAACAAATTCGCCAGACCCGTAACAATAGCATATTTTATGTAATTCATTTTCAAAATAGAGGCCAATTTCTCAATGAATTTGAGCTATTCATAACTTTTTGCTTATGATAAATGGTGCTCCAGCCAGCTCCTTACTGTTACGGCCATGTGTTTGAAATATGAGAGTTTGGAGCCAATCAGCTGGAGTGCCATTGATTATACTTAATTAGTTTTAAATGGTTAAAATTAATTGATGAATGGGCCTTTAAGTATTTAGGGTCTCATTTTCATATTTTTGTAGCATCAAAATACTGCACTTGCATGAAAATACAGATCATTTTATTATACAATGGACCGGATAAAGATGTGATTGAAGTTGTTGCTGTTTATATTAAAGAAAAAGTGATAGCACTAATATGGTAATTTGGGTTGCCAATCCCGGGATCGGCGCGATCCCAGGATTTTGCCCCAAAATTGCCAGGATTTCAATTCCGGGATTGGAGTTTCCAATCTCAAGATTAGACTAATGCCGAGCAGCGTCTGAGCATCTGCCCAGACACTGCCCGGCTGTTCTCAGCTACAGCGTGTGGCTCTGTGCAGAGTGACGTGGTCAGAGGTGCGTGGGCCGCCAGACTTTCCGGAAGTGCCGCCGCCGCCCCACTGCCTGGCCGCACCACCCAGCCAGCAAACAGAGGGACTTCAAGGGCCTACATCGCTCATGAGCACCACCCGCCTTGGTGAGTAAATGGGAGTGTGTGTGTGTGTGTGTGTGTGTGTGTGTGTGTGTGTGTGTGGGGGTTATTAGGGAAGCCAACCCAGGAATGAAAGGATTGAGCATTTTTTAATTCAGAATCTCGGGATTGAAGAAAATGGAAAATGCCCCGGGATTGGCAACCCTAATGGTAATGCAGCAGAAGGTGCCTGAACTGCATCCTAGAACACAGTATTGAATAATCTCTGATACCACAGGAGTAACCAAGATGCCAGGTAATCTCTGTCCTCTGACAGAGATCCTGGCATTGTTCCTCCCCCTTAATGGTGGTGACATGCCTTCATTTTGGGAAACGGAGGCCATCACCACCCCCACCCTAGCCTCCTGCGGTCTGTGTTGCGGGACCAATCCTACAGAGTACCAAACATTGGTAGTTTGAGCATAGTGCAAGAACAACGTTTGTGGTTTTGTCTCACAACATCAACTCTAATCTAGAAGAGTTGTCATATAATAGTGGTGCAAAATATATAAATGCATTATTACCATTTAGGGTCAGGAACAGGCTCTCCAATAACAGATCTAAAGGTTGTTCCTGGAGCCATATCTTCAAAGCTTGAAACTGCAGCCTGTCACAAACCAAAAATGCAGGTTTAAGAAGATTACTTCACATGCAACAGATCATTTTAGCGAACTATTAAAAAAAACAAAAACAAATAGAAAATCTTATTTTCAGGTTATGTAGGTTTACAAAATACTGCAGCAATGACTATACTGAAATTTTTCAATAACCATAAGCAAGGTAACTCAGGATCATGTTTGGTACTTGTATACTATCACGGCTCCCACGATGGGCATTGTACAGGGAAAAATCGCATCGCATGTGATCGCATGCGATGCCATTTTTCACAGAAATCATGGACATGTGTTCAAATCATGTAAAATGCACCCCAAATGTCATTTTTCACACTATCACCCCCACTATCCACGCCAACCCGAAGCGTGGCGAGCGCAGCGAGCCCGCGAGTGGCGGCGGCACGCGTCCTACGACCTTTTTATACCCCCACTATCCACGTCGGCGTGGAGTTGAGAATAGAAAGTGTGGCGAGCGCAGCGAGCCACCGAGCCCGAAGCGTGGCGAGCCCCGCGAGGGGACGCGGATACCTGTGAAGCCCACGAGGGGACACGGATACCTGTGAAGGTATCCGCGTCCCCTCGCCACGCTTCGGGCTCGGGCACTTTCTATTCTCAACTCCACGCCGACGTGGTCGTAGGACGCGTACCACCGCCCCTCGCGGGCTCGCTGCGCTCGCCACGCTTCGGGTTGGCGTTGATAGTGGGGGTGATAGTGTGAAAAATGACATTTGGGGTGCATTTTACATGATTTGAACACATGTCCATGATTTTTGTGAAAAATGGCATTGCATCGCATCGCATGCGATCACATGCGATGCAAATTTTTTTCACAAATGCATTAAAAACCCGGTAAAATCGCATTGCATCGCATGCCATTACATATGGCATGCGATGGGAGCCGTGATAGTATACAAGTACCTCATGTTTTTATGAGGGCTGATTCGCAGTTGGTAGCAGAGCGAAAAAAGCAAACAACCCCTGGACCAGCCATGTTGCAATGCAAGGGAAACAATCTGTAGTACACTTCTTGCATACATACAGTACTCAAAATATGATGCAGGTTGAGTATCCCTTATCCGAAATGACCTGGACATGTGCATTTTGGAATATTTTTTTTCCATATTTACCTAGTCCCCTGGTAGTGCCCCTATGGTCCCCCGACATCCTCCGTGATCCTTTCCAGCGGCATCTCAGGTCCATGGGGTGCATTGTGCGAATGTGACATCACCGGTGCTCCAGCACAATCGCACAATGAACCCCTGGAACTGGAGATGCCACTGCAGAGGATCCTGGAGGCCATCGTGGACATGGGGGGGGACAAGGTAAGTACAAAGGAAAGGGGTTGAGGGGGGAAAAAAAAAAGCCAAAACCAAAATATTCTGAAAAACCACGGTTTTCGGAATATTTCGGTTTTTGGAATACACGGATAAGGGAGACCCGACCTGTATTTGCAGAGGCAAAGAAATAGTTACCGGATATCTGATCAGCATTTTTGGTGCAGCCACAATGAGAGGTTTTCTGAAATTCCGGATCATTTGCCTGCGCAGTAAATGAAAATACTGTGCTGGGGTGGTTGGGTGCACTACGCTCATATTTACAGTGTCTCCATCTACTCCTTCTTCTGTACTGTCACACATCTGTATAGAAAAACAAATTCCTAGTTGACTTCTCGAAAATAATTATGAAGAAGGCATTGCTAATAAAAGGAACATAGTGGAAATATGCAGAATGAATGCAAAGAAAATAATTGGAGTGTAATGATTTTTACAAACATCTTTGTGTAAGAAAATTAGTGACAAACACAGACGTGTCCACATACATATAAGCTTCTTCTGCGTTAAACAGCCCTTCTAGTCTCACCGGACAACTTTTATGGAGTTTTTTCCATTAAATAGCATCTTATTTGTAAAAGATTTAGTGTGTGACTGTGGCTGTATCTGCATATGAAATACTATGTTACATTGTTTGCCTGGAAAGCACTAATGTTCGATTTTTTTTATGTAGCTACAATTAGGGATGCCAATCCCGGGGCATTTTTTTCAATCCCAGAATTCGGGATTGAAAAATGCCCAATCCCGGGATTCCCGGGATTGGCTTTCCTAATGTAAAAAACCTGCCTCGGCCGCCCCGCATATTTATTTACAGATGCGTGGTGCAGCAGCGAGCCGGATGGGTGGGCGAGCAGGGTAGATGGAGCCAGGGTGGGAAGACGAGCTGGGTTGATGGTGAGCGGGGGTGGTCTGCTTGTCAGCCTGGTCCGCTGCTGGGCGGGTGGGCGCCAGCGGTCTGGTCTGTTGCTGGGCGGGTGTTCGGGCCGGGGACAGCATGGAGGCAGCCTGTGCGGTCCACGCAGCGTGAACTCTGACGTCGGCATGCTGCGCAGAGCCCCACTGCCCGGGACGGGAGAAGCCGGGTAGCTGCTGAGCACCCGCTCAGACGCTGCCCGGCATTAGACTGCGCATGTGCAGTCTAATCCCGAAATCCCGGCGTTTTGGGGGCAAAATCCCGGGATTGGCCACCCTAGCTACAATGGAAGTCAGACACACAATATAGATATGTTGCATATAATTTTAATCAGCAAAAGCTGCGTTTGCATCTTTTTACTCCAATTTGCAAATAAGTTACTATTTAATGGAAAAAGTTGCATAAAGATGCAAGGCTACATGGAGCTCACACACACACATATATATAGCAACTTCGCATGGAGGATAGGTGTATGTGGACACATTTAACTGCCAGATGGGAGGTATGCAAACCTGTAGAAAGCGTTCAATGCGGCAGGAAGAGTGCTCGGGACCAGCACCATCATAGCCATGGGGAAGTAGAATCACAATCCCGCTCTGTAACAGCCATTTGGCCTCACCTATTCAAAAGGTGTAAGAAAAACAAAGGACATGCTGAAACAATTAGCTGTAAATATTTCACAACAGAGGTACACTGTACAGCCAGCAAAATCTATATCCCTGTTTCCAATAACATCTTTCCATCTTGTTTGTTCCATGAAGCAGAGACAACACCTTTACAGATAACCATTCTCTTCCCTGTTCATGAAGCTTGATCCGTTTATTAACATCTAATTTTTTCATTTTGTATATATTTCTCATGTATGGAGACCTGGAAATATTAGAACATGATCTTGCTTCAAGACTTTAAATCTTGAAAATAATGCTGATATCCAACACATACATAGCTTTCCCCACTCTAGTATATAGTACTTCAGGTGGAACCATCTGCCATAAATGCTGCCTGGCTCAACCTTAAATTAAAAAAAAAAACAGTCAAGATCATCAGTTTGAAACTAGCCAAGGTCTTTTATCCCCAGGAGTCTGTGCTTCACATGTGATTGTGAATTTAGGGAGAGATGTATCAAACTTCAAAAAGAGATGAAATGGAGAGTGGTAAACAGCCAGCCAATCAGCTTCTTCCTGCCATGTCACAGACTGTTTGAAAAATGACATTCAGGAGCTGATTGGCTAGTGCGTGATCACTCTCCATTTTATCACTTTTCAAGCTTAGTACATCTAGCCCCCAGTGACATACTTATACACATCATTAAACATACTCCAACGGTGGAATCATTGCAAGCCTATTCGTTTAGGACACCCAAAATGGAGATTTGTGTCAGTGTTTAGATCAGCTAATCCATAATGTATTATGCCTTTCTCAAACAATCTATGGGGTCAATACAATTAGACAAGAGGTGGAGGTGGTAGGGGTGACTTGCTGCTATAACACCTTGGAAATGCCAACAAAATCTGTGAGACTGGATATTCCATAAGTGCGCTCGTTGAAGTGAGTAATTCATGCCCAATTGAATCAAGCTGTATACCTGGAGGCAATCAACCTTTTTTTGTTTTTACTGCCCATAAACCTTGTATGTCACTTGTTGTAGTATAAATTGGCCAACTGCAGCACCATGACTGACATCAAGCACAAGGAAGGGAAGAA